>NW_025111078.1:1200000-1950000 GCF_015476425.1 Leptopilina heterotoma | reverse complement strand
TTCAAATCTTCTACTTGTCACACATAAATGTGACTTTAGAATTTTTACTGTTTTGGTTTTGTGTTTGAAAAATATTACGCTCGAAATTCCGTGCGGAAATATTTTTTATATTTATGTTTTTATTTTTGTTTATGTGTAATTGTACTTTATAATGATTATTAGAGAAGAAAAAAATACAATTTAAAAATTATTTTTTTTAAAGGATACGTGGAAGAAACTTGGAATGTGTGATGTGTGCCCCCTACCCCTTCAAGCTTCGTTTTTTATTATTATTTATAAAGAAAAAAGAAACGGTTGAAAATGACGGAAATCATTGAAGTGACAATTTTGCACTCGGGACTTTTTATAAGTATCGAGGAGAGGGAGAAGAAAAGTGAAAAGAAGGAGAAGTTTGGAGGAATAATAGTGCTTCAAGTAAGTGGTAAGTTTTTATTTCATTCAATAATTTTAGTTTATTATTTTTCTTTATGATAATCGAATTTTTCTGATGCAATGATTCGGTATTTACAAAATGATTTAACAATTGAAAAATGTGCTATTTATTTTTTTATTTTGAGAATAAAGTTCCTAAGGCTAATATGAGCCTTTTAAGGAACAACTACATAGAATTTATTTTTGATTTAATTTAAAATGGCTGACCTGATAAGTAGGATGAATTTAAAAGAAATCTAGAGTTTTAAATTTTTTGTTCGTTGGTTTCAAAATTTTTTATCATGATTTTGACACCATATTAGTAATTAGCGACATCGAAAACTCCCGAGTAGGTAATTTCAAGAAATTTCGATTGCTTTTTTAAAAAACAGTCAGCCATATTGGATTTCGAAAATCTGACATCAGAATCGTAATCAGCGACCCCGAAAACCCCCAAGTAACTAATTTCTTGTGAATTCGTTCAATATTTTAAAATTCATCCGCCATATTGGATCCTCCATTTTGAATTTTTAAAAACTAATGCCCGAATCGTAATCAGTAACCCCGAATAGAAACAATAGGAATAATGAATATAATAATATAAATAAATATAACATTAAGGTTAATTAATCTGTGGAAATTTATTAAATTTTTTTGAAAATAATTGAATTCCTAAAAAGCATTTTATTATTTGTGACAATACTTCAATTCTTGCGAACGATTTTATTAGAATTTTATTAAATAATTGAATTCCCAAGAAGAAATTTATTATGTACTTTTAAAAATAATTGAATTCTTATGGCGAATTTTATAAAAATCCATTTAAATAATTGAATTTCTGTGGAAATTTTTTATTTATGAAAATAATTGAATTTTGGATGAATTTTATTAATTTTTCATAAATAATTGAATTATTTTGCGAAATTTTGTGAAAATAGTAGATATTGAAAATAATTGAATTTCGAATATTTTTTTGAGATTTATAGAATCATTTTAAAGAATTTGATTATAATTTTTGAGAATAGTTTTTTGATTTCTAGTACATATTACACCGCCGTAGGTGTACGGAACCCTAAAAATAAAAAATTATTAAGAATTATCAAAAATTCGAATAACCGCGAATTTCTTAAAATTTAATATTTTTTCTTCTGTTTTATAACATTTAGATTCATTATTTTTGTGCTTTTGGAAAATACTTTACTTATTTAATAGTCTCGACTCTTTGGTAAAAAATCTAAAATTATTGAAAATTATAAAAAATTCAAAAATCCGAATTTCTTAAAATTCATCATTTTTTTCTCTCTTTTATGGCATTTAGCTTCATTATTTTTGTGCTTTTGGAAAATACTTTACTTATTAAATAGTCTCGACTCTTTGGTAAAAAATCTAAAATTATCGAAAATTATAAAAAATTCAAAAATCCGAATTTCTTAAAATTCAACATTTTTTCTCCTTTTTTATTGCATTTGGCTTCATTATTTTTGTGCTTTTGGAAAATACTTTACTTATTAAATAGTCTCGACTCTTTGGTAAAAAATCTAAAATTATTGAAAATTATAAAAAATTCAAAAATCCGAATTTCTTAAAATTCAACATTTTTTCTCCTTTTTTATTGCATTTAGCTTTATTATTTTTGTGCTTTTGAAAAATACTTTACTTATTTAATAGTCTCGACTCTTTGGTAAAAAATCTAAAATTATCGAAAATTATAAAAAATTCAAAATTCCGAATTTCTTAAAATTCAACATTTTTTCTCCTTTTTTATTGCATTTGGCTTCATTATTTTTGTTCTTTTGGAAAATACTTTACTTATTTAATAGTCTCGACTCTTTGGTAAAAAATCTAAAATTATAGAAAATTATCAAAAATTCAAAAATCCGAATTTCTTAAAATTTAACATTTTTTCTCCTTTTTTATTGCATTTGGCTTTATTATTTTTGTGCTTCTGGAAAATACTTTACTTTTTAAATTGTCTCGACTCTATGGTAAAAAATCTAAAATTATCAAAAATTATCAAAAATTCAAAAATCCGATTTTCTTAAAATTCAACATTTTTTCTTCTCTTTTATGGCATTTAGCTTCATTATTTTTGTGCTTTTGGAAAATACTTTACTTATTAAATAGTCTCGACTCTTTGGTAAAAAATCTAAAATTATCGAAAATTATAAAAAATTCAAAAATCCGAATTTCTTAAAATTCAACATTTTTTCTCCTTTTTTATTGCATTTGGCTTCATTATTTTTGTGCTTTTGGAAAATACTTTACTTATTTAATAGTCTCGAATCTTTGGTAAAAAATCTGAAATTATCGAAAATTATCAAAAATTCAAAAATCCGAATTTTTTAAAATTCAACATTTTTTCCTCTCTTTTATGGGATTTAGGTTTGTTATTTTTGTGCTTTTGGAAAATACTTTACTTATTTAATAATCTTGACTCTTTGGTAAAAAAATCTAAAATTATCGAAAATTATAAAAAATTCAAAAATCCGAATTTCTTAAAATTCAACATTTTTTCCTCTCTTTTATGGAATTTAGGTTTGTTATTTTTGTGCTTTTGGAAAATACTTTACTTATTTAATAGTCTCGACTCTTTGGTAAAAAATCTGACATTATCGAAAATTATCAAAAATTCAAAAATCCGAATTTTTTAAAATTCAACATTTTTTCCTCTCTTTTATAGGATTTAGGTTTGTTATTTTTGTGCTTTTGGAAAATACTTTACTTATTAAATAGTCTCGAATCTTTGGTAAAAAATCTAAAATTATTGAAAATTATAAAAAATTCAAAAATCCGAATTTCTTAAAATTCAACATTTTTTCTCCTTTTTTATTGCATTTGGCTTCATTATTTTTGTGCTTTTGGAAAATACTTTACTTATTTAATAGTCTCGACTCTTTGGTAAAAAATCTGACATTATCGAAAATTATCAAAAATTCAAAAATCCGAATTTTTTAAAATTCAACATTTTTTCCTCTCTTTTATAGGATTTAGGTTTGTTATTTTTGTGCTTTTAGAAAATACTTTACTTATTTAATAATCTTGACTCTTTGGTAAAAAATCTAAAATTATTGAAAATTATAAAAAATTCAAAAATCCGAATTTCTTAAAATTCAACATTTTTTCTCCTTTTTTATTGCATTTAGCTTTATTATTTTTGTGCTTTTGAAAAATACTTTACTTATTTAATAGTCTCGACTCTTTGGTAAAAAATCTAAAATTATCGAAAATTATAAAAAATTCAAAATTCCGAATTTCTTAAAATTCAACATTTTTTCTCCTTTTTTATTGCATTTGGCTTCATTATTTTTGTTCTTTTGGAAAATACTTTACTTATTTAATAGTCTCGACTCTTTGGTAAAAAATCTAAAATTATAGAAAATTATCAAAAATTCAAAAATCCGAATTTCTTAAAATTTAACATTTTTTCTCCTTTTTTATTGCATTTGGCTTTATTATTTTTGTGCTTCTGGAAAATACTTTACTTTTTAAATTGTCTCGACTCTATGGTAAAAAATCTAAAATTATCAAAAATTATCAAAAATTCAAAAATCCGATTTTCTTAAAATTCAACATTTTTTCTTCTCTTTTATGGCATTTAGCTTCATTATTTTTGTGCTTTTGGAAAATACTTTACTTATTAAATAGTCTCGACTCTTTGGTAAAAAATCTAAAATTATCGAAAATTATAAAAAATTCAAAAATCCGAATTTCTTAAAATTCAACATTTTTTCTCCTTTTTTATTGCATTTGGCTTCATTATTTTTGTGCTTTTGGAAAATACTTTACTTATTTAATAGTCTCGAATCTTTGGTAAAAAATCTGAAATTATCGAAAATTATCAAAAATTCAAAAATCCGAATTTTTTAAAATTCAACATTTTTTCCTCTCTTTTATGGGATTTAGGTTTGTTATTTTTGTGCTTTTGGAAAATACTTTACTTATTTAATAATCTTGACTCTTTGGTAAAAAAATCTAAAATTATCGAAAATTATAAAAAATTCAAAAATCCGAATTTCTTAAAATTCAACATTTTTTCCTCTCTTTTATGGAATTTAGGTTTGTTATTTTTGTGCTTTTGGAAAATACTTTACTTATTTAATAGTCTCGACTCTTTGGTAAAAAATCTGACATTATCGAAAATTATCAAAAATTCAAAAATCCGAATTTTTTAAAATTCAACATTTTTTCCTCTCTTTTATAGGATTTAGGTTTGTTATTTTTGTGCTTTTGGAAAATACTTTACTTATTAAATAGTCTCGAATCTTTGGTAAAAAATCTAAAATTATTGAAAATTATAAAAAATTCAAAAATCCGAATTTCTTAAAATTCAACATTTTTTCTCCTTTTTTATTGCATTTGGCTTCATTATTTTTGTGCTTTTGGAAAATACTTTACTTATTTAATAGTCTCGACTCTTTGGTAAAAAATCTGACATTATCGAAAATTATCAAAAATTCAAAAATCCGAATTTTTTAAAATTCAACATTTTTTCCTCTCTTTTATAGGATTTAGGTTTGTTATTTTTGTGCTTTTAGAAAATACTTTACTTATTTAATAATCTTGACTCTTTGGTAAAAAATCTAAAATTATTGAAAATTATAAAAAATTCAAAAATCCGAATTTCTTAAAATTCAACATTTTTTCTCCTTTTTTATTGCATTTAGCTTTATTATTTTTGTGCTTTTGAAAAATACTTTACTTATTTAATAGTCTCGACTCTTTGGTAAAAAATCTAAAATTATCGAAAATTATAAAAAATTCAAAATTCCGAATTTCTTAAAATTCAACATTTTTTCTCCTTTTTTATTGCATTTGGCTTCATTATTTTTGTTCTTTTGGAAAATACTTTACTTATTTAATAGTCTCGACTCTTTGGTAAAAAATCTAAAATTATAGAAAATTATCAAAAATTCAAAAATCCGAATTTCTTAAAATTTAACATTTTTTCTCCTTTTTTATTGCATTTGGCTTTATTATTTTTGTGCTTCTGGAAAATACTTTACTTTTTAAATTGTCTCGACTCTATGGTAAAAAATCTAAAATTATCAAAAATTATCAAAAATTCAAAAATCCGATTTTTTTAAAATTCAACATTTTTTCTTCTCTTTTATGGCATTTAGCTTCATTATTTTTGTGCTTTTGGAAAATACTTTACTTATTAAATAGTCTCGACTCTTTGGTAAAAAATCTAAAATTATCGAAAATTATAAAAAATTCAAAAATCCGAATTTCTTAAAATTCAACATTTTTTCTCCTTTTTTATTGCATTTGGCTTCATTATTTTTGTGCTTTTGGAAAATACTTTACTTATTTAATAGTCTCGAATCTTTGGTAAAAAATCTGAAATTATCGAAAATTATCAAAAATTCAAAAATCCGAATTTTTTAAAATTCAACATTTTTTCCTCTCTTTTATGGGATTTAGATTCATTATTTTTGTGCTTTTGGAAAATACTTTACTTATTTAATAGTCTCGACTCTTTGGTAAAAAATCTAAAATTATTGAAAATTATAAAAAATTCAAAAATCCGAATTTCTTAAAATTCATCATTTTTTTCTCTCTTTTATGGCATTTAGCTTCATTATTTTTGTGCTTTTGGAAAATACTTTACTTATTAAATAGTCTCGACTCTTTGGTAAAAAATCTAAAATTATCGAAAATTATAAAAAATTCAAAAATCCGAATTTCTTAAAATTCAACATTTTTTCTCCTTTTTTATTGCATTTGGCTTCATTATTTTTGTGCTTTTGGAAAATACTTTACTTATTAAATAGTCTCGACTCTTTGGTAAAAAATCTAAAATTATTGAAAATTATAAAAAATTCAAAAATCCGAATTTCTTAAAATTCAACATTTTTTCTCCTTTTTTATTGCATTTGGCTTCATTATTTTTGTGCTTTTGGAAAATACTTTACTTATTTAATAGTCTCGAATCTTTGGTAAAAAATCTGAAATTATCGAAAATTATCAAAAATTCAAAAATCCGAATTTTTTAAAATTCAACATTTTTTCCTCTCTTTTATGGGATTTAGGTTTGTTATTTTTGTGCTTTTGGAAAATACTTTACTTATTTAATAATCTCGACTCTTTGGTAAAAAAATCTAAAATTATCGAAAATTATAAAAAATTCAAAAATCCGAATTTCTTAAAATTCAACATTTTTTCCTCTCTTTTATGGAATTTAGGTTTGTTATTTTTGTGCTTTTAGAAAATACTTTACTTATTTAATAGTCTCGACTCTTTGGTAAAAAATCTGACATTATCGAAAATTATCAAAAATTCAAAAATCCGAATTTTTTAAAATTCAACATTTTTTTCCTCTCTTTTATAGGATTTAGGTTTGTTATTTTTGTGCTTTTAGAAAATACTTTACTTATTTAATAATCTTGACTCTTTGGTAAAAAATCTAAAATTATTGAAAATTATAAAAAATTCAAAAATCCGAATTTCTTAAAATTCAACATTTTTTCTCCTTTTTTATTGCATTTAGCTTTATTATTTTTGTGCTTTTGAAAAATACTTTACTTATTTAATAGTCTCGACTCTTTGGTAAAAAATCTAAAATTATCGAAAATTATAAAAAATTCAAAATTCCGAATTTCTTAAAATTCAACATTTTTTCTCCTTTTTTATTGCATTTGGCTTCATTATTTTTGTTCTTTTGGAAAATACTTTACTTATTTAATAGTCTCGACTCTTTGGTAAAAAATCTAAAATTATAGAAAATTATCAAAAATTCAAAAATCCGAATTTCTTAAAATTTAACATTTTTTCTCCTTTTTTATTGCATTTGGCTTTATTATTTTTGTGCTTCTGGAAAATACTTTACTTTTTAAATTGTCTCGACTCTATGGTAAAAAATCTAAAATTATCAAAAATTATCAAAAATTCAAAAATCCGATTTTCTTAAAATTCAACATTTTTTCTTCTCTTTTATAGGATTTAGGTTTGTTATTTTTGTGCTTTTAGAAAATACTTTACTTATTTAATAATCTTGACTCTTTGGTAAAAAATCTAAAATTATTGAAAATTATAAAAAATTCAAAAATCCGAATTTCTTAAAATTCAACATTTTTTCTCCTTTTTTATTGCATTTAGCTTTATTATTTTTGTGCTTTTGAAAAATACTTTACTTATTTAATAGTCTCGACTCTTTGGTAAAAAATCTAAAATTATCGAAAATTATAAAAAATTCAAAATTCCGAATTTCTTAAAATTCAACATTTTTTCTCCTTTTTTATTGCATTTGGCTTCATTATTTTTGTTCTTTTGGAAAATACTTTACTTATTTAATAGTCTCGACTCTTTGGTAAAAAATCTAAAATTATAGAAAATTATCAAAAATTCAAAAATCCGAATTTCTTAAAATTTAACATTTTTTCTCCTTTTTTATTGCATTTGGCTTTATTATTTTTGTGCTTCTGGAAAATACTTTACTTTTTAAATTGTCTCGACTCTATGGTAAAAAATCTAAAATTATCAAAAATTATCAAAAATTCAAAAATCCGATTTTCTTAAAATTCAACATTTTTTCTTCTCTTTTATGGCATTTAGCTTCATTATTTTTGTGCTTTTGGAAAATACTTTACTTATTAAATAGTCTCGACTCTTTGGTAAAAAATCTAAAATTATCGAAAATTATAAAAAATTCAAAAATCCGAATTTCTTAAAATTCAACATTTTTTCTCCTTTTTTATTGCATTTGGCTTCATTATTTTTGTGCTTTTGGAAAATACTTTACTTATTTAATAGTCTCGAATCTTTGGTAAAAAATCTGAAATTATCGAAAATTATCAAAAATTCAAAAATCCGAATTTTTTAAAATTCAACATTTTTTCCTCTCTTTTATGGGATTTAGGTTTGTTATTTTTGTGCTTTTGGAAAATACTTTACTTATTTAATAATCTTGACTCTTTGGTAAAAAAATCTAAAATTATCGAAAATTATAAAAAATTCAAAAATCCGAATTTCTTAAAATTCAACATTTTTTCCTCTCTTTTATGGAATTTAGGTTTGTTATTTTTGTGCTTTTGGAAAATACTTTACTTATTTAATAGTCTCGACTCTTTGGTAAAAAATCTGACATTATCGAAAATTATCAAAAATTCAAAAATCCGAATTTTTTAAAATTCAACATTTTTTCCTCTCTTTTATAGGATTTAGGTTTGTTATTTTTGTGCTTTTGGAAAATACTTTACTTATTAAATAGTCTCGAATCTTTGGTAAAAAATCTAAAATTATTGAAAATTATAAAAAATTCAAAAATCCGAATTTCTTAAAATTCAACATTTTTTCTCCTTTTTTATTGCATTTGGCTTCATTATTTTTGTGCTTTTGGAAAATACTTTACTTATTTAATAGTCTCGACTCTTTGGTAAAAAATCTGACATTATCGAAAATTATCAAAAATTGAAAAATCCGAATTTTTTAAAATTCAACATTTTTTCCTCTCTTTTATAGGATTTAGGTTTGTTATTTTTGTGCTTTTAGAAAATACTTTACTTATTTAATAATCTTGACTCTTTGGTAAAAAATCTAAAATTATTGAAAATTATAAAAAATTCAAAAATCCGAATTTCTTAAAATTCAACATTTTTTCTCCTTTTTTATTGCATTTAGCTTTATTATTTTTGTGCTTTTGAAAAATACTTTACTTATTTAATAGTCTCGACTCTTTGGTAAAAAATCTAAAATTATCGAAAATTATAAAAAATTCAAAATTCCGAATTTCTTAAAATTCAACATTTTTTCTCCTTTTTTATTGCATTTGGCTTCATTATTTTTGTTCTTTTGGAAAATACTTTACTTATTTAATAGTCTCGACTCTTTGGTAAAAAATCTAAAATTATAGAAAATTATCAAAAATTCAAAAATCCGAATTTCTTAAAATTTAACATTTTTTCTCCTTTTTTATTGCATTTGGCTTTATTATTTTTGTGCTTCTGGAAAATACTTTACTTTTTAAATTGTCTCGACTCTATGGTAAAAAATCTAAAATTATCAAAAATTATCAAAAATTCAAAAATCCGATTTTCTTAAAATTCAACATTTTTTCTTCTCTTTTATGGCATTTAGCTTCATTATTTTTGTGCTTTTGGAAAATACTTTACTTATTAAATAGTCTCGACTCTTTGGTAAAAAATCTAAAATTATCGAAAATTATAAAAAATTCAAAAATCCGAATTTCTTAAAATTCAACATTTTTTCTCCTTTTTTATTGCATTTGGCTTCATTATTTTTGTGCTTTTGGAAAATACTTTACTTATTTAATAGTCTCGAATCTTTGGTAAAAAATCTGAAATTATCGAAAATTATCAAAAATTCAAAAATCCGAATTTTTTAAAATTCAACATTTTTTCCTCTCTTTTATAGGATTTAGGTTTGTTATTTTTGTGCTTTTGGAAAATACTTTACTTATTAAATAGTCTCGACTCTTTGGTAAAAAATCTAAAATTATTGAAAATTATAAAAAATTCAAAAATCCGAATTTCTTAAAATTCAACATTTTTTCTCCTTTTTTATTGCATTTGGCTTCATTATTTTTGTGCTTTTGGAAAATACTTTACTTATTTAATAGTCTCGAATCTTTGGTAAAAAATCTGAAATTATCGAAAATTATCAAAAATTCAAAAATCCGAATTTTTTAAAATTCAACATTTTTTCCTCTCTTTTATGGGATTTAGGTTTGTTATTTTTGTGCTTTTGGAAAATACTTTACTTATTTAATAATCTCGACTCTTTGGTAAAAAAATCTAAAATTATCGAAAATTATAAAAAATTCAAAAATCCGAATTTCTTAAAATTCAACATTTTTTCCTCTCTTTTATGGAATTTAGGTTTGTTATTTTTGTGCTTTTGGAAAATACTTTACTTATTTAATAGTCTCGACTCTTTGGTAAAAAATCTGACATTATCGAAAATTATCAAAAATTCAAAAATCCGAATTTTTTAAAATTCAACATTTTTTCCTCTCTTTTATAGGATTTAGGTTTGTTATTTTTGTGCTTTTAGAAAATACTTTACTTATTTAATAATCTTGACTCTTTGGTAAAAAATCTAAAATTATTGAAAATTATAAAAAATTCAAAAATCCGAATTTCTTAAAATTCAACATTTTTTCTCCTTTTTTATTGCATTTAGCTTCATTATTTTTGTGCTTTTGAAAAATACTTTACTTATTTAATAGTCTCGACTCTTTGGTAAAAAATCTAAAATTATCGAAAATTATAAAAAATTCAAAATTCCGAATTTCTTAAAATTCAACATTTTTTCTCCTTTTTTATTGCATTTGGCTTCATTATTTTTGTTCTTTTGGAAAATACTTTACTTATTTAATAGTCTCGACTCTTTGGTAAAAAATCTAAAATTATAGAAAATTATCAAAAATTCAAAAATCCGAATTTCTTAAAATTCAACATTTTTTCTCCTTTTTTATTGCATTTGGCTTTATTATTTTTGTGCTT
Source organism: Leptopilina heterotoma (assembly GCF_015476425.1). Taxonomy (NCBI): domain Eukaryota; kingdom Metazoa; phylum Arthropoda; class Insecta; order Hymenoptera; family Figitidae; genus Leptopilina; species Leptopilina heterotoma. The sequence goes on along the minus strand of NW_025111078.1, from coordinate 1,939,126 downwards.
TTGGAAAATACTTTACTTTTTAAATTGTCTCGACTCTATGGTAAAAAATCTAAAATTATCAAAAATTATCAAAAATTCAAAAATCCGATTTTCTTAAAATTCAACATTTTTTCTTCTCTTTTATCGGATTTAGCTTTATTATTTTTGTGCTTTTGGAAAATACTTTACATACTTAATAGTCTCGACTCTTTGGTAAAACATCTAAAATTATAGAAAATTATCAAAAATTCAAAAATCCGAATTTCTTAAAATTCAAAATTTTTTCCTCTCTTTTATGGGATTTAGGTTTGTTATTTTTGTGCTTTTGGAAAATACTTTACTTATTTAATAATCTCGACTCTTTGGTAAAAAATCTAAAATTATCGAAAATTATCAAAAATTCAAAAATCCGAATTTCTTAAAATTCAACTTTTTTTCCTCTTTTTTATCGCTTTTGGCTTCATTATTTTTGTGCTTTTGGAAAATACTTTACTTATTTAATAGTCTCGACTCTTTGGTAAAAAATCTAAAATTATCGAAAATTATCAAAAATTCAAAAATCCGAATTTTTTAAAATTGAACATTTTTTCTCCTTTTTTATTGCATTTGGCTTCATTATTTTTGTGCTTTTCGAAAATAAAAAAAACAGAAGAGTCTCAGCAATAGGGTTCCGCCCATACACCGTAGGTGTACGGAACCCTAAAAAGTACCCAAATAGTGGAATAATGTGAAAAAGTCGTAAATAGTATGTTTTTGTAGATGAGTGTGAAGCTTGCATATGATAAAAATGCCGCAATATACAAAAATTGTTTCTTTTTTTTATTTAAAATTTGAAAGAAGACTTTGAAAAAAAAACCGTTTAGAATAAAAGTTGTTTTCCATCCGGAATACTCCTTTTCCCCCAATATGTTAAAGGATACTAAACCTAATTTAATGCTTCATAATGTCTTACGAAAATTTCTATGTGCTTCATGGTAAAAGACATTTTACTCTCACAAGAAGTTTACACGCCGTTAACATTTTCAATTTCCTCTTCGTGACACGTTTTCGAATGAACGTGACCGAATGTGTGATCGCCTTTTGCTTCTGACAGATCCTTTGTTCGCAATCTTCCTGTACTTGAGCAGTAATAATACAGAGACTTAAAGTGCGAAATAAACTTTTTATATTCTCTCTCTCTCCCTCCCTCCCTTTCTCTTTATTATGTTAAATGTTACATTAATCGTCACTTTACACTTTAGTAATCATCAGGAAAGAAATATAATTTTAAATATCTACCTTTAACTTAATAATTCCATATGAATTAATTTTCACGCGATTTTTCGATTATTGGAAATTTTTACTATTAATCTTTTAATTAATCTTCTAATTATAGTATATAATTGTCAAGCTCTGTAAGTTTGAAATTTTATTTAAAAAAAAGCAATTCCAACCCCCGATAGCTATTAATAATTTCGCGCACTTTTTCCGCACTCGTGCAAATTGATAATGTCACAAATAATGATAATAGATGCCTGGATTTAATTTTTGCGAATTATGAATGTATATTAGTGTACGTATCGTATCATTTCAGGGGGTTATTTATCATCCGGTTTTATCCATTTCTCTTTTGATTCCTAGGATTTAGAATCACAATTATTGATCTTATAATTTTATGACTAACAAAATCTTCATATATTAATATTAAATACCTATATTCTTTATTTATATATATATTTATATCATTAACTTTTATTATTCACGCACTTTACTTAATCATGAAATTAGAAATATTCATTTTCATCGCAATTTCTTGAAGAAAAAATTGCGATTTTTTGAAAACAAAATCTTACACTTTTCTGTTGACTCATCAACATTAAATAATTTTTTTCTGTCTTCTGAAAAGAAATTTCTATCTATTCATTCACTCTGGAACCAAAAACTAATTAAAAAATTTAATTCTCTACACAATCCTAAAGAATAGAGAATTTTATTTCAATTTTTTAGTAGTAGCAGGTCCACCTGAACGCTATCAGACAATCAAAATTTTGTAAAAAGTATATGAAAAATTTCTTTCTTTCAAATTCAATAATTGAGTATGAAGTCTGTATATTAAATTCTTATATGAAAAGAGTAGATATGCAAATTATGTAAAGGAAGACATTCTTGTTACTTATTTTGGAAAGAGGATACTAGCTCATCAGTTATTAATCATTTTATAAATTTATATATTTTAATTTTTTTAAAATTATATTTATTTCATACCAATTCCACACAAAATTAGAGTGCGGGATCCAAGGTATCTGTAAGCAGATTTCCCAAAAGTAATTATGTTAATTAAGTTTCCATAACAAAATGATATGAATTATTTTATATAATTTTATAAAACGAAATACAAGTTGCTGGGTGAAATGCTCCAATTGCATGATACTGGAAAAAGTGTATACAAATAAATAATTAGAAACAATTATTTTTCCATAAAAATGGAAATTTTTAAATAATGAGACATTTCGAGAATCACGCGGTTTAATTGGATTTTTTTTCGAAAAACTCATGACATAGTTACAAAGTGCATCTACATTTAACTTGGAAATGTCGATGAAGGCACTAATTAAATGCTCTTTCGTAATTTATTACTTTAAATCTGTTAGTCTATAGTATATATTGTTAGTACTATAGATATACATTAAACGTGGACTGTGATTAAAGCTCGGTTTGTCCAGTTTACCATGCAGACGGAGACTCGGATGCCACTATTCGTGTGCATAATGGTCCTGACAGCACTTGCAAATGAAAATAGTTTTGCCAGAAATGGGGCGCTGTTCCAAATCAATTTCTCTATCTCACTTCCACTTTTAATGTTGTTTTCATCACTTTTCTCTTGGTGGGGTGTGTAAATATTCATATTTAAATTACTATAAAGCTTTTTTTCTTCCAATAATAACAAAAATTAATATAACATTGTATACATTTTTTTTTCTAAAAGGATGCAATTTTTGATCGAATTTTATTTGAGAAAAAAAGATTATTTTACTACGTGTGACAAATTTTAAAATTATTTTTGGAAAATTTGAATTTCGGTGGAAAAATAATATTCATGATTAAATATTTATATTGCTTCTGTTAAAGTTAAAATATTGACAATGTAGGATAAACATGTGACGTATGTTATATATATCTATTATTTACTTAATATATGCGTCATATGTTACAGTATGTTATGTAAAAATTGTTCAACATGTATTTCGACATATATTAAATAATAGAGAGAAAGATAAGGATTAATTAATTTTATTTGAAATTATTTCTGAGAATGCAGAAAACGATTTTTTTTGTATATATCAGAAAAAAGATAAGAACAAGAGAATAGGTAGACAAACTAGAAACTGTATTTTCGTCGACACTCACGTGCTGATGCTGTGATTCACGTAATCAAAAACTGCGAGAACATATTTCAACTTGAACGCATATGTATTCGAAAGTGTTACAAAGCAAGCTGAATAATGATAGAAATATCAAAACACGACAGAAATAGAGGGATGGAAAATATATAAGCAGTCTAGAAATAGATTTTCAATTTAAAAAATAAGTTACCATCGAATAGAGTAGACAATTATTTGACAGTATCAACTTTTACAATAAGTTTTCGTTGTATAAAAGATTCGGAAAGTAAAATGTAGTGTCTGAACACCTGCAGTCGGTGTTGGGGGCAAACAAGAAAAGTTGAACTTTTTGTATTCAAGTGTTATTTTGTTTCGTAAAAATCCATATAGTCTCTTTTTATATATTTAAACTGAAATTACATACTGAAATTACATTATTAACGATTTGAACCGAAAATTATTTAGAACATAATATTTTATATTCAATGTTTACAGTTTAACTTTCTTGAATTGATAACAAATTATTTTTATAACTGAATAGAGTACTTGCACTGTGATGGAAAAATGTTCATTCACTTTCATTTTTGGCACTTATGCTGTAGTTCTAGATATAGATTCCTGCACCGACATTTACCGACACTTTTTTAGCCCAGACTCGACTAAGTGGTTTGAGTCTGAGCTAAGAAATGTCGGTAAATGTCGATGCAGGAATCTACATCTAGAAATTTTTCTGCATATCTACTGAATAATTAATAAATCGTTTTTTATCAAACAATTAGGATAGCCGCTAATCGGATAAATATTTTTAATTTTTTATACATGCAAATTGAAAATAAAATCGTAATTACTCCGAATAGCGAGTTTCAGGCACTTTTATTTATTTAAATTTCACTATAATTCTGGAAGTATTAAATCGAGAAATAAATCAATTATTTAATTAACAAATAATCACTTAAAATAGAAATTAAATTATATATATATATAATGAAATTTATCATATTGCAGAATAGTTTGGATTATATACCAATTTGGTAAATTCAACATTCATCCATGGAATTTAATTACTCTCGATAGTGACTATTACATTGGGATGTTTTAATGTATATAGATATTTCCCTTGTCATGATATACATACAAAATATTTCATGCGTCATTATAAAGTGACGATTGTTACAGTTAAATATTTGTGATGTGAATTTAAAATTTTCCTTTCGGCTAAATACTCTTGTTTAAATGTTACATATTATATAGTGAATGTTTGAATGTGTGCGAGTGCTTACACATATGAGGAACCCCGAACTTTGTCAGCGCTTAATACTATTCATATTCCCTGCACGACTTAATCGATAAATTATCGAGAGATTCATGGTACGCTTCGAATAACTTTAAATTCACCAATTTTGCCTATCGGGCCGAACTTAGCCAATGAAATGAATATTATGTAAAAACTGTTTTTGTGAAAGGGTGATCAATTTTTCTTTTATTGCTCATTAGCAAGTATAAAATTTTGATTTAAAAATCAAATAAATTTGAATGAATTTTTAGTTTTTTATTTTATAAAAATTATCGATGATGGTTAAATTTTTCCAAGGGTCTTCTTTTTTAGTTTTCATCACTTTGTCGTTGCAGTTAAATTAAAGGTGCTTTTGTAATCGTTAATCCTCTGCCTAGTATGACCGTTATCGTCTAAAATCGTCTATTTGGTGTACATCTGAACTAAATAGTCGATAAACTTGAAAATTTATTGGATGTGGACATATGTAGTTTTCTGAAGTACAGGGAGAGTTCTAGATTCCTGCACCGACATTTACCGACACTAGTCCAGACTCAAACCACATAGTCGAGACTTAGTCCATCTTACGGTTTCAGTCTGAGCTGAAAAGTGTCGGTAAATGTCGTTGCAGGAATCTTTAAATAGTAGACCTGAAAGTAACGTCTTTTAAAGAATTTTTTAAAGAAGAAATATGTTAGACTTTCGGTCTTTTAGAATATTTTTGTATTTATTTCAAGTATTCTTAAAATTTTTTTTTTTTACAAGAAATATTAAAATGCAGGAAATCGCAAAAAACGTTTTAGTAAATAAAATATTTACGATTTAGATGAGGAACTTTATGTGAATTTACATGTGTTTATGCGTTCTATGAAATTTATGGGACATTCGAGAAATTTTATGCATATTAACGTATGTCAATGAATTCCATGAGATTTATGAGTCAAGTATTCAGGGAAATTAAAATTTTAATAACTAAACAAATTAATTGTTTTTTTGTTTCCTTTTTTTTGTTGGTATAAAAATTATTTGAAGATAAATGATAAAATTTAAAAATGAATAAATATTACAGTTTATTTTCACATGGGCTTTAAATAATTAAAGTGATAAATAGAGTGGCAATTTTTAAATATTCATTTTATTAATATTTACTGAATTTATAAGGCAAATTTATTCATTTAATGTACATTTCAATGGATATAGGTGAGCTTTATAAATCTATATATAAAGCTTCATTTTTGTTTAAATTTTCAATTAAACATATACTATGATTCAATAAATTTAATTAATTACAATTTGAAATTTTTTTATTAATTTTGTAAACAAATTATTATTAATTTTAATTGGATGGTAAAATGTCGAATACTTTGAAATAAATATAATAAAATAAGTTAAAATTTCGACATTTCAAAATTATTGATCTAACGAAAATGAGAAAGTAAAAAGTAAAAAAAAATCATTGTAAATAAAAGTTTGTGCAGCATTTTTTACATTAATTAATTAACGTAAATGATTCTAATTAAAGAGTTTTTAAAAGTCATATATAGAATTTTAAAAGCGCATAAAAAATTGGTTTGAAATATCACTTTGTTTTCTCTCTGATTTTTATTTAAAAAATATATATCAAAACCATATGTGCTTGCGTTTTATTCATAAAAATAATTTTTTCCTTTTTATTTACTCTACATAATTTATAAATTTTTTTTAATTGTATTATTGTACTGTGAAATAATTTTGTCAAAATGAAAGTCGTAATTTTTTAATTCTATTGTATTCTTGAAATTAATAATTCATAGAGAAAAATATAATTTTTTCTTCTTTTTTAAAAATTAATAAATTTCCTAATTGCTAAATGGGTTTGTGAGTTCTTCTACAGAGGAATATAATGCAATTACATTTCATGGTTGCTAGACATTTCCTTTTCTCAAACAGAAATACGATGATGATGAACAGACTGTTTCTTACCTTTTCGTTAAATTTTTTTCTTTCCACCCCCTCGAGCTGGAATTATAGAGTGCAAAAAAAGAGAAGGTGTTGGCTAATAAAATAATGATTCTCTCGTACTACACCCTTAGGAAACTAATTAATTGCTCCCTTTCAAGTTTTATTAAAAACTCTTCTTTTCAATTTCTTTAAGAATGGAAAAAAGTTTTTTTTAAACGTATTCGTTTTAGTATTTTTTTTATTTGAAATATTCTTTATTTGAAGTATTCTATTATTAGAATTCATTTTATCGGATAGATCTAAAAAATATGCAATTTTTTGTATTGATTGTTTTGGATATTAATATATTAGGTCGAGATATAGATAAATAATAAAGTGTTTGAATGCATGTGTTTTCGACAGGGGGGAAATAAAAGTATAATTGATAGCTTGGCCAACTTTTTTTTTATTCAGTTCATTAGTAATACTCGCTGTGACTCTGCAGATTCCATGGCATTTCTCGGTTGAAGTGTAGATAAAATAAAAACCGGGACATGCAGCTCGTCTGGAATTCCAGCTGAAATTCCTCTCCCCTAGGAACTTCAGTATTGTGTGATTGAAAGCCAGACGAAATACGTGATAGGTATTGGTATGATGTAATTAAAAGGAATGAATTAATACTTATCATCAAAAATCCCCTTCGATATTTAAGCCGTGATCGTGCCTTTATAATTAATTTTCAGAATATAGACAATTGAGAATAACTTGAAATTTGATGACAACAATTATATAGTTATTAGGAATTTATATTTATAAGGTAGGGATAAAATTCATTGTTAGGTTTAAAATTTATCCTTACAGTGGTATTGTTTCTTGCTTTGGGTTTTAGTTTTTTGGGAGTGGCTATCGATATTTTTTGTGCTTAGGGAGTTTTGGGAGATCTGCTTAGATACCTTGGATTCCGTACTCTAAGATTATGTGGGGTTGGTATAAAATAAAAAAGTAAAAATTATTAATTGGTATTTTTGGACTTTATAGAGAGACAGGAGTCCGCGAAAAGTTTGTAGACAGTCTGTAGAATTTTTTATTTAGGTCATCAATAATTTTTAAATAATTCGATTGCGTAAATTACAAATTCTTTTTATGTTTAAAGTATCAGCGTCCTCTTGTCTGCAGAAAAATTTATGTAAAAATTACATACAATTTGCCTTCTTTTAAGAAACTTTGGTTATAATCTCAAACTGTCAAATTTAAGTAAAAATTACATAAACTTCGTCATTTTTCAATAAACTTTGGTCATAATCTCAAACTGTCAAATTGAAGTGAAATGTTACGCCTTCTTTTAAGAAACTTTGGTTATAATTTCAAACTGTCAAATTTAAGTAAAAATCAAGTACATGAATAATTTGCCTTCTTTTAAGAAACTTTGGTTATAATCTCAAACTGTCAAATTTAAGTAAAAATTACATAAACTTCGCCATTTTTTAATAAACTTTGGTCATAATCTCAAACTGTAAAATTGAAGTGAAATGTTACGCCTTCTTTTAAGAAACTTTGGTTATAATTTCAAACTGTCAAATTTAAGTAAAAATCAGGCACATGAATAATTCGCCTTCTTTTAAGAAACTTTGGTTATAATCTCAAACTGTCAAATTTAAGTAAAAATTACATAAAATTAGCCTTCTTTTAAGAAATTTTGGTTATAATCTCAAACTGTCAAATTTAGTAAAAATTGCATCTAATTCGCCTTCTTTTAAGAAACTTTGGTTATAATCTCAAATTGTCAAATTTAAGTAAAAATTACATAAAATTTCTAAAATTGATTATATATAAATTGAGCTTGACTCAGAGAGATCGTTAACTTTAATTTTTAATTCTTATTCTTATTATCATGGTTTTGGATTGGACAATGATTCCTTCCCTTCATTCATAACAATTATTTAATATCTTTTGGAAATTATCGAATTATTTCCAGTACATTTAATTGACTTTCATTTCCCTTTTCAGACGTGACTTTTATTGATAAAAGTTTCCGATGTCGGAAGAGAATTGTTGTTTATTTTGTACATAATAATATACAGTTCGAAAAATTAAGAACTTTTGTAAAATGCATTTTATACATTCCGGTAATTTTTCCGGTTTGCATAAAAATTAAATTGCTGTTCGCAAACATGTGGGCTATTTTATATTACAGTCTTGCAGGCAAGGAAGCGGAAAATGCGAAAATAGGACAAGTAGATGTTGAAACGAAAACACTCGGGTAATTAATTTTAGATTCGTTAAAGAAGCAGGAAACTTAAAAAGACAATACATTATGGTTTTTTTTCTCAAAAAGTTAGAAAATTTATTACTTTTTATGATTTTTTTCGGTAGAAACAATATAGCGGATTTGTAGATTATTTGTGATGTGTGCTGGGGAAAATTGTTCTAATTAAGTTTCGTGACCAAAGATTATTATATATGATGGAAAGGGAGAGAGAGAGGGAGAAATATGTGGATCACAAACCACTATGTCTTTTCTGAATTTACCGATTCAATTGAATTTCACGCTTAGGCGCATAGTGTCGACTATTGTGCTCATCTCATGACCTAAATAATTATTCCCTTCTGCCGAAATGAACACGAATAGTTTCTATCGCAGTCACCTGAATTTGAACTAAATACCCATTCTACTTTCTATTGTTTAATCAAGTAAAGGATTTTATACGTAAATTTACTTTCAAGTTTCAGATGTACTGTTTGTACTTTCCTTGAACGAAAATGCAGCATTGGAATTAAGACCTAAGTCTTTTACAAAGTTATTTTCATGACTGATTTCTTTAACATGTTATTTTTGACTCAAGACATTTTTGTACGCAGATTGAGACCACGTTCAACTTCGATAAAAAAGAAATTTGTAATTGACACAATCGCATTATGTACGAATCAAATTAACTGAAGAACAAAAATTAGTAACAGTTTAGATAGATTTCTGATTATGGTGTTATAATTAATTGTAAAGTAGTTCAGCTTTATTTGTTTACTTTTAGAACAGCAGTTTTTGTTTCTTGAAACAATGAAATGGATGATGAACGTCTAAATAATAATTAAATGTTGCCAATTACTTGATACCTCAAATTAAAGCAAAGATGTCAAATTAGTTGAAAGTTTAAATTGTGTGGCTAAAGTTTTCTTGTAGCAAATGTTATACATATCAATTAATTTCAAACTTATTGACAGTTGAGAATGAAGGGCAAATAATGTGGAACTAACGTTGGAGTGATGCTTTCTAAACGTTGGATGAATTGAAGTTTGATATTAATTGGACCAAATAGTCTCTTATTAACGATATATAAACAAAAGACAAGGAGTGTTGTACTATCTCAAAGTTCCAAATTAAAAAATCCGTAAATATAAAAATAGAATTCGGAAAAAATCTTTTTTAATTTCATTGTTCTGTGTTTTATTAATGGCTGTTTCAGTTCGTTCCAATTTAGGTCAGAATTGAGTATAGGGCAAGGAGTTCTCCTCTTTATATAAATAAAATTCCATATAAGTATTTGACGTTATACGAGAAATTCATTCATAGTGGGCAAAAATGCCTGAAGGGATGGTTCCTATGTCACCCCTCATTTAGGACGTCATTTTTCAAAACCCACACTATTTTTGGAATTTATTCCAGCTCGACGTGCAGAGCATTGAGTTTCTTTTTTTTTCATTTTCCATGTTCGTCTCACCCCTGTGAGCGCAGACAGTTTGCGAAAAAGTTCAAGGAGCTTTTCGTCTGCTGTATAAGCGTCCTTTTGGTGTAAAAAGAGAATTTTTGTGTATGTTGACGAGTTGGGTGCAATGCGACGAAAATGACTTTTCTTAAATTTCACAATTTTCCACACAAAATGACAATATTTTTTAGAATATAAAAAGAATGTAAACAAGAAGAGAGAGAGAGAGAGAAAAGAATATAAAAAAATATCATGTAATTTTGTAAATTTATTCTGTTCGTAAGTTATTATATTCGGTAATAATAATTTTTTGGTTTTAATGTTGCTTATTCAAATTGTAATTCATTAAAACCATGTATATTTTGTCGCCTTGTACAATACGCGGCACTTGTTCTGAACTAATAAATGGCTCCGAGTGAATTGCGGTGGCATTGCTCGACACGAATAACAATGGTTAACATTGCCAGAGTTCTACTTTCATTGAAAAGAGTAAAAAGGCGTGAAAAGACGAGTAATGGATATTTAATTGATCATTTAATATTGTAAATTTTAATTACTCCATATAAATCCAGAGAATTTATGATAACAAGTTCGGTATAAATTTTACTTTTAGTTTGAAAAGAAAAATTTCAGTTAAGGGTTATCCAGTGTTTGGTGCATTAACGAATTGTTAATTTTGCTTATACTTTGTAATTTATTAGTGTTTAATTATGCATAAGGACTTTTGGAAACTATGGTTATAATCTCAAACTGTCAAATTTTAGTAAAAATTACAAGAAATTCGCCTTCTTTTAAGAAACTATGGTTATAATCTCAAACTGTCAAAGAGGAAAAAATACATCAAATTCGCTTTCTTTTAAGAAACTGTGGTTATAATCTCAAACTGTCAAAAAGTAAAAATTACTTAAAATTCGCCTTCTTTTAAGAAACTTTGGTTATAATTTCAAACTGTCAAATTTAAGGAAAAAGTACATAAAATTTGCCTTCTTTTAAGAAACTTTGGTTATAATCTCAAACTGTCAAATTTAAGTAAAAATTACATAAACTTCGCCATTTTTTAATAAACTTTGGTCATAATCTCAAACTGTCAAATTGAAGTGAAATGTTACGCCTTCTTTTAAGAAACTTTGGTTATAATTTCAAACTGTCAAATTTAAGTAAAAATCAGGTACATGAATAATTCGCCTTCTTTTAAGAAACTTTGGTTATAATCTCAAACTGTCAAATTTAAGTAAAAATTATATAAAATTCGCCTTCTTTTAAGAAACTTTGGTTATAATCTCAAGCCTTTTTTTAAGTTGGATTTAAAATTTTTAAAAGAATTATTTTTTCTTCAGAAATAAATCTTAGTAGAAAAAACCTTATTCTGCTTTTTTCTACGAAAAAAATTCTTGAATTTAGAATTCTCGAGAGGAAAATAACGATGTAGACTTGTCAAGAGAAGTGCGTCGATCTTATCTCGAGAAAATATAGTTGGGATTACTAATTAAAACGTGTACATGGAGAGTTGGTGTGAAAGGCTTTGTGCTATTGATTCATCGCCAAAAGCATTGTTTTCACAAGAGTCATGCTTTCCTGGCCCTTTCTCATTGAATCACACCCTTCATCTCTCGAGCTCAAATTAACAAGGAGTCGTACTGATCTTTCTACGAGGGGTCAGCATTTCCATATTTAAAAAAAAAGAAAGAAAAGAAGACTAGGATTAGAATATAAAAATACAACCGTTGATATAAATATAAAATCTTTTATTTCAATTTTTTAAAATTCTATTATTTTATAAATTAAAAAAAAATTGATTAAAAGTATAAATAATTAAAAAAAAGTTAGTTTAAAAATTAAAAAGCCTTTTTTATGATCCATTAGTTTGTGATCGACATGAAGGTGTTTGGATTTGTGTTTGACAACAGCGACAAATCCAGAGATAACGCTGTTCGTTGAGTGCAACTCTAACGATAGATGGAAAGCCTGGTATAAAATTGTATAAAAGCACCCATTTCAGTACACTATTCATGAACAAAATGAAAGAGATGACAATGTTAAAGAGCTTAAAAACCATATTTTTGTTTGTTTGTACAAAAAAAACAATGTGTAACAGATTTTTCAAATTGTAGCAAATAGAGAAGAATGTTTCGTCAAATAGAATTTTAGTTAAAGCGTTACAAACATTTATATACTAAAAAAACAATTTTCCATGGGAAAAATTTTGTTGAAGTTTTAAATATTTCCGCAATTCCATTCAAAATCAGATGGTATAACGTCTTTTGTTAGATTTTTAAATTCGTTCAATGGACATAGTTGAGGGCAATTTGGAATTTGTAGTTCTATTAGTTTCTCGGTTACGCCTAAATAATACAGGATCTAAAAAAGTAGAAAAAGGGATGAATTATGAATTAAATGTCAGATTTTAAAAATTGAAAATGGTGGATCCAATATGGTGGAGAAATTGCAAATAGTTGGAAATAGTCTCACCTTTACATAATAGGTTTCATTAATTAGATGTAATTCCACAAATACAGCTGATGAAAATTCAGGTGCATGTAGATGATAAACATTCAGGGAATTTAAAACAGCAGCGACGGCAAGATCATGTGTACTGTAAAGCATTAGTTTACGATTTTTGGCCATTGTACCATTTCTTACAGCATCCATGTCTTCTATAAATTTTCTGACAAGCATACCTAAAAAACAGATTTTATTCTTTTAGTTTCTGGTTTAATTTTGAATCTTTGTGGGTAAAATATATATACCTCCGTTAAGCCTTTTAAGATCCACATTGTAACTCATAATTTTGTAATAGGCAATTACTGCATTGAGCATTTCACCATTTGGATAAAAATTCCTTGTCCATTCGGGTAATTCTAAATTCATATGTCTCTCAATGTCTAGAGTACCCGAAATTAGCGCCACATCTAGTAATGATTTAATTTCCTTTCCCGTCATTTCGGAAAGTTGTTTTCTAAATTCATCAAATTTTGCAATGTATCTCTTAACTTCTGTCGTGTTTAATACTTCATAGTATTTCTCAGCAAATCTGAAAATCATTTTGGGAAAATTTTTTAACTATTAAGTTTAATTTAAAAACATTTCCTTTTTTTTAATTTGGTAGAGAAAAAAATGTTTGCTTACAATTTGCATAGTGTTGGATACAGTAACGTGTCGTTGAGCAATGGCCGATAGGTTGATTCGATAACAGTGTTTGGATATAAAGCGTTTAATAGAAAATTTAATGATTCTTTTGTACGATTAAAATCTGTACTTTGCGCTTGAATTGAACCTGGTACATAGACGGTATCTAAAAATTCACTGTACCTTTCGCGCAGAATTTGTCCTAATTTATAAGCCCTCATTTCACCACTCTTTAAAGAATATCATTAAATTAATGATTTGTTTTTTTTTAACTATGATAGATGGTTTACTTTTTCAAAACTTTTTAAAAGTAGAAAAAATTAATAATTGGAAACTTACTTTTGTCAATAGACCGTAACCGGGAGGATCGTATGTTCCGTTTTTATTGGGGTCATTCGGATACATTTCATATTGAGGAATTGGCGTTCTATCACCGTGACGAAAAACCTAAAGTTTATAGGAAATTAAAAGGGTGTTTAATTTTTAAAATTACCTTGAAATTAATTTTTAGATTGAAATTTTTATGAATTTAAATGGAAAGTTTAATAAGTATAAAGATAATTAATTAATAATTCAAATTTGTGATAATTCTTCTATTAGTTGACAAAATAAAATAAATAAAAAATAATTAAAGCGTAAAGTTTATAAAATAAAAGTATAAATATTTTTATTTACCACATTAAGGAACTGTAGAGTTGAATCGGTGGGTGTTAAATAATTTAGTATGGAGATGATTAGAAAACCAAGAGTCAATTTAAACAGCATTTTGTTTTTTTTTCACTGTAAAAATAAATGTATAATTTAAAAAAATTTTTCTTTCGGTGTAAATAAAAGTTTAGTATTTATATTAATTTGAATCTTCCAATGGAAATACAATTTTTCTAAAATAATTTAAAAATTAAATTGAAATCAAAAATGTAAAATTCATATAAAATTAAAATAGCAAGAATTAAAACTATTTTTAACAAAAAAGAATACATCAAGTTGTGTTATTATTGCAGATAATTTTATTGTATATTCACTTACCTATTTTGAAAGAAATTAGAATGACTTTTTTTATAATACAAAAAACAAATTTTTCTTACTTATATAAATACAGCTTATAAGAAATAATAATAAAATTGTATAATTTTATTATTATTTCTTTTGCATATTTCGTTATATAAGTATTTACACAGTTGTTTATTTCAATATACATATTGTCAGTATTAAATTTATAAAAATAAATTTTCACTTGCAAATAGTTACTTTTATTGGAATTATAAAAAATTTAAGTTTGCGAAGATTATTTTAACATGAACAAACAAAATTATTTTTATGTCCTTGAAATTATTGTTGCGTCTTAAATTTACACCACCGTATTATTATTTTAATTTTTTAAATTATTATAATGTTTTACCACTTTTTTTATTTTTGAAACAAAAGGGTTCGAACTAAGGGAAGAGTTTCAGGAAATTTAGACTTGTTTTTACTAAAATTTATGACTTATTTCTTGAACATGTAATTTTTGTACGCAGGTTGAGACCACGTTCAACTTCGATTAAAAAAAGAATTTGTAATTTACACAATCGAAAAATGTATGAATCCCATCACCAATTTAACGAACGTTATTATTTAAAATTATTAAATTGGGAGTGAAATAGGTACAAAAAAATAATTTCCCCTATTTACAAAATAATAGGAATTTACAAAAAATAGACTTATGTAGAATTTAGGGTGTAGTCACGAGTACGTATTTCAATCGATTTTGTTTTACATTTTTTATTTTACTTTTTATTAAATATTATTTATTTTTTTACCTTCTTTTTATATTTTTAAATTTAATCGATTTGAAAAATTAATAACTTAAATTTAAAAGTTGATGTTAATTTTAGTGGTAAGATTATAATAGTAATTAAAACGACAGCAAATATGTATTAAATTAAATTTATTTCGAAATCAGTTTTAAATTCTTCCACATTTCGTTTCAAAGTCATTTGGTATATTTTTTTTAACTAAATTTTTAAATCGATTTAATGGACACAGTTCACCGCATTTTGGAATTCGTAATACTCTGATTGTTTCTGGTTGGCCCAAGTAGTATAAAATCTGAAAATTGAGAAAAAACATTGCGTTTTTATCGGAAAAGTTGGTAATTTTAATTAATTTAAATTTAGAGAGTAGGGGTAAAATTTTACCTTTATGTAGTAAATTTTATTTATAAGATGAAGTTCGACAATGACAGCTGATGAAAATTGGGGTGCATGTGGATAGAAAACGTTTAAGGCACTTAAAACACCGGCAATCGTAATGTCATGTGCACTGTATAGCATTAATTTTCGATGTTTATTTGTACCATTTACTACGGTTTCAATATCTTCTATGAATTTTCGAACAAGCATACCTAGAATTCAGACATGTGTTAAAAAATACAATCGTGTTTAAAAATATTAGTATTTGTATAAATTGACACTTATTTTTATTAATTTAACCCAACTGGGACACATATGTCCCACTTACAAAAAGCTTAATATCTTTAAACAAAATTAATATTTTTCATTCAAATTTGGAGGAATCTTCAGAAACGCGAAGCTTTCAAAATACGTAGACAAGAAAATATCTAAAATTTGCTTTTTAAAAAAAATTATGAACAATTGTTAAATTTTACGAATTTTTAAAGTTTGTCCCCCATTTTAAATTTTGAAAATCTGACTTTAGATTTGTAATCAACGACCCTAGAAACCTCTAAGAATATATGCTTTTTAAAAATTTCCACCTCCCTTTCCAAGGGTGTTAAACGGTTCCTAGGGTTAATAAAACTTTTTTGTTTTTCATACCTCCATTAAGTCTTCTGAGTTTTGCGTTGTAGTTCATAATTTTATAAAATTCAATGACAGCATCTAATATATCACCATTTGGATAAATATTTCTCGTCCACTCGGGTAATTGAAGACCCATAAAGTTTTCCGTTTCCAATGTTACCCAAATGAGGGCAACATCATGTAATGATTTTATTTCCTTTCCCGTGAATATTGAAAGTTGTTTTTCAAATTCATCGAATTCTGACGCTTTTGTCTTGACTTCTGTCATATTTTGCACTTGGGAATACTTGTCAGTGAATCTGTCGTGGAGAAAATTAAATTATTTTACGGAAATTAATTTTTTAGGGAAATACAATTTTGGAAATTTTTTAGAAATTTTTAGAAAAGAGGGTTATAAGAAAGGAATCACTTACAGTTTGCAGAATAGGGGAAAGAGTAATGTATCGTTTTCCAGTGGTTGATAAGTTGTTTCAATAATATTTCCTGGATATAGAGCTTTTAGAAGTAAATTTAATGATTCTTTTGTTCGATTAAAATCAGTACTGCGAGCTTCAATCGTACCTGATTGATAATTGGTGCCTAAAAATTCACAATATTTATCGCACAAAATTCCACCTAGTCTAAAAGCTCTTATTTCACCACTCTGAAAATATTTATACAAATGTTTTGTTATAAAAATTTGTTATAAAATTTTGTTATAAAATTTTTTTATAAAAATGTTAGGTTTCTTTTTTCTAACAAAGAAAAAATAAAATTTACAAACAATTTTTATATTGTTAATCCTGGATAGTATAACACAGCTGGTTTATAAGTAAAAATACAACTGGGGTTCTAAAGAACCCCGAAATTGATTTGTTGCTAGAATGTTCAAATTTAATGCAAAATAACTTTATTATATGTCATTTTATTCGTTTTTTCATAAAGAAGAAGATGGCGTTTTTTGTTTTTCCATGGGAGGAAAAATTTGGTCAAAAAGTTAGAAAAACAGAAAATACAAAATTTGCAAAAAATGACGTATTTAAGATTTTTCCTTACAGTTGTACTGCCTATAGGGTTAATTATAAATACTCTAAATAATAATTTTAAATTGACAATTAAAATTTTAATTTTTCCCTGAATATGAATAGTTAGAAATATTTAAAAACTTACCTTTGTCAATTGTCCGTACTCGGAAGGGTCGGTGGTCAAATTTTTGTAGGGATCATTAGGATACATTTCATACGGAGGAATCGGTGTTCTATCAGCGTGACGAAAAACCTGATATTTTCATGAAAGAAGTAAATTTGTAAATATAATTAATAAATTGTTAAGAACTAAAATAAATAATGCAAATTAATAAATAAATATTAAATTGAAAATTTGATAATAATTACAATAGTAACAACAATAATAATAAAAATAATAACAAAGGAAATAATAATAATAATAATAATAATAATAATAATAATAATAATAATAATAATAATAATAATAATAACAAATGATAATAATTACAATAGTAACAACAATAATAATCATAATAATAATAAAAATAATAACAAAGGAAATAAACTTGTTACTTGAAAAAATTTATTCTTCATGTAAATTTAATAATTAAATAATACATTTACAATTTTTAGCTTTAAAAAATTTTATTAATTAAAATAATTCTTTTTTTATACCACATTAATGAATTGAAGTGTTGATTCAGATGCAACAAAACAACTGGACACAATACTGATGAATAGAAAGCACAGCGTCAAATTAGAAGGCATTTTTTTTTGTTTTTTGTTATTTTGCTCTCACTGTAAAAATAAATGAACAATGCGGCAATTCTATTCACTGATGTTACTGGTGAAAATGAGTAAATGTTTCCTGTAAATAAGATAAAATCTTAAATTCTATTTACAGAGTATTTTTGGGAATAAAAAACAAAAAAAAAATAACGAGAATTTAGTGGTTTTTTAAATGATGCTTAGTTGAAATTTTAGAATTTTTATTTATACAGAAAGATTTCAGTAAAATAATAATAATAAAACAAACAGTTTTTTTAACAAATAATTTTTGAGGAATGTACAATATTTAATTATTTGTACAGATGCGATTCTTTTTAATAAATTCCATAATCGAGTAAATAATTTTAATCATTAATAATTAATTATCTTTGGGAATTTGAGAGAAAAGCTGGCAAACAAAAATAATTTTCAAACAATTAAACAAATATTCAATTAAAAAAATAGTTTTGAATAATTGGTTTTAAAGAATTAATTTTTAAAAACAAAATCGAAAGAAATAAGTTTAGAAAAATTTTTAAAAACTAATTTAAAAAGGCTTATTTAAAAAACTAGTTTTAAAGAAGCAGTATTAAAGAAATAATTTGAAAATTCTAATTTGTTTAGAAAAACGTTTTATGTGAACTAATAAAAATTGAGATAAATTTTTTTTCTGAATGTGACACTTTTCACTTTTTCACTCACTTTGTTTAATTTTCAACTGTCGGAAAATAAATAGATTAAAAATTGTCTCGACAAAGACATTTAAATTCAAAGAGCTTTTAAATAGTAAGTTACAAGTTGCATGGTGAAAGATTTTAAACTGAATGGTTTTTAAATCAAGAATTTCTCTCGTTGCTGCAGGAATATCTTTTTTTCTTCCCCCTGTGAAGAAATATCCTTTGTCATCGACATCGATTAATGTGCTGCGATAGGTCAGGAATCCAATCGTCATTGCATCCTTTTGTATCGTATTAGATTCTTCTTTTGATACATTCCCCCTACTCTTCTTTTTTTTTTCTTTCGATTATACCTGAGATGAAATTTGGCTCAGTTCTTAGGGTATCTCCCTTTCATTTCGAATAGCGTACTTTATTCTCATCTTTGAGAAGAAAATATTCTCTATTTTCTTCTGTTCAAGTATAGATTTTTATTTTTTAGCTTTTTTGCGAATTAATTTTAAATGTATATTTTTCTTTTTTTCTTTTTTTGCGAATTATTTTTAATTGCAAATATTTTTTGTATTTTTATTATTTTTCATTTCATTTTGAGAATTCTTTTTTTAACTGCAAATATTTTTTGTAATATTATTATTTTTTGTAATTTTTCCTCCAAATTAATTTAAACTACAAAATATTTTTTGTATTTTTATTATTCTTAATTTTTGTAATTTTTCCTGCGCGTTATTTTTTGTAGGTACTTTTATTATTTTTAATTTTTTTTGTTCTTTTTGAGAATTAGTTTTTTAACTACAAATAAATTTTTTGCAGGGAGTGTAATGTGATATTTAAAGAATACAAATTTTATTATAAATTCTTAATTTATTCTTATTTTTAATTTAAATAATTGTTCTGTACATTATGGAGTAGTAAAACTTACATTATAAAATATTTATTAATATTAATATTTATCGTATATAATTTTATAAAATAAATAAAAATAAAATTAAATTTATGTAGACAAATGTTTGCTAGATACGGATTTACAATTTGAATTTCGATTTATTTTGTTTGATAGATACGGATTCACAATCTGAATTTCGATTTATTATTCGCTTCTAGTTGAAAATTAGAAAAATTATTATTTTTTACTATTTCGCTGATATTTATACTTAATCCAAACGTTTCTCGCTTGCGAGCGAGTTTATTTGCCATCTGGCGGAAATTCATGTTAAAATAGCGCGAAATTCAAATTCGATTTATTACTCTTTTTGGTTCTTTGTTGAATTTGGTATTTGCTGAGAAATTTAACAGATATAAAAATGCCGCAGTCTTTTATGCTAACGATAATTCCATTAATTTCTTGAATTTCAAAAGTGTCGGTTTATAAATCATATCTTCTTCTTTCAATTCTAATGGAGAACAAAAGTGAGTTAATTCTTTCGGTAGAACGTTTTCCACTAAACGAATGAAATCCTCTAAAGGACACATAGTTTTACAATTTGGAATTGTTAAATCCATTGTCTCTTCTGGTACACCTAAATAGTAGACAAGCTGCAAAAAATATTTTCGTTTAGTTATGGATAAAAAAATACTTTTGAACTATTTGTTATCGAATTTTCGAATACAAAAAAGTGTCTCTATTTTATTTTGAATGTAAATATTGTTTTGAAAAATCTTTTTCTGTTTTTTATTTTTGAGAATATGTGAGAATAGGATACGTTTGTTTTTGAAACAAATTAAATGTCTCAAATATCAAGGCGATATATAACACGAAAAATTACGTAATAGAAGATCCGTGAATAGAAATACCTTGATAAAATAATCTCCTTTAATTTGATGCAATTCTAGAATAGTTGCACTTGTAAATTTTGGTACATGAGAAAAGTAAACTCCAAGAGCTTGTAGAACGGCCACAACAGTAATATCGTGTGCGCTGTAGAGAAATAATTTTTTTCCTATTTCTCCATTTTTTACAGCTAACATGTCATTTATAAATTTTCTAATCAGCATTCCTGGAAAATTGAAAACAATGCCAAATTAGAAAAAGGAATTTTTAAAATGAAAAGAAAATGAACCTCTTGTAGAATTTCTACATGAATTCGAGTTAAATATTAGGTAGAAATTTTATTGAATTTTTGTAGTGAAATTAAATAGACTTTTTTGAGAGAGATATAATTTTTTTAAAGTTATTTTACCTCCGTTAAGTTTCTTCATATTGTCATCGTAATTCAATAATTTATACGACAATGCGCATCCCTTTACCAAGAGACCATCGGGATATAAGACCTTCGTCCATGATGGTAATGTAAGATTATGGTATTTTTCAGTTTCGAATGTTGTATATAAAGCATGTAAATCAAGGGCTCTAGTAATATTTTTGCCAGTATAATCTGTTAAACTATTCATAAGTCTTTGAAAATTCAAACCGTACTTCCCATTCATTTTATTCTGCACTTTCAAAAATTCTAAAAGATATCTGCAATATTGACATGTAAATAATGTGTTACAAACTTTTCAGGCATCGTAAAAAAATTTTAAAATTAAATATTGAAAAGTGAATTTTACAAAAATTGAATTAAATGTTTAAATTGAAAAAAAGTAATACTTACTCATCACACGTTATTAGAAGAGAATCATTTGATACAGGCTTAGCAATTATATTTGGAAACTTAATATTAGAATTTAAAGCCTTTAGCACAAAATTAAGAGTTTCTTTTGTTCGATTAGCATTTGTACTTCGAGTTTCAACTGTGTATGGCGTAAATTTATTGTTTAAAAATTTACTGTACGTGGTTTTGAGATATTCTCCCAATCTGTAAGCTCTTTGTTTTCCACTCTGGAAGGTTTAGAAAAAATGATTTCTTTTTAATTCTGTTGATGGATTTAAAAATTTATTTTTAAAGTAAAGTAATTTTGTTGTTGTTGGTAAATTATGTTGTTTTATTTATCGTTTACTCACCTCAGTTAATATTGCAAAGGGTACATCACTGAATGTATGATTTATATAAGGATCATTTGGATAGGTTTCAAGTGGCAAAATTGGTGTACGATCGCCATGACGAAACACCTGTAGGAATTAATTTAAAAAATATAGTATAAGTAAATAAAATTAAGTAAATTATATAAATAAATTAAAATTGAGATAAATTTTGAACAACACTTACCACACTGACTTGTTTTAGACTATCTTGATCTTCGGTCTCAAGAGGTGACTGTACTAATAAACTCCCCATCATATAAAAAGTGCTAACCAGACGATACATTATTGCTATGCGATTGTTTCTATCACCTGAAATTGAAAACCAATTGCAATAATTATTCGATAATTATTATTAATATTAAAAAAGTTGAAAGTAAAATAAAGGGAATTTGATATAAATAAATATAAATTTATCATAAAGATATTATATAAATTTAAATAAAAATAAATGAATACTAAAAATAAATAGTATCTACATAAATTATAATTAACAAATAATTTATAATTAAGTGCCAATAATTTTTTATGGAACATAATTTTCTATTTAAAAAAATAAAAATTAGTAATCAATTTTCGAAAGTAATCAAATAATATCATTAATTTATAATTATTTAATACACAATTAATATCAATGATTAGCTAATATTACGATTTGAAAATTATTTATATAACAATCTTAATTAAATTTGATTTTTTAAATCATTCTTTTAATTTTTTTTAATTAATTATTTTTTATTAATTATTTTTATGAATTATTTGCGTTAATTATTTTTAAAATTTATTTCTATTAATTACTTATTAATTATTACCTGTTAATTAAGTGATTAATTTTGAATAAACTATTTCGAAACCAATTTAAATGTGTAATTGTTGATAAGTTGAGACTTGATGAAAGAGGAAATAGTAAACTCATAAATATAGCAAGGAAATAGATATTTTGCGCATGCGTTATAATTTAAGTATCTATGACTTCTTTATATATCAAATAAAAAAGTGTTGATTTAATATGTTAGTCTAATATGAATTATGTAAATTTTCAAATAAAATGAAAAAAATGACGATGTCAGAATCTAATATGATTATAAAATTAATTCATATATTTACCAACTGTACAAAAACATTTGAATGTTAATGATGTTTAAGCAATGACGCAAATTCATTTTCTCAGTTAAATTAAATATAGATAGACGCGAAAGCCTTGGCCCTTATTTAAACAATTTGGAAATAAATTATTTTATTTAAAAAAGTGTTTCTTCGACAAATTTTTCTAAGAAACTTGTTTTTGAGAAACTATTACACAAACTTTTAAAAAAACGTTCTTAACCTTTAGACTGCCGGCAAAATGCGATTAAAATTAATAGTAAAAATACCAAACAATTTTATATATTTCTATCAAAACTTACATGGAAAAACACATTGAAATATTTAGAGTCACTTCAGTAACCTTTCGGCAGTCTAGAGGTTAAAAAAAAAATTGTATGAAAACTTTTTGTCAAGAAAACTTTTTTTAAATTCGAAATAATTCTATCATATACAGAAGCAAATTATTATGTTGTCAGACTCACGATAATGGTGTTGATTTAAAGATTAAAATTGATAGCCATTTCTATAGTGATGCGAAAGACAACTGTCTTCATCTCATGACCGTGGACAACTGATAACTTTTATACTTTGACAAATACATTGAGTACTCTAGGATTATATTTACATGAAAATTAAGCATGAAATAATAAAGGAAAAGTGATAAATTTTCTGCAACTTGTAGATGAAAAGCCAATGTGCTCTCTTAATTTGAATCAGTTAAAAATCATATTTTTAACTGACAATCGCGATAAGATTTTTTAAGTGATTTGCATCCTTGTAAGCACAGCATTGTCACTGGTCAATGTCTCGAACCACAGACATTGAACTTTCTATATGCAAGTGATTAAACATTAAAAGAAAAAAAATTACCCAGACTGATTGATTTTGAAAATTCTATTATTAAAAAAAAGATTCAGTTTTTAAGAGCAAATATACAAAATTGTATAACTAATTACAAGTTTTCTTTTTTTAATTATGTCCCGTCCGATTTTATTTTACAAAGTGACATTATTTTTCTCCTGCACAAAGGAAACGAAACGAAAATTATTAATTATATAATTTTCATTTTCGGTTCTTGAACGGGAAATTTTCCCTCGTATTTAAAAAAATACAAATTTGATTATAAATTATTAATTTATTATTTTTAATTTAGATAATTCTGTACATGACTTACTTTACAAAATATTTATTAATATTTACAGCATATCATTTTATAAAATAAATAATGATATAATAAAACGTATGTACATGAATCTGAGATAAAGATACGGATTTTCTTTGTGCTTATTTAAACACTGAATTTCGATTTAGTTTTCTTGTCAAGTAGAGTTGTAAATTACAAAAATTGTTAGCGAATGAAAAAAAGAACGGAAATTGAACTCATTCTCGACTAGTCGGTAATATTTATACTCAATCCAGACGTTTATCGCTTGCGAGAGAGTTTACTTGACATCTGGTGGAAAGTTACGTTAAAATTGCGCGAAATTCAAATTCGAGTTATGATTCTTTTTGGTTCTTTGTTCAATTTAGTATTTGCTGAGAAATTTTACAGATATAAGAATGCAGCAGTCTCTTATGTAAGCGTTAATGCAAACAATTGCTTGAATTTCAAAAGTATCGGTTTATAAATCATATCTTCTTTTTTCAATTCTAACGGAGAACAAAAGTGAGTTAATTCTGTAGGTAGAATGTTTTTTACTAAACGAATGAAATCTTCTAAAGGACACATAGTTTTACAGTTTGGAATTGTTAAATCCATTGTCTCTTCTGGTACACCTAAATAGTAGACAATCTACAAAAAAATATTTTCATTTAATTAAGGGGTAAAAAATACTTTTTAAATATTTGTTTCAAATTTTCGAATACAAAAAAAGTGTTTCAATTTTATTTTGAACGTAAATGTTGTTTTGAAAAATCTTTGTTTGTTCTTTATTTTTGTGAATACGTGAGAATAGGATATGTTTGTTTTTGAAACAGATTCAATGTCTCGAATATCAAGGCGATAAATATTACACACAAGATTACTTAATAGAAATACCTTTATAAAATAATCTTCTTTAATTTGATGCAATTCTAGAATAGTTGCACTTGAATATTTTGGTACATGAGGAAAGTAAACTCCAAGAGCTTTTAAAACGGCAGCAACAGTAATATCGTGTGCGCTGTAGAGGAATAATTTATTTCCCATTTCTCCATTTTTTACAGCTAATATGTCATTTATAAATTTTTTAATCAGCATTCCTGGAAAATTGAAAACAAGACTGATTAGAAATATATTAAAAATATATGTATAATTATTTAATTTCTATAAAAACGAATTGTGTAGAATGCTATTTTATTTTAATCAGAATTCGTGTAGAAATTCCATTGAAATGTTTAATGAAATTGAATAGAATTTTTTATTTTGAGTAAGATTTGATTTTCTTACCTCCGTTTTGTTTCTTCATATTGTCATTGTAGTTAAACAAGTGATATGCCCTTGCTACGTTCTTTACGAAAGGACCTTCGGGATATAAGGTCTCAGTCCATGATGGTAATGTGAGATTAAGGTATTTTTCAGTTTCGAATGTTGTATATAAAGCATGTAAATCACTGATTTTAGTAATATTTTTGCCAGTGAATTTTGTTAAAACAGTCATAAGTCTTTGTAATTGCAAATCGGACTTCACATTATAACTACTCACCACTTTCAAGTAATCTACAAGATATCTGCAAATATTGTCATATAAATAATATGCTATAAATTTTTACAGGAATTCAATTATTTAAGTAATTTAATTTCAATTAGTTTTAATACAATTTCAAATCAATTCTTAGTAAAATGCAATTGAAAAAAAATGATACGTACTGTTCACAAGGTATTAGAAGAGAATCGTTGTCTGCAGGCTTAGCAATTATATTTGGAAACGTAATATCAGAATTTAAAGCCTTTAGTACAAAATTAAGAGTTTCTTTTGTTCGATTAACATTTGTACTCCGACTTTCAATTGTGTATGGTGTAAATTTATTCTTCAAAAATTTACTGTAGGTGGTTTTGAGATATTCTCCCAATTTGTAAGCTCTTTGTTTTCCACTCTGGAAGGTTTAGAAACAATTATTTCTTTTTAATTCTGTTGATGGATTTAAAAATTTATTTTTAAAGTAAAGTAATTTTGTTGTTGTTGGTAAATTATGTTATTTTATTTATCGTTTTCTCACCTCAGTTAATATAGAAAAGGGTACATCACTGAATGTATGATTTTTATAAGGATCATTTGGATAGGTCTCAAGTGGCAAAATTGGAGTACGATCGCCATGACGAAACACCTGTAAGGATTAATTTGAAAAAAAACTGTTATCGCATTCGTAGGTTTTAAATTATTAAACGGTTTCATTAAATAGTAGAAAATTAATTTTTCATTTAAGGGCATTTAACAAATTTTTCATGTAGTGACACAAATTTGAGAGGCTCTAAAGAAAGGTACCAGAGAGGAAAAAAATTTCGGGTTATGTTTATAATTTTTGGAGCGAAAATATAAAGTTAATTAACTCTTAATATAAATAAGTAATTTTTTAAGCTTTCATTAATCAATAAGTAATAAAAAATTAATAAATTAAGTAGTAAAAACTGATTTTAGTTTTAAATTAAGCAAAGATGCATTTAAATTAAGGTATAAATGTAACGTAAACATAACCTCAAAGTGATTTGCTTCTTAGGTACCTTTCTTTGAAGAGCGTTACAAATTTTTAATTTAAATAAGAACAAAATTTGACATATAGTATAAATAAATAAATAAAATTAAGTAAACTAAATAAATAAATTAAATTGGGATAAATTTTTGAAAAACACTTACCACACTGACATGTTTTAGAGTATCTTCGGTGTCAAGAGGTGATTGTACTAATAAACTTCCTACCATATAAAAAGTGCTTACCAAACGATACATTATTATTCGATTGTTTTTATCTTCTGAAATTGAAAATCAATTGCAATAATTATTTGATAATTAATATTAATAATAAAAAAGTTAATAGTAAAATAAATGGAATTTGGAGTCTTTTAAAATAAAAAATTGCTTAGAAATTTTTATTAATTATTTTTAACAATAATTATTATTACCTGTTAATTAAAGATTAATTTTCAATAAAATATTTCCAAATAAAATCAAATGTGCAATAGTTGATAAGTTGAAACTTGATGAAAGAGGAAATAGTAAAGTCATAAATATAGCAAGGAAATAGATATTTTGCGCATGCGTTATAATTAAAGTATCTATGACTTCTTTAGCATATCAAATAAAAGTTGATTACATATGTTAATCTAATATGAATGATGTAAATTTTCAAATAAAATGAAAAAAATGACGATATCATATTTTAGAATATTAGAAGTAATAAACAAACTATATTTCTTACCTAAGAATCAAATATGATTATAAAATTAATTCATATAATTACCAACTGTACCAATAAATTAAGTATGTTTAAGAAATTCATTTCCTCAATAAAGTTAAAATAAGTAAAAAAAGGGCCTTGGCCCTTATTTAAATAATTTAAAAATAAATAATTATTTTGTTTGAAAATTTTTTTTTCGAAAACTTTGTCTAAAAAACTCGTTTTTAAGAAACTTTGACAGAACATTTTTTGGATTTGTTGAAGAATCTTTACAGAAACTTTTTTTAGAACACTTTTTTAAAAAAACGTTCTTAACCTTCAGACTGAGTTAAACAATTTTTTTTTAAATTTGAAATAATTGTATTCTATCCAGAAGAAAATTATTATATTGTTACACTCACGATAATGGTGTTGATTTAAAGATTAAAATTGATTGACATTTCTATAGTGCTGCGAAAGACAACCGTCTTCATCTCATGACCGTGGACAACTGATAACTATTATACTTTGACAAATACATT
This sequence comes from Leptopilina heterotoma, assembly GCF_015476425.1. Taxonomy (NCBI): domain Eukaryota; kingdom Metazoa; phylum Arthropoda; class Insecta; order Hymenoptera; family Figitidae; genus Leptopilina; species Leptopilina heterotoma. The sequence goes on along the minus strand of NW_025111078.1, from coordinate 1,911,593 downwards.
AGAGTACTCTGGGATTATATTTACATCAAAATTAAACACGAGAGAATAAAAGAAAAGTGATAAATTTTCTGCAACTGAAAGATGCAAAAAACGATATAAATTGAGGCGTAATTTTAAATTTATTCGCTGAAAAAGGAAATAACAAATAAGTGTTGAAAATTGTGTAAAAATTGCAATTCGTACAAAAAAAATAATTTTTGAAAATATTTGGTGATAAATTAAATAAGAAGAGTTTTGATAAAATTATAGTGGTTTAAGAAAAATAGTGATTTTATGATAAAATGACGAATTGTTGTAATATACTTAATATTTTAGAGTGGAGAAAAAAGTGTGTGCTGCACGTTTGACAGTTGACATTAGTCTGCACTTTTTGGTTCTTTTTGAGGGGAAAACTCAGAGGCTAGGGGTCCTTTGTATTGGGTGTGGAATGCTGTTTGGTCCAGTATGAGGGAGAAGTGTTTCCTGCAGTCTTTTCCCAAAGTTTGTTTTGTATACTGTCTATTGTGTATTTAGGAGGGAAAATATAGGGTTGTTTTTGTAAATATTTATACTTTTTGAAAAAATAAATAGGAAAACAAAAAAAATGGAGATTTTTTTTCTTAAACGAAAGCAAGGTGGAGCATAAACTGAAAAAAGATGAAAAATCAAAAATAAAAATTAAAAATAAAAACGTAAAAAAATTAGAAAAACTATAATAAATTGAAAAAAACATTAACTAAAAGTAGAACTAAAAACTAATTAAAAGTAGAAGTGAAAACTAAAATTAAATTAAAAATAAACTTATTTTTGTAAAGAAAAGTTATCACTTGTCTTGTAAGTTAATTTCTTTTCTAGACTTTCCGTGAATTAAATTTATATCCGTCTATTATATTATAGAGAGAATTTATTTGCCATCTGGTGGAAATTTACAGTGAAATGGCGCAAAATTCAAATTCGAATTATGATTCTTTTTGGTTCTCTGTTGAATTTGGTATTTTCTGAGAAATTTTACAGATATAAAAATTCAGAAGTCTCTTATGTAAGCGATAATGCAAATAATTGCTTGAATTTCGAAAGTTTCTCTTTATAAATCGTATTTTTTCCTTTCAATTCTAATGGAGAACAAGAGTAGGCCAATTCTTTAGGTAGAACGCTTTCCACTAAACGAATGAAATCTTCTAAAGGACACATAGTTTTACAATTTGGAATTGTTAAATCCATTGTCTTTTCTGGTACACCTAAATAGTAGACAAGCTGCAAAAAATAATATTTTCATTTAGTTATGGAAAAAAATACTTTTTAAATATTTGTTTCAAATTTTCGAATACAAAAAAAGTGTTTCAATTTTATTTTGAACGTAAATGTTGTTTTGAACAATCTTTTTCTGTTTTTCATTTTTGAGAATATGTGATAATAGGATATGTTTGTTTTTGAAACACATTTAATGTCTTGAATATCAAGGCGATAAATATTACACGCAAAATTATACATGTAATAGGAAATCCTTGAATACCTTGATAAAATAATCTCCTTTTATTTGATGCAATTCTAGAATAACTGCACTTGTAAATTTTGGTACATGAGTAAAGTAAACTCCAAGAGTTTTTAAAACGGCCACAACAGTAATATCGTGTCCGCTGTAGAGGAATAATTTTTTTTCCAACTCTCCACTTTTTACAGCTAGTATGTCATTTACAAATTTTCTAATCAGCATTCCTAAAAAAAATTGAAAAGAAATTTTTAAAATTAGAAGAAAATGAAATTTCTGTAGAATTTCTATACATTAATTCAAGTAAATATTAGGTTGGAATTTATACTATTTTGTTTCTTGTTGATATTAATTATAATTATACCAGAATCCGTGTACAAATTCTATTTAAAATTTTTAAGTGAAATTGGATTTTTTAGGTTATTTTACCTCCGTTTTTCTCGTAGATAAGGAATTCATATGCCAATGCAGCGCCCTTTCCCAAATCACCATCGGGATATAAGTTTCTTGTCCATGATGGTAATGTTAGATTAAGGTATTTTTCAGTTTCCAATGTTGTATACAAAGCATAGAAATCACTGAAACTTGTAATTTTTTTGCCAGTATGTTTTGTTAAATCTTTCAAAAGTTTTGTTGAAACCAAATCGGGAACACTAATTGTATCCTGCAGCATCAAGTAATCTAAAATAAATCTGTAAATACTGTCATATAAATAATATGCTATAATATTTTCAGGCTTCGTACTCAACTACTAAAAACTATAATTATAGACTATTTAATACTTGTTTTACAATTTGATACTATTTGGATACTTTTCTTTAGATTTCTGACACTAAAAGTCAGTTTTTTCTATTTTTAAGAATTTTTACTACTTCTAATTTGCTAATTACAAAATTGCTCTCAAACATTTTAAATAAATTCTTAAAACCAATTAAAAAATTGCAATAAAACTCTTCCACACGATTTAATTATTTTGTAAAATTTTTCATAAAGTTTTATTTGTAAGAATTTTTAGTCTTAAAGCTATACTTTCTGCTACTTTTTACAAATAATTATCGAGTACGAAGTCTGACTTTTTTATGTCCGAAAAAATTCAATTTTAAAAATTCAAATATTAAATTTGAAGATTGAATTTTACAAAAATTGAATTGAACGTTTAAGTTGAAGCAAAAAAGTATTATATTTACTCATCACAAGGTAATAGGAGAGGATCGTTGAATATAGGCTTAACAATTATATCTGGAAACGTAGCATTGGAATTTAAAGCCTTTAATACAAAATTAAGAGTTTCTTTTGTTCGATTAGCATTTGTACTTCGACTTACAATTGTGTATGGTGTAAATCTATTGTTTAAAAATTTACTGTAGGTCGTTTTGAGATATTTTCCTAGTCTGTAAGCTCTTTGTTTTCCACTCTGGAAGGTTTAGAAAATATTATATTATTTGTTGCTGTTGCTAAATTATGTTATTTTATTTATCGTTTTCTCACCTCAGTTAATACAGAAAAGGGTACATCACTAAAAGTATGATTTATATAAGGATCATTTGGATAGGTCTCAAGTGGCAAAATTGGTGTACGATCGCCATGACGAAACACCTGTAGGAATTAATGTAAAAAACTGTTATTGCATTAGTAGTTTTAAAATTATAATTTAAATTATAATAAAAGATAATAAAATTAGGATTTAGAAAATTGGAATTCATAGAAAAAAAATTTATTATGTAAAAATCTAATATGGTTATAAAATTAATTCACATAGTAACCAACTGTACTAATAAGTTTGAAATTTAATGATGTTTAAGCAATGACGCAAATTCAGTTCGTTAATAAACTAAAGATAAACACACGTAACAGCTTGGCCCTTATTTAAACAATTCGAAAATAAATTATTGGACAAGTGATAACTTTCTTGTATAATTTTTTTTAATTAACTTTTTTCTGTGAAACGAAAAGTGATATCTTTGTTATAAAAAAAAGACGTCTGACAACTATCTTGTATTAATTCTTGTCCATGATGGTAACGTTAGATTAAGGTATTTTTCAGTTTCCAATGTTGTATACCAAAGCATAGAAATCACTGAAATTTGCACTGAAGAATAAATTTTGATTAACAAAAGACAACTGATAACTTTTTGTCATTTTTGCCCAAGAATATGGGAATTAAAATTTATATCGTATAGTTGCCAAAGTAATATTTTGCCTCCTTCTCATCACAGTAAATATTTTTACATTTATTTTTGTGTTTCTTGGAAAACGAGGGCTAATTTAGAATTACTGCTCATAAGAATTAATGCATACGACCAGCTATCGCGATACGCTTTTTTAAGTGATTTGCATTCTTGTAAGCACAGCATTGACACGGGTCGGTTTCTCCTACCAAATGATCCTTATGTGACGAGCGCCACAGGCGTTGAACTTTCTCCATGCAATTCAATTAAACATTTAAAGAAAAATTACTTTAAAAATACAAACTTTATTATAAATTCTGAATTGAAATAATTATTCTGTACATGATAATAGTAGTTCAAGTAGATAGTAATTCAATAAAATATTTATTAATATTTACAGTATATCATTTTATAGAATAAATAAAAATATAATTAAACTTATGTAGACAAATGTTGGTTGTCGGTAGATACGGAGTTTCTTTTTAAACTTGATTTACGAATTTATTTAATCTAATTCGTTCTCGACTAGTCGGTAATATTTATACTCAATCCAGAAGTTTCTCGTTTGCGAGAGAGTTTATTTGCCATCTGGCGGAAATTTACGTTAAAATGGCGTGAAATTCAAATTCGAGTTATGATTCATTTTGGTTTATTGTTCAATTTGGTATTTGCTGAGAAATTTTACAGATATAAGAATGCAGCAGTCTCTTATGTAAGGGTTAATGCAAACATTTTCTTGAATTTTGAAAGTATCGGTTTATAAATCATATCTTCTTCTTTCAATTCTAATGGAGAACAAAAGTGAGTTAATTCCTTCGGTAGAACGTTTTCCACTAAGCGAATAAAATCTTCTAAAGGACACATAGTTTTACATTTGGGAATTGTTAAATCCATTGTCTCTTCTGGTACACCTAAATAGTAGACAATCTACAAAAAAATATTTTCATTTAATTAAGGGGTAAAAAATACTTTTTAAATATTTGTTTTCGAATACAAAAAAGTGTCTGTATTTTATTTTCAATGTAAATGTTGTTTTGAAAAATCTTTGTTTGTTCTTTATTTTTGTGAATACGTGAGAATAAGATATGTTTGTTTTTGAAATAGATTTAATGATATGTCTCAAATATCCAGGCGATAAATATTACACTAAAAATTACGTAATAGAAGAACCGTGAATAGAAATACCTTGATAAAATATTCTCCTTTAATTTGATGCAATTCTAGAATAGTTGCACTTGAAAATTTTGGTACATGAGGAAAGTAAACTCCAAGAGCTTTTAGAACGGCTACAACAGTAATATCGTGTGCGCTGTAGAGGAATAATTTTTTTGCCAATTCTCCATTTTTTACAGCTATTATGTCATTTATAAATTTTCTAATTAGCATTCCTGGAAAAAAATATATTTATTTAATTTCTATAAAAACTAATTGGGTAAAATTATACTTGATTTTTATCAAAATTCGTGTAGAAATACTGTTGAATATGTTTCGTAAAATTAAATAGATTTTGTTTGAGTGGGATGTAATTTTTTTTAAGTTTGTTACCTCCGTTAAGTTTCTTCATATTGTCATCGTAGTTGAAAAATGTATACGACAATGCACATCCCTTTACCAAGACTCCTTCGGTAATAAAGACCTTTGTCCATGATGGTAATGTAAGATTATGATATTTTTCAGTTTCGAATGTTGTATATAAAGCATGTAAATCAAGGGCTCTAGTAATATTTTTGCCAGTATACTCTGTTAAACTCTTCATATGTTTTTGAAAATACGCACTGTACTTCCCTTTAACTCTATCTTGCACTTTCAAAAATTCTAAAAGATATCTGCAAGTATTTACATGTAAATAATCTAATAAAGTCTACTATTTATTAATTAATTTATTATTATTATTTTATTGTACTTACTCTTCACAAGGTATTAAGAGAGGATCGTTGTCTACAGGCTTAGCAATTATATCTGGAAATGTAACATTGGAATTTAAAGCCTTTAGTACAAAATTAAGACTTTCTTTTGTTCGATTAACATTTGTACTTCGAGCTTCAACTGTGTATGGTGTAAATCTATTGTTTAAAAATTTACTGTAGGTGGTTTTGAGATATTTTCCCAATCTGTAAGCTCTTTGTTTTCCACTCTGGAAGGTTTAGAAAATATTATTTCTTTTTAATTCTGTTGATGGATTTAAAATTTTATTTTTAAAGTAAAGTAATTTTGTTGTTGTTGGAAATTATGTTATTTTATTTGTCGTTTACTCACCTCAGTTAATATTGCAAAGGGTACATCACTGAATGTATGATTTATATAAGGATCATTTGGATAGGTTTCAAGTGGCAAAATTGGTGTACGATCGCCATGACGAAATACCTGTAAGGATTAATTTAAAAGAAGACGATTATTACATCGTAGTTTTTAAATTGTAATTAAAATTATAATTAATATTATAATTTAATTTATAATAAATAAAATTAAATTAAGATAAATGTTAAAGAACACTTACCACACTGGCAAATTTTAGAGTATCTTCGGTCTCAGGAGGTGATTGCACTATTAATTTCCCTACTATGTAAAAAGTGGTAACCAAAGGATGCATTATTGCTATGCGATTGTTTGTATCACCTGATATTGAAAGCAATTGTAATAATAATAATTATTATTACCCGTTAATTAATGATTAATTTTTAATAAATTTTTTAAAAATTTAAATGCAATGGGCGATAGTTGAGACTTGATGAAAGCGGAAATAGTTAACTCATTAATATAGCAAAGAAATAGATATTTTGCGCATGCGTTTTAATTATATTATCTATTACTTCTTTGTATTAGAATATCAAATAAAGTTGATTATTTATGTTAATAATCGACTGTTAATCTTATATGAACGTTGTAAATTTTTAAATAAGATGAAAAGAATATTGACGTCATATTTTAGAATATTGTAATTCGTAGAAAAAAAATATTTCTTATAAAACTAATATGATTATAAAATCAATATATATATATATTTACCAACTGTGCCAATAATTGATGTTTAAGCAATGACGCAAATTCGGTTCGTCAATTAGGTGAAGAGTGATAAATTTTCTTGTATTTTTTTATCGAAAGCATTGCGTACTATAAAGTCTGACGGTTTAAAGAGAAAACAGATGATAATTTTTTAAAAAGGACAAGTGATAACTCGGAAGTATGCTTTGAGGAATGCTGTGCCCAATATGCATCCAAGACTTGGAAAACGAGGACTAATTGGGAATTATCGCTCATAAGAATTAATGCATATGACCAGCTATCGCGGTACGCTTTTTTCAGTGATTTGCATCCTTGTAAGCATAGCATTGTCACTGGTCAATGTCTCGTACCACAGACGTTGAACTTTCTATATGCAACTAATTAAACATTTAAAATGTAATTAAAATATAATTGCATAATTTAATTACAAGTTTTCTTTTCTGAATAATGTCTCATCCGCTCTTATTTTACAAAGTGATATTATTTTTCTCCTGCAGAATGGAAACGAAAACTTAATTATTAATTATATAATTTCCATATTCGGTTCTTGAACAAGAAATTTTTCCCGATTTTTTCTCGTATTTAAAAAAATACAAATTTGTTTATAAATTATTAATTTATTATTTTTAATTCAAATAATTATTCTGTACATGATGGAGCTGTGGTGAAATTTACATTATAAAATATTTATTAATATTTACAGCATATAATTTTATAAAATAAATTATGATATAATTTAACTTATGTTCATTTGATGTAGATATGGATTTACTTTGTTTATTTGAACACTAAATTTCGATTTAGTTTTCTTGTCTAGTAGAATCGAAAATTATAAAAATTGTTAGAGAATGAAAAAAGGAACGATAATCGAACTCATTCTTGACTAGTCGCTGCTATTTATACTCGATCCAGACGTTTCTCGCTTGCGAGAGACTTTACTTGCCATCTGGCGGAAATTTACGTTAAAATGGCGTGTAATTCAAAATCGAGTTATGATGCTTTTTTTATGAAAACGATAATTTCAATAGTTTCATGTAATTCGAAAGTTCTTGTTCATAAATTAAATCTTCTTCTTTCAACTCGAATGGAGGACAAGAGTAGGTCAATTCTTGCGGTAGAACTTTTTCCACTAAACGAATGAAATCCTCTAAAGGACACATAGTTTTACAATTTGGAATTGTTAAATCCATTGTTTTTTCTGGTACACCTAAATAGTAGACAAGCTGCAAAAAATATTTTCATTTAGTTATGGAAAAAAAATACTTTTTAAATATGTGTTTCAAATTTTTGAATACAAAAAAGTATGTTAATTACGTAAAAGAAGATCTGTGAATACCTTGATAAAATAATCTTCCTTAATTTGATGCAATTCTAGAATAGCTGCACTTGAAAATTTTGGTACATGAGTAAAGTAAACTCCAAGAGCTTTCAGAACGGCCACAACAGTAACATCGTGTGCGCTGTAGAGGAATAATTTATTTCCCATCTCTTCATTTTTTACAGCTAGCATGTCATTTATAAATTTTCTAATCAGCATTCCTGGAAAATTGAAAACAACGCCAAATTAGAAATAATTTTATATAGTAGCAGCTTACTTCATGTTCTCTATTCGATTTATTTCGTTTGTGAGAGAATTTTCATGCCGCCTAGGTGACAATTTCATGAAACTATATTGGCGCGAAATTCAAAACAAGAAAAATATAGTTAATAACATTTTATTATTATTAACATAGTATAATATTATTATTAATAACATTTTAATTAATAGTAATATTAATTTTTTAGTGGGATGTAATTTTTTAGGTTTTTTTTTACCTCCGTTAAGTTTCTTCATATTGTCATCGTAGTTAAAGAATGTATACGACAATCCGCATCCCATTACTAAGGTACCATCGGGAAAGAAGTCCTTAGTCCATGATGGTAATGTAAGATTAAGGTATTTTTCAACTTCTAATGTTGAATACAATGAATGAAATTGACCGACAGAAGTAATATTTTTTCCAATAAAGTTTGATAAAACACTCGTAAAGTTTTGTACTTTCTGATCGAACCTCATATTAAATTCTGCACTTATTTTCAAGTAATCTAGAAAATATCTGCAAATATTGACGCATATAAAATATAATGTGCCATTAATTTGACCATGTCAGAAAAAATTTAATTTTTGCAAAAATTAAATTGAAAATTCAATAAAACTAAATTGAATATTCAATAAAATTTAATTAAAATTTTCATTTTTAGAAAAATTGAATTGAATGTTTTAATTGAAGCAAAAAAGTATTATACGTACTGATCACAAGGTATTAGGAGAGAATCGTTGTCTACAGGCTTAGTAATTATATCTGGAAACGTAATATCAGAATTTAAAGCCTTTAGTACAAAATTAAGAGTTTCTTTTGTTCGATTAACATTTGTACTTTGAGCTTCAACTGTGTATGGTGTAAATCTATTGTTTAAAAATTTACTGTACGTGGTTTTGAGATATTTTCCCAATCTGTAAGCTCTTTGTTTTCCACTCTGGAAGGTTTAGAAATAATTATTTCTTTTTAATTCTGTTGATGGATTTAAAAATTAATTTATAAAGTAAAGTAATTTTGTTGTTGTTGGTAAATTATGTTATTTTATTTATCGTTTTCTCACCTCAGTTAATATAGAAAAGGGTACATCACTGAATGTATGATTTTTATAAGGATCATTTGGATAGGTCTCACGTGGTAAAATTGGAGTACGATCGCCATGACGAAACACCTGTAGGAATTAATTTTAAAAAAGATGGTTATTACATCGTAGTTTTCAAATTATAATTAAAATTATAATTAAAATTATAATTAAAATTACAATAAATAAAATAAAATTCAGATAAATTTTGAGGAACACTTACCACACTGACTTGCTTTAGAGTATTTTCGATTTTAAGAGGTGGTTGCATTTGTTTTAGATTATCTTTGGTCTCAAGAGGTGATTCTATTATTAAACTCCCCATCATATAAAAAGTGCTAATCAAACGATACATTATTGCTATGCGATTTCTATTATCACCTAAAATTGAAAACCAATTGCAATAATTTGATTTTGTTAATTATTTTCATTAGTAATTTTTATTAATTATTATTACCTGTTGATTAATGATTAATTTTTAATAAAATATTGCGAAATAAAATCAAATGTACGATAGCTGATAAGTTGAAACTTGATGAAAGAGGGAATATAGTAGACCTATTAATATAGTAAAGAAATAGATGTTTCGCGCATGCGATTTCATTAAATTATCTATTAACTTATTTAGCATATCAAATAAAAGTTGATTATTTATGTTAATATAAAGAATGTAAATATTATCAAATAAAATGAAAAAGATAGTGACGTCATATATAGAATATTCGAATTGATAAACAAAAAAATATTTCTTGTGGAAGAATCTATTATGATTATAATATTAATTCATATATTTTCCAATTGTACCAATAAATTTGTTAATGTTGCTTACGCAATGATGCAAGTTTAGTTTCTCAATAAAGTAGATAGATAAATAGTAAATAAAGAGATGCAAAAACCGTGGGCTTTATTTAAACAATTCGAAAATTAAAAAATTATTTTATTTAAATAGATGTTTCTTCGACAACTTATTTTAAGAAACTTTTACAGAAACTTTTACACATTTTGGTTCTTGGGGGTAAATTTAAATTACCATACAGAGTACTTGAAAATAGCACTGAATTATGATTTAAATTTTAAGTTTTGTAATAGTTTTGTAATTATAATTATTATCGTTCTGTAGTGATTTTTTTGTATAAATATTTTATAGTATTGATTCAAGAATGGATTCTAATTTCGATCGCAGGAATTCAAATTAACGGGAACAATTCTTTTAGTCAGGGTGATAAATTCGTCTAGAGGACATGAAACATTACAACCTGGGATTTGTAATTCTGTCAATTTTGCAGGTACTCCCAAATAGTATAAAATCTGCAAATGAAAAATTATTTTTTAATTCTTTTGTTATAAAAGTATTTTAAAAAAGTCAATTGTTTTTCTGATCTAATTGATTGTAACTTCTGTACCTTTACGAAAAATCTATTCTCTATAAAATGTAATTCTGCAATTACAGCAGAGGTAAATTTGGGTATGTGTGGATAATAAACATTCAGAGCCGTTAGAATTGCAGTAACGGTAATATCATGAGCGCTATATAACATTAGTTTTCTATTTTTGTCCATTGATCCATTTCTAACTGCTTCCATGTCGGTTATGAATTTTTTCACCAGCATTCCTAATGTTATTTTTGTTTGGATTATTTTCTCAATTCTTGCAAAAATAGCAAAAATTTAATAGCATTTAGCAATAAGGGATGAAATGTATTTATGGTTATCTCACCTCCATTTTGGCGTATCATTTTCTCGTTGTAATTCATTATTTTGTTTTCGAGAACAGCTCCGGTTAGGAGATCACCATCTGGATAGACTCCAATGGTCCAAGGTGGTAATGTCAGATTCATAAACTTTTCGCATTCTAGAGTTGTGTAAATTAAATACATGTCGAGGGCGCTTTTTATCTTTTTTCCCGTCCAATCTGTTAAATTTTTTCTAAAATCCCTTAATCTATTCAATTCCTCTTTTACATCTTGGCTTTTTCTTGCCTTTAAATACTCCAAATCGTATCTTAAAAATTTATTAAAAATTTTTTTTTATTAGTTTATGTCTAACTCGAAGAGTTCTGTAAGCTTTCAATTATCTTGAATTGAATATTTCTATTTCAGGCTTTGCACTCATCTACTAAAACCTAATATTTATTACTTTTAAGTTATGCTGCTATTATTTTTATAAATATTTAAATTCTTTGATGAATAATAAAATTCGTTGCCGGAATTCAATTTATTAGCATCAGGATAAGAAAGAAGTAAATATTTTTGATAAAAATAAGGAAAAAGTCGGGAAAATAAAATATGGAATTGAATTTTTATCAGTTTTGTGTTTTCGTTGTTGTCAAGTTTAATTTTTCGATATCTACTGTTTTACTACTTTTTCTTAATTTGAAAGATACTTTTTGCTATTTTTTAAAAATTAATTATCGAGTGCAAAAGTCTGCTATTTTCTTAATTCTAAATTTCTATCTGAATTTTTATACCTGATGCATGTTTGAGGAAAGAATAAACGATCTCTATAGGAGGGATTAACAATTGCTGATACAGAAGCTCCTGGATATAAACCCTTGAGGACAAATTTCAGGGATTCCTGTGTTCGATTAACTTTCGTACTTCGTGCTTCTATGAATCCTGCGGTGTAATTTGCTCCCAAGAATTCGTTATAAGTATTTCGAAGAAAAATTCCCAAACTATTCGCTCTTAATTGACCACCCTGAAATCGTTTGAGAAATAAATTAAGAAAAAAGAAAAAGAAATTAACAAGCATATTTGTTTTCGATATTTTCAATTTTCTTTACTTCCGTTAATTTCCCGTAACCCGGAGGAGTAAATTTATACTTTTTGTGTGGATCTTTGGGATAAAGTTCGAAGGGAGGAACTGGCGTTCGATCTCCATGACGAAAAACCTAGAATTAGGGTTTCAAAAATTATTTTTTCGTTGATGAATTTTTTTTTAAAAGTGAATAAAGCAAGTGACTTACTATACTTATTAATTTTAGTGTGCTTGCTGACCAAACAGTTGGACACAAAACAATCAATAGGAAACACTTTATAAAATTTAATTCCATGTTGGTTTTTTTCTAAATACAAATTTTTTTGAGTAAAACTTATTAATTTTAAAAATGTGACAAATAAAAAAATTAAATTAAAACAAAAAATAAAAACAAAATTTTTAAAAAATTAAAAAAAAATAAAAATTTTTTGAAAATATTTTGACTACCGTTGTATTAAAATGACATCAACATCTACAACACAAGTTTCAGACTACACGTAACATCTTCAGCACTTTTCGAGAAACGATAAAAAAAAACTTGTTCCACTATCAAAGCCTAAAACAATACTACAGATAAAATGTAAAATTACAATTATTTACTTTATTTTTTTTGCATATAATTCTGAAAAGTCGGCCAGATTCTGTATGATATTATATAAAAAAAAACTGTTTACATTTCTTAAAACATGTGTGCTCCAGATCTTTTGATAAAAGAAATTATACAAACTTTTAGTAGATTAAATAATTACTTTTTAATTATAATAATTTCCATATATAGATATTTATTATAAATATGGTTTTTTATTATTAGATTATTACTTTTGCTTTAATAGGTTAATTTTTATTGGGAGTAAATAAATTAATTGCCCGTTTCTCGATTTATATCTATCCAGAATATAAAATTAATAATTTTTACTGGTTTTCGTAATTCACGTTGCATTTTTTTTTTAATATTCGTTAATAGTATACAAAAAACAAAAAATAAATTGCTTTCCAAGTGAAATGGTTTAAAATTGATTCTCTGTGAATTTTAATTGCCCTTAATTTCTGCAAAGTCATAGTATTTAATCCTTCATTTTAATTGAAGTTTTAATAAAAACATGTTTTAGTAGAAAAAGCCATTTACAATCAAAAAAGGTTTTTTTTATATATTTTTTTATTTGTTGCGTAAAAAAAAATTTCATTCCCTTTTAAATTATTATTAAATTTTGTGGTCTTGAATATAAAAGCAGGGTTGCCATATACAGGTCAGGGAAAAGTCAGGGATTTTTATTAAAAGTACTAGAAAAAATTTAATTTTTTGAAATTAATGAGAAAATTTTTTTCAATTTGAAATTTTAGAAAATATCAATTTTTAATGAATTTTAATAGAAATTTGAAGAACAACTAATTGTAGAAATTTAATTATTTTCAAATGTGATAAAATTCTTCGCAAAAATTCAATTATGTTCAAAAATTAAAAAAAGAATTTTCGTCAAAATTCAATAATCTTTAAAAATATTTTTTATTATTTTTAAAGATAATTGAAATGAGGAAAATTTACGAAAATAATTGAAATTCAATTACTTATCAATTTTTTTATAAATTTCTTCGCACCAATTTAATTATTTTTAACTTTTTAATAAAGTTTCTCATTCAAACATATTCAGAAAATAAAAAAAAATAGTTCTGAAAAATTCAATTATTTCGAAAAATTTAAATAAACTTCTTTTAAAAATTTTATTATTTGAAAAAATGTTGACAAAATTCTTTACAAGATTTAGTTAATAAAATTACAATATTAATACAATTTTTCTATATATAATTCCATTATTTTCAATACAATTAATTCTTTTTAAGAATTCAATTATTTTCATAAATAATACATTTTTTATGGCAATTCAATTATCTAAAAAAATGTGAATAAAATTCTTCACAAGAAATCAATTATTTTCATAAATAATAAAATTTCTCTCGAGAATTCAATTATTTAAAAATAAATTCAATTATTTTCAAAAGTAATCAAATTCTTTTCCAAAATTCAATTATTTTGAAAATTTTTAATAAAATTCTTGGCAAAATACAATTTTTTAAAAATTTTTAATAAAATTTTTGGCAAAATTTCAATTATTTTCAAAAATTTTCCTCAATTTTATATGAATTCTATTGTTTATAAATTTTTTATAAATTTCTTCGCAATATTTAAATTATTTTCAATAAATAATCAAATTTTTTAAAGGGATTGAATTATTTTCATAAATAATAAATTTCTTTTTAGGAATTCAATTATTTTTATAAATAAAACTCATCGCAGAACTTCAATTATTTTTAATACAATTTTAATCGAATTCCTCGAAAAATGTAATTGTTCTTAACAATTTTAATAAAAAACGTCAAAAGAAATCAATTATTTAAAAATGTTTTGATAAATTGTTTTAAGAAAATTCAATTTTAAGAAATATTTCATTATTCAATAAATTATTTATTATTTATTTTTGCATTTAAATAATTGAATTCTCGTAGAATTTTCTAATAAAAATTGATTTAAAAATGAATTTCAATTAAAATTTTAGATTTGAATATTTATTATTCAAATTATTTAAATATTCAAATAATATTTGAATATTAAAAACATGAATTTAAAGAAATAATTGAATTTTGAAAAGGTTTCAAATTAAATTCTTTGGTAGTTTAAATTTTTCATACAATTCTGTAGAATTAATTATTTTGAAAAAGTTTAATTGAATTTTTTTCTGAAATTATTTGAAGTATTTATTTTTTAATACGTATTTAATTGGAGAATTTCTGAATTATTGAATTTTCACGTAAAATTGAATTGTAAACAAATGGATTTGAAAATTCTGAAAGAACTTTTTTATAAAATTATTAAAGATAATTGATTTAAAGAAGAATTTTATTTAAAAATTCTAGAAAATAATAATTGAATTAAAATGATGAAAATAATTTTGAAAAAATTATAGGAAAAATATTTCTATTATATATATATAAAATAATGATCTTATCACTCGGTTATCTAAATTTATAAGTTGTTAAATTTCAAAAAGGTTTGAATTTGAAATTTTTGAAAATCTTTATTCCTGTGGAAAAATATAATGATTAAATATTTATTTAGAAAAAAAGTTATTGATGTTTTTGAATAATTTTACAATAGTTTTTAATAAATAGAAATTTTCTAAATATTTTTTCAAAAATAAATTTAAAATTTCTTAAACAAAATTTGATTTATATTTTTTTTTTTACTTAAAACTTGTACTTTGTTTATGAATTGTAATTATTGAGAAGCAGAAAATGTGCAAAATATTTTCTACTTTCTAACAATTTTTAAATTTTTTTGCAGAAAGAAAAAAAAAATAGATACATAATTTCGATTTGTCAAACAATTAAATAAGTTTTTCATGATAAAAAAAGGATAATATTTTGCAGGATTTACATTTTTTAATTACCTAAAATGTTTGTTATAAAATGCTAATTTTTTTAGAAACAAAGAAATAATGAATAATTAATAATTAATTAATTTTAATTAATTTTAATTTTACATTAATAATTTTTTCTAGATTAAGAAAAATATTTTTGAATTATTTTGAAAAGGGTTCAAATTAAAATCTTTGAAAATCTGAATTTTTTTGAAAATCTAATAATTTTTGGAGTGAATTAGAATAATGGTCTGGTTAAGGGACAAAATTTTTTCTGTAAATCAGGGAAATTTTTTTGCTACAAAATTAAATTTTTGCGGTAACCCTGAAAAGGTAAATTTTGATGGGTAAAATAAAGAAAAATTGGAAATATTTTTCTATAAAGTGTTGGGGGGGGGGGCAGTGAAAGGAAGGGTTTTCGTTGGATTGGTTGTCCACTTAGCGCTAATGAATATCTTATACATATGCGGACTGTCAGTGTTGGTGTAACGATGACGAAGCCTATTCGATACAACTAAAACCTAATCACACATTGAGCTTACAGACAACTGCGTTAAATGGAAATTGCAGACCTCGAATCCGCAGCTATCGCAATTGGGTCATTGTTTCGATTGCGCACTGGCATTTTCGTTGTACGTGCGTTGATGCTAGGCGTCTGTATATCATTCTCGTTTTGTGCATGGGCAATAGATATCAACCGAATTGAAAACGTTTTTGTCCTCATCGATTACATCATTTAGATCAACTTGATACCGCTTTGGCAAACTACCCTCTGTCGATGCTTTAGCAAAACTTGTTGACTGGCATAATGGTCACTTTTTACCCCCTTTTACAACATTTGACGAAAAATATTTCTAAACTTCAATTAAATTTCCTTCTCGGAATTGTTATTCATAAGTTCTGACGATTTTAATGATTCCAAAAGATTTTCTGTTATGATAGGTATATAGGTACAGTAATCTGATAAGGACATCATCGAGGTAATGAAATTAATTTTAGCTGAGAAGTTCAGTTGGAAAAAAGGGGAGATAAAAAAAACAAATACTTGTGGTTTCTAACACGCAAGGTGTCATTAATTTCCACTAGGACGAATCTAGTCCATCTATCGAACCACAATTAGGGGCTTATCATACTATCCATTCCCGGCATCCCTTCACGTTCCAATCCTTCTGCTTTTGTACTTTCCAAATCCTCTACAGAATCATCTAATCGGAATTTCACACGTTAAAGTTCTCGTTCGCATGGTCAGACTCCAATCATGATCCAGCTCTTGATGATACAATGTACTATTTGTCCGTAAAGCCCATACAGATCCAAGCGCACTCATTACTCTTTCTAAGCACCGTTCTATCTGCGGTAACAGCAATCACCACCTAGCAAGATTTATATCCTCATTCATACACATACAACAGTGATTTTAATCTCAAATTTCTTTTTAGAAGGAATCCCTTATATTTTGTTATTTTTATGTACTGTTAGGTCAGTTTTACTTTTATTTACAACTATTAATTGTAATAAATTTTTTTAATGGTTTTTTTCCTTATGGTTCCTCATGGTTCCTCATTGTTCCTCATGGGTTCCACGAATATCTCAGTGGAATTTATAATGGATAATCTTTGTAAATGCTCCACTTTGTAATACAATTTTATTAGTTTTTTCTCTCCTTCACTGCCGAGAGTTTGAGATTCTTTTTCGCAGGAAAACTGCTTTAAAACAAATTAAACTCCTCGGCCAACAAATTATCAAGCATTATAGTCATTTATCCGTTGCTGAAAAAGAATGCACGTTATAAAGAGAGAACCTTTTAATTGGTAATTTTGCATCAATGTGAAAACCTTGAAGGATATGGAATTATTGTTGCAAAATTTTTATCATTGGGGATGGGCGCATTTGAATCAACGAATTCCATCGAGATCAGTTGCCACAGGTCAGGGAAATCAGGAAAAAGTCAGGAAAAGTAAAATTGGTCAGGAAAATCGGGAAAAATTCAGTAATTTTTATTAAATCAGGGGAGTGTGTCTAAGGTATGAGACGGGTTTTGTTTTTGACTCATAAATTGTAAATGAATAAACGAAATTGGAAATAAAATATACCGTTCGAAAAGTAACTTAAATACGCAACTTTTATTCAAAGAAAGTATATAGTGTTCAGATGAACTAAAAAAATCGCTTTTGTCAAAAAAAAAAATATGTGTCCAGTTGTGAGACACTTATTAAAAATTACTAAAATTCAAAAAGTTTGACATCAAACGTTATGTTTAGTATAAATAATTAAATATATTAATAATTTAATTTATTTATTAATATTTAATTTAATATTGCGTGTGAAAAAAATCGACTGTCTCACAACTGGAGGTGTCTCACAACTAGACACTCTCCCCTACTGGACAAAAATTGATTTTTGAAGAAGTTACAAATGATTGCAGAAATTCAAATTCTTTTCAAAAGTAATGAGGGGCCATGCATAAACTACGTTACCAATTTAGGTAGGGAGGGGGGGTCTAAAATATCTGAAAAATTGGTAACGTACACTGAAAAAAATTTGAGCGCCGAGACGTCTCAATTCAATTATGTTCAAAAATTTTTTAAAAAAATTCAATTATGTTCAAAAATTAAAAAAAATTCAATTATCGTCAAAATTCAATTATCTTTAAAAATAATAAAATTCGCCTATGAAATTCAATTATTTTCCAAAAAATTTTCCTTAATTCTATAATTTTCAATATCTATTTTAATAAAATTTTTCAAAAGAATTCAATTATTTGCAAAAAAAAAAAAAAATGTTGATAGAATTCTAAGCAAACATTAAATTATTTTCATAAATAATACAAATTTCACAGAAATTCAACTATTTAAAAATTTTTTTTAGAACTTTTTTCGCAATAATTCAGTTATTTTCCTAAAAAATAACTTTTTTTTTTACAAAAATTCAATTATTTTCATGAATAATAAAACTCATCATAGAATTTTAATCTTTGAAAAAATTCAATTGTTAATAAATTTTTTTAAAGTGATTCAATTTAGAGAAACATTTATTTATTCAGTAAATTATTTATTTTTGTCTTTAAATAATTGAATTCTCGTAGAATTTTGCAACAAATTTTATCAATTTTTTTTTTAAATAATTGAAATAATGTAAAGAATTTTATTACTTATGAAAATAATTGAATTCCCACAACGAATTTTTAAAAATAATTGATAATTGAATTCGTTTGAATAAGAATTTTAATAAAATTTTTGAAAATAATTACATTTTTCGAAGAATTTACTTAAAATTGTATAACAAATAATTGAAAATCCTGATTTATGAAATTAATTGAATTCTTGCAATAAATTTTATCAATTTTTTTTAAATAATTGAAATAATGTAAAGAATCTTATGATTTTTGAAAATAATTGAATTCCTGCAACGAATTTCATTACATTTTTTTTTAAATAATTGAATTTTTTTGAGAACTTTTATTAAAATTGTAGCTTTCGAAAATATTTGAATTTCAACGAAGAACTTCATTATATTTGTGAAATGTAATTAAATTCTTGCAAAAAATTTTAAAAAATAATTTTTATTTTTGTAGGATTTTATTTTAAATTGTATTGAAAATAATTGAAATCCTTAGAAAATTTTTATAATTTATGAAAATAATGGAATTTTTATAAGAAACTGTCCATAAATTACGTAAGATATTTAAGGGGAGGGGGGCACCAAGATCTTACGAACAATAGAAAAAATGGCGCTAATGCATGTAAAATATCTTACGAGGGGGGATGGGGGTTTAATTTTTCCAAAAAAAATTGTCTTACGTAATTTATGGTCAGCCCCTAACGAATTTTATTATAATTTTTGTAAATAATTTAATTTTTTTTTTGAAAAATTTTATGAAAATCTAAATTTTTATAAAACATGAATATATCAATTACTCCGAGTCGAAGACTCGGGAGTGATTCATATCTTCATGTTTTATAATAATATTGTCATAAGTTGTTGAATTTTAAAAATAATTGAATTTGAATGTTTTTGAAGAATTTTAATTCTTATGGAGAAAGTATTCTAATAATTTTTAGAGTGAATCAAAATATTCTTTATTGTCAGAAAAAAAGTTAAAATTCTGTCTGGAAATCAGGGAAAAAGAAAATTAATTTTTTCTGTGGCAATCCTGATTTAGTAAACTTTTTAAATTTGTTAATAAAAAGAGCTTTTAAGGTTTTTTTTTTTAAATCAAGTGGAAAATTATCGATACTTAAGGATTCATAGCCATAAACGATTTAATTTTAATTTATTACTCTCTAAATCTGAATATGTGAAATTTCACTTATTGTACGTTATAAGTCGTCCTCTCGATCAATAAGTGCATATACACTTATAAATAAGTGAATTTTTCACTTATTCTGAGTGAAATTTCACTTATTATAAGTGTATATGCACTTATTGATCGAGAAGACGACTTATAACGTACAAATATGTGAATTTTCACATATTCAGATTTAGAGAGTATATTGCCCGCAACTTTCGTAAATGTAGTTATTCGCCTCTTTTGTGAAAATGAAATCTGTTTTGCTCTGTTTGTTTCCCACCATGCTGGCCATTACCTTAATTAAATGTCAAAACCTCAAGTACTTCGCGAAACTCACTGAGAACAGTTGAAACACGACTCTTTATTTTCCAGGTGTTAAGAGAATATAGAAAATTGCAACTTTTGTTGTTTAAGATAAAAATGTATTTAATTATTTTAATACTAATTTAATTATTTACGGAAATAATAATTTTTTTGAAGTAACTTTTTCATTTTGATTTAATTTAAAATGAGTCGATAGGATTTACACGAAAAATTAATTTAATATTTTCGAAATTGGAAACGATATTAGATCAATAAAACTTTGACGAGACGGACTTTAATGATTAGAAATTTGAATTCTTTATTCACTTTTGCAGTCTGGGAAAATCGAATTTATAGATTAAATTAAGATCCGAACTTTTTATAAAAATAAACTCTTATTCAGATACGACTTTTTTTTGAGAGAAAAACTTTGCACTTTCTGTTTTGTAAATAAAAAGTTTTTCCAGTCCCCTTTTTCAGTAACTTTTAAACTTATGTTTCTTGAGATTAACTAAGTCATAAATTACAATTTTGCGTTTTACTTTAATAATGCTTGAAACAACAATTTAAAAAGTTGGACCAATTTTCTCTTACTGAGGCAAAAAATTATTATTATATTACTTTTTCCAGATGAAAAATATCATTTATCTTATTAGTTTTTCTGTGTGCAAAAATTGAACTTTTGAAATAAATTTTGATGAAAATTATTGAAAAAGAATTTTTGAAAAATAAAAAAGTTATTGGAAAATATAAAAATTATTTGTAATTTATGAATGGGTTATCATTTCCGGTGTTTTGCAAAATGTGCCTCTCTTTGGGAATATATAAGAAAAAGAATTTCGCGGTAGAGAAGAAGTGAGTGTCAAGGTGGAGGATAAATGTCGGTTAAAGGGTGGTGGAAGCTTTGAAACTTTAGTCAGAAAAATAGCTGCGATTTGTCATCCTTTACGGCTGGATGGCACGAAGAAAGATCGCGACGGTACTCAAAAGAAATTAAAGCGTGAAGTTGACGGCTCTTTCTGGAGAAAAGAAAACCGCATCTGCTTAAATGACGGTTTCCTGGACTTTTAACTCTGTGAATTTTTTATTTGAATTTTAAATAATAACCAACGTCAAGGTGATGAATTCTGCAATTGTGTCAATTACAAATCATTTTTGTAAGGGTTCTCTTGATGGGGGGGGGGGAGTTTAATTATAATTACAATAAGATTGATTCTTGGGAAATATGTTTTTGTGTCACATTCTTTTTGAATTGTTTTGAAGTTTAAAATAGTAAAACCGAGAGTAAAACTTTAGATGATATGAGTTTGGATAGAATTTGAAAAAGATTTCACTAAAGACGGGTAAGTTTTAATGCAAGGGTTTGTAAAAGAGAATTTTAAATTAGTTCTTAAACTGTAGGGACGTGTAAGGACATGTTGATGTTGTTAAAGGAAAGTTATGTCAAGAAGTGCAGATTTGCTGTTTTCTCGAATAATCCTTATATACCCCAATGTACATAAGTAACATGCGACGCCTTAACAGTTTACAAGACTGCCGACTATGGCTTCATTTGCATTTATTTCTCTAAGGAACAATGCCTCGTACAGCTGCCACACGTTTCACCTTAGACACTGACTCTTATAGCACAACTGACATGGCACCGAATTATTCGTAAAAGTTTTGCTAAGTCGTTAGTTTCGAGCTTTGGAATGTTTGGAGCAAAATGCACCGTTATGAAACAAGTAATACTGAAAGTTAAAACTTTCAAACCCCAAGAGGTATAATCAATGCACTTTTCCATATTCATTCGTTTATTAATAATAATCGTGAATTGTTAATATTTTTAGAAATATGTTATCTGATATGTTAATTGCAAAATGAATATTTAAATTACAATGTTTAGATATATTAATAATGCAGTAATAAAATATGTTAATGAATTTATTATTTAGAAAAAGTCGAAATTCATTGTTTTCATTGTAAACACGAAAACTAAAATTTTATGTTTAACTCGTTCGTGTTGCAAATGCTGAACGGAAGTACTGAAACGGAAATTGAATTAAATCTTGTATAATCTTCATATGCATTAAATCAACTTTGGCTGGTGTGTTTCTGCATGAATCAGGTTGTCGATTCTCACCATCATAATCAAAATGGAATATTTCAATTGAGAGCGGTCAAAGAGCAGTGAATGGAATAGCAATCCTATGATTAGAGTCCTCTATTTTAGTCATATTATCATCAATTTGCATTTCACATGCTAGAATAAAACTATACATTGTTATTCTTTCCTGTTTTTTTAATAGAAATCTGTTTGGAAAATGTCAATTTGGATCATGTTAATTTAAAAAATGTTAATGATAATAATTTGGAGATTAAATAATTTTAAGATATCAAAGAATCATTGAATTAATTCTTAATGAAAGGGGAAAATTATTGGAAAACAAAATACATTCATAATTATACTTATTTCTAATCTTGATTTCGTTAAATCAAAAATTACTGACAATTTGTATTCGAGCACAACAAGAGTGTCTTGACACTTACCCCAACCTTAATTGTTAACCTAAAATCTAAAAGAAACACGACTAGGGTGAATTTCATTAAAGAATAACGATGTGAACTGCATGAGAATTTATTGATCCTGTTTTTTTTGTATGATTTAGTAGTAAAATAACAAACAAAGCAGTATTTATAGCAGGAGTCAAATGGTTTATTAAGGGAGCACTCCACTTGTAACACGAAAAATATGAATTTCTTCCTGTAAAAGCACTAAAATTTTTTTTGATAAAAACTATTTATGGGAAATGAAAAAATTAGGTGGATTTATTTTTATTGAAAGATTATCTCGTGATTAATCGATGGATTTAAGAGAATTATAGATTTAACCTCAGTCCGCAGAGGTAATAATTGGTTTTTTTTTTATTCGAAAAAAAGTGTTACATCCATTTCGAATTTTAAGAAAAGAGTCAGACTTTCTGGAAAATAGAAATGAAACTTGATTGTTAATAAATTGTTTCTAGATAATCCGTAATGACCGTAATGATCTGCACAAATATTTAACGATATAATATATCTGTTTGGGAAGTTTAATGATCGTGAAATTTGAAAATGTACTTAAAATGGTTCGCTTTAGTATAGTCGCTCCTAAATCAAAGAGAGCAATAGCAGTTTAAAGTGGAAGGAGAAGGGGTTTTAGAATCTTTGTTAAATGCAGCGCCTATTATTACGGTTTACGCTTTCCACTATATGGATGCATATATACAATACATATCTCTATATAATTATTTGACGCTATATTAGATTGCGATTGCGAGCGAGCGAATTCTCCTTCACTTATGCCAACGCCGAAAACTCATAGCGATCGGCGCAATAAGCGAAACAATAGTGCTTGCGAGCACGCTAACTTTGTAAACGGGTAACTTTGCTCGGAAAGCTTCCTTATCTCCTCGACATTGCAGTTATTTAAACTCTCGTATCTCACCACCCGCTCGCACTGTCTTCCTTCGATCTCCCCTTCCGTGTATTTCTCCTACCTCTCATTATTATATGAAGAGGTGAGTCCTAGATAAAGCACGATTTCAATGCTACACGAGTCAACTGTTCATTGTTTTATATAATTAAACCTTTAGGATTCTAGAAAAATATTTTTCAACTATATTAGAATATAATTATTTGAATTTTAAAGAGAATTTTTTTCAAGAAGGATTTGAAGAAATTTGAATATTTGAAAAATATTTCAATACTATCGTTTTGTAGCTGATAACACTCAAAATGTCGTACGTGATTGTATTTTAAATAGGATTTTTAAAAAAAAATTTGATTTTTTTAAAAATCATCTTCAGGTCTTATTTAAAGAAATTGTGCTCGGAATATTATAAAGGTGTTTTAACAAGATGTGACGGATTATTGATTTTCTGACGCACATTATGTTTGTGGCATCAATCCCTGGGAAGCTTAGGCAAACTAAGTGTCAGTGAAATATTCTCTGCTTCAAATCTGTTTCTATGATTAATGAAGGGAAATTGGCAGTAAGACGCGTCTATCTATTAATTAGAAATTAATCATCCCTCACTTTCTTCGAGTATTTCGAATTTATTTTTTCTTGCTGTTTGGATGTCCTTTAGTGAAAAGCCCAGGTTTGGTCTCGGTAGACAAACAATTATAGTTCTGCTAACACCAGAAATTACCCCCTTTTCTTTCTCTATTCCCCCATTTTAAGGTGAAATTCTGAGCTAAAATAATTAATTTGACTTAAAAATAATTCTTCCCTCTAAGACATATCTGATTTATTATAAACAAACTAAATCAGAATGATCCTGTTGTTTTTTTTTCTACAAGAATTCTGGTGGGGAATCCATTTACAGCTTTTTAATAAAAAATAAGTGGTAACCGGAAATAAAATAAATTAATTTTCCAAATTACTTTTATCAAAGTTATAAATAAATTTCTCGACTCCCAGACGTCTTGGAGACGTTTAATCGTCCAACAACGTCTGCGTGATATTCATGGGCTTCTCGTGCCACGAAGGTTAGTCATTTACCCCGTCAAAGTAGATTAAATGCACGTAACGGGCAATGCATGCTCTCTTATAAAAAAAATTGATTAAGAAACAATCAAAGGTATACCCTTTTGTAGGAGAAATAAGAATTTCAAGAGAAAGAAATGAAAAAAATAGACCCAGAAAAAAAAAAATATCCACCACTTTGATTTGTTTTCACCTTGGTTAGCGTGACCTGCCTGCTTCAATAGAACTGCTGTTATACAAGTTATTTTCATCTATCAAGTTTCCTTTTTTTGAAAACGTGATGATAAATAATAATTTGTTTCCAAATAAATAATTATAATTGTTGTAAAAGGAATCATATAAATAGTTGGGGAATATTTTTTGCAATCTGCTATGTTGTATTTAATATTTTTTATAATATATTTTCGTTACCTTTAAAACACTCTGTGTTGAATAAGTTTGCACTAGCAAAGTAAAATTTAAAAGTTTACTCCCTATATTTAATGTTGTTAATATTAAATTTAATCTAATTTAATATTGAAGAAACTCGTGTTTCATATATTGATTAATGCATGCATTATTAATTAATTTTTTTTATTTAAATTCTCTACTCTACTTTTACGGATTTTTGAAATTACTGCAATTCTACGGAAAGAATTTTTAATATTCATTTTATACTTTTAGTTTTTAATAATATTTCTGCCAGGTTACTTTTATATAATTCTTATGTACTTAAAAAAATTAGGTATAGTTTTTGATAATTAATTTGAAAATAATTTTAATTATCAGAAACTTATTGTACGTCCTTTTGGTTAAGAAATTTTGCTTTGAAATTATCTTGGATCTAAAATTAACGAACTGCTTTAGACAAGAATATAGAGTTCTAATTGAACAGGAGAAATCTCAAGTTCATAGCGAAATCTTAATAGAATCAGGTAAAGATTCCTTGAAAGGAGAAGGAGAATATTGACTAGTCCCATGAAATGTGCCAAAGGAATATTAGGATCTTTGTATTATAGTATTGTACTAGTTTCATTCCAGGGCGCTCCTTGTACGTGCACACACGACCTTAGGCAATAGCCTTTAAACCACTACATATAGATTATTAAATAGCGTCAAAGTACTTGGAGTGGTATGAGAATTCGTGCTATACCGCAATTAAATTAAGCAAACCATTAACGGCTAACGACAGCACGAAGAATCGAGGTGGTTTTGAACGCCGGATACTCTTCAGCCTCTTGATGCAAATCGAGGTTACAGGGTGGTTGCAGTATTTTCTGCTAACATCTTGTATTAAGAGAGCAAATTCTACCACAGACAGCCGTTTTCTGGTATTTATAATTAAAATCGAGTCGTATGAACTTTGGACTGGACACAATTTCTGTTTTAGTCGGTAATTGTAGCTTATTGATTTTTTTCAATATTTGTGTTGGGAGGTTTTCATCAGTTTGAAAATGGAATTTTCTTTTCGAGATAATGCCTTGATTTTAGTGATTATTAAAAATTGTTTGAACTAAATGGATAGTCGAAACGAGAAACCTTTTTAAATGCTACCTAACGCTCCTCGTTTTAAATTAGTTTTGCGAATGAACCTACTTTGGGAAATCATCTTTTGTACCGATGACCACTATAACGATCCAAATCGTTTTTCTTATTTTTGTAAATATGCCGAACCCTGACTTTCGCTCTTTTAAAATTATTTAAAGACTCGCGATACTGAACTTGCGGTTCCAATCTTAAGCGTCACTTTACGCTTCATCTTACGCGTCATCTTACGCGACAATAACGTTAGGCTCAGTCTTCTACTGAGCCTAATGTTTTTGAACGGGGTGGTTTTCCTCATGAAGGGTCACCTGTAAATTTTAACAGATGCTTCGATCCTCAGAATGAGGAGTAATGATAGTGAACGTTTTCTACTTCCCTAAACGTAAAATTAGGTCTAAATATTTTTGTAACTGAAATTAAGGTTATTTTCAACTAAAACCTTTCTATAGATAAAAGATTTAACATTTCAGTAAAATATCGAGTATTGAATAATAGAAACAGTGTTAACTTTAGTTGTATAATTGATGGATGCACTCTTGGTTTTAATTGGTTAAAGTAAAATTGACGTAGTGCTTTGCCCGGAAGAGCTTAACATTTCGGCACAAATTTCGATGGTGTTAGCGACAATCGCAAGCACGTTTTAGATCCGGTTCAGATTGCCTTTCGTAGCGTGCATTACAACTCGATAACTGGAATATACGAGTAGTCACGCTAGTCGGTATCCTATTTGTGTCAGTTGTGTTGGTTACTGTCCACTTTAACAGAGACATCTAAATCGTAATGCAAAGTTGTGTGTCGTGCATCCACATATATATACTGTGTGCTTTGCAGAGAACAATTGGGATTTTCAACTCTGTTTCCAAGCATACCCACTACTGTCGTAAATAATCTGACAATGAAGTGTACAAACTATTATAATTCTTACACACAAAATAGATAATGAATCAACTTTTACAACTTTTGTTTTAAGGAAACTTTGCACTCCAGTTGTTAAAAAGTTGAAAATTCATTACAACGTCTGCTTTGGCATGTTTTAATTGAGAATCTAATGGATTAAAATAAAAAAAAAATTATGCACCTATGTCAAGTTTTTTTTCATTTGTGCAAAAAAAACCTGGATTTGATAATTATTAAATAACGTGAATTTCATCGAATTGTTTGTATTAACTAAATAATTAATAATTTCATAATTGTTAATAATAATAATTGCAATTGTTAAATTAATTATTATAAACAACCGTATATTATTATGTTGAATATTTAAAATTTAGAAATATGTTAAAATTAAGGAAAAATGCTATTTCTGTAAATTCTAGAAATTGGAGTTGGAAGGGAGATGAAGTTGAGCAAAGATAAGACTCAGCCCCTTTTCAAAGATCCTCATACGCTTAAAACTGATAAAAATGGGACAGACCCAAAATGCGCCTATCAGGTTCATTTCTTAATGCATTTTCTTTTTCTTAAACCAATCCTAAAAATACTCAACCTCTTTTTACCTTTCTATAACTTTTTCTTCCCTAAATTTTCCTCCCTTAAGAAAATCGGTAGTGGGAACATTGACATAAATATACGTGTTCCTTAAGGAAAAGTCAATTCTCAAAAAATTATCAATTCAAACTAGAGTTCTCTCTAAGTTCTCGAAAAGCTATCAACTCAAATAAGAGTTCTCTCAAAATATTCTAATTCTTCAACTTCAAGTTCCAGTATTCTAAATCTTTTCAAATCAAGTTCCAATTCGAATCTTAAAATTATCAAAGTTTAAAATTTACTCGACGAGTCTCGACTTCATCTCTGTTCCATTTTTTATTTCGTCTTTTCTTCAAATTTTATAAAAAGTGAGTAAAAATTAATTTGATTTGATTCCTAAAAAGTGATACCTATGAATCCGCGATCAAGTATTGAACTTATGTTAGTTCGACGAGGATCTCAATCCTTTTAAATTCAAATTATTCCTATTTTTCTTCAAATTGAAATTAAGAAAGAACGATTGAAAGTATTCCTAAGCTATTGGATGTAAAAATCTAGACTTAAAAACAATCAATAATTTAAAGTGAATTAAATTTAATATTTGATTAATTTTAAATAACCAAGTATTGTTATATCTCATTTATTTTTGGGACGTAACAGGTGCATAATTTACTTTTTTTTATTTGCTTATAAGTTTTCAAAAATCTGTTATATTTTGTTTGAAAAAAGTTCTGAGAGTTGATAGTGACAAATATTTGACAAATATTCAATTTAGATTATTAGCAATTTATATTCGTAAATATTGACGAGTAAACAGTACCTTTATATATCGAATTGTTTAACTCATGCCGGTTGACCTATTTTCACAAAATGCATTTAAACTTAAAAGGAATAATTAAATGTTACAGAATATTTCCTTGTCAAATATTTATTTAAGAGGAAAATAACATCGTTGTCCCATTAACTATGTATAGTCCAGTTTTACTTTTTTAAAATTTTACTTCTCTTTAATTGAGTCTTTCCGGATTAGTTGCTTTCGACTTATTCCTTTCCCTCGAAATATTACTGTAGTTGACTTTTAATTATAAAATTGTGATTATAAAAATAAATTGCAAACTTGTATTTGTATTAATTCAATAAATTAAATTTTGCAGTTTTCTGTTAGTAAATTCAATTAAAATTTGTGTATTTAGATTTTAGTATTTAAATAATTTAAATGTAAAATTTTAAATTATTGAAATTAAATTCAATTATTTTCAACGAATGACGATAATGTGTCTACATTTACAATTTAGTTATATGTACAATAAATGGAAATTGTACATATAAATAATTTAAATGGTTGAACGCACCTCGATAGCACATTTTGTGTACAGTATAATATGTTATCCACTAATAATCAAGGATGCATTATAGATAATGTTTTAATCTGCCTGAACATTAGCAGAAATAATGTGTGCTTCCTGGTCACGTTAGTTATTTTCGGAAGAGGATTTTATGAACAATATCTTTATTACTATGGACAGCGTAATACATTTATGATCACCACTTAATGTCGAGTTTTATGATAAAATCTTTTATTTTCCCTTCTTTGGGTTTTTATCCGGCAGACGGAACTTTTAGTAAATCTTAGGAATTCTACAGATAGTTTGGATTTCGCACTTCAAGGATATGTGGGGATTTTAATATAAGATTAAATTTTACAAATTTGTAAGTTAGACCTGAAGTGTTTGTTACTAAATGAAGTTTCCTTGGTGTGACTACTACATGAGAGAATGTCCAAAACTTAATTTCCACATGTAAGGATCTATAGACGTTTCGAAAAGCCTACGCTTTGCTTTAACCCACGATGATGTTGTGTGCGCAATGTCGTCATTTGCTTCAAACAACAGGAACCCAGCCAACCACCTAAAGGTCGATGGTCGGCTATGCATATAAGTGAAGATGTGTGATTGTGTTAGGCCAAAGTGGAGATCAGACTCTGAGAAGGCCTCAAAATCTGGACAAAGGGGTATGCGAGTATAAAAGGATCGTTAGATAGATGGTTCGTCATAATTCAAAGTTTATTAACAATTAAAGTTGTTCACAAAATTTACTCCACTTAAATTCTTCAAATTTACCTAAGATTCCCAAATTCTTTCTGTTTGCCGACTTTTATTAGAAGTACTCCGAATTCACCTGGCCCTCTCTGGCCATAGTTAGGGGAAACTACGAAAAACCTTAACTGAGTTATTAATTTTTATTATCGGCTAATATCATCTATTCACATACTTACGCGTGACAATTGAGTCCTGTGATTTGTGTGACCCATTACAAACTGGTACCAAAAGGGAAAAGAAGAGAAATTTCTATTTCCAAACCCCAAAAACCAAGATGTAAAGGGATGGATGCTAAATGTGTGAATAGTATCAAATCTATTTCAGACATGGAACAGTATCAATATATCCGAGTCCTTTGAAGTGTGTGACATGTTTTATCAGTGTAAAGTCGTAGGATGTTCCTTAGCGAGATGTATTAGATGCATGAGGTGGATGTTGCCAGTCGATCACCCATATCAAACGTAATTGAAATACCCGTTTCATAGAGTGCTGTATTGAGCTGGGTCACACACATTGAGGATTGTATTATTACTCGATACGATAGGCGTTCAACTCGTGACGGAAGTTTGCGCAGATACGTTTCGAATGATCAGTCACTGAATTGTGTTGGAAAATTCACACATCTATTCATGTAGAAACAATTGTGTCTATGTGTGTAAGAGAATGTTTCAACATTTACACAATTCACATTTACATAGTAAGATAAATAAATGGATTCATAAATGGTCCTTAGATAACATTGCATGTTATTAGTATTTGTGTATATGGAAACCCTTATGAACATTTATGAACAAAGTCTTCTAACTGTCTATGTCTTCAGTTATAACATTATCTATACCTGCACTGACTAAATTCACTCTAAAATGATGCTAGAGACATGAAAATGTTCCTTCTAACTTCTATAACTAGTTTTCCATAATTAACCTCTTAGTCTGACTCTATATTGAACTTTGAAATTGACCATCGTGGAATATTTTTCTTGGGAAATAAACATAGGGTGTTGAAATATCAATTTTTTTATGCAAATTATTTTTGAGCAGGGAAAAATGAAAAATTGAATTGTCAGGAATTAAATTTTCTTTCCATACAGTAAAAAATAACCATTGTGCGCCAGGTTTTTCTTAAATAATTTTTTTTTAATTGAGTAATTCAGAGGGTTCTCAATGACCCTCTCAACATAGGTCTGCTCATCTTCGAAGTCAAAGTGAAGGGGTTGTTTTTTTAAAATTTAATGTAATGTGTCATTGACGGTTGAAAATAATTTTCATACCAAAATTGCAGGGCGTTAATGAAATTAAAAATTTGAATTTTTATGTTGTTATATAAAATTTGACGAAGTTTAAAAAATGTCTAGAATGCGCCAGGTTTTTTTTAAATAATTTTTTTTTAATTGAGTGATTCAGTGGGTTTTAAAAAATGGAGGACGTTAATGAAATTATAAATTTGAATTTTTGTCTTATGTTATAAAATTTGACGAGGTTTAAAAAATGTCTAAAATGCGCCAGGTTTTTCTTAAATAATTTTTTTTTAATTGAGTAATTCAGTGGGTTTTCAATAACCCTCTGAACGGTCTGCTCATCGTCGAAGTCAGAGTACAACTGACTACCTGAAGAGGTAATTCCTTCTTTTTTCCTCGGAAAGACAATTGATGATTTGTATAATTACTTTTTTTCTAAAACATGAAACAGGATGATTAATAATGAAAATACATTGTTATTAATTATTTTTAGTAAGAATATAATAATTTGCATTAGAATTGAAAAATTTCGAAATAAAACCAACTCTTTGAAAATTTTTAAACTTACAATAAAAAATACATTTTATGATGTATGAAATAAACTGAAAATGGCAAAACTTTTCTTGAGCCCACGCAACTTTGTCAACTTCGTGCATCAACTTTTTTATTGGTTTTTATAAAAAGAACCCAAAGAAAAAAATTTCTCACTTTGCGGTACATGAGAAAAGTGAACGAATGTATGCATTATGGTTGCTGAAAATGATTTAAGACCACTTATACACTGCCTTTTATGAGTCACGTGATTTTTCGTTGTAAATGCGAGTTTCAACCAAACATGCATCACGGAAGTTAGGGCGCTGCAAAGATGATATAGAGAACATTGATTAAGAAATTACACCAAAATTCCCATTTTTCTCTTTAAATTGGTTTTCTTTCCTACTTACATCGAACAAATAAAAAAATTATTTATGATATAACCTGTTATTTTAAACTATGTAGACTTTAATTTAATTCTGAATTAAAAAGAATTCGAAGAAGAGAGTTTCCTTGGAAATATTTTAGAGTTTAATTTTTTAAATTGAAATAATTACAAAATGAAATTATTTTTTCGATAATACGACTTTTTTTTATTTTAAGCTTGAATTTTCAATAATAATATAATAATATAGTAATATTCGATTTGTTTATTTTTTTAATTCAAGAGTACGTTAAACTGCAATTATTGATTTTATAAATTGAGATTCAGTTCGCTGAACGTACAAAAGTATTCTAGTCTCGCACATCAAATATAAATTTTATTTTTTTAGGGCCCTTTTTTATCTAAAGTTAACTTTTTTGATATATTTAAAAAAAATTACCCAGTTTGAATAGTGCATGACAAAAATTCGAAAAAATTGGAACAGAGTTAAAAATGTTTTAAATTGATTTTTTAACAAATTTTAAATTCAGAATAAAACGAGAGAACGAATAAAAAATGTTTTTACATGTTTAAATTAAAAAAAAATTATTATATTTTTTTAATAAAAAAATTTATATTGGATATAAAAATTTTTTTTGTTGCTCAGGGAAAAAAATGTAATTCACTGAATAAATAGAAATAATCATAAATTTACCGATAGATGTAATTAATATTTATTGTGCGCATCAGGTAAAGCTTGACCATATTCTCAACGGAAAATATTTTTATGTTCTCTTACACACTAGTTTGGATAAAGGTGAATCGAGATTCGTTATATGCGAACAAACGCGCTCGTTATTTGTTCTCAGTATCGGCTTCGCAAAGTTTTTTTTAATGCTAAAGAATATAAAAAAGTAGAAGCATTTCCATTGATCTAAAAAAAGGTTTCACTTCTAAAAAAACCTCTTTCTGTCAGGATAAATTGTCAGAATCTGATAATAAAAAGAGGAAATAAAAGTATTTGTTACTTGGAACAAAAAATTAGTAAGCCTTGTTATTTTTTGAGACGGAAAAAATTCTTTGCAGCAGCTTATATGTTATGGAATAAATGACAAGATTTTTTTTTTTGAAACATTTTTCTAGAAAAATGCGTTTATGACTAATACTTCAGATTTTGTTGATGAAAGGCTGTAAGTAGGGTAAATATTTAAAAAATTTATTTTCTAAAGTTTGTCAGTTTTTTTTCATTGTAAAAAATCGATAATAAATTGTTACTAAAAAAAAGTTTTTGATAAAAAGAAAAAATCTCTAGTTACTTTCATTGAGAATGTTATCTTGAAATTGTAAAACAATTTTTAGCTAATTTGGTCTGGAATTGTATGAGAAAATGTACTATCTGCAATGACCTTTAGCATCGTTTCTGTAAACACTGTTCACCAATGCATTGCTCTCTTAACATGTTTACATTTACCACACGGTTCTAGAGTAAATTTTACAATGTCTGACAAAATTAATTTAATTGTCGAGAAAAAAAATTTCGTTTTTTCTCGGCACATTTATTTAAAAATCAAAGCACTTTGGGGAATTTTGACAAAAAAGTGGCTCAAAATTAAAATTTTATTTTAAATTGTCTGAAAATTCGTTACTTGGTAGTTTTCGGAGTCGATGGTTCAACTAATTCGAAGTCAGTTTTAAAAAATTCAAAAAGGCGGTTCCAACATGGCTAAAAGTTTTTTTTTTAAATTTATAGTTTGCAACTTACGTTTTAAAATTACTTTTTCGATTAGGGTACAGTTTTTCTAAAATGCATTTTATAATTTTTTAATTTCAAAAACTTTTTTTTTTTAATGAAGCTAAAATTGAAAAGATGTCTTTTTAGATTAAATTTTTGGAGTCAATTTAATATAAGTAAAACTAACAGATGGTTAAACATTGACTATTTCTAACAAATTAATTGTCAAATAATTATAAATATTTAAAATATTTGTTATAATTGTTGTTGATAATGAAGGTTTATGAATGTTGGTTGACAAATAATTATAAATGTTTACAATAATTGTTGTTAATGAAGGGTTATAAATATTTATTGTCAAAGAATTATAAACGTTTTCAATATTTGTTAAAATTGTTGTTAAACAGAAATATTTATTGTCAAATAATTATGAATGTTTTTTGTGAAATATTTATAAATGTTTACAATATTTGTTACAATTGTTGTTGAACATAAATGTTTATTGTCAAATAGTTATAGATGTTTACAAAATTTGTTATAAACGTTGTTTATGAAGGTTTATAAAAGTTTATTGTCAAATAATCATTAATGTTTACAGAATTTGTTATAATTGTTAGTAATGAAGGTTTATAAAAGTTTATCGTCATAATAATCATAAATGTTTACAAAATTTGTTGTTAATGAAGGTTTATGATTATTTATTGTCAAAGAATTATAAATGTTTTTAATATTTGTTGATAAACATAAATGTTTATTGTCAAATAATTGTAAATATATACAATACTTGTTATAATTGTTGTTAATATTTGTTAAAATTGTTGTTAATGAAGGTTTTTAAATGTTTACAATATTTGTTATAATTGTTGTTAATGAAGGTTTACAGCCAAATAATAATAAAAGTTTACAATAATTGTTGTTAATGAAGGTTTAAAAATATTTATTGTCAAATAATAATACTAAATGTTTACAATATTTGTTACGATTGTTGTTAAACATAAATGTTTTTTGTCAAATAGTTATAAATGTTTATAAAATTTGTTATAAATGTTGTTCATGAATGTTTATAAAAGTTTATCATCAAAAAATCATAAATGTTTACAAAATTTGTTATTATTGTTGTTGGTAATTAAGGTTATAAATGTTTATTGTCAAAGAATTATAAATGTTTACAATAATTGTTATAATTGTTGTTAATGAAGGTTTATAAATGTATATTGTCAAATAATTATAAATGTTTATTGTCAAATATTTATAAATGTTTACAATATTTGTTATAATTGTTGTTAATGAAGGTTTATAAATGTTTAATGTAAAATTATCATAAATGTTTAAAATATTTGTTATAATTGTTGTTGATATTACACTTAGTTACTTTTTTATGAACAACAATATTGTTATAAACAATTAGATTATCATTATTAACAATTAGAAAATTTATATTAAATTAATTATATTATTCCTATTAAGGTCACTCGGTCGTGTCAGTACAAATATTAAAGAAGGAAATAGTTAATTTTAAATAAATGAAATCTGTTTAAAAGTGTCGAATTTGAATAAATTATGCTGTAAATGTGACGGAAACATCAATATTTAAATAATTTTTACTGTCTCATGTAGGTAAACATTATTTGAATATCTTTTTGATTTTTACATTAGTAACTGTGAATAAGATATCAATTTTCGACTACTGTCAAACAACTGTCTATCATAATATTCATTACAAGTCTGATATTGATACTTAAGTAGACATAAAATAGCTTCTGAAGGGTTTCTTGTTTATTTGAGACATTTACTTAATTAGGTATATTAGGATGTAAGCAGTAGCGCCGTTGACGTAGGGTTTAGGTGATCGAAGGCTATCACTGTGTCAGCTATTAGCAATTAGAAGGTCTCACTCGATATATGCGCACATATAAAGGACTTGTTGGGGGTAGCGAAATATCTAAGTGCGTGAATCAAGTCATCGTGAATAGGGGTGGTTGGTGGTGGTGGTGATGTTGTTGATAGTTCCTCAAATAACCGACGTTGTGGCGCTGCGACCTTTGGGAAGTCGACAGTTCGCTATCACGCAGCGACTCGGTCGGAACTCTCGAGTCACGTTGTGGTGTTGTCCCCCTACCCTCGATATCACTGGACCCTCCACGAGTTCGGAGCCCCGTCTCGCGATGACGGGTGACTCCTCGTTAAAATCATTGTGCTAGTGTGTTTATCGACACGCCGAAGAATTATCTCTTCATTTCGAACAATCGATAGTGAGAAAAATTCTTTAGAGATCTCAAATATCTTCTTACATGACGAATACGAAAATAAATTAGCGAACATAAAATCTAGTCTTCCGCTGATGAGAGATTAGAAATTTTTTATTCTTTCCCCAGAGAGCACGTGATCTGATGATTATCAAGATGCACTTTTGCTTCCATTTTTGCATAAACATTTACAATAATTATCAATCTTACAACTAATCAATAATTCGTACAATTATTTTCGTACCATTTCTAAAGAGTTTGAAAAATATGTATTTATAAGTATCTCGAAAATTGATCCTTCGAAGGCGCAGCTCTGACCTACCTGAGCAAGGTGTGTACATAGGAGATTTGGATTCCCATCAATCGACAAGTGATTTTTTTTATTTTCTCTCCTACGAAATGTTTCAATTCTTTTTGGAAGTTTTCACACCTGTGATTATAAGAACCAAAACATGACCACAAGACTGATCAATTTCCAAATTCTTTCGTAAATTTCTTGAGAATGTCTAAAATACTGCAGGGGGTTTTTTAAAAACCTTCAAGAGGGGTTTCTTCAAAAATTAAATAAATTTCAAATATGAGTGGAACTGATAATGGAAGAAAAGTGGAAGGAAATCTGAAAAGTATTGAATTGGATAAAAATAGTAAATTCCCCCAAAGTCACCACTTGTTTTTCGATTAAAACCTCATTCGTAAGTTCATTTATCGTCCTGCGGTTTTGTAATCGGTTTTTTTTCGAAACGGAAACAAAAGTTCCTTGGACTATCTTGAAAAGTGAGTGAGAAAAAAAGTAGAGTGAAATTTAAAAAAAGTTGTAGAAAAGTGATAAATCCACAAAGTGTATTGATTGGTGATCCTTCTATTTAGTGTAAAAATCGATGTTGTGTTTTTTTTTGTCTGTGAGAGTTCGGGTCAGCGTGAAAACCACTTCATGAGACTGAAGGAAACTTGGCTCTGAATTGTTTGCATCCAGAGGGAGAATGATGAATAGTTGTGTTGCGTGAAAACAAGCGCTTCCGAGGTGATTGCCCACCGTTATTATACGAAGAAAATGTCGACCTGAAAATAAGGTGTCTTTTTTGTTTATATATATACATATTTTCTTTCAGATTTTTCTCTCTCATTTCTTTTTTTTAAATTTAATTTTAATTTTTTTTTACTTTGGGGGCAAACGCGGGCAATGTGCCAAAGAACCCGGTCTTTTTTCACGGTCGATGTAACTGGTGCATTTAAAACGCCCCAACTGCAAAATCTCGTGGAGAACTGGATTCTCCACACTTGTCACGAACGCTGATCCGTAGCAAAAAAAATTAGTGGGGAAGAAGACAGGAAATAGTGAGTTGCGGATTCTAGTGAAAATTGCTTTTTTACCCTCTCAAAAGCTGTATTAATACTTTTTCGCTGTTAATTAAATGACAGCCGGGCAGTTACTTTTTTGTTTCTTTTAATTAGAATTAATACTTCTAAATAATATTAATTCTGAATAGAATTCTAAATAAAATTATTAATTCTGAATTGAATTCGAAATAGAATTATTAATTCAAAATTCCCCCCGTCGAAATAGAGTAATTTTCGGTATTAAAGTTTGTTGTGTCGGTTGGTTCTCCTAACCTCAAAATTATTACGTTTGGATAGTAGAGAATTTCTTTTTTTGGTTAGAGATAAAATATTACGTTTGTTGACTTACCCTCATTATGGAGAAGAACATCGAACGATAATTTGTCGATATTGTGAATAAATGAGTTTAGATTGCTTTGGATTAAAAATCTCTAAACAAAACGATAACGAAAGGCAGGAGTGACCGTCAAGGGAGTACCGTTCGTTGACCACTCGCGGCGCCGGTGTCGCTTTATTAAAACACAATAAATTTTTAACGTACCCCTTCAACGGAAACCACGAATTAATTATGTTTCAACATTTTTTAATATACTTTTATTATTAATGCCCGACTGATGAAATTATTCAATTAGCATTTATAAAAATAATGTTTTTTTTACCAGTGCTCGAATTTTATTTTCGGAATATCTATTTTAGAATTTTGAATATTAAACTCCGGAGGCAAAAAAAGAACAAATAATTGTTATACTAGACAAAATTAATTCAATCGAATTGAATTTTAATTTATACTATTTAATTAGTAATTTGGTAACTATAGTAGTTTTAAAATAATATTTCAAAATTAATCAAGTGTTAATATGTATTCTTAAGATAGTTTGCAATTTATTATTGGAGTAATGAAGATTTTTATGAATTTATTAAGTTCGTAATATTCGAGTATAAACTTTTAGAAAATTGTGTAAATAAATTTTGAAATGTGTAGAGAAAAAATAACATTTGTTTTCTATAAATAAAATAAAGGGAGCGAATTTTTTTTTTTTTTGAACAATTGGTATTAAGATGAATTCTCCAGAAGACAGAGGACAAAATTTGTTGGGGCTGAAATAGGGTAATAAATCGTTCTCGAGGATCCTTTAGAAGCTTGTGTTTTTGTCATTCCTAAGTCGTAAGAACAAATATCTGCTTAATTGTTCCTGTGAATCAAATTATTTCAATTCAATGTAGAATATTATTTTGTCACCGATAATTCCAAATGTTTTGAATTATGCTAAAAATAGAGTAAAACTGCAGAATTAATTTAATTTAACATTTAAATACTTAATTAATTTAACATTTAAATATTTATTTGATTTAACATTTAAATACATTTAAATACTTCTTTAATGTAACATTTAAATACATATTTAATTTAACATTTAAATTTTGCTCCGTTATGAAAAGCAAATGTTGTTTTAACTAAAAAGAAAGATAGAAAAAGAAATGAAAGATTGGTTATAGTATTTCTATTTTTATTTCAAGTTAAACATAAAAACGATTTCACTGAAGCTTGTCAAAAAATTTCCCTCCACCTTTTATGTCTGGATTTTTTTTTCTGTTTGAATTTAAACGCGAGAGAGGGATGATTCAAGTGATACAAGTAAAGATGTATTTCAACTGGTAAAATACATTCGTGTTGTGTATGCATCAGCTGTTAGTAGCTAGAAAAACTGATCAAATAGCATGTTCTATTCGATTCTTTCTTTTTACATTGGAAATGTCTCTTTTCATGGACTCGTGCACTTTGCGTTCGACAAGATTAACACTGCACTTTGTAAAAATAAAAAATAAAATGAAATACAGAGAAAAAAAAACCAATTCACAACATTCTCGGATTATTTTTCCAACGAAAGGTACACATTTAGGAAACATTTGAAACATAAATCTCAACCGAATGTATATATATTTATATATCTATTTTCTGTTTTTCTATATATGTCAAACCGTAATTTTTCAATTCCTTTTGTTTTTATTTTCCCTTAAACTCACACTTTGGGAGGAATGGATATTTTTCGAGTATTGGAAACTTTTTATTTTCCGTGTTCTAAATAAGAACATAGGTACTAAATTTATTTAGAAGTACTTTTGAAATACTTTTGCAACCTTTCAAATATTTGTCACACTATTGAAATACTTTGAAATACTTTTGAAACACTTTCGAAAATCCCTCTCTGAATACATTAAAACGAGAATATAATTATAGTTCTGATAAAAATTTATGGCTATTTTGCGGTATAATTATAATAGAGGAGGCATAAAAGTCTAATCTCGAATCTCATATTTCTTCCAATTTATAATATAGAAGAATGGTCGTGTGTACAATTTTTTTTCGTGACTGAAAAAAATGGTCGTTTGTTTTCCTTTGACCTTAGATTGAGAGGGGATTTGCACTTCTATGAATGTACCATTTCATCTATGAATGAGAGGAGAAAGCATGTCAAATAAATTAATACCAGGGGGGGAATGCGTGTGTCCTAGAGGGGTCGGAAATACTTGTATGAAAAAGAAAGAGAGAAAAAGAGTTATACATCTTTCTCCAGGGACATTTTAACACGGAATGTCATGTATGATTTGAATAAATGGCATATCGTGTCCGAAGTGATTAGATATGGATTCACGATTACATGGAAAACTGATTTAATGCCTCCCGAAAAAAAGTACAAAACGAGTCCAAGGATTTTTTTTAAAGACGAAAATTTTATAAATATAGATTTTATAGATTCTAATTTAAATAACTTTTAGATACTGGTTATTTAAAATAAGGTATATATTTGAAATGACTTTGAGTTTATTTTTATTTGTTCGGATGATATTTTATTCACCCCTCAAATGTGGAGAATGTGACTAACCACGAACGACATTATTATCCTTTATTGAGATGCATTCCAATAAAACTTTTCCAGTTAATTTTCATCCATTGGAGGGCGAGAATAAAAATAGAATTTGTCCAATAGGGGAAAAACTTTTACATATAGAATAGAAGAATTATTCATTTATTTTGTAGAATGTAGCGTGTCATGATTAAATTATAATCCACGAGAAATAACAAATACGCTTTTTGTTTCAGGTTGAAGAACACAGTGATCAGTTTTTATTATGTGAGTGAAGTGGAATCATCTAAAAAGAAATCAAGATGACAACAAACATCTCAACAACTTGGATCATTCTTGCTACCACATTGGCTGTAATAATTGAAGGTAACTTTCCTGCAAATTCATTAAGACAATTTTTACAAAAATTTATATTTTTGAAGAAATTAATTTTTATTTAACTGAATATATGTATTAATACGATTCGTTAAAAGAAGAATGAAAAGTTTCCGCATCCGGAAATTGATACTCTTGTAAGATGAAAGAATTGTCAACTATATTAAAAAATGAAAGAATAATATTGAACATCATTATCTGGAAATTGAATCGAACAAGTAGAAAAGAGACGTGATTTAGATGGGTGAGTGTCAGAGTGTCATGCACAGAAAACCGTGGTGGTATCAACGTGTCAAAACGTAATTTTATCGCGAGGGATTCGTTCTTCACGATCACTTCGTCAACGTTCCCCCGTTCTGCATCACAGAATCGAATAGGAATGAATTTAAAATTCAAATCCATCTCTCTCTCTCTCTCTCCCTCTCGGAATTTCGCTTATTGCTGATCGCGACACTGCCCCTGTTATTTTTGTTATTCCGTGAATAGTAACGAAAGTCCTTGGCAAAAACAAACTCGCAAAATACATATTGGAATTAATAAAATAATCTAATGCAATTTCCCGTTAGCGCTCAATCCAATTCACTAATTGCATTCCAGGAAATTCCATTCGTTAAAAATCAATCGACATTTATTGACCCAACACTCTCTCTCTATATTGTGCTATTAAAAATAAAAAAAAAATTTGTAATCAATTTTTTTTTTAATTCCACTTTATCTAAATAATATCATTGAGTTTTTGAATTTTTTTTTGTTTCTTTTTATATGAATTCGGAAATTATGATTTTAGATTATTTTCGGTTTTTAATGCGAGATGATTATCCCTTCTCATTAAAGTAATATCAGAGTGTGTGTGCATAATATATTCTCTCTGTCTTGTGCAATTTGTGGTTCTGTTTAATGTTGTAATAAACATATAATGATGTATGCTTAATAATTAAAATGTAATGGTGTATTGCAATATATAATGTTTCAGGTATAGATTACGGTAATAGAAGGTTTAAAACCTCTAGTAGGGGAAAAAAATATTCTGTTGATTAACAGGTGTTAATACTGACGGCAATTGCATTTATCATAGTTAATATAATTACATTAGCTAAAGAGATGCGAATATCATTAAAGCTCTAGTGAATGGAATTATTCTAATTGCGTGAAATTTTTCTATGAAATAGTATCCAGATAACAACCGAAGGGAGCTGAACTTTGCGAACATGAATCAAATGGAGAAATAAGATTTCGAAGACTCTTTCTCTTTAAGTTTTATTTATATCTAGAGGGATATAATTTACAGAAAATAAAAGCAGACCTTCTTGAAAATACTCCGTTAGTAATTAACGTTTCGAAGTTATATTCCACTTTTCGTGTTTTAAATATTTTTTCTTTTGTATATTTGATTGGAATTGACAGAAATGATGGTTTACAGTTTTGGTATATAATTAATTTTGTGTTGAAATAAGTTAGTGTTGGACGCCCAAGGTGTTTGTCACATGAGGGCCATTTGGTTCTAGACACCGACCCGTGACAATGCTGTGCTTACAAGGATCCAAATCGACAAAAAAAGTGTACCGCGACATCTGGTCATGAGCATTGCTGCTAATGGGGAGAAACCTCCGAGTCATGATGATCTTTGACGCGCACTGCTCCATGACTGAATGGATTGAGAGTTGACACATGTCCTTTACCGACAAAGTTATTATAATTATGCTTTTCGGAAAGACGAGCATCTTTCGGAAAAGTATAATTAGAATCAAACCTCTATAGGGACTATTGCTTCTGTCATAAGGTGTAGGAAAATTATCACTTGTCCATTTTTGCAAACGGTTTTGCACTTGTCTCATCCAAGCAGAATGATCACTTGTCCTCTTTTAAGTTGTCACTTGCCTTACCCAAACAGAGTGATCACTTGTCCTCTTCCTGAAGTTGTCACTTGTCTTTTTCGAAAACTTAATTCCACCGCTAATGTTTGCAAAGTTAGTACTTGTCTTACCTAAATAGAGTGATCACTTGTCCTCCTCCCGAAGTTATTACTTGTCTTATCTTGAAAACATAATTTCATCTCTGATTTTAGCAAAGTTAGTTAGAATTTTAGCAAAGTCAAATTGGAATTTGTTTTACCGAAACGGAGTGATCACTTGTCCGCTTTCAAGTTGTCACTCGTCCTACCCAAACATAGTGATCACTTGTCCTCTTCCTAAAAGTTATCACTTGTCTTTTTCGAAAAAA
Organism: Leptopilina heterotoma; assembly: GCF_015476425.1. Lineage (NCBI taxonomy): Eukaryota > Metazoa > Arthropoda > Insecta > Hymenoptera > Figitidae > Leptopilina > Leptopilina heterotoma. The sequence continues at coordinate 1,869,020 of NW_025111078.1, read as the reverse complement.
TAATTTGTGCGTAGTTATCACTTGTCTATATCATTAAAAGTGACAACAAGAAACTGATCTACTGACACTCAGACATCAGAATTTTTTTCTTGTCTATTTCTCACTTGGTTTTTTTCTTTTGTCTTGAAGTATCTTCTGTCCAGCCAGACTTCAACTGCTCGTCACTTCGAATGTTTTTATTGTTTCGCCTGCAGTTTTTTTCTCCTCATTCTCGACATTTCCGAGAAAGTTCCTCGTTATCGTAGTTACAGTAAAAAGGAACCTAAGGTCGTTGGAGCAGTCTGTAAAAATCGACGGGAGTGTAATAAGACAGATAATGCTGTCAGGAGAGTGATGAGCAATCAGGCTAGAGTTACTCAAGTTAAGCGATACTATAAACTCGTTTTTAGTTTGTGAAAATTGTTACAAGGTGAGAATATTTTTGTAAAATTTAAATTTTTTAGTTTCTTATTTGCATTTATCGACATTATTCAGAGTCAGGAGAGGACATTCAAAAGAACAATTCAAGAATAATATTCAAAAGAATGATTCTTTTGAGTGTCTTTTCTGGCTCTTCATTATCAGAGATGGAAGAAAAAAATTTATTTCCAGAATGCTCTCTCGCAAACTTTGTATGAATTGTAACTGATAGTATCAACAGTATGTTTATGCACTTGTAGGCGAAGAAGGTGACGGAGAGTGTAAAGCGATGCGGAAATAGGAAGAAAGGCATAACAGAAATACGTTAGTGGAGAGATGGAGGGTTGGAAACGAATAGAGAGGGGTCGATGGTTGTGGTTGAGAATAGATCGGAGTCGGTATAGGCGCGTGAAGTAGGTGAATAGATCTATATATCTTTATCTCGGTCGCGATTGCATTGTTAGCACGAAGCGCATTGTTTGAATGGTGACGCGATGCCTCGGGCGACCAATCAGCGTTTGCGCTAGCCGTGCCTTATCAAAGATTTCTACAACCCCCGCGGGCCTACCACCGGGTGATTTTCGTTGTAGTAGTGATGTTGGTTCGATGAACCACCAGAAACAAGAGAGAAAGAGGAGAGGAAAAGCGTCCTTGGAGGATTTTCGTTAAAATACGCCGTTGCGAATGACGAAAGTAATTTGTGATGATCGGGATCGACAAGAAACGTTGAATTCATTGAATAGCGTCTCTCTCTCTCTCTTCTTTCTTCTTTCACCTCAGGGATTCGTTTAAATATCCCCTTAATTTAAATTCCTTCTATGCAATTTAAACTTCTCGGGAAAAATAATTTTATTTACACTTCGTATGCATTGAAATTACTCTACCTCTTGTCATGCAAATCACGGATTATAGCAGATGTTTCTTATTTTTAAAATGTTTGAAATGGTGGAAGGGAAGTAAAGAGAGTTAATAGAAAATTTGAGAATAAAGGCGAAAACGAATTTTCCAAGGAATGTTAAATGACAGTTGAGTCTTGCGAATTGAAATGAAATTGCAACTTCTTTTATTCTTGCGTAATGACTTCGATTCGATTGTCATGCTGATTTTTTTTCATCATACCTTTAGAAGCCTTTTTTGCATCATAAAGAATTTTCCATTATGTCAGAGACTGCATTGTAGAATTGAGATTATTTTGAAAAGGAAGCGCATATCCAAGAGATTCTAGAACATTAAGGATAAATTCTATTGTGTCAGGTGCTTTCAAAAAAAAATTTCATAGTATGAAAAATATATTTCTTTACATAAAGGAATTATACCATAGGGACGTGTTGTTTTTATTACTAGTATTTAATATTTGGATCTGTGGAGAAAAAATTTAATATCGGAAAGTTTTTGATGTTTTGACAGTTTTCTTTCAAGACTTTTCTTATTTTTCTCTGAATGTTTTTGAAGTGTTGGTACACTTTCTTAATCCTCGTGTGATAAATGACGGTAACCATTCACAACTCACGAAACTTGCCTCGTTCATAATGGAACATTGTGGTAAAGTTTTGCTGTGTTGACTCATTGTCACTGGAGCCAAATGCATTTTTCAACAAGTTTACTCTTTTTTCGGTTCGGTCTGCTCTTAGCGTTTTTTTTTCCTGAAAGAAGAGATAGTTTTTAAAATGTGCTACCTGATCGATTTCAACCTTAATCTTCCAATGACAGATAGAGAACCTTTCAGGTGTAAGGAAAACTGAAATCGACGACAGGGGATTATAATATAATACTAACAGATGTATTGTATAAAATCATATCGTCGAGAAAACTGTGAAGTTGTTCGACAGACTTCGATATCCAATAATATGTGTCATACATGTCATTGCTCAATCAATCAGAAAACTTACAGTTATTCCCTTCTGTTAATGTACCACATAAAGCAATAATTGACGAAATTGAGAAGTTTACCCTGAAATATGTTGTACTATTTTTTCAACTTGTCGAAAATAGATTGAGATTCGCCCTCGAAAACACCCGCAGCATTATCTCCAACTCCAACTGTATCTTTTCTCATCTTTCCTTTTTCCCTCTTCTTTTATTCTTTAACTGCTTTTTTGTTTCATTCAGAAACGGGCGCACTACCGAAACAAGAGCAAAAGCATACGACCCTATAGTCTCTAAGAGGATCTATATTGTACATGGTATATATGTAGATACGCAAATGAAAGTAGAGAAGAGAGAAGTAAAGGCACAAGTGAAAAAAGAAAGCAAAAAAAACGAGTGAGATAGGAAATCTCTTTTCAAGTCAGCCACACGCGTATAGTGTTCATGAAACGTGGGTCACAGTATTTGTCGAGTTGACTCTCGTGTCTGTGTTTGTGTGCCATTTACTAGCTTTCGTACATTTGCAATTTATACACATGTGCATAAAATGAAAATATGTACGAAATGTATCAAATAGCTAACTAGCATTCTTCCACTGGAAATTTTTGATAACATTCTTTTTGTTTCTCCTGCTTATGCAAAAATTAGAACGTTTAATTAATTCCCGTGATTTAATTTTTGTTCTGTAAAAATAATTTTGCCATTTTCGACAATTAGAAACTGTTAGAAATTCTAATTTAAGAAATTAAATTTACTGCTACCAAAATTCCTTTTTGCGGATTTACAAAACAATACTTATAAATACAATTTATAAGTTTTACTATTTCTTTCATTGCAGTTTAGTAAAGATCAAAATGCGTGTAATTGTTATAGTTCCCTATAAGTAACGAGATACCTAGGGGTATAATTACGTATCTATGTTACAATCAATAAAATGGACATATGTTTTACTTTACATCCATTCTTATGTTCCTCACTTTCCTTCTGACATTTTCTAAAAACAGACAGAGTAGTTATTGAAGATCTTTTTGAAATTTTCTTTCAATACAGAAAGGAGAAAATTGATCTGGTTTTGTGTAAGTAATATGTAGATAATAGTCACGAAATCTGACAATCCTTTAAATTAGATTAGAGAAAAAGGGCGATCCCCCACGACTGGGATCTAAAAATATACCGCTACATAAGTCACAAGATTATATGATCATACGGTCTGATGTTTCGTGTCCCCTGAGAGGAAAATGACCTGTTAAGAGGGGTCATAGGTATTTGTAGGTGGTAGCTATATTCGGAATGGATTATAATTAGAAAACTTGTTTCTTCAACTGAAGAAAATTTATTCTTGATAAATCTTAGTGTTGACTGTTGGCCTAAGATGACATGTCAGGGAATCTTGTGTAAAAAGAAATAGATTAGAAAACAATTAGGTAAATTTTAGGTGTAGAGTGATAAATTGTTGTTTTTATGAAGCAATAAAGTTACGAAGAAATAATTTGTAATTCTGTTCCACTTGTGGAATTTTTATTAAATGCTCCTTAAATTTACTATATTCACTTGCTATTTATTAATGTTTTATACCTTTTCTAGAATAATTATTTTATGTTCAAATAATTATAGTTAGACGCCTGAGGCGTTTGTCACATAAGGGTCATTGGTTGTCGATACCGACCCGTGACAATGCTGTGGTTACAAGAATCCGAATCGACAAAAAAAGTGTACCGCGACATCTGGTCATATGCATTGCTGTTAATGGGGAGACATCTCCAACTCATGTTGATCTTCGGTTGCACTATTTTAAAACTGAAAGAATTGAGTGTTGTCACATGTCCTTTATCGATTAAGTGATCACTTGTCTTTCTAAACAGTATAATTATAATGAGCCTATGGATTATTCCTTTGTCTATAGGATATACTAAAGTTATCACTTGTCTATTTTTGAAAACTGAAATAATCAAAAGGGATCACTTGTCCTTTCGGTAAAGTTGTCACTTCTTATTCCGATTCAAAGTTATCACTTGTCTAAAGCAGTGTAGTTGCTATTTTCGAACTACAATTAACGGACCTTTTTTCAAACTAAAAGTTGTTTCAACTTGATGAAGCTTAAACTTGTATCAACACTTCAAAAAAAAAAGTACAGTTACGTCATCTAAAAGTAAATACTTTAGAAAACCATTAGTAGACTGTTATGAAAACAAACAGGAAAGCTTTGGAAATAATTTAGAAGCACTTCATTTTCTGTTTCCCTCTCAACAGTATTAGTCTCGAAAAATATTCACAAAATTCGACAACCTCTGCTGGAGCAATCAGAGAATTTAAATATTCTCCTGTTTTCAATTGTTTGACAAAAATACCAATACCAAATTTTTAAAACCAGATCAATTTCGAATCAAAAAGTAAAAATGAGATTACCTTCGTTTTATTATCCCTGTTTGGTGAAAAATATTTAAGGGAGGAATATTTTTCGAGATTAGTTTTGTGAGGAGAAAAAAAATTTTTTTTGCTGTCGTAAATATCCAGGGATGAAATATGAGAAGATAATAAAGTTGAAGGACATTTCGTCCACTTATGAATGACAATAGAGAGGACCATATTCGTCGATCGATTTGTGACCTTTTTCGCTTTTTTTCTTCTTGACCAAGAGAAGCTTTCAAGAGCCCATCACATTGAATCGTTACTTGCTCGCGCGGAAAGTATTTTCAAATACCTATAATACTGTACACTAGCGGAAAAATCGATTTAGGGCGAGCGAATGGGAGCACTGGGCGTTACTAAACTGCGTCTCCATTCTGAAATCCAAGTGTGTACCAAAACCTCCTAACACGATTGGAAATGGATAAATTTTTCGTCAGGAATTCTTGGGAAATTTTTTTTTTGCTTCCAATCTTAATGCCAGTTAGATAAATAAATAAATCATTCTATGATAAAATGTCACATCTTCAGTGCAACTCTTCTTCTTCTTCTTCTACTTGAGGGAAAATACATTTGAAGAAAACGAACTTTTCTCGTCTCGTCTTTGCTTACTGAATTTTCAAGTTTGCTCACGCCCCTTGTCAACTTGGATAATTAAAACAGGAGGCAGAAAATTAATTACAACAGAAAACTGATAACTTGTGTAGTCTATTATTTTGTTGAGAAATTGCGATTCGTTTTAATTTCAAGTTAACAACTTTCTTCGATCGCAATAGAATAATTATTTCTACAACTCTTTTTCTGATAATTTTTTTTGCAGAAATATTTTTTATACTGAATGAAACAATTCTTGGTAAATCTGAAAGCTTGGAGAGAATATCTGGGTGAAAATCTAATTCTACTTCGAGTGAAATTACTTGTCTGTACCTATAACATGCGCCGTACATAATCCGTAGAAATAATCAGACATAGTTAGCAAGAGTAGCTTCGCTAGCTCGTTCACAAAGTGGGAAATTGTGAGGGTGGAGTGAGTAGAGAAACATAGTTCTCTGTTTCTGTATATACTCTCCGGGCCGGCAAATATCAACTGCCGGAGGGAACAGGACACAAAGAGCATGGGAGATGGTGAGGGTGAGGGGGGTATGAGATGGGTCCAGAAAGGTATACTACTAGTACTATTATAGCAACGGGTATCTTAATCTTATGATAAAATTTATAGCCTAGTTGTTTAAGGGTTGTTTAGTTGCTCTTAATCTGTAACAGAAATATACTCTACATTTTTATTTCCGAGCTTGTATCCTAAACTTTTTTCTTTCCAAATTTTTTTCCGTCCTTTGAAAATAAAGAAATAGTGTCTTTGTTACTTTTTTTTTAAATGCGAGTTAAGAAAAATAAATACAATTTGTGTTAAAGTTTGCGCAACTTCAGGCTCATTGACCCAGTTTTCATTTCTCGTTGCGTCCGGAGAATTAACGAAAGTAGAAGTAATTAAAGTTATTTTCCAAGGGATTTTTGTAAATTCGGGAGGGAATGTTGATAAATAGGTGTTTATTTATTATTTTCTAGCTTTACTTTAATTTTTTGTGTTAGTTTCATCTGTGAAAGCGCTCGTCACATGCTGGATTGTTGTGGATTGCGACCAGTGACAATGCTGCGGTTACAAGGATCCGAATCGACAAAAAAAGTGTACCGCGACATCTGGTCATGTGCATTGTTGGTAATGGGAGAAATCTGCAAATCAGACCTAGAAGTCGTCACTTGTATTATCTGATAGTTATCAGTGGTCCCGGTTCAAAAGCAATCACTTGTCCTTTCATGAAGTCATCACTTATTTTTCATAGTTAGCACTTGACCCGGCAGATAGTGATCACTAATTTTGTAATTGACGTCGTCATTTGTCTTTTCTGATAGTTATCACTTGTCCTGGTTCCAAAGTGATCGAAGGTGGTGACGATTAAAAATAGATGTTCTTCAATTGAACGGAACATTGCAGGAATGTTTTATTAGAGTTAGGGTAAGCTTTAGGTGATATTAGAAAAACCGTCCCTGTAATCTATTTAGCAGTTTTTAACATTGGTTCCAGTGTTTTTCTATTTTACTTTCAAGGACACTGGAATTATTGCAGAAGTGAATAGTAGAATCCCGGCTACAATCCGTTTTTTACTTTTAAGTGGAAAATATAATTGAACGGAACTTTGCGCGAATGTTTTATTACAGTTAGGGTAAGCTTTAGGTGATATTAGAAAAACTGTTCCTGATATTAGAAAAACTTTGCGGGAATGTTTTATTAGAGTTAGGGTAAGCTTTAGGTGATATTTTAGAAAAACTGTTTCTGCAATCTGGTTAGGAGTTTTTAACATCGGTTCCAAGGTTTTTCTATTTTACTTTCAGGGACACTGTAATTATTGCAGAAGTGAATAGTAGAATCCCGGCTACAATCCGTTTTTTAATTAGAAGTGAAAAATGGAATTGAACGGAACTTTGCGCGAATGTTTTATTAGAGTTAGGGTAAGCTTTAGGTGATATTAGAAAAACTGTTCCTGATATTAGAAAAACTTTACGGGAATGTTTTATTAGAGTTAGGGTAAGCTTTAGGTGATATCAGAAAAACAATCTTTTGTTGTTTCTTTTTAGAGTTATCACTTTTAATTTTTTATTTTAGCAGTGCTAGTGGGAAAAGGACACATTTATTATTCCAAAGAAGAATAAAAAATTGATCATCGGGTTTTTATTAAATATCCTCAACTCTAATCTTGTACTTTAATCTTCTGCTGTTGGTTATTGTGGATTCAACTAACTCGCCTTGACTTTTTGCCTCGAGTACAAAATTTCGAAGTCATTTCATGTTCGTTGTAGGCATATATAAAATGATGGATTTGCATTTAAGCCGGTAGTGGATAAACTTCATTGAGTGTTGTTCGACGAGATCCGGAATCTAGAATCCAGTACGGATCCAGGAGCACGCTAAACTTCAGTTGTATGTTGAGCACGTAGAAATTTCGTGCTTTCCTGTTCCTTATCGTGGCAGTAGTGACGGAGTTGGGGGGATTCCCCGCGAGGCTAGTATGGCAAGGTTTTGTCCTTTTATTCCATCCCACTTTCTTTTCTCTTTTTTTCTTTCTTTTTTCCTTTCTTCAAAACGGTCTCAATCCCTGGAATACGACAAACCAGGAATTCCTATCGCTTCTTCTTCTTCTACTTCTTCCTCTTATTTTCTACCCCGTTTCTCAAAAAGTTACTATCTTATCGGCCTTTCTAAGTAATTCTTTTAGAAGAGACGAAAGTGAAATAATAGAGTGTCTTATTGAATTTTGATATCCGCCTCGTTCACTTTATTCTTTTTCTGAAAATAAAATTGTATGTTGAGAATAATTTATTTCTAATTATCTATGGAATTGTAAGGAAAAGTTTTGAAAAAACAATTCTTTTTTTAACACTATAAGGACAATTTTTTCTTCTTATCAGTTATTTAGAGTGAGAAATTTATTTATTAACAGAGTTCGGTGTGTTTTTGTTTTCTGAAGCTATAAATTTTACAACTTTTAACTTAATTTTTTTATAGTTCCTCGGGGGGACGTGGCGTGCAAGTTTTGTTACTTATCTTTAGGAAATTGCGACGTTCAGACGGCACGAAGTTGGCCGAAACTCGACGAGATAAGGAAAAAACATTTGTTACAACCACTCGAACTTCGGACTTGTTTCAAAACGTAAAAGAGTGTTTCTCTGTTAAAGTTTTCTATTTAAAGTTGGTATTGACAAATGCAAAACTCTTATCGCCACGTACATTGGAAAAATGTTTAATTCATTCCAACAATTCTTGTGGGGAAAACACAGAAAAAAATATTGTGATCGAAGTGATAAATTTCAGGAGAGAAAGAAAATGCGCAGTATTAAAATGTTAATTATCAAAATAATCGAATTATCAATAGTTGAAGTTTGACGAAATGTTTTTAATGAACCTTAATGAAACACCGGAATAAGATTTAAACATTGAAATCGTTTAACGAGAGAAGAAAATGAGTTTCTTTTAATTTACAGTTTCATTGGAATAAAGAGGGAAGCACCTTCTTGAGAAAATGATTACTTCGCAGCTCCAACGACGTTGTAAAGTAATCTAAAATTTAATAAAGGACTGGAATAAAACACGAGGGCATATAGAAAGCACGAATGACAGGGGGACGGAGGTAGAAAACTAAAGAGATACTGTCTAAGAAAGTCGAACATTTTTGAAGCCACTTGCTGCATTTTTATAAAAGTTTTCTTTTAACTTTTTCCACTACCTGTTTATGTCATAAACGCCAACTCAGAAATTGTGTTTAGCGAAAACGTTACATTCTCCCAAAACTTGAAGAAAATTTCCAATTAGGATAATTAGTTTGATAGTTTAGACCTTGGGGAAATGTTGAATAACTTTTTTCAATTAATATTAATGTATTTAAAAGTAAAAGTATTTAAGATGCAAATAATTGAATGATAAGAAGAAAGAATATTAAACGACTTGTTGGTTCTATATGATATGAGAGAGTGAAGCTATGCTTGGAAGATAATAATGTGGAATATGTTGACGCAGAGATTTCATCTAAATTAAAATGAGAACATGCTCCAGATTGCGGGAAAACGAGTTTCAAAGACAAGGCGGGGCTATACGTGTTAGAAAATGAAGCAGCATGCTTATTTTGATAGTGGAAACACCCCACCATATGGAATGATATCCAATGTGAGCTACATCACTGACTATGTAAATTAGCCTGTGGTGCTGTAATAACATTTCCCTATCGCAACGTCATTCGATAAATCAGCATGGAAATTTGACGTGTAGAAAACCTCAAGCGCATCTACAGTGTACAGTTACCTTGTCAAATTTACTCTCTTACGGGAACGGAAACTTTGAAATGCCTCAGGGTTAATTCCCTCTTGAAAGCGAATTAAATTTATACGTCAAGGAGAAAACATAACGTACAGAGTTTGTCTGTTTGTCAAGATCCTCTATACATAATTTTCGTGGCTGAAATTTTAAGTAAATTATAATTTCTGTAATTAAACGTTGATGTTAACGATCATTCTGCGTCATGGTTGTGGAGAAAAGAAGTTTACATTTCTTAATGTTTCTATAATCAAACTAAAATCTTGTATATGCTTGCAATTAATTATTCGATTGGGTAAATTACAAATCTTTTTTTCCCTAAGTAGGTAAACAATATTATTTTCAACTGCAACAATAAATATTATAAACAAATATATGGTACCCCTATGGTTACCCCTCTGGATTGTTTGCGGATTTAGTCATGGATAATTTTATCCTCAACACACTGAATTCACGGCGCCCCATCGATGTCTGAATATCAAGAAACTACTTGAGACTGTTCAGAAAATTGCGTCTATTTTCTCAATTGTGTATCTTTTCTCTTTCTCTCACATAGTAAACTTATTTAAGTTAAGCAGTCTACTCATTCGATAGGTCGATTCTTTGAGGTAAAAGTCAAATAAAGTTTTTCCAAAAGTTTGTTATTTGACACATATTCTCTTGGGGATAACTTCTCTTTTACGTTTGTCGATATCTCCTACCAATCTCTTCCTCGTTCGTCTTATACGTCCATACGCTCGTTTTCGAAAGTTTGCATCATCTATTTTACTTTCCTCTCAGTGGGTACGCTCTCTGTGACAAATCGAATCGATATACCTGCTGAAAATTGCATAACCGTCACACCGCAATGAAGTTCTCTACTTGTGAATTTCGTTTTCAATATGACTTCAATTTGATATTGGTTTCATGAAAAATAAAACTGAACAATCGCAATAATAGTAACGGAAGCAATTTTTAGCTGTGGGGAAAAAGGAAGGTGGTGACGATTAAAAATAGATGTTGTTGAATTGAATGGAACTTGCGGGAATGTTTTATTAGAGTTAAGGTAAGCTTTAGGTGATATTAGAAAAACTTTGCGCGAATGTTTTATTAGAGTTAGGGTGAGCTTTAGGTGATATTAGAAAAACTGTTCCTGCAATCTGTTTAGCGATTTTTAACATTGGTTCCAGGGTTTTTCTATTTTACTTCCAGGGACAGTGGAATTATTGCAGAAGTCAATAGTAGAATCCCGGCTACAATCCGTTTTTTAATTAGAGATGGAAAATAGAATTGGACGGAACTTTGCGGGAATGTTTTATTAGAGTTAGGGTAAGCTTTAGGTGATATTAAAAAAACCGGTCCTGTAATCTATTTAGCAGTTTTTAACATTGGTTCCAGGGTTTTTCTATTTTACTTCCATTGACAGTGGAATTATTGCAGAAGTGAATAGTAGAATCCCGGCTACAATTCGTTTTTTAATTAAAAGTGGAAAATAGAATTGAACGGAACTTTGCGCGAATGTTTTATTAGAGTTAGGGTAAGCTTTAGGTGATATTAGAAAAACTTTGCGCGAATGTTTTATTAGAATTAGGGTAAGCTTTAGGTGATATTAGAAAAACTGTTCCTGCAATCTGTTTAGCGATTTTTAACATTGGTTCCAGGGTTTTTCTATTTTACTTCCATTGACAGTGGAATTATTGCAGAAGTGAATAGTAGAATCCCGGCTACAATCCGTTTTTTAATTAGAAGTGGAAAAAAGAATTGAACGGAACTTTGCGCGAATGTTTTATTAGAGTTAGGGTAAGCTTTAGGTGATATTAGAAAAACTTTGCGCGAATGTTTTATTAGAGTTAGGGTAAGCTTTAGGTGATATTAGAAAAACTGTTCCTGCAATCTGTTTAGCGATTTTTAACATTGGTTCCAGGGTTTTTCTATTTTACTTCCATTGACAGTGGAATTATTGCAGAAGTGAATAGTAGAATCCCGGCTACAATTCGTTTTTTAATTAGAAATGGAAAATAGAATTGAACGGAACTTTGCGCTAATGTTTTATTAGAGTTAGGGTAAGCTTTAGGTGATATTAGAAAAACTTTGCGTGAATGTTTTATTAGAGTTAGAGTAAGCTTTAGGTGATATTAGAAAAACTGTTCCTGCAATCTGTTTAGCGATTTTTAACATTGGTTCCAGGGTTTTTCTATTTTGCTTTCAGGCACACTGGAATTATTTGTGAATAGTAGAATCCGGGATACAATTATTTTGTTTAAATGGAGTTGAGTACATAAATCGAAATATCCAAAAAGTCGTAAGGAATAATAATTAAGTACAGTGATCGCATGTTACGCTTATTGTTGAAACGATGACCATTAAGAGAGTGTCGGTGACGTTTACAAGATTTCATGGAACAGTCGTAAACTTAAAACTCGTACTTTATTAGATTCTTGTGCTCTCTCGTAAAAACAAGCGGCACGTATGGGATGAGCGATTTTTAGATGGCATGCACCTTCATTAAAGCAATATATTTCATTATTTCTTCTTCACTCTTCCTTACTTTGAAGCTATTGCTTTGTTACCCTCATCTACGGACGACCCTTCAACTCTTACTGCTTTTTCCTTTCTCATTCCACGCCTCTCACCACTTCTTTGCCATTACGCGTGCCTTTCTTATTTCTCTCGTTTCCCCTTGGTGCGAAAAACGAGATGAGAGGGTCGTGAACTACTTTTCTCTTCGAGGAACTCCGACACTCGACTCTTCAATGTCTAGTGAAAAGTCTGATGGATCCCCCCGGCACACAAAAAGGAGCTCACCTTCTATTGAGACAAAACATTGATCCGCTTGAGTCTATTAGGTTTTTCACGCAGTTCAAAATTGACTATTTGTATAAAATGTTCTTGGCTAAAATAGTATTAAAATTTAATACCTAGGGATTAGAACTGTTTTGATAACTTTACTTTGAAACGGTACAAGTGCTAGTTGCAGTTTAGTTATAATAAATAAATTCACGAAAAATAAGAGTTAAGAATAAATAACTTATCGAAGTGATTCCCTTGTTTTTGAAAACAATTTGCATTAATACGCCTTAGTGTAAAGATATCTTTTTTTTGCCGGAGTTACAAAGTCATATTTTAGAATCTTAAGGATCAAAGCAGATTCAAAAGGAGCAATTTAACATCATAATGGAGCCATGAGGTTTCGTGCAGGTTAAAGAAAGAACTCTTTCAGACTATGATTTAATACTTTAAGACTTTAAGGTTTAGAGAAGACTTATAAAATTGTTTGTTGAATTTAAAATGTTTCATTAGCAATTTTTTTTAGTTAAGTTTTCTTAATTATTAAATTTTTTGTAGCATTTACAAAAATTTAAACTTTCGTAAAAATCGATACCACTAACGATTTTGAATCTATTTTCATCGGTGGAGTAACTTTTCACCATATTTTATAATTGGAATAATTAAAATCAAATTTAAAACGATTTAGAACCATTTCGATACATATATATACGCGTTGAGGATTGAAGTTATCAATATGACCTAGATACTCCCAAATAATAGAGAAAATTCATTTTTTAAATTTTAGGTACATTCTTTGTTGGTTAGTTATTATTTTTAGAGATAAAGGAAATATGATAGTACATTGTTTTGAAGGTTGAATTTCAAAATAAGCAATATGTAGAATATTTCTCATTTCAAGATGATTTCAAGTGACTTGCATTCTTTTGAGGTCTTAATACTTTTTTTTTGAGAAACTTGAAAATAATTGTATGTACTGAAAATATACGTAGAAAATATATTATTTCAATGCAGGAAAAATAAGGGCGATGCATTTCTTTATCTCTACGTTTGCAACCCATCCAATTACTTTAGTGATACTGAAAGAAATGTTAAATGAGGATATAGAAAAAACAAACTTGTAAAGAAAAGGTTGAGAGATGACACAGTACTGAAAACTGTACGAATTCGTCAGAATTGAGGTTTAGAATGTATTTTAATTTTTTTTTTTGTCAATTCTTAAGATTATTTTACTTTCACATCAATAATTATTTACGTTATTCGAACATTTAGTGGAAATTTTCGAACGGTTGTATTTAGTTTCTATTTTTAGAAAGAGGAAATAATTTATTTTCTTTTAGCGAAGAAAACAGGTTAATCGAATTACTGATTTGTTCAAATAATTTAAGGTTAATAAGAGATTTAGTTTGATTAAGTTTATAGGGAAACCTTAGAGGACTTCGAGGAGTGCTAACATCTGGAATTGAAAACAAATGCAACTGGTTTCTATAGAAATTACGTCGGTGACTATTTTTAGAAGATTTTTTTTTCAAATAGTGAATGTTTGTTTTTATGAATGGAAGCGAAATAAAGTGAAGTTCTATAAAAATTAATAGTTGTAAAAGATAAAAGGGAATTTTAATTGAAATCTATTGCTTTTGATGTAAAACGAAATATTTCATCGCCCTTTATAGAGATTTACTAATGATTTCAATTTTTACGAAAGGTTTCAATTTAGTTATTTTTTAAAAATCGTTTCATGTGAATGATTTTTGTTTGCAGAAATTTAAATCATTTTTCTTATCAATGTCACAAATACATTGATAAGTAACAGTGGTCTAACATTTAATTATTCGATTGGGTAAATTACAAAACCATTTTTTAAAATAAACTTGAGAATTAGATTGTTTTGGATGTTCTATCCTGAATAAACGATGGCTGATGAATATCACCATTGACGCCAAAAATGGTCTGGCATTTAATTATTCGATTGGGTAAATTACAAAAATCTTTTTTTAAATAAACTTAAGAATTAGATTGTTCTGTCTTGGATCTTTTTGGATCTATACTGAATGACAGTATATAGAATTTAGTAATATATATTAAAAATAAGTCTGGCTGTGTAAATGCAGTCTTACATCTTTATTAAAAAGTGTATTTACTCCCGTTGTTGTGAATCAAAAGTTATAAGGCAAGATTAGAAGTTTACCGAAGTTGCCATGCTGTATTTTCATGCCTTGGCTTTATCAAACTCATTTTGCTCAGTTGTGGTGAAGCTCTTTCCAGTTATGGGAATGGGAAGGTCAGAAAATAGAAATAGAGTGAGTGACTAAAAGCAGAGAAGAGGAATGAAATTGTCTGGAAAAATTGATAACAAAGAGTGTTTATGCCGGTATGCAGTCGAATGAAAAATAAGAACTGAAATTGAGTACAAATAATTTTTCATCAATTATTCAAAGTACTGAAATATTAAACAGTTTGCTAAATGGTATTTATTTCCATAAATAAATAGTGTCAGATTACAAAAAAATGTCCAAAATTATAATTTTAATCTAGTACATTTTTTTTCTACATTACGGTCACTACTTAAGACGTTCGTCAGTTTGCTGAATGAGCACCTTGAAGGCAGAGTCGCGAATCGCTCGTAAACAGAGCGAGAGTCCCTCTCCCTTGATTCCGTTCGTAATTAAGGAATTATTCGTCTATGAAAAGGCTCCTCGTTAAATTTATGTGTTCCCTGTAACTTCTCTAATGGTGAACTTAAAAGATTTTTTTCCATGTAAAAGTTCCGTTACATTGTCGCATATAAGTCCTTTATATTAGGCTCTCCTAATTTTTGTAACTTTAATTAGAAAAATTAATTCATCACTTAAACTTAGAGGGAGAAATACTTTTGTTATTTACGACTTTTATATTCATACAGAAAGCGGAAGAACATTATCCATGTATCTTTTCCTTGCAAAAAGACGTGTGAGGAGAAATCTCACAAAACATGACATAGAGGATAAGGAAACTATTAGAGGTATCAGGGAGAAAAGGAATAAATCTGATTCTATTTTTACTTTTTGTGTCGTACTTCTAAAAATGCTTCTATCAGAATTAGGAAAATTTTGAACTGACCCAGTTTTATAATTACATGAAAAACAATTTTAAACGTTAATTTTTCTTGGGATTAGAAAATTCTAGTCAAAAAGTAGTAGAATCCCGGTTACAATAAAAATTTTTTTGTAGTGGTACTAAATGGTGTGAAATATTTTTTATAATTAGTAGGAAAAATATTAATTATTTAAAGAAATGGTTAATTTTTCTTGGGGCTGAAAAATTATAAATTTAAAAATAGTAGAATCCCGGTTACAATCCGTTTTTTTGTGGTGGAAAAGTTGATACACTGGTTTGTCAATTGTCACTCAGAAGTCAACTAAGTTTCTCTCACTCAGACTCAACAGTGGGGTTGCTAAATAAATAATTTAATTTGTTGATTTTTAACTAAAGATTTCAATTCGAATTTATTTTTATTACCTATTTTAAAGAAATGGATGAGACTATATAATTTTATTGTTTCAATGAGAAAAGTTACAAAACCATAATTTTAAACTGGTTATCCGCCGTTATTATTGTTGTAGCCTAGAAAAATATTTTTACAAGAATTTATAAGTCTTTATCTTGGAAAAGGTCAGATATTTTTATCTTTTTAAATTGTGTTAAGGCTCTTTGTGGATCTTGATCCTTCACTTAAAATTCGATTACTTCTTTTTTTTTTATTAAGGACTCCCAAATGTGTCTAAAATAATATAACGATTTTTTCTCCCCCAAGCTGTACAATAAAGTCAAGTGTATATAGTTTTATATAATAAAGACTCTTTTCATGTTTTATTCAAAACTCACGGGGTTCTCGTGAATATTTAAAAGTATTCTTTAATCTTGAGACAGGGAATTTATTTTCTAACATGATTACTTTTGTTATTTTATTTGTTTTCATTTTTTGTTGAAAAGAAATTTTGATAGAATTTTTCTTTTGAATTGTAGAAGATAAAAAAGAAAATATTCTGACAATGAGAAAATAGTCTACATCATGAAGATCGATATCTAGTACAAGGATTATCAGGGATGCACCTGACACATTTAATCTCAACAGAACAATTTGCCTAGAAGCGATCTACGTTATCTGTTTGGTAACTGATGCACGATTGTAGCATTAGCACAAGAGACAAGCAAAGATCTGACTCTACAATTTATATAAAGCCAAGTGCACTTCTTGCATCGAGAGAAGTGACAAACTTGTTTTTTAGAGAGAAAAAAAATTTTCTATCGACTAGTGAAGATATTTATAAGCTGAAGATCAAGTACTTAAAATCTAGAATAGGTATTTTACTTTCAAGAATGTTTAAAGGCAATTTTAATCATATCCCTTTTTTGAAAAATAAATTATAAATTCGATCATAAGACTCTTTATGCGTGTACTTGTTTATAGAGGAAGAGATTCGATATTTTATAAAATTGAAAAATAAAATATGTTTGACATGTACGTTTTAATATGCTTAAAAGTACATATTGAAAATCTACCAATAAAACTATTTTTATCGAATACTTTTACTTTAATACAAAATTTTTTTTCTGATAGAAATTTTTTTTAACGAACACATTTTGAATGCACGGAGATGAGATTTCTTTTTTTGACAAATAAAATTTGACGAATATGCATTTTTAATATTTTAAAATAATAATTTAATAACGTTGATAAAAATTGGTGAAAATAGATATTTTATTTTTAGGTAATGGCTAATATTCTTCTTCTGTCATGTTTCGTTAAAAATAATTTTTATTTTCCTCCCGCCGTTGTTCCAATTTATGAAAAACCCCATCTGTATTGATTTTCCGTTTATTCAATCTGCATACAATATAGAAATATAAAAATCAAATGCAAATTGGATTTTCAAAATGAAATGCAAGTTAAAAAGATTTAAAAATCATGCTGGACGAATTATTAAATATTAAAAAAAATATTATTGATTTTATTCATCAATAACTAATTATAATTTTTTATTTTTGTTGCAGGTGAGTTATTGTTTGCACTCAACGGTACTGAATGGTGAGAAATATTTTTCGTAGTTAGTAGGAAAAATATTAATTTTAAAGAAATGGGTAATTTTCTTGGGGTTGAAAAATTCTAATGGCAAAAAGTAGTAGAATCCCGATTACAATAATGTTTTCTGAATTATGTGAAAAGCTGCCACGATAGAGTCTGAAAAAATTCTCATGATTCGTAG
The DNA here is from genome assembly GCF_015476425.1 of Leptopilina heterotoma. NCBI lineage: Eukaryota > Metazoa > Arthropoda > Insecta > Hymenoptera > Figitidae > Leptopilina > Leptopilina heterotoma. The sequence goes on along the minus strand of NW_025111078.1, from coordinate 1,851,473 downwards.
TAGTGGTCATTCACCGGTGGACGTAGGTTCACTACTGACCGCAGCAGTTGTTGCTCTGACCACTTCACAGTAGTATTAACTGTTTTTCATGCGACTCCGTTACTCTCAAATGGGTCTTATACAGTGAGGAGTACAAATCACATTCTAGTCAGACCTGTAAGAAAATAAAAAGTATTATAAAGTAAAATTAAAAATGGCGGATTCACCATGGTGGCAAATTTCAAAAACTGAATCTATGGGGTCTGGACAGTTTTTTTTCGTAATCTAATCCAATTTTATACTACTTTCTTCATTCCTCCTGCAGAATATTATATTTCAGATTTTTTTTAAACCCTCAAGAAAAAATATTTTATATTTATTCGACTTGTATATTTACATAATATTACCGACGTTAGGATCTCTTGACGTTAGGGACGAGATACTTAAAACTAATTGTTATAGATTTCTTGAATGTGAAGTGTTTTTTCTTTGAATAGAAGTAATTTTCTTGCGCCTAAGGTTATGTAAATTGTATACTTTAGAAAAGATATTGTTTATCCTGAAAAAGCAAATTAACTTCTGGGAAATTTTTTTTTTATTTTCCTCTATCATGAATATCTTTATTGTCACAGACACATTATATTGTCGCATAAGAAAGAAGAAAACCTTTATACGAGCATAAGTAGAGAGAGACTTGTGAGAATAAGCGAGAAAAGTATTAGATGGAAAAAGGAGAAAGATAAAGGGAGTGTGTATATAGGGGAAAAAAACTAGAAAATGAATGAGAATAAACAGAACTCTTCTTCTTCTTCTTCTTTTCCACCTTCACTTCGCATTACGACAGTCTTACATTGCGTTGGAATTCATTTCAATAAATTTGCATTCCAAGGGGAGCTCTTTCTCTTCTTTTATAATTGCGATCTTTTTCCAGCGGTGAACGGGATGCGACGATTTTTATTTAATCGTCCTCTCTTAAGTAGTTTCGGAAGTAAAGAAAATTATTTTTAACCGTTAAAGCCTATTTACACTCTTTTGACTCAGACTTTTCAGAATTTATGTAACGTTATAGTAATTAAAAATTAAACTCATTAGAATTTTTCTCCTTGGAAAAAATCTCCACAAAAATGTTTATTTTAATTTTCAAAAAAGTTTAAAATAGAATATCATTTTGATAAATTTGGAGTTTTTCACAGTTTTTGAGTATTGATATTTTTATTAATATAAAATACATCTGTTACTTCTCATATATATTTTATAGTAAGGGAGAAAATTTTTTTGTTGCTATTGGTATATAGATATTTATAGAGATTGGAAAATGAGAAGAGTTCTGCTTATTTTTGAAATAAAATATAGAATTCGTCGGTGGAAGATAGTTGAAATTGAAGTGAATGATTGGAGACAAGAAAGTCGCTGGTCTAAAATGGAATTTCTGAGAAGCAATGCTTTTGCTGATGGAGGCTGACTCATATGGCTTGTACCAATAAATGACAATCTTCTCTTAGGATTGGACCAAACTTCTATAAATCAAAGGTTACTTACTTCAAGATTGCAGCGAATAAATCCTAGAGTCGAGAGCAAAAAGGTTGATTTATATTGCAAACGAGCTGAAGTTTAATAAGAAACGATTTTCTTTGATTTTATGTGAGGCTACATTTTCCACTCCATTGCATATCTATTGAGGTTGTAACCGAAAATGTGTAGGAATATAAAATAATATATTCTTCTGTGTATATCTATACTTGGAAATGGAATAGAAAATTTCACGATGTTTGGAATTAGTTTATTTGTTGCAACTATTTTTTTGTTTAGATTTCATTTCTTAAATTAATTTTACTTTTATCTAGAGGTTCGTAATCAGGGATCCTAAAAACTTTTTGATTTATTTTATTGAAAGTGGAAAATCAGAGGAATGGGAAACGCATTTGTGGTGATCAAGTTTAATTTAGTGTGTGGATTTATTCTTTATAGCAAAAAATGAAGATAGATCAGACAATCAAACACTTCTTAAATGTAGTATGGCTGAGGTAAAAACAGCATAACATACATTTCTCAAATGAAACGTAAAATTGATAATTCAGCAGAGTCGTATTAGCTCGTTGCCTTATTTGAACAGATTTAGTGTTGCTTACCTTAAAAAAAAGAAAAGGTTTTATCAGCAGCAGGGGCCAAAGTCCAACTCTTAAGAGCAATCATAATTACAAGCAGCAGAAATTAACATACCAAATTATTATTCTCCATCTGTTAGCACTCCACGATCCAAAACATCACAAATCTCTTCTCATGTTAGCAGCTCGACTTCTGAATGAACACTGTCGTTCTCGTCTGCCTAACTTCTCAATCCATTCTCATCCCCTCAAGTTTTTGTCACAAAATTATTCGGAAAGGAATTTATTGAAATTCCATCTTCTGTCACAAATACATTGTCAAGTAACAATGATCTGCATTTAACTATTCGATTGGGTAAATTACAAAAATCTTTTTTTTAATAAACTTGAGAATTAGATTGTCGTCTTGGATCTTCCATCCTGTATGATCATAATCTTTGCTTTTAAATAGCAAAAGGAAAAAATTTTCCTCCGTTGATTTGAAAAGCACATCTATTAAATCATAGTCACTGAATGTTGACGAAAATAAGCAGAAAAGCCAAACATTCCAGCAACTGCTGCATTATTTATATCTATGAAAATAAAGTATAAAAAAAGATTCTTCTTGAGGTTTGAGCACTTCAAAGTGATCTCTTATTGCGCACCCACAGCAATACTATTCAGCCTGCGAAATAAGATGATTCAACCGCTGAATTTCAAATGTTCCAGATTTAGCCTTATCTTGTGTTACTTATTTAGGTTACATTGAAGTTATTCATGATTTAATGTTGTGAGCTCTGCTTAACCTACATTTGTAGGATTACATTTTTTTGAATTTAGAAAAAAATTATTTTTATTATCATTTTCAATAAAATTATTTACCAAATTATAATTAAAAACTCGATTATTTTTTAAAACTCAAAATTTTATGAAGAGAAAAAAAATGCTGCAAGAAAATCTTTCGATATGTCTTAAATTGTTTGTTGTCTCTTACACTGGTGTGCTGGATTGAAGGTAGAATAATGCCATCTTATTTGAAAAACAGATGACTGATGATTTTAATTGCATTCAAGTTTTTTCTTTTTTTTTTTTTTGCTTGAAAACTTTAGGGAGTGCATTTCTCTGATTTATGAAACGCGTTCAAACATAAATCATTTTACTTGGCACTTGCAATGGGCTTGTAATATTTCGCCTCGGTTGTGCTGGTTTCAAACAGTTTCAAGCTAATTTCTCCCTACTATTAAAAGCCTGAGGAGTAAAGCAGAAATGTCTCTGAGCACTTTATTAAAATATTATGTATAATTTGGTACAATAAGGCATCCATTGTATATGAGATGGAGATGCAAGTAATTTTTGTCTTTTAATAAGTTTGATTCAAAAATAGTTGAGATAAACGTATAATACATATTGAAGAATTTAAGTATAAGAAATTGAAAAAAATGTTGAGGCGAAGAAAAGTTTTGAAGGTAAATAGAAAACACTGCGTCAACATGTAAATTTATGTTTGGAGTAGGAGACTTGAATGACATCGTTCAATTTTCCTCTTTATATAATATCATTATATTTTTTTATTACAACCTGAAATGTGTGTTATTAACGTTGAAAATTGGAAAAGTGGGTCAAAGAGGGAAAATAGGTTCTTTGAAAAAAGGCTAAAATGAAAATAGAAGTAAAGTCTCCTTTGGAGCAATATTTCGTTATGAGTTTCTTTTCAACAAAAAAAAGGTTTCTTTTTTAAAAAACAACAAAAATTAATAGATTCTGGTTTTGTCATTTATTACAAAGAAATTATATTCTTCTTCTTCTAAATTAAAAAAAAAATTAAAATTACAAATTTCTAAAGTCAAAAAGTAGTAGAATCCCGGTTACAATTAATTTTTTGGTAGTGGAAAATTTGAGTATTGATGATCTGCTTTATTTTTAATACTCAGAAGTCATGTTTGAAACTAGCAAGAGGTTTTAGTAGAAAAAAATGTTAATCACCCCTGAAGCTGAATTTTAATTCTTATTCCTAATTTCTTGAGAGAAAATATGATTGGACGATGACAGTGAATCATGACTACGTTTTCCGTTGGATAATTGGATTATAGAAATAATTCGCAGAGGGGAAAGATAAGAAGCTTTTCGGATATGTCCAAAAGGTGACGCTGACAAGTTCGTAAACAAGCAAAATTGCTGTCAGAAATAATTTTGACGGATATTTGAATATCAAACCCAAACATTCAGGGCTTTATTCCTTACTTTGCTAAATCGTAAATTGTCCAATAGTTCATTTTGTCAAACTGGAATTTTCGTCAAAATTAAAATTAATGTTTGAAACTGCAAAAATAAAATGTCTAATAGAATTAAATTTCTTCAGAATAAACTGTTGATTGGGCTATATTTATTTTTCCGTGGAATTTTCTTTTTTTTGCCAACTTTTCGTGAAGTAGAATTTGTTCAATAAAAACATGAGATAGCATTAATCAATCCATTCAATGACTAAAGAGTTTTTCCACTTTCCGTATTTTTTTTTCTATATATAATACAGAAGCTGCGAAAGTAAAAACACTTTTCTTTCTCAGAAACGATTTTACGAGTCCTGGAGAGAAGAGTTTGATACTTTTTCTTGCTGATTTTTTTTTTCAATCAACGAAGTTGTATATGATACTTGAAGCAAATTGTACCTTGGGAATTTTTTTCTCCCTTAGTGTTTGGTAAAATTTTTTTTTCCCTACAAAGTTGATAATTTGGAAATTGATCTTTTTCTGGAAGATTTTATCTATTTTTTAAAATACATTCGAAATGTTGAAATAGTGCAGCATTCCTAGGAGAATTTCACTAAAATCTATTGATTTAGTCAGTGACGTTGTGTTTGCAGAGGAGGGTCAAGCTCTTTGATTCACTCATCCAACACTGTCGTGTAAGAAAAGGTTCCGGCGCTTTTCGAAAAGCTGCTGATCCTTTATCAAAAATTAATAATTCAAATCGAATAGATTTTTAAAATTACTTAACAAAAAGTTTTTGATGTATTCGTAAAGAATATTTTTTGCCTAGAGATTGAATTATAATTACTGATGCAGGAAATAATTGTGTTAATGTAATGAGAGAAATCAATTAAAGAGGGTATAAGAATTCTTGTTTTGAACAAAACACATTTCTGTTTTTAGGTTGTGTGGAGCAGTGGCTTTATTTATCACATGAATTATTCAGTTTGAATTGAAATGCAACCACGTAAAATATTCATTCAAAGTGAATTTCAACGTTTCTAGTCTCTTTTCCCTTTTCTTACTTCAGTCCAATGCACAAACCTACCCCTTCCCACCAGCCAATTCTTTCTCTTTCCTTCTTTATTCTTTAGGGTCTTGATGACAGAACTGCCTCAAGAATGAATGCGGAGTGCATGCTTGGAAATAAGCTTTTTAAGCTCGTTTTCCGGTTCATTGACCTCGCGTAGCCAGCATATATTCCAGAGGTCAAGAGGGTCAATAAGCGGTCCCGTATTTCCTTGTAATGAACAAAAATGATGAAAATTTTTCACGACCATTTATTTTCATGTGGCACGGTTATCATTTACATTTTCGCATAATTCACTCGCTTGCATAGAAATTTTTCACCTAATCAGAAAACTTATTTTGCATTGCAGATTACTTTTTTGGGTGAAAAAAAGGGTATAGAGGGATTTTTGGTTTAGTTTTGTATTGTTAATTACTGGAAAATCAAAAAGGCACTTCTTGGGGAAATTTAAAATCTAATGGATTTTTTAATTTTTAATTAAGAATATAATATCAAAGATGATCTTTTTAATCTGACCTTTTATAATTTGTTTATTTTTGCCAAGCACGCTTGAAAATTGGATGGTATTTCAAAAATTTATTTCTTACTCATACTAAGAAAAATAACCTTTGCTTACAATTTTACAAATTACTTGGAATTAGTTTTTAGATTGTCCATTTGGGTTTTACCATTCTTAGCAAATTTTTTCCACTTGATTTGCAATTTTAGTTTTGTATTTATTAATAAAAACGAAACCTGATCCTCCTTCCGTGTAAATGCATTTGCTCTGAATTCTTTGCTGTTTTCCTCGCAATTTCCTGGTTTTCGGAAAGCTTTTGATTCCCACCGGAATGCCGATGGGTTTTCTTGAGAAAAAAGAAAGATTCGAAAATAAAATTGCCCTGGTTTATTGCAATATGACGCATTGTAGTGTGATATAAATATGATATCAATGCATTTTAAGTACAGATCTTTTTTTCCCAACGCGTCTTTTTCATATTTTATCCTCGATTTTACCTCAAGGTATTTCGGAAATACGGGACAAATTGGAATTTTCAGTTTCAGGAAAAATAAGATATTTTTAATTGAGGATCTCTTTTTCTGAGAGCAGGGGGTGGATGGGATTATTTAACACATATCGGAGATTTTACTTTTCGGAAAGTTTTAGTTGAAGTTCTTTAGTCTTATGAATGTCAACAGAGAAGTGAAATATGAGAAGTCGGGCGAAGTGAAAGCGTTTGCTTGATAATACTGGGGAAGGCAACCCCAAAATTTATGATGGTTACTAAGCTTACTATCGTATGCCCAACCTGAATCTCGTGCGCACAAACTGTATACCATTTCAAGCCACTCATGAGTCTCAATGCCTGTGAGACTCTACAATTGCAAACATAAACTCATACACGTGTCTTCTAAGCTCATGAAACACCGAGCATCTTGAAAACAAACTCGTTACCAAGAATGTTGAAGTACTCTTCTGCAATTTATATTGCAGAAGCACAAGTTGCTTTTCATTCTTAATACCGAGATATGATATGTTCTATAATATTACATCAGGATCTAATTCTAATCTTGAGTCAGGTTCATATTTGGTTTTGATTTTTTGAATAATCTTACGATAGTAAAATGAATAATAGTAGAATTATTAATTAGTAGGATCACCACTTTCCACTATCATTTCCCACTCTCACTTCCCACCTTCCTCCTTCCACTATCTACTCCCACTTTCCACCTTCCCTTCTCACTTCCCACCTTCCACTATCTACTCACATTTTCCACTCTCACTTCCCATCTTCCACTCTGACTCCCTACTTTCCACTATATAAACTGCCGAGTGACCCACTATCAGTGGTGAATGTGTGTCGCGCGGCTAGTTAGTAGGAGAGAAAGTGCTAGAGGGCAGAGCCGCTCATTGTTAGAGAGAGATAGAGAGAGGAGAGCCAGTTGGAACGAGAGAGAAGAAGAGATGAAGAAGCCGAGCACATGTGTAGAAATACAAGAAACAGGTGTCAGTAGTTTTTCGCCGACATTTTTGGTAGTCAGTGACCTACGAGATATGTAGGAGAGTGTTCTATGAGATGTGTAGGAAGTGTATTGAAAGAGATGTGTAGAGAGAAAGCGCGTAATAGTTTTGTTAAAATTCTGAGTGTTGTGAGAGAAAGATAGTTTTGTGTCGAGTAAGGAATTAATAAAGAGTGTAAATAAGAGTGAAGTTGTTTTTTTTTATTATTCCTTATTTATCCCTGAGGAAAACAGCCACCGAGAAGCCAGTGAAAGAGAGATTGAGAAACGTCGTTGGGTGAGTCAGTATCGTGCCAGTATTGTACCAGTCGTGTCTTGTCGTTGGCATTTCTGCTTGCCGACTTGTTCAGGCAGAATTTCCTCTGACGATTGAGAGCGTCTCAGAGGTGATGTTGTTTGTCAGGTTGTTGTTAAAGAGTTGATTGTAGTTTATTAATTGAGCTTAAAAATTAATTGGCGCCTGACGGCGAAATTTATTAACTTAAACTTCATATTATTATTTTGTTGAAAGCGTCGGATTTTGCTTGACGTTAAGCAGAAACTTTGAACTAAAATTAAAATAGTTTAAAATCATACGTCACACTAGTAACTCCCACTTTCCACTCTCTCTCCCATCTTCCACCTCCCACTTCTACTTTCCACGTTTCCCTCTCACTTCCTGCCCTCAAATATCTACTCCCACTGCCCACATTTACTTTCCACTTTATACCCCCACTTCCCACATTCCACCTTCCACTTTCTACTCCCACTTTCATTTTCCACCTTCCCTTCACACTTCCATTTTTCCACTTTTACTTTTTACCTTCTACTATCTACTCCCACTTTCCACTCGGACTTCCCACATTCACATTCCACCTCTCACTTTTTAGTCCCTCTTCCCACTCTCACTTTCCACATTCCACTTCTCATTCTCAATATTAGGAGTAGAAAGTGAGAAACGAGAGTGGGAGTGGAAGGAGAAAGAGGAAAATTAGTAGTAGAAGGTGAAAGGCGGGAAGTGAGAGTGGGAGTAGATAGTTTAAGGTAGGAAGTGGTAAAGTTACAGAATCGGCACCCAGGGGGTCGATTCTTTAGCTTTTTCACTTCCCACTCCCCCTCTTCCATCCCACCTACCACCCACTACCTCCCACCTTTCACTTTTCCATTCTTACTTTTACCTCTTACTTTTCACGCTCATTTCCCCCTTTCCATTTTCACTTTTCTACCATTAGGAGTGAAAAGTGAGAAATGGAATTGAAAAGTGGGAAGTGAGAGTCAAAAAGGGAACATGAAGTTGAAGTAAAAGTAGGAGTGGTAAGTGAGAATTGGGATGTAAATGTGGGGATTGAAAAGTGGGAGTGGGAAAACGTAAGTAGGAATGGAATGCGAGAAGGAGGAAGTAAAAGGTGGAGAGTGAGATTGGAAGGTGGAAACTGATAGTAAGAGTGGAAAGTGAAAGATGGGAAGTGGAAAGTGGGAGTTAATAGTGGAAAGTGAGAGTAGATAGTGGAAGGTAAGAAGTGAGAGTGAAAGGTGGGAAGTCAGAATGGAAAGTGGGAGTAGATAGTGGAAGATGGGAAGTGAGAGTGGAAAGTGGGAGTAGATAGTGGAAGGTAAGAAGTGAGAGTGCAAGATGGAAAGTGGGAGAGGGAAGTAAAAGTGTGGAATGGAAAGTGGGAGTGGGAAATAGAAAGTGGGAATGGAATGTGGAAGTAGAAAGTGGAAGATAGGATTTAAAAGTGGAAGGTGAAAGTGAGAGTGGAGGGTGGGAGTAGATAGTGAGGTAGAAAATTTTCGCTCACGAAAGCAGAAAATTAAATTTAAGAATTTAAGCAGATATTAATTAAACCCTAACAGAAATCCGGCATAAACATGTTTAGGAGCAGATGATAACGATGATAAAATAAATGTACCATCGTGTTGTATCCAACTCTCACTTTACTGAGTAGATAGAATGTAATAGAAGCCTTGGCTAATATCCAGTTGGTCAAACTGTAAACGGAGTATATATGCACCTTTAGTTCAGGTATATGTACATATATATTATACATCTACCCATATCCCCGCAAGTACAGTGAGAGAACATGCAAAATCTATATACTCCGAGGAAGTTTGTTCCTGAGGGAGTTTATGTCTCTTTAGTAGGTAGCGTATCGAGCAGCAAAACCTCTTGGCCAGTTAGCTTCAGCTGCGGTAAGACGTGTCCTTCAATGAATAGTTTCCTTGCCATGTCTCAAACTAACGACAACCTCTTCTACACTCGGTCATCCAGAAGTTTCTGTGATTAATGTTCCACCTTCATATATCTTTTGCTTTTCAAACTGTCATGTATGTTAGGGGGAAAGAAAAAACTTTTACCGCAAACTGCAAATTAATGTTTTCCAAATGCGCATAACTTGTTTTTTTTCTAAATAGTCTTCCCGTTCGGATAACAAACCTAGGGGAGATTTTTTTTTATCCTTCCTCTCCCTAATCTAAAAAAAGTGTCTATTAACAAAACGATTTGAAAAAGATCTAAAGACAATATATTTGGATCCCTAAATTATCAAACAGCGTTTTTTCTTATTCGATTCATTTATTTCTACACCCTATAAGAAATTCCTACGAAAAATGAAATTTTCACTAAAATTTAAAATTCTAAAAATGCAAGTCCTATCTATTTCTATCAGCAAATGGGCTTTGTGTGTTTGATAGAAATTTTACAAGTGGGCGGGAGGAGGGAAGGTAATTATGTGATTTATTAATATGCAGATCCGCAGAACCCTTTGCGTATGACAAGCGGTTTGCGAAATTGCACATTCATAGAGGAAAGCCATTCTCGAAAGCTACGAAAAGCGAATCGACAATAATTCATCGAAATAATTTCAAATTTATTTGCTCCACAGCAAAATTCCATTTCAGAATCTTTTTTTTTTTTTGAAACCAGTTTTGCTTTTATTTTTCTGGTAAAGGATATCGAAACTGACAGTCTGTGTTCATATATATTTATGAAATATGAAACTCACAAATAACTTTTTTTTAAAAAAACAAAAATATACTGCATAGCCAAAAAAAATATATTTAGAGCAAAAAAAATACGATATAGAAAAATTTTTTTCATTTACTGTCGCAAAACAATGTTAAAAAAAATTGTTATGCATAGTGAATGGGTTTTTAATAGAAAGAAATTGATTCGGTGATTATGGGTAAAGTACTTATATATATTAAAAAAGAAAGATAAAAATATTATTTGTTTATTGATTTTCCGTGTATTGAGGCAGTATGAGAAGACAAGCAAGCGTCAAATGCAGACAACAGAATCTATAGATATACTCTGAACTTCAACAAATGTTGAACCATTTCTGGAGCATATCGTTGGTCCAGTATTGGGATATCAACCTCTAATATTGATCCACTGTTGTCACGATCGCAAACTTACCATTGAGGAAAATTGACTCTCGAAACATCTGATTGTGTGTTGACTCTGCAAATTCCAAATGAACTTATCGATTTTGTTGAAGAAAATTGAAGACAAGAATGTATAAGAATAGAATTTCTTTTTGGAAAAAGCTTTGGACACAGGTTGGACGTAAACTAAGTAAAATATTTTTGTTTCAATGGTTTTTTTTTCTATTTGTCTCTGGAAGAAATGTGCTGAAATAAGAAAATGTCGACGATTACTCGAGATTGCTACAAATGGAAGAGTTTGAATTAAATTTCTCCTTGGCCTCTTCTTGAGTTGCAGTTCTACTGGCGTAAACTAGGTAGTTTCATGATGCGTTTCGTTGATACAATCTTCTATGATTTTCACTTAATTTCACGATGAATTGGGTATGGCTTTAGTTAACGTTCCATTTCCACTCCCACTTTCCAATTCCCACTCCAACTTTCTACCTTCCACTCTCACTTCCTACATTCCACTATCTACTCCCACTTTCCACTTACCCTCTCACTTCTTACTTTTCACTATCTACTCACACTTTCCACTCTCACTTTCCACATTCACATCCCACCTTCCACTTTCAACTTCCAACTCTCACTTCCCCCCTTCAATTTTCAACTTTCCACTTTCACTTCCCACTTAACACCTTGTACTGTCACTTCCCTCCTTCCACTTTCCAATTCCCACTTTCACTTTCACTTTCACCTTCCCGACATTAGGAGTGGAAAGTGAGAAGCGATTGTTGGAATGGAAGGAGAAAGAGTGAAATTAGAAGTAAAAATTGGAAGGTTTGAAGTAAAAAGTGGGAGTAGAGAGTGGAAGGTGGGAAGAGAGACTGGGAAGTGGAAAGAGAGAGTAGATAGTGGAAGTGGAAAAGTTACAAAATCGACCCCTGGAAGTCGATACTGAAACTTTTCTACTTCCCACTCTCACATCCAACCTTCCACTCCCACTTTTCACCTTTCACTTCCCACCTTTTACTCCCACTTCCTCACCATTAGGAGTAGAAAGTGAGAAATGGAATTATAAAGTGGGAAGTGAGAATGGAAATGGAAAGTAAGAGTGAGAAGTGAGAAGATAAATTAGGAGTGTAAAATGGGGATTGGGAAGTGAAAGTGAAAATTGAAAGTGAGAATGGGAAGTGAGAGTGGAAATGGAAATTGAGAGTGGGAAGTGAAAATAGGAGTGGAAAATGGGGAGTAGGAAGTGCGAATGTAAATGGAAAGAAATTGAGAGTGTAAAATAGGGAGTGGGAAGTGAGAGTGGAAATAAAAAGTCAGAGTGGAAAGTTGGAGGTGAAAGTGGGAAGTGAAAATGAAAGTGGAAAATGGGAAGTAGGAAGTGAGAGTGGGAACTGAAAATGGGAGTTGAGAATGGGAAGTAGGAAGTGCGAATGTAAATGAAAAGAAATTGGGAGTGTAAAATAGGGAGTGGGAAGTGAGAGTGGAAAGTTGGAGGTGAAAGTGGGAAGTGGAAATGGGAGTGGAAAATGGGAAGTAGGAAGTGAGAGTGGGAACTGAAAATGGGAGTGGAAAATTGGGAGTAGATAGTGCGAATGTAAATGGAAAGAAATTGGGAGTGTAAAATAGGGAGTGGGAAGTGAGAGTGGAAATAAAAAGTGAGAGTGGAAAGTTGGAGGTGAAAGTGGGAAGTGAAAATGGGAGTGGAAAATGGGAAGTAGGAAGTGAGAGTGGGAACTGAAAATGGGAGTGGAAAATTGGGAGTAGGAAGTGCGAATGTAAATGGAAAGAAATTGGGAGTGTAAAATAGGGAGTGGGAAGTGAGAGTGAAAATGAAAAGTGAGAGTGGCAAGTTGGAGGTGAAAGTGGGAAGTGGGAATGGGAGTGGAAAATGGGGAGTGAGTGTGAAAGTGGGAGTGGAAAGAGGAAAAGTTACAGAATCGACCTCCAGTATAATAGTACCCACAATTACCATACTTAATTATGAGTTACCGATGCAACAAATTCTTTTTTTAAAAGTAAAGGGAAAATGGGTAAAAGAAAAGAATAAGAAATAAGAAGATGGAAATAAAGGAGATTGAACAGGAAAATAAAGGTAAATCGGAACACGTAGTTTACTTAGTCGTCAATGGATTCAGTAGTGAAATTAGGTTTGCATTGCAGAGCTTGTACTCAGTCAGTGGTCTTCTAAGATTTTATCCAAGACTCCATGAAATTCCAGGACGAGCTTTTTCTTCCTCAGGGAAAAGAATAACAGTTCGGTTTGTAATTTTAAAGGATAAGTAATTCCAATTTAATTTAATAAACCCTTTAAACAGACATTACAAAGAATAGTTGAGCCAATTGATTATTTAAAGTGGTATTTTACTTTCTCTCTTTAAATTCTTTTTTTTCTTTCTCTTCAAATATTTGTTTTTCTTGTTTCAAAAAAAATATATATATATAATTTAATAGATGAGAAGAACTTTTTTACACCTATGCTATCATTAAGTTTATTGAAATTATTGTTTAATCAGCAAACATTACATTTCTCTTGTTTCTCTCTCTCTCTAAATATTATGTATATAGCTATACATTCTTTATATAAAGTAGATTTGAATACCCGTTGTTGTATACTCTCGTAAACTCCGCATTCGTATAATTGTTATAATTCGTATGTACTTAGAGCTTTACATCATTTATATATACGTAAACTAATAATAATTAATTGCACCGAATTTGAATCCAAATATAGAAAATAAATATTTGTTACAAAAAAAATATTTGCTCGTTGTAGTAGAACACTTTTTATTTTTATTTGCCGTAAGGTTTTTTTTAATTACTATTAAAGAAAATTTAATTTGCCCCTTCAATCAATTTTTTCGAGAAATAAAAAAGTCTAATTAGCACAAAAAGTTGTTAATAGGTTTAAATTTGTCGAGACTAGGCTTTGATCACAGTTACCCTTAAATTATATTATCCTCAATATCGAGACATGAGGGTGGTGAATTGACTTCCGTAATGGATAAGCAGCAAGTTCTAGCAATACTCTCACATGCAAAAAGAGCTAAAACTGATAATAATAATGAAAATAATATTATATTTTTACTTTTTAATAAGATATAATTGGAGAAATAATTTATGAAAGAAATTCGAAAAACTGATTGGAAATCGAAGATATTTGAACCACTTAGGTTTCGTATTACCTTTATATATCCAGAAGGGGGATATATTTAATGCTAACAACACAGTTTACTTTGTTTATTTGAGTTCGAATAAATATGGAGTATTATCACCTTCCCCAAATGGATCGCATTACAAAGCAAGTATAATCAAAACACAGAAAGCTTTATATGAAGAAAAGGTTATTCGCTTCCATTGTTTGTAATATACAATGAGACTGTTGAGTTTATTGTTTTATTGTGGATGTTTAAATATCGTTGTGAATTTTGTAAATTGTTCTTTAAGTTAATTAGAAATATTGCATTCTTGTGTAAATTATTATTTTCAATTTCTGTAATTTATTAAAATATAAAGGAAATAATTCCTTAATTAAAAGGAACATTGATTAATAATTACATTGTTAGGTACTGTTTCTGACATGTGCCAAATATTTGTCTGGCGTTTCGTATTCCTTCGAAAAATGCAATTCTTTTTTTTTAATTCGAAAATTTGCCAAAACTTTTTGAAAATGATGCTAGATTTGTAAATTAGTTTTTGTGATAAGATGCTAGATGCTCGGTTGCTTAATACTGATAGACGGATCAAGATTTTACAGAGTAGATAACGTAATTGGTTTTCGAGTAATAAAACTATACCTTCGACTACGAAGTTAGCTCTTCTATTGTTGGGTTCCTCTTATGTAGGCTAGTTAATTACATTTGGAGCATGTTGGTTTATAGAGATACAAAACACAACTGTTGGTCATACTATAAAAATAAAATTTGTCAAAAACTGATGTCAGATCTGGTTACTCTGTTTTATTTAAGAAATTGTATTTTAAATTTAATCAATAATGGATATAAGTTTCGACAAAACTTTACAAAAGATGTTGGTGGGTAGACATTGAAAATCCAAGTTACAAGTTTTAGAATGCAAGACTATCTGATTCTCTTTGATGGTTGGATCAATAGATGATAGAGTACTGTGATCAACATTAGCGGAAGAACAAAAGGAATTAATAGAATCAGGTATCGATTGTGAGAAGGGTTCTAGGAGCTGTTATTTAGAAATTGTATTGTCTTGCACAAATTAAATAGTATTTAAAGAAATAAAACTCTGTTAATGCGTTCGTAAAAATTTTGGTAACCCAAAAACCCAAATCATATTTCTAATTGTATTCGCACATAAAAAGAAAAGTAGTAATGTTTTGAATATATTGGAATTGCAATTTTAATTTTAATTTGTAATTGTATTTTTAATTCTAATTCTAATTTGTAATTAACGGTAGTAGTTTAAAAATCGAGAGGTTTTTTTTAACACGCTAATTTGTTGCGTAGCACGTGTAACGGCACAGCTGCCGCAAAATTAGAGACGAAAGAAGTTTAGTTTGAGGTGGAGAAGGTAAGGGTGTAAGCCCCCATTTGCTGTGCTTTATACTTACTCTTGTTGCTTTACATTTACATCTTGTAGAGGTAACAGTGGCGCCACGATTACTGCACCTGGTGCGAAACTACATCGAATAACCACAGGCATCACGCGCACCTACCCTTAACTAGGTGGTACGAACCTACTAGGATTGGCTTTAATAGCTCTTCATATTCGATTACGGTAGCCGTGACCATGCATGCGATATATACATCCAATAGAATTAATTAATCCTCACAAACAACGTTATCATATCATTAAATATACCTCGCGCGGTTATTGAAAAATTACTCTTCATTAATGAAAATATTGCCTCATGTTGAAATGTAATACAAATTCACTGGGGGGGGGGGGATTACAATGTGCGCATTTTTGATAACGAATGGAGTTTAATTAAAAAAATCTTCTCCAACTTATCAAAATTATTAAAAGAATTAAGAATTAACAAATATTAGAATTTATCCATTTCTATAATTCATCCATTTTTAAACTGCTACATTCACTGCCGACGATTGTCGGCATTTTGAACAAAGACATTGTTACATTTAGAAGCTTTTTGTGTAAAGGCATTTTCCTTTAGCAAGAAAGCATCATCACTTTTAGGAATAAGCTTCACGTTTCGCCTTTGATGAAGAACGTTTATTAGTCCACAGGGTAAATCTAGATTTATGTGTGAATGTGGAGAATTACTGACAATCTTTTTTTTAGTTTCTATCGTACCGATAAACTTTTTATAAAAAAACTAACTATCAGTTTGATTATTTACAAGAAATGTTTGGATAAGACTTTTATTTTAATGGAATAAATCAGATATGTCATAAAAAAATATTCGTAGTTAAAGTACATGCTCAATTCCCTGATGGGTAGTCAAAATGCTTAGCTATATAAGACCATTACATTCCCCTCTACGTTCTTTATTTTCGTCTTGAATCGCATATATCCCTAGACGCATATAAGTCTGACCGTCTGCGGTTTATTCATCTCCTCGTTTTTTCTTTTTGGTATGGATAACCTTTATTTACGTTTTTCATCATAAACTTTGAGAATTTTTATCTCAATACAACTCGTTTTATAACTTATAATCTTGTATTTATGATTACTTGACCGAACAGTTGGAATTAATATTTGACTTGGAATGTTACGTCTGGAACTTCTCCATGAGACGAATTCCAACACGTGTACCATTCGTGAATTCATTGAAAGAAAAATCGACCAAATCTCTCATCCTTGTAACTCTATTTAAAATATGTCCATCAGTAGAATAATTATAGATTAGATTTAATTCTGAAACTAAGAATTTAATTTAAAACGAAGAATGTTAGCTATATTTAGGTTTCAGTTTTGACGTAACTGGAAGGTGATCTGTTTAAGGTGACTTTAGGTGTTAAGCAGTAATTTTACCGAAACGAATTTTTAATGTATTTTGTGCGCGGTTCCAAACTTTTAGTTTCAATGTTTTTAGTGTGATTTTTGAAACAATAATATTGTGACGGGTACTATCGGAAAACACGAATGCTAAGGCGACGGATGCATTCGAGCCAAAACAGAAAAAGAGGTCACCAAAGCGGTTGGAAAGACAGGGAGGGTGGATCGAAGAGTCACTCTCGAGATCCGCAACATGGATAGACTTACTCAAGTAGAAGAGGTGCAGCAGAAGAGGTTCTCAAAAAGCCGAAAAAGTGTCGGTCCTATGACTCAACAAGGAATGATCTTGCTGTAAGTCACCGATCAGGACATTTTTTGATACGTAAAAATTGGTTTTATGTCTTGCCCAATTAGAAAGAGCTATGGTCACTACTTCCACTAGGGTAGATTTGCTTCTTTAAAAAAGAGCACATAACCTCATCTGGAAAGTTTGAAGCCGAAAGGTAACTTGATAAAAAAATGGTCTAGTAAAAAGACGACGATGGTTTTTAGTATGTCATCTAATTAATTTTGCATCAGTAGCCTAAATGGAGTAACAAAACTGCCATAAGAATTGTTTCCATATATCACCAACAAATGTGTTTTAGAAAACAGTGAAATATCTGAGATATTATTTATTTGAGTAGCGCACGTCAAAGGGAGTGAGTGGGTCACAAGAGAAAGAATAAGGAGAGAAATATTTCGAGTATTTTCAGTGGTAGTTGCAATGTGCTTTAAAAGAAAAAAAAACCCCATTACTGTAAAAATATTGATGTTGAAAATTTTAACTTCTTTAACTGTCAAGGGAAAAGCTTGCTCTTTCACCGCATAAAAAACGGTTTAATAGAAGTCGTAAATTTTTCTACCCCAGTTGTGTACAGTCTTCTCGCAATTTTACAGGAATACGTTCTCCTTCTGTGTGTGTAAGATTTTTTTTTATTGCCACATTGACTCAACGTTTGCTTTACGGTCTCTTTGATAGTTGCAAAATGACGTGATCACCTTTGCGCATTGACTGCGCTTCCAAACGTTATTTTTCTGCCCTTTCATTATTATTATCATCATCATCATGATCATCATCGTTAATTTTTATTTTAAATATTTTATACATGGAATGTTAAATAGAAATTATATTGTTTTTCTTGTTTGTTACAGGTAAGCTGGACTTGAATTATTTCTTGGAACGACAAAAGAGTAAGTCAATAGAATAATAATAATAATTTTTATAGTACATCGTACTGTATTGAAGGTGTAAAAAATTATCTCGTATCTCTCACGAATTTGCTGTCGACCTACGTGCGTGTTGCCCTTTATTATTTTTTTAGTCACGATATTTCTTACACATCTTGTAAAGTGAAACACAACACCTATAAAAATCCAATTAATTCTGAATTTGCTAAAATCGACCATAACTTTTTTATTGTAACTTCCAATGATAAAATCTTTGTTGTTTTTCATTTTTAAGACTACTTTTTAAGACTTAATGTGCCTTAAATTGTTTTTAGTTTGAACAAGATGTTTTTATTTTTTAAGGTATGCTATTAGATTCTTAGGTACCTTCAAGGTATTGGAGATATTAATTTTTATATACGACTTCTATTACATGATAGTAACATTATTTCTTTTAACAATTTGCTGCCGTCTGCAATAGGAGCTAGCGTTACTTTTTCAAAATGTCGGATCCAATATGGCGGTCATTTTTTTAAAAACTAGTTGGATTTTTATGAAACTTGGTATCTTGGAGTTTTTAGGGGTGCTGATTACGAATCTAAAGTCAGATTTTCAAAATTCAAAATGGCGGACATAAGCAACTAGTCCAATTTTTATGAAATTTTGTTTCTAGTGGCCTTACGAATCTGAAGTACGATAAAAATTGGTGCACTTCAAAGTATGTAAATAACAGTTGTCCATCGAGATTAAAAATATATTTACGATGACCAGTGGCAGTGCAACGTGTAACAAGAGCTTACAACCTGTTAGCCAATGGCCACCAGCTATAAAAATAATAAAATTTAATCTTAAAAAGGAAAAAAAAAATATAAAAACGTAGCAATGCTATTAAAACTAGATTTCAAGGTGTCAAAAGTTATAAAATTGAGATTTACAACATATCCTTTTTCACTGCTTTTTATATAAAGGGATCAAGGTCGTAAAAGTCGGAAGTTTTTCAAGATTAGATGACAAGGCAGAATTGTAATGCATCAACGATCAAGAGTTATTTTAGAGTTCCTTGTGGTTTTTCATCAAGGAAAATGGTACAGATTCGTGGGTGTGTACTGGATGGTTTTCCCTTGTGCAACTTATCTTCATTTCAGAACGGAAAAGGAAACGTCTGTTTTCCCATCCCCACTTGTCACCTGTGCTCTTGAATTATGTATAGCTTTGCATACACGATTCCCTTATGCACCTGCAGCAACCACGAAAACGCATCGTCTATTGCGCAAGACGTACACAACATATATACAGAGCATTTACAGTTTAGCTGCATTAAAAGCATTCCACTTTTCATTTTACCTAAGCTGTCTTGAATTGAGATCGTAATTCGACTCTTCCAACTGCTAACGAGTCTGAAACTTTTATCACATTTTTACTACCATACATGACGCCGAAAAGATATTACTTGAGCTATATTGCCTTTGGGTTAGGATCGTAAATATAAAATCTACAAGCACTCTATAAAAATATACATATATATATATTTATTTGCGAAATCGATTTCTCTAGAATAAGTAAACGAAAAAAAGATCTATTGAATGCAAAAGAATTTGTTTTGATGATTTGTTTTAATTCTTTTATATAATGATGAATTCCTTTTAAGAAAAAAAATGTATTGCAATTGATAGTCACCAATGGCAATAAGAGAAAGCCAGAATGCTTTGCGAAATCATGCATGAAAGCTATGTGTTTACGAAAAGAGAAAAACGTTTTTCGGCAGCTTTCTCGCGGGACAGTTAACGGCTCAAACAAAGGCAATGTGCCCAATGCATTTTCCTTTTGGTTCAGCAGCGAGTGGAATTACGAGGCAGTTCTCTTTTAACCGAGTAGAACCATTCAGCGGGTATTCTGTGTATGCATATGCATGTGAATATATATACAGACAGTGGAAACACGAGAATGTAGAAAAACGCTACCATCTCGCCTAAAAAGTGAATTTGAAAACATTGTTTTTGTAAAATTAAATTTCCCTTGTGGCAGTCTTGTGACGAAGCCGCATATACGTATCTATGTGTACAAAAATATACATTCACCTCATTTAATCTGTTACGCTAAAATAATTGAAATAAAATATACATTTATTTGAAAAAAAATATAACGATGTTTTAGTTGAATGAAAATGATGCAAAAAGGAAAAAGTATACTAAATAATTGGATAAGGAATTTAAAAGCTAATTACTATTTTCTTTGAGACAACTTGAATTTAAAGATTAGATTAGAATGCAAAAGTAAGTTTTTTTATCAAGTAGATGGCAAACACTATCGGATACTGTGTGGCCACAACAACTTCTGTCCAAGTTCTCCGCAAGTACCAATAAGCAAGTTAACCTGTTGTCGATAGGAGTTATGATCTAGAAATGATGATACAGATGGAGCACGTTTAAGTTTACTGGTCGATACGCATGCTTGGTATCAAATCTTCGGTTAGTTTACACATTCAACCCTAAGGGTTGTGGCACTTTGGTTAGTGTTCACTGTCCCCGTCTCCAGTTAGCCTAATGTTTTATGCTTCCGTTGACCCCATCTTTCAATGGCTCGACTTTAACTAGATATGGCATCATTGACACTTCTGGTCCTAGTTGTGGTTCTTTTTACGGAAATTGTTTATTTCCAGATGGCCTCGTGGGTAAGTCGTTTGTTTGACTTTCTCTCTCTCTCTCATCGTCATAGCATGAACAATTGTCTTGGCAAGAATTTTCCCACCCGAGAGTTCATCGTTATTATTGTTATTGTTTTCAGTGTTCAAAAGAAAAGCAAGACAGTGTTTTGTTTGACAAACAATTTCCCATCGCTAACTTTCTTCCATGTTTATGTTTCTTTATCATGTTTATCTCAATATGTCGCAAATTATTTTAATAAGTGATAAACAACGAAATTCCACATCTTCTACTAATAAAAAGAGGGAATTTCTCATTTTCAATTCCCTTAATCAAGTAGTATCTATTTCTGTAAATGTAAATGAAATTTTACAATAATATTTTCTCTTATGTGCTTTACAGAAATAACACAAGATAATCCAATTTGAAAGCAAGTTGCAATTGAAATTTTTCATTGCTTTGAAAAAAAAAAAATGTCGTGAATTGCGTTCTCTGAAAGATGTCCTCCTCTATATATAGAAACTCATAAAAAGTGAAATTGATTTGCAGATTTACTTTGACGCTCGTAAACCCGTCAACGCTCTCAGATTTCCATCCGGGATGAAAAAGATAAGTGATCAACCGCCAGAAAGCAATGAAAAACTTTTTGAAACTCAGTTTCAGTTGGATCTTATCCAACTAAATGCTTTCCCGTCAGGAGGCGAACTTGATTAGAGAATTGGTTGTGTGTGCGGCTGGAACTCGAGAATTTTTACTGCGAGTGAACTTATCAATGCATGAAACTTGGGGATTTTTTAGGGTCGCGAGGAAAAATTTGTGGAGAAATGGTGGTATACCATTGATATTGTGGAGAGAGTTTTTTGGGAATTAAATAAATGAGGATGAGGGTTCGGATCACGAGAGTCGACACAAGGGTTAATGAACGAAATCTTCAGGTATCTTTCTGGAAGGATTAAAGAAACTGTAGAAAACTTCAGATGAGTAGAATAACGGTTTGTTGCTTTGATCAGAATCCTCTCGATTGTAAAATGTGGATAAAAGATAACAGAACTTTAAATTTCCAACGTGTCACATTTATTTTTTTTTCACAGAATAATTCAGTAGTTATAAATTCCAAATCACGTTGAATTTATTCGCTTGTAAATACCGCTAATGAGATTCGTGACACGAAAACGTTCGACTGAGTAAATTTTCTGCTTCAACGGATATTTGTCAATGTTCGCAAACGCGCGACTCTCTCGGTAAAAGCGTCCTCGCACAATTCCGGATTCATGGACAGTGACGTTTTCCCTAGAATGGTAAGTACATGGGTGATTCACTGGCACGATTTTGCGTCTGTTAAAAGACATCTATCTTCGTGAAATATGCATCTGCAAACGTTGCGATACCACTGACTCGGTATTCAATCTCGACCATTTATTAACTCTATACTGTAGCCCGCCGCAGTTGCCATCGTGCCATGTCACTTGACGTAGTCACGTACTCTCTAATTAAACGCAGCCCAATTACAAACTAGCAACAGTATTTAATGTGCTTCTCCTCTGCTACAACATTACGAAAAGAAATCCTTTTTATGAATCTGATAAGAGTCTGTGACATTCCCAAGCTAATTTAATCGTTCAAACAATCCAAGTCCCATGTCAGATAAATTCTTTTGGTGTCAACAAAAAAGTTGCCTCTCTATTCAAATTTAACCAGTGTACGTAGAAAATTTCACGTGAGTTTTTATGTTCTCGGTCTGCAAAACGAGGTTGAAAAGTGCTTTGGAAAAATAAAACTTGTCAGAGAGATCCGAGGGTGAATATAGAGATAAAGGTTGTTAATCCCATATAGGTCCTGACGTTGCAACACTGGATTCTTTTATACATTTGCTTCGTGAGAAAAGATCTTTAACTTGTTAAATTTTGTTACATTGTTAGTAATGTATTTCTATTTTCATTCCAGTTCGCCTACAGTTAATGACATTAAACCCATTTTCTCCTGGAATAGTTACGGAATTTAATTTCTATTACATTCAACAAGACTGTTTTTATTATTTAAAATTAAATAAACAAGAGATTTAATTTTCCTTACATCAGTGTTAGTTGGAGTTCTAATGTGTAAGAGAACGAAAGCAAAAGTAGCATTATTTTATAGAACAATTAGAGGACAAATTCATGTTTGACATATTCAGGAAACGTGTTTTGACTTATCCGATATTTGATACATGTATACGTTTTATAGTGCGATCATTGCAGTGTATCGAATATTAAATGCCACGCCCCTCAATGTCAGTCAAATTTCATAATCATAATTCAATGTGATATTCAATTTTACGGCTGACACGTATTCCATTCACATATTTTGTAATAAAAGTTTCTCATCTATTTCTATAAACACTTCATTTTTATATATATAGAGAATATGAGGTACAATTTTTTAATAATATTAAACTCTCTTTTAAATACTATTAATGTCATTTTCGTTTAATTTTATCAGTTGCTATATGAGATGACTAAAATACTTCATTTTCTTTTACGTGAATAATTTGTAAAGTCAGGAAACTAAATATTCCTATGAGAGTGGTGTATCTCTTTGCACAAAGAATGGCAGTGTTAATTTAAATTTTTGTTTAAAAATAATTTAATCTTCATTACAATGTGTTAACAACCACTTTTAAACCAGATTGATTTTTTCAATTTTCCACTTTGAGGGTCCTGTTACTTTATATTCTAAGCTTTATTCTCTGTTGAGCTTTTTATTTGAATAACGTATGGAGAGAAAAAGGGTTTTTTGTAGATACGAGTAGAATTTGATATTTTAAATATTTGTCTACTGTTTTAAATTGTTAAGTTATTTTAGGATAATTTGTGTTTGCAAAGCAGCAGTGGAACGTTAAAATGTTATTTAGCATAATATCAATGGCGCTATGATAATGCTTGGGGCAAGTAATTACAAGACGTTAGCACCTCTGGTCGAATCATCCATGTAAGGTATACCAAGAAACTTAGGAGCAAGATGCTCGCGGGAGCACTTTGGCATCAGACAGGAAGGACTTTGCGTATAACTTTCACCAACCGGTCTTGTTAATTAGAAGACCTTAAGTTCGTTTAAGAGTCTGATCTGTGTAAAACCCATCTAATTATGACTGTACATGTTCAGAAGCCACTAGAACTTCTCGCAAAATTCTTAATGAGTCTTCGATATTCACAGGACGGGTTGCTAAATTAAATACTTGTTTTAAGAAAATAATTTGTAGCCCATCAAAAACTTTTAGAAGTACTGCAACGAAAATCTAATATTCGAGTCTAATCATCAGTTTGCCCCAGTCGTTGTTCTATTAATACTGTTCATGATGATTTTAGAAAAACTCCCAATGACGGTGACTATCATAATAATAATTTTAACAAAAGGTTTATTGAAAGTTGAACAATTTCCCCTAAATTTTCAATTTCAGCCGTGCGGATAAATAGTCCCTATGCCTTGTGGCATATTTTGTCGATCAAAATATCTGCCTGGAAATTTTGTACAATAATACATATAATAGACATCGTGCAATGGAGCCGTATAGAATGACGACCACCAAAACATGACGCGTCGTTTTATTCCACAAAATCCAACTTCATTTGTAAATTTTTTACTCTTGAAATCGCTTCACATTTCAAACATAGTAAACTGATATTTCTTTACGTTTTGATGGACAGCAATATTAAATTAAACACACGCAAACAGACTAAAAATTTTTATTTTGTATATTGTCTGTAAATGTTTTAATTCTTTTTACTCGGGCACCAGTATCTCTTCTACATATCGCGATTGTGTAAATTACAAATCTTTTTGAGAATGTTCCCCTCTCCTCTGTCGATTGCACCCAAATGTCCCGAAAATGCAAGTACCGCTAATTTCAAGTCGTTCTGTAAATAAAAATTTAGTATTAATTTACAGTTGTGAAAGCTAACAAAAAGGACTAATAAATATTAGAATTCGTGGGCTATTTCCTATTTCATTGAATTGAAAAATCCCTTATTCAGCTGATGCACAAGCAAAATATTGAAAAATCGATTTTCCCTGCACTAAAATGGACGCTTTAAGTGGAACCTCCAAAATTATGATGTCTTAAACTGGGTGTCATTCATAAGGTCAAATTTAAATTGGAATACTTGATCATCAGCGGTTTCCGGTTGTGGATTAGTGAAGGGGTGAAATCAGCACAAACTATGTTTCTTGGTATCGATAAAGTTTAGATTGTTAATTTACAGCCCCATACCCCCAAATGATCTCTCGAGTCTAGAATATTTATTACCATCTCTTGTTTAGAGGATTATTACTTGTAGGCGAATTGCGAATTAAAAAAAATTTAATTATAAACAATAACGCTTATCATTTGTTTAATTAATATGTCATTTGATAATTACAATTTTTCTTTCTCCATGATCATTAGTCATACGAATGGAGAGAAATTATTTAGAAAAATGAAAGAGAACGAACGGATTTTTCAATTAGTGCACAACACTGATTTATTAAGAAAATCTTGTCGCACCTTAAGGAGTCGTTGATCGTTTAGGAAATCTCGTGTGAAATAAGATGTAGCACACCTGTTTTTGTTGGAGACGGAATGATTAATTTGCCACTTGGTAAAACGTGGCATGTAGAAGTAAAATTAAAAATGCGAGTATTATGACGAGAAACAAAGACTATTTTTTAAACAAATTGGAATAATTTGAAGAAAGCCGGGTTTCAACATGCAGAGGGTAGGCTTACTAAAACGTAGTAGGTCATTGAGTTTCTTAAATGTAACTTACTACAAAACTGGTTACAACTTTGTAGGGGAATTTAACTTTTAAAGCTCGCAACTTTTTCTAATTACTGCCCTGAGATCGTGATAGACATGTATAGCAAGCCTGACAGTTCGTGAATTTAAAAAAAATTTCTATTCCTTTCTTTTCTTTCGATCAAGTTGTTTAACTGTTTGGAATTTAACTAATCAAATCTAACCTGGAATTAATTTCTTCTATTCTGAAATTAATTATTTGTAAAATTCATTTGATGGTACTTGTGGTACCTGTGGTACCTATGGTACGTGGGTACCTTTTGTACCTTTAAGGGTATCTTATTAACTGTGAATTACAATTTATTTTATAAAATTTAATTGTTTTTAAAAACAAATAGTGATTACTTGTCGTGTAAATTTTATTGTTCAATAAGTTTGTTGGGGGTTATGAGCTGAAAACAGAAAATGAATGTCTGATATATAAGTGGTTTGTTCGAATTCGAATCCGTAGTACATCGGTTAAGAAAAAGAAGGCCGAACTTCCGTGCTTAAGTATGAGGTATTCTCCAATAACAGGAATAGGGGCTGGCCTGGAATTTGGTATAAGTACGCCTAGGAATCTTCTCTTATATTGCTTTAGTATTGGCTGAAAGTGCTGGGCAAAAATTCACGTATAACGACTCATTTCAAAGTAATGTGAAAGTAAGAGATCTCCTGAAAGTATTTTTAGAAAATTACTGACTTTTAACGTGTTCATTTGCACTTCCTTATGAAATCTATTTGATTTAATGTTTACTTATTCTTAATTTTTACCGAACCCCCTACTATAATCACAAAACCTTGAGTCTGCAAATTCCAAACACTATAATTAAATTCAGTTCATCTGATTTGTGAGCCGGTTATTGAGGGTCAGCTTTTCTATTTTGATAAATAATTTATTTCTGGAATTATCAATTTGATGACTTTTCGAGCACTATTTTCGGAGAGGTTTTCGGTAATGATTATTATTTGGAATAATAGTTTTTTCCGCTACAAGCTTTGGATGGAAAAAAATCCGTTTAGGGGCTATCCTTAGTACCAGGTTATTTCTTAATTCGTATTTATTAATTTTGTGAATTTCTCAACGTAGCAGTCTCACACATTAATTTAATTCTAGAATTCTAATTACTTAATTAATATTGATGTTTTCTTTAATTGTAAATTTTCTGACATTCCCTCAACTGCATTTAATGCTGTTGCTGGAAAATGAAAACTGAATTAAGACATTATATTAAGTCAAGCAAAGGTTTCCTTCATGTAATTGCTTTTGGTGGAATGACATTGTATCCTTTATGCTTCGCTGATTTAGAATTTACGCTCATCTTTTGTGGTTTACAAAGTATGGTAGGAATTTACAACTTGCGGTTTATGAAATAAGGATTTAATAACTTAAATATACAATGTGTTATTATAGTAAAATATACATAGCCTCGTGGGTTGCTTTTAATCTTTCCTAATTGTCTCCATTTTAAATCAATTTAAAAATAAAATTACTTTACACCGAGAATTTGAATTAGAATCTAGTCTTTGAGAATTTATTTATAATTTATTTATTTATAATAAATAAAAACATTTTTTTTTGCAAAATAAATATCAATCGAATGAAGAATTTCGATGAATTAAAAATAATAGTTCAATAACAGTTTGTTTGTTTGGTTGAAGGCAAATATTTTCTGTCTCTAACTCAAAATAGGTCACGAATCTCGAAAATGTGTTTACCAAGAAACTGTTTACATTGAATGTAAAATCTTTTTTTTTTTTTTTTGTTGATGCATTATAAAATATATTTCACTTTTGATGTGTTTGCAAATAATAATATAAATATTATAAAACGATTTTAATTTGATTTTTTCGATCTATTCAGTTAAATTTTCTATACAACAATTTTTTTCGTATACACAGTTAGGAAAATGTAAAAAAAATATTTGTCAAATGACAATTTTAAACGATAGAGAATGTTTGTTCATGTATATATTGAGAAATGTATAAAATAGAAGCAAAATGGAAAGAGGGATACTCGAATGCAGAATTATTTACAGCGAGATCCCTGTCATCCAATATAGAGCGTTGCCCTACGAGCGAGTAACCGTGTCAACACTGGGTATGAGTGTTTGTACACAGAATATGGCGAATAGTAGTAGGCATTGGAAATGCCACGACACTGTTTACAAGCGCATACGTTCATACTGTATATCCACGTGGCCTAATTACATGGTCCTGCTTGTTCTTAAACGTACAACGTTAAATTTTGCGCCATTTTCACACCCCGCTGAACAGTTTACCGAAATGGGCAGAAGGCATTAGACGGAGGTGGTGTGCACTGGCATGTAAAGGCAATTACCGTCAGACATTGTTCCTTTACCATTTTCAACTACTACAGATATTTGATTCAATAATAATTCATCATAGAATTTTACGGGAAATTATTTTTAATGCCTTCTTATTAGGAATTGTATTTTGGATTTATCGTCCTAGGGGTAAGATGATAAAAAAGAATTTTTCTTTTGATGAAAGGAAAGGATTATAATGATGTGGTATGTGTCGCGTGAAAGATATATTGATGGCTGATTGAAAACTATCAGGCGGGAAGACATTAATGGATTTGTTTTGGGGAAGATATCTTCGCGAGTTTGTCTTGGCGAATAATTGCTTTCGATCAAGTATTTTCTTTTTTTTTTTTGCCCTCTTTTTTATTTTTAGGATCCCGATGAGATGAATTAAGAGAGCGCGAGCAGCAGATTTCTCTGTAGATCGAGAGATGCTTGAAAGAGCTTGCCCAAGGGAATTCTTGGAGAATACAAAAGCAACCTACCACGACTAAGAATTACAAATCAGGGAAACTGAGCTTGCTCTTTTTAAAAGGAAGACTCTGCCTTTGTTGAGAGAGAACAAAAGTAATTTTGAGAGTAATCTGATAACAAGGTTCACTTGTTTTTCTTTTTAATTTTGCAATCTACTTTTGACAAACAAAAAACTGAAATTGAGAATTTGGAAAAAAATGTAGTGAAAAGTTCTTTATCTTGAAAAATACTGGATTAATTAAGGTTACTTATGATGTTTATCATTAATTCAGTTCTAATAATTTTGTTTAAATAGTAATTCTATTATACATAGTGATTTTCTCTAACACGACACTGCTCGTAATATCTGAGACACTAACGGCTTGCGATAGAGATCGGTAATTACCTGAATCCGACACAATGACAGATTGTGCCATTTGCGGCTTTTTTTGCCAAGCTTTCTTGCACGTGGTTGAGTAGAATTGCTGGCAAGGTTACTCACTGCAGTGTAGACGAAGTAAATTTACTGATTGAGAGCATAATATAAAAGTGCCACTTTTTTTTTCTTTTTATTCATTGAGAAAAATTAATGGTCTTCATGAACCCTTCTTTTATCAGTTTTAAATTTATCTACGATTGTTCATAAAACTTAATAAAATGATGTTAATTACTAAATAATTTATCTGATATATTTGCTTTGTTGTAAAACAAATTCAATTCTGTTTGAAATTATCATGATTAAACTATCATGAGTTGAAGGATTTCGTTGAAGTCTCATCATGGATTTTATTATGTGGATATTACTGTGGTATTGTGCAGTTCTTGGTACTCGATGTCATCATCAGTATCAATATCTTCCCTCCTGTTGCTTTTCAGAGGACGTACCTAGATAATAGAAGGCTTACAATTGCGTTGGTATAGAGTCTCGACAGGATTGACCCTACTTTCCGTTAATCTCCATTAATTGAATTTTGATCCCGGTCCAGAATATAGCGGGAAGCGTTGAGGCGTGTGTTCCGGGGAGAATACTTAAGGTACTCAAATAATATATTAGTTCTGCTGACAAGCTGTGTTACCATCCAGTAAAGCTCAATGTCTCCTAATTTTGAGGTTAGTTAGCACCGTCATACATCATCGGTCAATTTGTCTTGCTCTATGTTACTTCCCATAATACCACTACATACATGTAATCTCATACTCTATTCAAGCAGTGTTGCTGCACATAATGCACCCTCGAAAGTTTTAATCGTCCACATACACAAAAAATAAAAAGTTTCCAGAGACATGACCTCCTTTTTCCATCAGACTCTATTTTGAGTCTCTAGTTCTCCAGTTTGAATTTTATAATGAATATCGAGAGAAAAGTTTTCGGGGGAGTAGATATTGTATTTCGAAGTTGTTGCCAAGATATAAGTGATAAAAGGAATTTTAAGCGCTTGCCTCTTTCTACAACAAAGCAAGAAAAACTTTCTAATCCTGGTCTTTCGACTGCACTTTTATGCAATTTTCATATTCAACACCTGGAACTCGGAAAATCACTTTAACTCCACATATTAAGAGAATATTGTCGTAGCAATAAAAAGCGGTAATTTAATAATTCTTTCTCAGTTGTGATGCCAAATGTTGTCTCTTGTATTTTTTAGATGAATTCTGAGCTAATTGATATTTTAAATATTTTTAGTTCTTTTGTTGCATACAAAAATATTGGTCTATTAATGAAATAATTTTGTCTGATTGCTTTTCAAGTAGGACAAAAAATAGACGTTCTATTATCATTATCATTTCAAATTCAGACTGATTAATTAATTTAGTAAAATACTAAAGTGTAGTTGACATTTACTTTCAATTAATTTTAACTCTGGCTATCAATTAATAAATGAAAGATAACGTCCACCGGTCTGCTATTTCATATTCATATTTTTAATTTTATCATTTTAATGTATTTCGCTAAATTGTTTTACTTTCAAATAAAACAAATAATTTTGTTTAATGGAAACTTTTAGAGTTCTGAAAATGTCATCAATTTTCAGATGATTTTTTCGTTACAGTAAAATACTTTAATGAATAGCGTATTGTATTTTATTTGTACAAATTTAACTTAGCAAAATTCACAAAATACCTCGAATTTTATTATCAGGAGAAAGAGGAATGTAAATGTAGAAAATCAATTTCCGAATACATTTAAAATAGTCTTTGAAAATGGTGGAAATTATTCTCAACGTCAAACCTCGGTGATAATTCTCGACAGTAGTGAATTATGTGTACTTTAACTAGAATCAAGGTGTGGTCAAACTAAACCAATTGTAAGTCCTATAACGAACCACTATTGAGGGTATGTCATTAGTAAACTATGACGTTATTATAATACCTACAAATAAAATTAGTTGATAGTTTAATAAAAATTTACTTTTTAAATAAAGAAAATACTTTGTGGTATTAGGAGGATACGTTATGTATTCTGTAAAGCTTTCAGGAGTGTCTACTTTTACTTATATTTAATCCTCTTTGTAGGGCATATGTAGTGTTTGAACTACCTCGGGAGATAAAAAGTTTTGTATTTTAATTTTTAGCTTTTTAGAATTATCTGAATGTAGAGATTAAGCTATAAGATTGTTTGCGACTTGCACATTAATTGAAATTGTCTTCGCATTATATCTAATCACTTTGATGAGTATACAGTGCGCGAGAGTTTGATATTGTGTTCAAACATATATTTGTGTTTAAGTATCGCTTCTAATCACTCCATCACCAATATTACGAGCACGATTAGCAGCGGTCTATCTTCAAATCAGTGTACAATATGTTTCAAATTAACTTGTAATTACTGGTGGTATTTAAGCACTGTGATTAAAGTTATCTGAATTGATCAGCCTTTTATCGGATGCATGCTGCATTTGGGTCAAAATTCCACGAAAATATCAATGTTGGTTGGGGGTCTTCGATTTTTTTTGGAAACTGCAAAAACTTTCAGAGGGAAATGATTCCTTAAGTGGTTGTAGGTTGACAATAATTTATATTTCTTGTTAAAGATGAAAATTTTAGATTGACTTGTACGGAGCACCACTTCTTAATTTGAGACTTATAATACTGACGACTACATCTTATGACTACATTTTCTTGACTGACTTGCTGTTGATGGTCTTATAATTATAATTTGTTATGTTATACATATTATTGGTTATTAAAAATATGTTACGATAACGTAACAGAATATTGAAATTAAAAGAATACATAAAACAATTGCTTATTTAATTGAACATGAAAAAGGGTGAAGTTTTCAAAGACCAATATCTGCAAACATAACTAGGCCAAACTAAAATTGCTCCGCTTGTCGTTCAAGCATTTAGCAAATTGCCTGCGGTCGTGGAGAACTACTTGCTTATCCTGTAAAGTCTCACAAGTTTTAAACTTGAAAATCCTTATGTTCTCAAAGAGGTTTTATATCTCTTGTTATTTCTCTCATCGTATTCTTAGAACAAATTAATATCTCAATTCACGTGTCATCAGGAGTTGCTGATGATGGAAAATAATTATATTTTCTGCATTGTCCATTTAGAAATAGAACTTCCCATTGTGCTAAATGTAAAATCTCCTGGAACAGGAAAACATTCTTCATTTGGGCATGGTACCTTCAAAGTAATTACTAAACTTGCAGGATTATGTGTAATATCCCAGATTGTAACTATAATTAATTACATTTGTAAATTAATTCTATAGTTGAAAAGATAATTTGAATGCCAATTCAAACAGAAAGAGACAAAAGTAAATATAGAAATACACATAATACATATAATTAAATTATATTACGTAAATGTAATTGAGGGGACGGCTTCTAAAAGGGGATACGCGTGGATTCTCGCGTTTAAGTTTTGTCCACTTGGTCAATTTTTGAAAGTATTACAAATTGCAATTTGAATTACCGAAGTTTGTGGAAAATGGAAAGGCGCATCTTTTTTCTTTAAGAAATAATTTTATATCTTTTTTAGTTTATAAAATAATGAGAAAAAACTAAATTTTTGAAAACCAAAAAATTTAAATGTTTTACGTCTTTAACTCGTGCTGGTGTTTTTGATTTTTCATATTTTGTAATCAAACAAAAACAAACTCACAGATTAAGGTTTCCTGAAACCAACTATATTTTTAAAACTTTAAAATCTTAATTAATAAAAAGTTTATTAATTTTTTCGAAAGACATTGCAAAAAATGTTTTTTTTCAACTTTCAACGCTTCGTTTATCTAGGAAATTTCAAGGTACGAAAAACTTCAGTGAGAAAGTTTTTTATTACGATACGGACAAGTTTTCTCTAAAATTTTATTAAAATGATATGGATATTTACAAAGTTATTAATGTTTAAAGCGTATGGTGCGTCAGATTTCTTGCGCCTGGAACGCATTGAGTCCCAAATTGTTCGTTTGCATGGAACATATTAAGACTATTTTAGTTTATTCATTTGTTTACTTAAAATAAATACAATTTTTATTAAAGTCACTGATAAATTTTTGCAATATTATTATTATTATTAAGAAGTAACCAATAATAATTAGCCAAAATCGTCTGGAAATAGTTAAAATTTACTGACATACAAATAATTAGTACACAGTTATTTTGACATAAATGTAATGTTAATTTAACTAATAAAAGTTTATTGAGAATAGTAAAAATATTATTATTTTAATTTTTGACTGGTTTTTTTAATATCAAAGTAATTATTTTTCAATAATATTTAACTATGGATTATGACGATTCATCTAACTTTATATAACAGTAGCATCAGTTTATTTATTCTAACATGTATTGTACGTAAAGATATATGAAATTATTTTTAAAAAAATATTGCAGAATTATTCGCAAAATAAATTGTACAATAATTCCATATTGTATTTAATACTTGAAGTTAAAACAATTTTTATTTTATTTATATCTGTATTTTGGCAAACATTTTCATACAATAGATTTTTTTTTGTTATCATGTGCACTTCAAGGAAGTAAGCCTTTTTTATATGCTATTTTTCTCAAAGTTGTCATTTGTTTTTACTCTACGGAAAAATATGGTGTCCAGATGAGTCGCGGTTGCCGCGACCGTTGACTGCAAAAAAAAGGGTTCGGTAAAACCCAATACAATTTTCCCAGGATTTCGAGATTTTTTTATCACAATTAAGGAAATCGATATCTTTCTCCAAACGGACAGGAGTTTTTTAATAATTATTTTAAAAACATTAAATGTAGTAAACGAGATCATTTTGACGAAGAGTGGAAACCTTGAACTAAATGAAACAAGAAACTTAAAAATAAGAAATATTATTTTAGTTGACTTTTGTACATATAACAAAATAAAATATTTAGGTTAAAAATAAATTTCAATAAATTTTATTATATATATTGACAAAATATTTTTAACGCGTTGCAAACGAACAATTTGGGACTCAATGCGTTTCAGGCGCGAGAAATCTGACGTACCATATGCTTTAAACATTAATAACTTTGTAAATATCCATATCATTTTAATAAAATTTTAGAGAAAACTTGTCCGTATCGTAATAAAAAACTTTCTCACTGAAAGTTTTTCGTACCTTGAAATTTCCTAGATAAACGAAGCGTTGAAAGTTGAAAAAAAAAACATTTTTTGCAATGTCTTTCGAAAAAATTAATAAACTTTTTATTAATTAAGATTTTGAAGTTTTAAAAATATAGTTGGTTTCAGGAAACCTTAATCTGTGAGTTTGTTTTTGTTTGATTACAAAATATGAAAAATCAAAAACACCAGCACGAGTTAAAGACGTAAAACATTTAAATTTTTTGGTTTTCAAAAATTTAGTTTTTTCTCATTATTTTATAAACTAAAAAAGATATAAAATTATTTCTTAAAGAAAAAAGATGCGCATTTTCATTGTGTATAAATTTATTTCATTGAATTTGAAAATGTTTTAAAATCACACTATTCGTCAATACTTATACGTGAGAATCCACGCGTATCCCCTTTTAGAAGCCGTCCCCTCAATTGAAGATATAGTGATGCTGAAATTGAATACCATCATACATTCAGTTATATTTTAATTATTTTAACATACACTTTGGATGGATATTAATTAAATATTCACCACCATTATAGATGAGTAGAGTAATGTTTAAATTACAAAGTCTTGACATCAATATATATGTAAAGATTTTCTTTTTAAAAAACTGTTTCCTTTGACACAAAATTTTCATTTCATGAAATATGTGAATTCAGCGACAAACAACTCTCCATTTCGAAATATCCCTTTGAGAATAAGGTGGATCCATTCGTAACTGATATTTCCTGTGATCGATCATTATTGGACCATTTCTCCTTATGACACATCGTACAGTATATTGAACCCTTCTGCCACGTTCTTTTATTACAATACTTTTCTTATTTCATACATTTATGTGTTCTATTTTAAGTTTGTTAAAAAAAATTGCACTTGTATTTTTATTGTGTTTCATCAAAACTTGAAAATAGAAAAATTGAACTTGAGCGATAAACTAGTTTGCAATTTGCTTGTATAGGGAATAAAGTGTTTTATGTTTTTTAAATGGACGAAATGAAAAATTTAATCTAGAAAGTAAAAAACTTTTTATATTAAATAACTGTTTGGTAAATCTATTAATTGGGAAAGAAATAGTTGTTGGGCATAATAGGTATTTCGAGATAATATTCAAAATCACCATAGTGCAACTATGGTGGTGACAACCACGCCTTTCAAGTCAACTTTGAAAGTCAAACTTTGGGTTTCTCTTTAGGTATTCAAATTTGGGAATTAACTTAGCAAGGAGCATTCACGAGAAACAATTAATTATAAGTTTGCTGAATAAGATTCGATTGCTTTTCACCTTTCCAATAATCCAATCATTCCCTCAAGTTATTTCACGTTCTTGTTTAGACAAAACAATGCTAGAAATATTCTTTCTGCTTTGTTGGCTTTTGTAACCGATTTTTATAAATGACTCCATGTAAAGGTTTCTAATTACTTTTCTAGAAAAAATATTAATCTACTTGTGATTTTATCTACAAATTAACACTACGTGAAAGAATCACTTTAAAATAATCTTCAAAAAGATAAAGTTAGTACATTACAAGTGGATATAAGCTTCATCCCCTCGAAATGTGCCAGTGAACAGGTTCACGACAAACCACGCCTTGTGTACTCAGTGACCGCAGTCAGTCTAATTTCCAATATCTAGAGAGCAACGAGCACGATACTGATCGAGAGCTGTCAGGAAAATGCCTGTTCACCAGAATTGTTTATTCAAAATCCACTCAACTGCAGATAGTGAATTCGGTTATTTGCAGTTAATACAATTTAAAAGCAATTTTTTTTTGACCAGCACAATTGCAACGTCATAACCTAAATGCAAAATTGTGCTAACCTGCTCTTCTAAATTTGCAAACATTGCAAAGTTTTTCAGATGAATTCCGAGCTGTTATAATACAGTGACGGTAAATATTTTTATTTAAAATACTTTTTTGTACACTTATTGAAAACCTAAATGTTGGCCTAGCGTTATGTCTCAGAATGAGACCAACATATCCTTAATTATTTAAATTGTCCGGCATCGGTGATTCAAATAGTGGAAGGTTGTGATATTAAGGGACAGGTTTCAAGATAGAGTAACTGTTAAATTGAAATTAAATTAATAAAGTTTATTTGAATCCTTTACAATTAGAATCAGAGAGAAAGAGTAGATCCAGATGTCTTCAGGCACACTGAAAATTAGAACTTTGTGGAATCAATCGAGAATTTAAATGGGGACATAATTTATAAGTATTCACCTTTTAAAATTATTCTTAGAGTCCCAAAAAGTCTCTTATTCTGCACCCAAAAAGCTGCAGTGTGAGGTCGAAGAAATGATGTTGTCTAGCGAAAACAGAGAATGCAGTAGATTTCCCTCAAATATTGTTTTCGGAACAGCCGAAGTGAATGGTCCGGTGTCCAGGTGTCGAAGTAAATTAGATAAAACACCCTTCAGCCTCGGAGTGACCGAATTATTGATTTTAGGTTGGTGTCGACGTAATGCAGTCTTTAGAAAAATAGAAATGTGCCTCGTAGTAGAAATTATCTCCTTGAATGAACTTGACGAAGACGAGACTGGAAGAATCCACTTGGTACTTGAAGAGATTTTCTAGACTGGAGTCGAAGAAGAAACTTGATGACAGTACACAACTAGTTAACTTGGTGGCGATTCCTGGACTGACTAATTCAGCAAGGGTGGCACCTTTTATCTCTTTTGCATAGGGACCTGCCTCATACTAACAACTTTTATCACCTTTGGGTCAATGTAATAAAAATTTTATCAAATAGAGAACCAATAGAAGAATGACAGATGGTCATATTTGGCATTTGCTATCCAGACAAAAACGAATGAAGTAATTCAAATAATTGTTTGGGATGAAATGAAAATCGAACAAAAAACTTGAGGTAAAATTAAATTAGTGGTTATAATGTTGATGTTTATAAAAAAAGGTATAAGAAAGTGTGACAGTTATTCTTCTGTCAAGAGCCTGTGGTATCAGTCACACCTTTCTTATTCGCTTTCTTCTCGTCTAGCTCGATCCATTATCCTTCGGTTGACAGCTCAAACAGTGGCGGAGTCTCAGTAACGGCCAATGCATTTCAAATAGAGGCGTTTACGGATCTTTTCTAAGCTTCCCTTCTTCTCTCCGGAAAGAAAAGAGAGACAGGGGTGTCTGTGATAGTCAAGGATGAAATTCAAGTGCAAGTTGTGGCGTAAACATTTCGCCACAAGAGTCCCAAGAGGAATTCATTAAAGAACTTTCTAAATCGAATGTCGGCCTTCGAACGTTTAAAGAAATTACTTGGACCCTGTCGAGAAGAAATTGTTACTGCAGATGGATCGATAGTTCTCGAAAGCGAGCCAATAGTGGAATCTTCAAGTTTTGCGGTTCTTTCGTAATTTCAGATGCAATGAAAACGAATGGTTGGAGCCGCTTGAGGGAATATTGAGTCAATACTGTCGCTAAATGAAAAAAAGGGTCAGATACAACTTTATTGATTACTAACCATTGTGGAGAATTTCCACAAGAATTTCAAAAATATTAAAATTCAGGTAATTAGTAAATACAGTTAAATAAAACTATTTTTTCAATTGTAATTAATGAAACCAA
This sequence comes from Leptopilina heterotoma, assembly GCF_015476425.1. Lineage (NCBI taxonomy): Eukaryota > Metazoa > Arthropoda > Insecta > Hymenoptera > Figitidae > Leptopilina > Leptopilina heterotoma. The sequence continues at coordinate 1,814,276 of NW_025111078.1, read as the reverse complement.
TTTACAAATTAATATCCTATTGTATTTCGAATCGAGGAATGATTCTAGCAAGGTAGACTCCTACTTACCCTTTTTTTTTAAGAAAAAAAATGCGACTCAAGAAAATACAAGTTGGTGAAGAAAAAGTTAGTTGAAATAAGTTGAAACTTTTTAATAGAAAGATTTTTAAGATTTGTCGAAAAGTTAAGCTCTTTAAGAAAAAAAAAGTTTCGTCATTTTATGAAAATTTTGTTTACTTAAAATTGCTCTTTTTATTTTGAAATGTTACGAAGGGGAATTTTTTCTATTCATTCAAACTCATTAAAAAAACAGTAGCAAAGTGTTAAGAGTGGTGAGATATTTTTTTGAAAAATGTTCTAAGAGAAAAATTCTTTTATCAGAACAAAAGTCAAATATAAGTATATTAAAGATTCGAATATCAGACAATGTAATATTGTCGAGGAAAACATGAGAAAAACTTTTGTCTTAACAACTAAAGTTTCAGTCATTTACCTTTCGTTCTCTTAGGGAAAAAGTTGTATAGTATTTCAGCTAAAGTAGAAAAAAAAGAAGTTATTTAAGACAGTCAGGTCTCGATTATAATCCCTAAGTATATCATATACGTGCTAATGTTACTAAATATATTTCATAAAGTCAAATTTATTTTTGTTTGGAATTTTTTGAGATATATTTTTTTATGGATACAATTATATAAATTATGGATTACAGATACTAGATACCTTTCGTAATTCTACACTTTTACCCTTAAGGACAGATCAATTTTCCGGTGTCAAAGAAAATGATTCAATTGGCACAACCCTCTTCACCGTGAGGTTTTAGCTTGTTAGAAATAAAAGGGTTCCTTTACCGGTATAAAAGTTCTCAATTGTCATCCCCTCGTCACGATCGACTTTTACCATCTTTTCAAAACGTTCTTAGAGTATTCTCATTCGTTTTATTTGACTGAAAAATGAGAGAACGCCCCTCAAATTTTCAATTGACTCGTCAGCATTTTTGTTCCTATTTTCAACCGGATTTCTAAGAAAAGAAGAGAAAAAACTTTTTATCAGTTCCTGTCGCTTTTTAAAATGAAAATCAAATTTATACGACGTTTAAAATAGTATTTAAAAGACTTGGTTTTGAGTTCCTCTTTTAGGAAACAGCTGTAGGTTCGCACTGAGGGGTTAATTGAAATTAATAGCCCTGAGTGCAATATATCCACATGGAGTAATGAAAGCTTGGTAGAACGCTGTAATTAGCACCACAAATGACGGTAATATTTCATAGCGTGAATCGACTTCTGCAGTCATAATAATGGAAGAACCCTCTTTCGATTCTGTGGATAATAAGACTTAAGCTGATGCAAAGCTTCCTTACTCCATCAGTCATATTCAGAGGCGTAATAATAAAATTGTAGAAATTTATTCATCATCATCTTCTTACACAAATCATAAAAGACTCTGCTCGTACCTACTTTCCAGTTCTTATTACATCTTTCTTCATTCCTTTTTTCTTTATGCAAATTGAAAAATTCTTAATGTTCAATTGTTACAATTCCATGGAATTTTTTATTTTAAGTAATAGTTTTTACAACGATTGTAAAATTGTAGGAGGATACGGAAGTACGGGGGATAAAGAAAAGAAATAATAAACAAAAATTTTGTTAAAATCGTAATAAAAAATTATATTAATAATAATAATTGTAACGAATTAATAATCCATTAATTATAAATAAATTTAAAAAAAGAGAATCCCTATTATAAGAAAAATGCAAACAAATCAACTAAATCATTTTCTGGAATGAGCTCGTATGTCAATTGTTACACCAACCAACATACTCTGTAATGACATTCCTCCTTAAAATCAGAATAAGTTCAATAAATTATTGCTGCAAGGTTGTTAACCCTAGGATCACAAATATAAAAAGATTAATAATGATTGCCAAATAATGAAGCAACAATTATTATAAGTAATTTTATTTGTCTTTAGCAATCATGGATTAATATACTATCGACTTGCTTAATTCAAAAGAAAGCAAAGTCAGCAAAAGCGATCCAAAGGGGTACTCCTTCGAAATATAGAAATAATAAATTATTTCAACACGGGACAACGATCCCTGAGGAATGTCATAGTTGCAGAATTTCCCTCCAACAGAAATATAGTTTCTGGTATAAAATTGACATCACAGTTCATTCAGGGCAGTATTAATCGGTCATTCATAATAAGAAGATGCGTTCTTAGCTGTCCCTTAATTAGTTTCATACACTAATTAAGGAAAATTTGAACAGCTCGGTTAATCGTTAGTGGTGAAAAAGAATCAACACAAACGTAGAATTAACGCGAGTAAAATCACGGGCGTAAGAATTGTGTTTAAAATAATCGACATCTCAAGGGATCAAGCCAAGAATTATTAAAAACTACAATCGAGGTGATCAAGACAAAACAATTAAACAAGGCCCATCTCTACGAAGTGGAGGTGGTAGGATCATTTTAGCGGTAAGCGAAAATATAATTATTGTAAAGTTTACGCTTAAATTTTGAAAAGAAAAGGGAAAATAAATTTAAACTTATAAGGGAAATAAATGTTTATTAATTAAAAACATCCTATCCGGCAACCATTTTTAGTTACTCTTTTCCAAATTCTAAATTTTAGTAAATTAAACGGGGAAAACACGAATTGGAAGTGGGAAATGGACAATAAGAGTATGAGAATGTAAAGTGCGAAGTGAGAGTAGAAAGTGGGAAGTGATAGTGGAAAGTGAGAGAGGAATGTTGATAATAAGAGTTGGAAGTGGGAAGTAACAGTAGAAAGTGAGAGAGGGAAGTGGGCAGTGAGAGTTGGAAGTGAAAAGTGAGAGAGGACAGTAGATAGTATGAGTTGGAAGTAGAAAGTGAGAGAGAAGAGTGGGAGTGAAAAGTTGGAAGTGATAGTGGAAAGTAAGAGTGGAAAGTGGAAGTGGAAGGTTGGAAGTGAGAGAGGGAAGTGGATAGTGAGAGAGAAATGTTGATAGTGAGAGTTGGAAGTGGGAAAGAACAGTAGAAAGTGAGAGAGGGAAGTGGGCAGTGAGAGTTGGAAGTGAAAAGTGAGAGAGGACAGTAGATAGTATGAGTTGGAAGTAGAAAGTGAGAGAGAAGAGTGGGAGTGAAAAGTTGGAAGTGATAGTGGAAAGTAAGAGTGGAAAGTGGAAGTGGAAGGTTGGAAGTGAGAGAGGGAAGTGGATAGTGAGAGAGAAATGTTGATAGTGAGAGTTGGAAGTGGGAAAGAACAGTAGAAAGTGAGAGAGGGAAGTGGGCAGTGAGAGTTGGAAGTGAAAAGTGAGAGAGGACAGTAGATAGTATGAGTTGGAAGTAGAAAGTGAGAGAGAAGAGTGGGAGTGAAAAGTTGGAAGTGATAGTGGAAAGTAGGAGTGGAAGTGGAAGGTTGGAAGTGAGAGAGGGAAGTGGATAGTGAGAGAGGAATGTTGATAGTGAGAGTTGGAAGTGGGAAAGAACAGTAGAAAGTGAGAGAGGGAAGTGGGCAGTGAGAGTTGGAAGTGAAAAGTGAGAGAGGACAGTAGATAGTATGAGTTGGAAGTAGAAAGTGAGAGAGAAGAGTGGGAGTGAAAAGTTGGAAGTGATAGTGGAAAGTAAGAGTGGAAAGTGGAAGTGAAAGGTTGGAAGTGAGAGAGGGAAGTGGATAGTGAGAGAGGAATGTTGATAGTGAGAGTTGGAAGTGGAAAGTGAGAGAGGGAAGTGGGAGTGGAAAGTTGGAAGTGATAGTGGAAAGTGGGAGTGGAAAGTTGGAAGCGAGAGAGGGAAGTGGATAGTAAGTTAGATAGTTGGAGTGGGAAGTGGATAGTAAGAGTTTGAAGTGGGAAGTGAGAAAGGAATGTGGATAGTGAGAGTTGGAAGTGGGAAGTGAGAGTAGAAAATAAGAGAGGGAAGTGGAAAGTGAGAGAGTGAAGTGGATAGTGAGAGTTGATAGTGGAAAGTGAGAGAAGGAAGTGGATAGTGACAGTGGAATGTGAGAGGTGGAAGTGGAAAAGTTACAGAATCGACCCCTAGTACTAAACAAAGAATAACTAAACAAAAATTTATAAAACTTATTCTTAGAATGCATTAATTTTAAATTTTCATTTGATTACCCAATGAAAAACAAAAATTATCATCAGTTTTTGCATTTAGCAAATTATCACCAAGTTGGGGAAAAAAGAAAATTTACATATTTCTAATTATTCCGGAACGCACTTATATTCACCACAAGAAGTAGAAAAAATGTGATATTTAAAAAGAGCTAAAAGAATGCAAATTTGTTACGTAATTCTTCTTTTCAAGTACAATTACTTTATACTGAAAAATGTATTGTCTGAAAATTTGTGTGTGTAAAGAATATTTAACTTCCGGGGTTCAGATATAAAAAAACTATGTGGAGGAAATAGTAGGATTAAGGATGAAACATTTTTATTATCACATGAAAATAAATTACGTTCTTTATTTTCACGTGAAATATCTGGAAAATTTTTTCTTCAAATAGATATTTTTTATTTTACTACTCTCGCAAAAAAGTGTCATCACTGAGGGATGAGTTTGTTTAGACAATTTTTTAAGATGTCAAAAGAGTGAAGGGAACTTTTTTTTTTGAAACAGTGGAACTTGAATCATTTCCCTAGACGTGGGTTTTCAGAATCGAATGTCTTTGAAGACATATGTAGGGGATAGGATTGTGGATCGTGTCTGTATAGCTCATGAACTGGTGGCGTTTTTCTGCATTTCAGGGAGATTGTAAAAGGGGGAAGGTCATTGTTATATGTATGTATACATGGTAGACATAAAGTGGATGGAATTCCCAGGGCGGGACAATCGTAAAGCTGCCGATTTAGCAAAGGTCGTGTAATGGCTCTATACCTCGAATGTGAAAACTCGAATAACGCTCCGTGTCCTGGAAAATAACTGCGTGAACTTGTAGATAGGAAACGCATTCGAGTCACGTGCTCGAGAGGTTCGCTAGATCACTGAGGCTTTAGTGTGCTTCAGGGTTGTGCCAAAAAACGCTGTACTTATTCTGCCTTGACAAGCGCTGAATGCATAAGCTCCTGATCCATTGCTTACGTTTTACATTATTTTTCAAAAAATAGTTTCAAGAGACAAATTTCTCTAAATCTTTAAACAAAAAAATAGTTGCATCCGTAATTCAATTATTACTACCGTTACCAAAATTATCGAAAATTTTCTAATTCTCTTGAATATTCAGGAATCACATCCAAATAACCCAGCCCCCCAAATGTAAATTCTCAAAATGATTTCGGTAATGATCCAAGTGATAATAACAGTACAGAACGCCAGAACCCACTCGATCAGAAACCAATAAACCATGCAATCTACTTTTATTGTCGCCAAACTTGTTAACAATTTTCGATTCCAAATTATGAAAGTTTTCAACAATAAAATGATAACTCAAAAAGTCTCGTAGAATTAGTGCTTGTTTTTTTTTTTTGAAACTTTTGTTCTTGTTGAAAAAATATTTGTGTTTCTATCAAGTGAAGTCGTTGTAGACGGTTTAATTAAGAAAGTAAAGATTCACTTTTCTGTGGGTGCTGAATTTATTCTTTGGAGTTCGAAAGAAGTATGAAAAGTTCAATGGAATTAAAACAGCTTAATGGAAGAGGATCCTTGAAAGCCTTTCCATTCTCTAAAGAAGAAGAAGATTAACAAACCTAATAGTGTTTGAGGTTTTCTGATCAGTGAGGTTTGATAAACCCCCTTTTACTTCGATTTTCAACAAAAACTGACCAAAGTACACAACCGCTAGTCCTTTGTAAACACAAATAAACAATTGGTGTTTCCGACCTGCAATACATACAATTTACACTCTAAATTAAATCATTAAACAAATTTGTTTTCGTTACCACTAGAATCAATTTGGGTTAAAAAAACACTGTTTAGTTAGTTTAAAATTACTTTTAAGTTTAATGTTAAGAGAGTTAATTTTTTATTTGATAAGTGTATAATAAAAATGAATTTGTAGACCAAACGGTTCTAATTCAAAAAAATTATTTTTATGTCTTGATCAAATTTTACAATATATGGTGTAATTGATTTTTCTGCCTATTGCAAACCTTGTTCGAATTAGATGAAAATTGCGTTGAGTTTCGCCTTTCTTGCTACATGGAACTAAAATAAGTGATTCAAAGCTTTAACAACTTAAATCACTTTAATCTCCTCTCCTTTAGCTTAAGTGTAGTTCATTAGGTGAGAATTTCACTAAATAACAGCTAGAGATATACTTTCGTTACAGTACCATTTCCTAAATTAAATTCTCCTAGAATGTACATTTTAAAATGTAGCACAGATGTGAAACAACAGAACAAAAAAGATTTAAATTTTTTTTTGTTGGTAATATATGAGACGACAGTAAGAAAAACAGATAATGAGTTTGTAAACTTTAAGATATTTGTAAAAAATAAAAATATCCAACGTTTTTGGTGTGATCTTAAAGAAATTTTCAAGGTCCATAATTCTAAGAGTATAAATAAGAAATTTTTTTTTTGAATGTTACTCTTGTTTTTGCCGAAAAGGAGTGTAATTACTATCACATAGTTGCAACTCTTTTTGTTTAATTGTTTTTCATTATTTTATTGTATCAATGGAGACTGTATTTCATGCTTTATTCACCGCTTTGGGCTTTAGAAAACTAGTCACAGCTGGACTACGGATGAATGAGTAAAAAAAAGGGATAAATGTAGCTTAATCTGCTTAAAATGCCTGTCATTGTGAAAGCATACTATCTATATGTGTATTCGGAGATCTTTCCCGTTTATTTGATCACAAGCAGAATATTCCCTTTCACATTTGTATTATGGTGAATGAAAGTTTATTATTAATTACTTTAATCATGAATATCAACTGAATTTTGTTTTTTGGTCCATCAAGAACTTCGTGGTTATTAATTCTTAAATTATTTTCCCTTTTGTTTTGGATTTTTAAAGTTAGGTAACTGTAGAAAACTGCAGTTTTTAGGCGCAAGGATATTTAGATTAGAAAAATATTTCTTGGGTAAGGCAATCCAAGTCGCGGATCTCAAGAGTGATCGAGAGCTTTGGCTAAAGGTTATTCCTGTGACTTATCAGTCTCCTGCATTAGAGGTACCTCCAGGTTTTTTCAGTGGCAGTTTTTTCAGGACTCCTAAAGTTTTCGGCATCATTTGCACGTCCATGACAGAGAGTTGAAGTCGCCTTTCATGGATACGCTCTCTTTACTTGTTCCCGGTCCTTACGGTTGCCTGCTGTCAGCTTAGACAGTTCTCTAAGTCTATGTCGCTTCTATCTGCAGCTACGTGCTTTGCATAGTTCTCAGGATGACTTTCTAAAGGGCTTTAAACTCATTTTTGATCGGCACGTTCACAACCTTTTGAATGTCGCAGGATTTAATCATCTTTGCGATTTCCTCTTCAATATTTTAAAGACATTCGATGTCATCGAAGCAGAACCTCTACGTGGTCCACGCCTGTCCTCATGGGGAAGGACTCGAGTTTGCAAATTCCAAACACTATAATTAAATTCAGTTCATCTGATTTGTGAGCCGGTTATTGAGGGTCATTAAGACTCCATAAAGAAGCTTTTCTATTTTGATAAATAATTTAATTCTGGAATTATCAATTTGATGACTTTTCGATCAGTTTTCAGTATCTGCCAGACCACCACTTTACGGTGAAGAGTGGCAATTGCGCGGGAATATTCGAATCAAGAACGTACCAGGGAGTAGGCAAACCCCTACTATAATTAAAACATTAAGTCTGCAAATTCCAAATACTATGATTAAACTGATGATTCAGTTCATCTGATTTGTGAGCCGGTTATTGAGAATCATTAAGACTCCATAAAGAAGCTTTTCTATTTCGATAAATAATTTATTTCTGAACCTATCAATTTGATGACTTTTCTGTTGTGAATTAAATACTAAAAAGTATATTTTATATGGAAGCTGCAAAACAATAATTACAATACAACTTATTTTAATTAATAACATCCTATAACTCTTAGTAACCAAAATTAATTTTTCAGACGAAAAGCTTATTATTTTATTGAACTGTTTAAAACCAGGTGTCACACTACTAAAGCCACTTGTAAATTTTCATCTAAAATCGTAAAGTTATGTCTTGGCTTTAGTAGTGCAAGTAACGCTTATTGGCGTTAATCATACTAAAGCAGGAATTGAAAATGGAATACTGGAAGTTCCTTTGCTCCATTTGAATCCTTTATAAGAGTCATTCATAATGCATTATTCATATCACGTGCACATATTGTAGATAAGATACATTATGCTACGAATATCAATATGCGAAACTCGAATTGCATTTGGTTTGAAAACTTGAACATTGAAAACAGCAAACGATGAAAACTGATCTCCAGTTTCTTCCATTTTTTTAAAACTTAAAACTACTTAAAATAGAATACAGTCAAAAATAAATATTAACTAAAAAATGTTTCATATTGCGAGCAGATGAGAGAAATTAATTAAGAGATCCTCTTTCAGCATATTTCCTACTTTAATTTTAAAAATGAAAAATAAACTTTTATATTTCATTTATAATTTTTTTATCACTTTTATAACTGCTTTGAGCACAAATTAAATTTTGGTTTTAAAATACATATATAAATGTTTTGAAATGTATATATATATTTTTCAAAAGTGAAATAATAACTTTGCAGAAAACAAATATATACAAAAAGCCACAAAAACAATTTATACGAACGATATTTGGTTCGAATAAATATTAAATAATTTATAATTTCCACATTTGTTTGATATTCTTTAATAAATTATTTTTGTATGTTTGTAAATTTAGTATTTAACGAGTAAAATTTTGCATAAAATAAATAAACTGAAAATAAAAGAATGGTAAATTAAAATGTAAAATAAGATATTTAATTTAATAAATACGATTCGTAGGGACTTGAGTATAGAATAAAGATTGAAAGGAAGCTAATGAATCGGAGCTAATTGCGAGTTAATTTGAAAATGAAGCGTAAATTAAATCAAGACGGTGAAGCGAAACCGAGACGAGGGAAATAATAATGGACAATTCAAAATAGAAGAACACGTAGGGCAATGATAAAACTTGCAGTTTGTGGGTTTGCTTTAATTATATCTCATTGTAATACAAATCATTGTCTTGATTAACGAACGTTGGAGTCCCAAGTGACTTGTGTTAAATGATTCGTTACCTTGCTTTAAATAATTAAAGATACGGGGAAATACTTTTTAGAATTTTAAATACAGATAGAAAAAATTAAATCCCTGCTATATAGTAATATAATTGTAAGTAGATGTAACAATTTTATTTTAATTATGTTTTAATAAAAAAAATTCTATTTACCAATTGCGCCAGGTTATTTTTAAATAAAAATTTTTATTTTTTTACAACAGTTGTATAACCACACTCGACCACATCTAAAATCGGAATGACGCTGTTCGTCGTTCGATCACCTTAATAACTTTCGTCACTTAACGTAACTTACACTATCGAGTGAGTTGCGTAGATTACCCAGCGTCGATATAGTAGTTATCTGCTTTCATTGGCGCAAGATTTGAATCAGGAAAACTCAAACAAACAAAAATATTTTCTAAATCAGGAATTCAAAATGAGGAACGGATTTTAAACATTCTAGGGATTTTCGCTAATTTCTATTTTTCATATTCATTTAATTCATTTCTATTAATAATACTTTTTTTGAAAACAGTTATCACAGAAATTTAGTGCACGTACGAAATTTTACTTTGTACTACTTTCATAAAAGGTTTTCACCCTTTTTGTAAAAACACAATTTCAACAGTACTCAGCTTGTCAGTACCTATAGAAATGGCTGCTTACTTTGAAGCTTATATGTACTGGAGTGAATTTATACCACTGTTCTCTCTATTTTCAACCGAGTACCTCCTATCTGTTCCCTATTCATAATATCCGCTGTTCTCCCATTGCACGCTAAGTTGTTTCCCGTGTGACTTTTCGTGCATCTCACACAAAATGGAGCATCAGCTAACTTTTTACAAATGGATTTCAAACTCTTTAATTTTTCTATTTTTAATCTTTCTAGTTCTTGAATTTATTTTCAACATTATAATTAAATTCAGTTCATCTGATTTGTGAGCCGGTTATTAAAGGTCATTGAGACTCCATAAGAAGCTTTTCTATTTTGATAAATAATTTATTTTTCGAATTATCAATTGGATCGGATGATTTTTCGATCACTGTTTTCAGTATTCACCTTACTCATAAATCCATTGACCATTGCGTTGAAAACATCCCTGCTGGGATCAACTTTAATTTTGATAAGAAGGTCTCCTATTTAGTAGGCCTAACATCTACTATAATTAAAATCTTGATAAGTTACAAATTCCAAAAACTATAATTAAATTTAGTTCATCTGATTTGTGAGCCGGTTATTATTTGACAGAAAAGAGAGTCATGGACAATTATCCTGTAAAAAATAAATGTGAAAACAGGAAAGTATGAAATTGGGTCAATCCTTATGATATCATACTATTTATGTTTTATTGATTAATTGCGCCAGGTTATTTTTAAATAAACTTTTAAATATTGTAGACTCCGGAATTACTTGTTTTAAGGTGTTGTTTTTTTGTGTGAGCAGAAGTAGCGGAAAAAGCGTTGGGTAGAGTTTTATTTATCATCAGCACAAGTTATTGTGCTCGAGTGGTCCTAACACTCAGTGTGGTCTGCTTCGTTTAGCGGAGATCTTTAAGTGGTGTTTAAAACAGCAAAGTGGGGATGCGCGATATCTATTGGATGTCCACTTGAACAATTTCATGCGCAGCCGAGCATTTCGAGAGCTAGCAGCTATGATCTTTAGAAAAATTGCAGACCTCAAGTTTAAAAATTAACTGTTCATAAAACCTTATGATTTACATATCACTCAAAAATGTATGTTGATGTGCACTAAACGTCACTAGGGTTTAATATTTCAAAACGAATATTGATTATGTGATTAACTTCATAATTGAAGTGCCACTCAAACTGCTATTGTCCGATTATTATTTCTATTATAACTCCTAGTAGACCATTTATTTATATTCTTAACTGAATTGAGACAATTTTGAAATTAATTTTGATATTCAAAAAATACTTTCTGAATTAAAACCACAAAATAAGTGGTGATGAAGCATAAATGAATTTGTTTATAGCAAAAAAGCATTGAGGAAAAGTTTAAACGACTTTGGAGAAAAATAAATTTTTCATTTATATGCTTTCTTTTACGTGTAGCGCATATATTCTCGAACAGGCATTACCTATAAAATTCAAATCTTAATCTTAATATTAATAAAAAATTTTAGCTTGGACTTAAAATGACTTGAAATTAAATATCTTCAAAAATATTATCACAAAAGTAAGAAATTTCTAACTGGAAAAATAAGTCAGAATACAACGAAAGGTAAACGTTTTAAAACCAAAAATGTCATATTTTTTCTTCCCAAGTGAAAATGAGAATGTTCATACTAAAGTCTGAAAAACTATTATAATGCAAAAGTTTAAAAATGAAATGCAAATATAATGCAAATCTTTAAAACATAATTCTCACAGGGTAGGCAATTCTAAAAGATGAGGGAAAAACAGTCGCTAGTTTATTCTAAATTACACACAAAAGAATTTTTATTGTAATTCTAGACTTGAAAAACTGTTTTACTAACTCAAGATTTAACTTAGCATATGTTTGCTGGATAAATATTCGTTGTAAAAACTTTGAATTATTATTTCTCCAAAAAGAATTATGAAAGTAATAAGAGAAAGAGTCATTTTAAATTTTGTCTTGAAAACTGATCTTCAATGCACAAAGTACTTCAGTGCAAAATTCTTTGGAAATTGTTGAAAGTGTGAGAGAAAAAGTTTGTTTTCAGGTCACCGAGAAATACCTGAGACTGAAGATTTTAATTAGTCTTGTTCTTAAGAAAAGTGACGTTACTTATTATCACCTATAAAAACTATAATTTCTACTTTAAAAAAATCGAAATCAATTTTTTTCGAGGAACCATAAAAGTATAATTAGATGAGTAATCTTTTTACAACCCTATGACGTCGTTGCATGGATGTTTTAAGATATATGAAAAATAGTTGTTTACGGTCAACTGTTTAAAAACAATGTTAAAACTTATGTCTTTTTATGTATTTACAAGCTATGGGTATTATAAGTCTTTCTATGTATTTGTGAAAGTCACTTTTCCTAAAAGGGTATTTTCCCTCATTTAGATATTTTTTGCAATAGGACAACAAGCATATATTCTTGTGCAGTGCATTTTCAATGAGAATTGAAGAGAGAAGGCATAGAGAGAAAAGAATAGAATGGAAAGGGGTAGTTCACAATATTCGTTGAGGTGTACATAACGCTTATGGTGTACTAGAAGAGGCACGAGTGTATACTGCAACAAAAAGGTAATGCATACATCTGTATAGATAGAACGCTCGGCTTGATATCAATATTTTATCCACGTTCTGTCCATGCGATAGTTTGCATTCTCGGTACTGGTATTTTAATATTTTCTCAAAGGCTTACATACAAAGCTATGCCAGCGCCAATTTGCTATCACTTTACGATGTAACTAGATGGACCCTTTTTTGTAGCAAGTGAAAAATCTGCATAATCCGGTACCTGGGATACTTCTAATAATCCTAAGCATGTAGGTTTCTGGTTTATTTATGTTTTGTTCTTGCAAGAGTCATTTAGATCTTCTCGAGGACTGTCATAAACGCTACGCGAGTTTTTACATCACTATTGGGTCTTAGGACCCCAACCAGCCTGCTTTTACTATAATTAAATTTAGTTCATCTGATTTGTGAGCCGGTTATTGAGAGTCATTAAGACTCTACAAAAAAGCTTTTCTACTTTGATAAATAATTTATTTCTGGAATTATCAATTGGATGATTTTTCGAGCACTGTTTTCAGTATCTGTCAGACTTCATCCAATGGTAGTGAATTCAATTCGTGAATTTCCAGTGTCACTTCACTTGTAGACCTCGATCCACCTACTTCACCTGATCCATAAAAGTGACCATTGCCATGAAAACATCCCTGCTGGAATCAATTCTAATTTTAATAAGGAGGTCTCCTATTTAGTTGGCATAACTCCTACAATTATTAAAATCTTGATAAGTTACAAATTTCAAACACTGTAATTAAATTTAGTTCATCTGATTTGTGAGCCGGTTATTAAAAGTCATTAAGACTCCATAAAAAAGCATTTCTATTTTGATAAATAATTTGTGGATTTCGAGTGTGACTTCACTTGTAGACTTAGATCTATCAACTTCACCTTAACCATAAATCTATTGTGTTCAACCATTGTGTTGAAAACATCCCTGCTGGGATCAACTACAATTTTAATAAGGAAGTCTCCTTTCGTAGTAGGCTATTGTAATTAAAACCTTCAGTCAAATTTTAATCACTATAATTCAGTTCATCTGATTTGTGAGCCGGTTATTGAGGGTCATTAAGACTCTACAAAAAAGCTTTTCTATTTTAATAAATAATTTATTTATGGAATTATCAATTTAATGACTTTCCGGGCAACGTTTTCAGTATCTGACAAACTTCATCCAATGATAGCGAATCCAATTTGTGGATTTCGAGTATAACTTCACTTGTGGACTTCGATCCACCGACTTCACCTAATCCATAAATCCAGTGACTATTGCGTTGAAAACATCCCTGTTGGGATCAACTTCAATTTTGATAAGAAGGTCTCCTATTTAGTAGGCATCACCCTTAATATAATTAAAATCTTGATAAGTTACAAATCCCAAACACTATAATTAAATTCAGTTCATCTGATTTGTGAGCCGGTTATTAATGGTCATTAAGACTCTATGAAAAAGTATTTCTATTTTGATAAATAATTTATTTTCCAAGAGCGCTGATTTTTCAAATGGATATTCATTTTTATTGCTCATAAACAGAAAAAAAATTGTTATTTGAAATGTGCGTGTCCTAATTTTTCTTCGACTCTGAAATTATCAATTTGATGACATTTTTTTTATGATTCTATTTCTGTGTAAGGGAAATGGCAAAGTTTATCTTTAAACCAGTTGTAAAGTGTACTAATGTTCTTCGCGTTTTTTTATCGCTGATGAATTGACCAATATTTTATCATTCAACAATTCGAATGATTCAGTTTGAAATTTTTTTTTAAATTTAACAGTTTTGAATGAATTCTATTTTGGAAAAACTAATAATACTTATCGACTATTTTTTCATGACATAATTCTAATTATACGATTGGAAAATAACTTTTTGTAAATTATGTATTTCTTGTCATAAAAAAAGTAAAACAAACTAAAACCGATTTGCAACTGATGATAAAATGTCAGTATGATTAACGAACAAAATTACACCACTGAACGTTGTATGGCGCAGTTAAGCGATAAACCGTTAATTAAATTGTCTACCTATCTTCCTTCATGCGTGCATATTCATATTTGTTAGAGCGACATTATGATCAATGCATGATTTTGTACTATGTGTACAATTATACATGTACTCTTGCGTGTCGCCACCAATCAGTTGTAAAAGTGTCTCGACCTGTTAGCTTTTCATTAGAAAACATAAACTCTTCAAATTATAATCCACTTTGAAAAGTCTTGTTGAAGAATTTCTAAACGTAGATATTTTTTTTGTAATATTTTTAATATCTTTTGCAATAATTGTTAAAATAATGTTAAAAAATAAACTTTTAAAAATGTTTATTTAAGATATTTTGTTGTATATAATAGATAGGTTATCTGTATCAGTTTCAAACTTCATGGAGCGTTTGCTTTTCACAATATAAAATATTTCTAGAACATTAAGTCTATTTGAACAGCATACACAGTCAAGAATTTTCACTTTACTTTGACCAAAGTTAAATGTATGGTGTAACTTAGTAGCATGTTTACATAGTGCTGTATTAGTTTTTTACGAGTTTTTGCATATTTATGTTCATAAACTCTTTTTACTCAAAAGGTTTTTATTGTTTTAGTTGTACAAACACCTTTACTGTTCATGCATAAAATATATACGATATTATTTCTTTCAAACTTTTGAATTCTATCTTTTACTGATGGTAATAAAATGTTTTGAGAATCTTGTTAGTGATGGATATTTTCACTTCTTTGAATAAACAAATTTTTGGAAATTTAAATTCAACACATTGAATTTATAATAATTAGCCAAAAGTAAACAGTTTCAGTAAACTTTACCGGCTTTGAATAGGTGAACAACCTGGATTCTGGTGATTAATTTGGAATTATGAGCACTTCTATAAACTAACTGGAAAATTCGAGAAATTAATTTTTAACTTCCGCAAAATTTCACAGTATTGTAGAAGTACTATTTTTCAAAAATTTAGAGATTGTTAATTAGATTTCTGTTGGAATTTAATTTTTGGAATTTTAATCTAAACGTGGGAGACCTTGTCATTTTCAAGTCCCTTGGGGGGTGAAAATAGATACAATTAAATGATGCCTGAACTTTTAAATTATTCAAGAGCAAGTTGGGAGAGCAGGCGACTTTCATCCTATTTTAAGGGATTAAAAGAAGGAATATTGTCTCTTGGTAAACCGCGTATTACGAAAGACATTTATATACGCTGGGATTATCTTGCACTAAGTTTTTCGGTAGATCGTCCTAGCTATCTTGGGATTTATCCGTCTGATATCTTTCTTTTATGGATTTCCTTGAGCGTCTGATGTTTTCACGTGAAGAGCAGATGAGGATTGTATTTTTAAAAGTAAACACAAAGGATTTAGTGAAATAGAGAAAAGCAGAATAACTTTAACACTTATAAATTATGTAATCCTTATTAATTTCTAATTTCCAACCCTTCAATTCCAATTTACTTTAGTAGGTTTAGTAAATTATTTTAATAATTATCTAAATAAAAAAGGGGCTATACAATCCTAATTGTATAAATTAGGATTCATTTCCCTTTAATGGAAATGTCCTGCTCTCGAAATGATAGTTTTATGTTTTAATTAAAAATATAAAGCGTAATTACCCAAAATCTCTTGATAATGCAAATTCAATTTCAAAATTTATCGGTGACAAAAATAATCGTTAGACCAGTATAATTTCATTTGCGCCAAATGGAAAGGAATCTGTTACGTATGTGACATTTGAACGTTTTCATTTTAAAATCAGATCTAGCTTGAATTACCAAAGAGGGAGAAGGGGAAGAAAATTATTTGCACATGGGTCATGGGGCAATCAACAACGAAAAAGAAATTTTGGTAGAAATAATCTAAGTCAATTAGAAAATAGATTTTAAAACATATTTTTTGATAGCAGTCGATGTAAGTGTCCACTCAATTATAAACGGTACCTTATCAAGAGAATCACCCAAATAATGATGGAGAATAGGTGTAAGTGTCATACTTTATTGATCTCTTTTGCGATCACTAGCAGAGTAAGAAACGGAATAAAGTGGTGCATCATAAGGCGATAAAACAATGGGAAAAAAAAGTCACAAATCGATTGTGACCCTCTGGGTATATGTCGTGCCGAAGTTAGCAGAAAGATAATGAGATACTAAAGCAATATCTTTTTCCAATGCTTTTGTTCTCATCCAACTTTTCTATTGTAACTATACATAAATGTTAGTGAATTCACTTTAGAACTATAAAATCTCTGAAAATCATAATGATTACTATTATCATTTACTTGAAAATCATTTAAAATTTATTACCCAAGGTTTTTTCTGCTTCTAGAGAATGACCCCTTATGGAAATACTTTGACATAATGACATCAAAACATTATCTTAAAATTTAAAAAGAGTTGACGCTTGAATGTCGTTTTTTTTTGTTATCTTCTGTATCACCTTTATTAGTTTCCAGTGCTGCATTGGAAAAATAATTGCATTGGGAAGAAAGCCAAGATTTTTATAGTTCGTTTACGGTGCTTCTCGATCGTGCTTCTATGCACAACAATCTCTTTTCTACGTTCACAGAATATTTTCAACTTTTTGAAAACTAAAATTTTAGTGGGATTTTATTTTATTTTTAAACCACTTAAATTTTTTCATTTAATAATTTTTAATAACAGTTGGACAATAATTTTGTTCTCTAAAAGACAATTATTTCATATTTAAACTTTTAAAAAAGAAAATTCTTTCATCTGTTTAAAATTACAACAATAGTAAAGTTAAAAACGTAATGATATTTTATGCACGAAATAAAGAAGTTTATAGTTATGATCATAGTCGTAGGTTGAGCTTTTCCTTATTACAATAAAAAATCTTTTACACTGAATAAGGGAAATAGTCGACGATAAAGCATGTTATGAACGCATTGTTAGCTTCAGGTTTTACCACAGAAACTATTTTACGAGCTTTGAATACAGAGCTATTTCATTGGGCATGCAATTTTTTTTTATAGAGAATGTAAAAAATGATCTTCATTAAGAAGAAAATTAAAATAGCTTTTGCTCCTATGAAAATTACCGGGGATGTTAAAGCGAAAAGTGTCCTTTGAATTATAAAATAATAAAGAATTTCATGAATGAAAATTATCATAAATAATGCGTTAAAAGAAAGTTGGATATTTTTTTACATTAGTAAGAATGATACATTTAATTTTTGTAATTAAATGGAAATAATTATTTAGTGAAGAAAATGAGATATTCTTTATAAAATCAAAAAAATTTGTGGTTTGATTTAAAAGAAGTTTTATTTATAATTGAATTGGATTTATTGAATTAATATTTCGGTGTTAGTAATCGGACATTCTTTTCTTTTAGTGCATTGGAGTGCGTTTACTTAATAAAAGTATTTATTTATTTAATAAAAATATTTCCTCGAGCCAAGTCAGTAGACGAACTGACTGAAAAGACAGCGTGTGCGAGTTATATAAAGGTCTCTCCCCCACCACTTGCTCTCTAGACGCTGCGACAAAGCGAGTGGTGGGGGAAAAAGGCCCTGAATTTCGCGCGCTGCCGTCAGTCTCTCTCTGCCTGCGAGCTGTACGCGACTACGTTGGCTGTACTGTGTGACGTATTCTAAATTGGAAAATCCATCATTATAAATAAAAAAGGTACGACAATTAAATAATAAATAGTGGGAGTAATTTAAAAAAAAATAAAACATGTGAGGCAAAGCGATAACTAAAATTTGAGAGATACACTCTTTCAGTACCAAAACATATTTTACAAAAAATTTGTTTTTAATTAATTATTTTGTGATCTGCTCATAATTCTTATTTTTGATATAAAGTTTTTTAGAGTAAGAAAAAGATTTTATTGCTTAGTGGAAATTAATGAGTGAAGGATCTGGAAAATTGTGATAGAATTGCTAACTTGGTAGGGTTTCATTGTAATATCCGGTTAGAAAGTTCAGGAAGGCAAAGCATCCTTGACGGAGCAAACTCTACTCCTTTAATTAAACGACAGCTGGTCTTGAAAAAGAATAATTTAATATCCACATTTCCACAAATGTTAACTTAAGAGAATTTCAAGGTTGATAAAACCTTACTTCAATGTGTTCTGGGATTATTGAAAATCTGATGTAATTTCGTAGATTCAATTAGTTACGAATATTCATATGTTTATCAATTTTTTAATGTTGAATGATGTTGTGACATCCAAAATGAGTGTTACTCACTTTTAAGGTTTCGAATTATTTAGATTCATGATTTTCTTTTTAATCGACATCACTGAACAAGATAGTGAATATAACATGAATTTCAAACTAACTGTTAAAAAATATATAATTATTATCGATTCGATACAAGGAATATACTTGTAAAATTTCTTGTTTTGTTGCGTCAAAAGCTATTCAGAATTACTAATAGATTACATCAATTTGCAAACGTTTCCACAAAGCGGAGTTAATAACTTGTATAAACCGAGTTAAATTGGCAATAGTTGTACGATTTGGATTATAGCAGTGATGCTCATCAGCAATAACAGTGAAAATGGAAATTCTCCACTATTAAGAATTTTAGTGCTGTAAACAGAAAATTAATTATTACTAAATGATAAGATTTATTTTAAAAGATTTAAGTATGCCAATTTTAAACCTACTTGATGAAATCATCTCTGGGGAAAATCATCTTAGGAAACTAAATCTATTTCTTATTTCCCATATAATATTCTTTAATTTCATAAACTAAGGATTACCGACTTCATGTTACCTTGAGTCTGCAAATTCCAATCACTGTAATTAAATTCAGTTCATCTGATTTGTGAGCCGGTATTTGAGGGTCATTAAGACTCCATAAAAAAGCTTTTCTATTTTGATAAATAATTTATTTATGGAATTATCAATTTGATGACTTTCCGGGCAACGTTTTCAGTATCTGACAAACTTCATCCAATGATAGCGAATCCAATTTGTGGATTTCGAGTATAACTTCACTTGTGGACTTCGATCCACCGACTTCACCTAATCCATAAATCCAGTGACTATTGCGTTGAAAACATCCCTGTTGGGATCAACTTCAATTTTGATAAGAAGGTCTCCTATTTAGTAGGCATCACCCCTAATATAATTAAAATCTTGATAAGTTACAAATTTCAAACACTGTAATTAAATTAAGTTCATCTGCTTTGTGAGCCGGTTATTAAGGATCATGAAAAATCCTGCATAAGGCTAATTATGTTTTAAAACATAAAAATGTTTTAAAATTAAACATTTTCCATTAAGCATCTTTAATTAAATTAAGTTCATCTGATTTGTGAGCCGGTTATTAAGGATCATTAAAAAGCCTGCATAAGGCTAATTATGTTTTAAAACATAAGAATGTTTTAAAATTGTACTAAACAATTTTACACTATTCTTTTTATTTTATCATTAATCAGATTTAATGTAATTATTTACGAAATTATTAGACATTCCACGTAATTCTTTTCTTAAAATATATCTCTTCCAATAACAACGATTTTATCGAGGAAATAATTCTTTGAATTCGCTTGACATTTCTTTTGCTTCGAAATCAGTGACGATACATTGTAGCTTTTATATAGAGTGCATTTTATATTACACTAGATATTTCCTCACAGTGTTAGGTTATGGCATCGAGTTCAGGAATCGGCGGCATTCGATAAATCGTGCCTATTGTGCACGTACGAGTAGATCTGGGACGATTGTTCCGTTCTGGCACTAGTAGGGGAACCGCAGTGATGTCATTATTCTTTGCATTGGCATCCTTGGTATGGAATGCATACCATTTTTCGCACAGATTTCACTTCCTCGACAGAGAGGCTGTTCAAAGAGGCACTGGACAGAATCCGAAAATATATTCGTACGTGTATTTTCAGAAATACGTACATAAACATATTTATATAGATAGAGAGGTATAAATTTAGATAACACAAAAAATAGATATAGATATTCTACAAAGCAGTGACCTTTTCTGCCTTTACCTTATAACAACTTCTCGACCCTCTTGAATACAAAGGCCCAACTGCCTCAACTCGAACTATTGGCTGACACATTGAGTGGAAAATGTCTGGCTTCTTAGACTTTTTAAAGAAAGAGCTTATGAACTGTTTTTTTCGACATTGCTTTTAAAGGATTATCAAAAGTTTTTAATTTTAATATAAATATTTAAAATGCTACTTTAAGGGTTCTTGCTAATGATTAAAATTTATGTGTGACAAATTTTTCTTTAAATCATACCTATAAATTATTTACTGAGGTAAAAAATGTGGATTCAATATAAGTAATGCCTAAAAAGAGCAGTATTTGAAAGAAAAACGGAAAGAAAATTTATGCATATACGTGGGTACGTGCATTTCTCTTTGAAGCTAGTTATAGAATTTTGCATAGATATTCAGAAATTTTGCAAATAAAGATTTCAAATTCTAAAGTGAAAGCAGCAGAGCGATTTTAAAGGTAGAAAGGCAACGAGACATGTATGTATTTACATCACAGTCCTATAAATCCTATAGTCATATTTGCAACGTTTTTAGAAAAGTCAAGACCTTCGTATTTACTTATAAAAGAGTAACTGTTGATATCGTGTTCAATTGTGCAATGGATGCGCTATTTGCTTTTGGAAAATAATTTTAGAATCGTTCTATTTGGATTATCCAAATAGTCTCTATAGACGTGAAGAGAATTTTTTGGTTATAAATTTAATATCAGGGATTTTTTTATGTTAGATTAGATGTTCCTCGTAGTTTATTAGATCCTCTAGATGTTTTCTATAAAATCGGACTTCATATCTAGAAAAGAAGCATAATTATCATTTCTTCTGATGGTTTCGAGTTCTAAAGTTAGTTTATTATTAGCACTTTACATTTCGTGAAGCTCGAGCACTTTCAAGACAATTTTCTACAGGCAAAATGTGTCGTTAGCATTCGCGACACCAGCAGCACACTACTGACAATGAAACTACGTAAGTAGCAGGCAGATGTAACATTAAAATTCCATCTGTAGAACGAGAATGTCGTGTCTATAACAGTAAACGTAGCTCCTGTAGCTTCTATGCTAGGCTTTTAAATTTAACGTTCACATTGGCATCGATGCTCCAGCATCTAGCCTCAAAACGTTTCGATAACGTGCTTCATCGTATCATAAATGATACGTGTCGAAATGAAAACCTGATGGGAAACGGATAAGTTCTCCTCATATTCTTCTTGATCGAGATCCACAATTCATGTACAATGTTCCCAGACCACTTTCCTTCATACTATACCTTTAGCCTCATTGAGTAGCAGTCACGCAAAAAATATCTATCAAAAATGAAGCAAAGAGAGAAAAAAAAGACTTTTTATTTATCTGACAATTTTCACACGAGATACTCACTTTTTATTGAAGTAATTCCCATTCACTGTTTGAAAGAAAATGACCAGATCTGAGCCGTATCGTTTATATCAAGGAAATCATTGGAGAACGTGTAATTCTCTTTTCCTCTCGTAAAAATAAAGAATAATTTTGATCCCGGTCTATTTCTGAAATAAAAAATATAACGATTTTTGATAAAAAATTGTCTCCTTTTTCACACGTACAGGTGTTATGTCTTAAGTGAAACTAAACATAACAAAAAAAACCTTTTAAAATTATTCTTATAGTTAGGATTTTGTTAATCAGTTAAGATAATTTTTTATTGATCGGAAATCTCATAACCTTGGTCATGAGATTTCCAGTCGATAAAAAGTTATCTCTATCTAATTGGGCAACATATAAAACCAATTTTTATGTGTCCTAAGTTCTACTATCTTTCCGGTTCTTCTTGGTTGGTGACTACAATTGCGAGCATTATTTTTCGGTTATTGGGGATCCTAGAAACGTCACCTTCGAGTCCTGACACGATATTTTATCCTAATCCGAAACTTGATAGAAGTAAACATCACATTGTGTGAAGCATTACAAAGTTTTCCACGACCAAATATCATGTACATCATGGATATGTTCGATAAACCTTGTCGTGGTGGCGGGGCTTTTCACTAAAGGAGAACCAAAACAGAAAGTCAGTACCCAAGGATGCAAGAGGGCACCAATTATTAAAGTTTTTATTTAAATCCTTTACAATTAGAATCAGAGAGAAAGAGTAGATCCAGATGTCTTTAGGGACACTGAAACATGATTAGAACTTTGTGGGATTACTCAAGAATTTTAATGGGGACAACAAGCGATTTATATAATAAAAGTAAGATCAGTTCCTAGAGAAAAAGGTTAAGGTCGGATCTCAAATAGTTAGAATTTCTCATGCCATCATCCATATGTGGTGCTGGGATGGTAGATAATTCACAGATCACGTGATTAGTGCTCCCTTGTGCTCACCTGGGTTGGTGAGGATGACGTTGGTGTTCGGAGAATTGAGCATGCATTAATTACTTAATCATCGCACTTCTAGATCGACTGTTCGATCCGCGTTATGCTTCCAAGTGCCAACTGAGGACACAATGATAATAATGTGCCTAATAAGAATTTTTTTTAACGATGACATTATTTTAACATAAAAGATTTTGTTATTTTAATTAATTATACCAAAAAGGTTTAAAGAAATTCGGTTCTTATTCTGATCCACTGTCTAAATCACATAATCCTGTAACCCATATATCTAATTGTGGGGATTTCTTGGTGAACCCAAATTATCAAGATGAAAAAGAAACTAGAATAGTTTGTGGAATTACTAGAACTATGAGAAACACGCCAACTACGGTGTTGAGTTTTATACTAACCAAAGAATCTCTATATTCTGCATTCAACTACTGCTGAATGCGGGGTTGATTTTGCTGTATGATGAGTTAGATTACAGTACAGGGCAGGTGAGTTTCATTGAAAACATATACTCCCAGCCTCTGCAATGTCTATTTTAGAAATTATCATGAGAGAGAACATGATAACAAAACATGAAACGCTAAACGACCTAGTCATAGATAAATACTAACAATTAGTTTAAATAATTGTAAGATAAGTTAAATTACATTCTTATTAATTTATTAATTTTAAGCATACATTTTTAATTAATAATTTGCAACTCATAATTAATTGTTAGGCCTACTGGGGATTCTGTACTTTGCAGAAATATTAAAAAAAGAAGGCACTAACGTTCCTAAGTTAAAGTAACTCACAATCAGCAAAAGCATATACATAAAAAGTAAGTGTCATAGGAAATAAAGTTAACGTCTAGATCAAACCGCCTTTTTCTACTTAAAACTCGCCAGCAGTGTTTCTATAGCGTCGCGCACAACTCCCACATATTTCACTTAAGTTTGATTATACTCGTGAGCACACTATGGGGTGTACTGAAGTTATCTATATACCTTGCCTGAAACGAAGTGTGCATTGCATCATAAAAGAAAATTGATCTAATTTGTATCTTGGGAAGAAAATTTATCACATTACAATTTTTTACACTCTATAAATATTTAAAATACTTTTAAAGATGGTTTTTCCAATTTAAGCACAAAGTTCAATTCAATAATACAATCTTGTGACAACACCAGGTTTCTTTTGAAAATAAATAATAATACCAAAAACTAAACACATTAGAAACAATTTGAAAAAATTAAAAGTAAATAAGGTAGTTAATTAAAATTTTACAATACTCTTGTATTCTGTGGAAGAATAGCAAAATGCTGATAAGAAATAATAACGCTCTGTTGAAAGAGGGTAAATTATTAAAAATTAAATGAAAGGTACTCAGTGGCAGAAAGCTAAAGAATAAGATAAAAATTGTGTCTAGTCTTCTCAGCGGTGAAAAAGCATCATCGTATAAAATTTAAAAATGATCCGCGTTTCTATACTGGCTTTGGCCGTAAGCGGATAAGAATAATTAAATATTCATGTTGAACCACAAACCTGCAAGTGCAAAGTGCTTGGCCACATTTTCATCTAGATTTAAATTCATTATTATGTTCAATTTGTAGTAAACATCCTTTTTTTCCTCTCTTATTCGACTTTTCAGAATAAAATACAATTTTGTATTTTTTTAATCTAAATTTTTTTTGAACAATGAAACATTAATTTGCTATGAAATTCTGACTTAACGAATTTCAGAGAGAAACATCAAACAAATAATACCAACTGAAATACTGGAATTTAATAATTGAAAACTGGGATTATCAAAAGTGTTACTGTTACTAACCTGAAGTTTTAATTTTTTATTAATATGTAACTAATGTATTTTTCGCTAAACCAGAATGTGTAATATTTTCTAATTAATTTCTTTGATTGTATTTCGTCTAGCCTAATGCTCGAAGCACGCAGTCGATCTGTCCGACGCCTTACGTTCTTTCCCTATGTGGCCATAATCTAGGCATCTATGACACCTAGTGACCATTACTCTCTTCCTAATTGGGCACGACATAAAGCCAATCTTTATGCGTCACCTTCCTGCTTCCTGGCTTCTTCAGGACATTTTCCAACACTTTTTGGACTTCTTCTACTTGGGTAAGGCAGTCCAAGTCGCGAATCTCCTGCGTTACCCTTCGATCCACAGACTGTACCTAACCCATGCCTTCCACCGCTTTGTAAACCTCCGCGGTAAAGGCCTCTTTATTGGAGTCGTCTCTGATTTTAATTAGTAGGACCCTCCTTTTTGCAGCCTTTGCAACTACGACCTGTGTGTGGTCAACGTCCGGATCAACCTCCTTGCGAGGCTTATCCAAAACGTCGGCAAACGTCCGATCTTGAGCCACTCGGATGACCATTGCTGATCCGCTTGTTGCCTTTTGCTCCAGTTTTTGACATTCTGACTTCAGTTTATACTCCGCGCTCTTGTCCACCTTCTTTGGAGGCGCTTCCTCCTTTTTCTTTTTCATAGTTGCGGCTTGAGTCCCCTCTGGACTGCCGGAACTACGTCTTCTCTTCGGCGCGTCTTTGACTGCACCTTTTAACTGACGTTTGTAGTGGCGCTCTCGCCTCTCCTTTCTGTCCTCACGGTTACCTTCTGCCATGTCGATAGTACATCCTAGGTACATATCCGCTTTGTCAGCTTCCGTGTGCTTTGCCTTTGCTTCTTCCAGCAGGACTTGTAGGACTCTAAGTCCGTCCTTAACGGTCCTATTTACATTCTTCCTGATGTCTCTAGAATGTAGATAATTCGCTTTAACATCGGGAGTATAGTCCTTTATCCCTGCTGACCCATTCGATACAACGCAAATCTGTCAACTTCAAAGGTGTCCAAAAAAGTAGTACTGCTTCAGCCTCTAATATTCTTAAATGAAAAGAGTAGATAAGCAAATTAGGTGACGTGTATTTGATTATGCGAATTAAGTATAGACGGTGAAATAAATGGAAGAAAAATATTGAAGGATGAAAACGTTTTTCAAGAAATAAGGAAAGAGGAAGCGTAGTTTATTAGAAGCATTGTTTCCAGAAGCTTGAAAATACTGAAGTGTCAATTCCGAAGACGTGAAGGGTATCGTTGAGGGGAGTTTTGGACTAGTGGTTGCATCGCGCGCAGAATTTCCGATAGCCTCTCATGAAAAGACCGCGCTTTATTTTCACTGTTCTATATCTTTTTGAGTGAACGAGTAAACTAAAGAAACACACCGGTGGCTCGAAAGGATACTGATCCTATCAAAAAATTGCTTTGCTTCTGGCGTCCGAACGTCTAGATGGCGTGTGCGGCAATTTCCTATACGTCCCGTTTTTACAACTTTTCTGTCTTCCTTCTGCAACTCAACGCTACCATTCACAATCTCCTTGTCTATTTCATCGCCGTTTCTTTTGAATTCCCTTCTACCTAAAAAGATTTCTTTTCTCTCTTTTATCCAGACACGGGAAACAGCGATCGGATCGAAAATTCCAATACGACCTTGTTGACTAGTTCCCAATAAAGACTTTCTCGAATTTCAGTTGAGATTTTTCTTTTTATTTTGAAAAACACTACTGTTAAATCAATCACATTTCTTTCTCTCTAAAGGTAATAACGACTTCAAAGTACAAAAAATGTTCAAGAAATGAAATATGTTGCAAAGAAATATATTCTTTTCATGTCTAATATACTGAAGCCGAATGCAGAGAAAGATAGAATGAAATGAAATAGAATACTTTTTTTTCCAATTACAGAAATAACCATTAATAAAACATAATCTAGGCTTTTTCAAAAAGAAGACAAAATTAAAAATCTTTATTCCCAGCTTAGAAGTGGAAATGGGGTAATAAAGAAATATGTTACTCTTGCGAAAAGAATTGGGATCCCCATAAAATTCTCTACTTTTGCAATATTTTATTTGTGATAATGTTCTTAGAAACATTACCTCGATTTTAAATTCTCAGCAATGTTGGAACTCTAAGTGTAATATGGACGTAGTTTAGAAAGAAAGTTTTCTTTTAAGAGAACAGTTTATCTTAAAAATATTTCATAGTCATAAAAATACTTGGGATTGGATCTCATAAATACAATTTTAAATCTTTGGACAGACAAAATCTTTATCTTATTTACAGAATCGAATAAACTTACTTTTTCTAAAACGAAAATTTGAAAAAAAAATTTAATAATTGAAGTAATTTTAACTTTAAAAATTGGGTAGATATCAAACCAATTACCGTATTATTTCGAATTAATAGTATGTACTTAGATACTCACCACCCTCGTTATGGAATCGAACGCCTTCTCCCTCGAAACAGTCAACTTCCTGTTGAATTCCCCTTCAATCCCGAACTGAATTTTCTAAGTGTTTACTCACCAGTGTCGAAATGTAACTGCCCTTTTCGATACTCGTCATTACTTCCCCCTTTCTCATGGACCTTCCCTCTTGTGTTTCAATTTTGAACAATGGCTCGAAATATTATGGTTAATTTATTGGCGCCAGAAAGGCCGACCAAAACAAAACAAACCTGAAGGTGAAAAATGAACGATTTAAACAATCAACTGGAAATAAAACAATAAGAAAAAAATAAGGGATTTGAAACTAATTTTCTGTTTTGAATTAAATTTTAATCATTGTAAAATTTTCTTAATTACTACAACTTTTTTTAAATTCTTTTAGACATAAAACAATTGTTTTTTATTTTTATTTACAATTTTCACTTACCAACTAATTTTTTAATCACTACTTTCAGTTTGTCACAATTTTAATTACTGTAAAACTTTTTTATCACTACAACACTTTTTTAATGCGTCTTCCTTTTTAATTCACTTTATATTTGAAGATGCTCTGCGTCTGAGAAAAGGAAGGAAAATGAAGTTGTTAGGTTCGTAGTACACATTTCTTTCTACATAAAATAATAAAAAAACTCTAATAGTTTATGTTAAATATTGATTATTATTAATATGTTTATTAAATCTTTACATTTTGCATCTCCATTATTAGATAAAATTCGATTGTATAAATTACAAAAACCTTTTTTTCTGTTCGTATTTCAAGGTCCTCTCCGTCTGAGTGATCGACTGAAAATGAAGTAATACAATCAACATTATTGTATTTATTTTAATACATTTAATACAAATAATTATTAAAATCCCTCCCCGCAAACGTACTTCTACTCTCACACTTCAGATAGGTGGGTAAACAGTTAACTAATCTAACTGTAATACCTAGTTTTAGCTTAATTCTTCTGTCATCATTCTCTTCAGTGTTCAAATGTATTTAGCAAACTTTTTGTGTGTGGAATTTTTTAGTTAAACTCATTTAGAGTATTGTGCTTTATTTTTAAAAATGACATTTTGTTAGGCAAAAAATCTTTATGTTACTCATTTAATTTCTAAATATTTTTACAGTTTCTATAACGTTTAAAACATCTTATTTCATTCAGAAAAACATTCCAGATAAGTCTGTCATTTTATAAAGAACCCGCAAAACATCCATGAAAAATTCGAAGAACATTAACATGCTCCTATGTATCTATATTGTTGAATCCATGACAGGAAAAGTAAAAACGTCGAAGCCGAAAATATTGGAAGTTTACAAGCCCACAAAATTCTCTGAATCGATGTTTTTCTTTTCAATTTTAGAAACCGAAAAAATATATCTTAAAATTTTGTCATATATTTTTACATTACATTAGTGATAAATGAAAGACATTTATTTAAATTATTCAATTTTGTGATAAAAAGAATAAAAAATCGAGTACAGCAAAGGGAAATGTAAAATAATTTAAAACGGTGCATATGTGGGCATAAAGTGAAATTTAATTTTCCTGTGAGAAATTTTTATTCCTAGTTCTGTATAAACGACTACCCTACTTTTTCATGATAATCGTGACTCTTATAATTTGGCGTGAGCGAAATTTTCCGGTGGCGGGGCAAATTATCCCGATAAGGACGCTTCACTGGTGTGAAGCATGGTCCACACGGATTCCGTTTTTACTCCAAGCAAGCAAGCGCCCCATTTCCTCCCATCGCGTCGTCAACCCTTGGGAACAACCTTATCGCAAAGAGCAGGAGAGATATCAAGTCTGTCTACGACACCGTTCGACTCTCGTAATTCTTCAGGGAGCTTTCCCTCCCATTTCCCAAACTCTTCCTCCAACCTATCTCATCGATTTGTCAACGAAAGACGAAATCGTGATCGGTGGAGTCTTGCTTTTCAAAAAATCTAGCTTTGAATCCAACAACTTTATTCTTATAGTCCCGGAGAACGGTGGATTTTCTTTAAAAAAATACTTAAATAAAAGTACTTCTTAAATTTTTAATTGAATAATATACATAAATTTTTAGGGGTGCTGTTTAGGTATTAGACTTTAAAAGGGTTTAAAATTAGCGTTTTTTTAGGAAATGGTACGATGTACTATGTGGCCGAATACGAGGCATAGGTGACAACGAATCACCTGAACTCTTTATCGAATTATGCAGCACATAAAACCAATGTTAATGCTGGACTCTAACATGTCCAGCCTTTCCGCTTCCTGTGGGCTAGTGATTACAACCGCGAGCTTCATTCCTCGTTGGTTGGGTCCCAGGACTCTTCGAAGGTTTCTGTCAACACTTTTGGACCTCTTCCAGTTGGGTAATGAAATCCATGTCGCGGATCTCAAGAGTGGTCTTTCGATCCACCGACTGCACCTTACCCATGCTTCCAATCGCCTTGATAACCTGAGTAGTGAAAGTCTTCTTGCTAGAGTCTCCTCCGATTTTGATCAATAGGTCTCCCTTTTGAGTAGCTCTTGCTTCTACAACTTTTGTGTGACTGACGTCTGCATTAACTCCTTTGTAAATTTTACCAAAAACGTCAGCATACGTCTTCCTTAGAGAGACTTGAATGACCATAGTTGATCTTCTCATCACTGCCTCCATAGTTTTTGTACAGTAACGATGGGCTATAATATAGCAAATAGCATGTATTGTACAGTACAGCCATCATCGTCGTATTCTGCGTGAATGCAAGGAGAGAGTAGCAAACGTGCACGTAATTCGCGCCGCCTGCAGTCGCTTCCCCCACCACTCGCTCTCTTCGCACCGCGACAGAGCGAAACTCTTATATCTCGCGACACGATTCAAACTCCTCAGTTCGTAGCCTGACATCCTTCAAGAAGCTCCTTGGGAAGGATGGTTACGAAATCACTCTCTAGCCCTTTTACGACTTGGACCTCCCTGCGGGAGCTCTCACGAGAGGACCTCGTGGTAAAGATTTCCTTTTCCTATACTCTGCCCCCCAGGTGTATATAGGAGCTCTTATTACACCTGAGGCTAAGCTACGGAGATGATTCCTTCCCTCAAGGAGCACCCTGGATAAGGAATCGACCGTTGAGTTCCTAATTCACAAATCTTTCGCGTCGGACAAGAATATCGGCAACGTTTTCGGTATTAGAATCTTCTTTATGCCATAACGAAGAGCAGATTCAGTTCCTCAGAGTGCACGTCTTGGTCGCGTCGGTCACGATAGATTATGGAACGAATTTGACTGTTGTTTCAGTTAGTCTTTCTAAATAAAATTAACTGGCGTCTGACTGCCGCGTTGATGCTAAATAATTTCAATTTGTAACGAAATTGAATTGATGATTTATTAATCTTTGCATAATTTGCAATTTATCATTAAACAATCGTTATAAATATTTAAAAAATGTAATTATAAATATTTTTTTTGTTTCAGGTACGTACAATCAGATGCTTCCACCAGATTGCCTTTATTGGTCAAAATGTTTCGTAAGTACAGTTGAAAAATGCAGTTTTATGATTTAAATTTTATTTCAAGTAGGTTGCCTTTCCTTAAAATATTTCTTGCTACTCTATGTTTTGCAAACTGTATCAAAACATTTTTATTTTGTTATGAAAAAGTTTCTTTAAGCACTTAAAGCATCGAGCATCAGAAAGGAATAACGAGACATATTGCAATAATCTCATTACGAAGTCTCAAACTTAAACTAGAACACATTTAAGCATCTTATTAAAATTTTTTTTAAACATTTATGTTTCTTCTTTTTTTCAATTATTCGAATTTTTTTTTTATTGTTCTTCGGATCAATGGGAAGCTTATTTGCAAGGATTATGTTTAACGACAATTATTTTCTTTAATTTTTTCGAAATCTTCCAGAAGTCAAGATAAAAAGTTTTGAAAAAATTATAATAATTATCTCTAGTTTAATTTTTGTCGGAATTGGAGTGTTGTAAAATAAATATAACATTTATTAATAGTATTTTGTAAAATAGTTTATTTAATTTTTATTATTTTTTAAAATTGGAAGAATTCCATCAATGTGAAAGAATTTCCGGAATTGATCGAAGGAAGATAATGATAAAAATTGTTAGAAATATTAAATGAATGTAAATGTTTTGAATGCTATTCATTGGGTTGGAAAGTTTTCAATTAATTTATAATTGTGTAAGGTAAATGTATTTTCAATTGAAAGAATTTCTATATTTAAAATTATTAAATGAAATAAAATTGTAAAACCTACACTATTTCATTGGTAATAGAATAAATTTTTCTACATTTATGGAAAATTATCTCTTTTTTGAGCAATTTTAATCTGTTTTTGAGCACAAGCGCAAATCAAATTTACCGTTCCACTTACAAGCATTTAAATTCATTCTCTCGGTCACTTAACCCCGTAATGTATGCTACCTGTGAAAAGATTAATCTGATGAATTTTATGCTCTCTGACGAATTTACGAGTCTGCTAAATTCGTGCTTCACACGATTGAGTTGTAATGTTATATAGAGTACATTCAATCATGCAGGTATAACAAAACTTTAATTAGAACAGATATTACAAGACAAAAAAAAGAGAGAGTAATTTTATTATTTGCTCATCATAAATTTTAATTGTTTTTAGTAATTTTTTCCTGGTGTATAAATTTTTCCATCTACTACTGTTTTTTTTTATTTTAATACTAAATTTTATTTTTAGCTTCTATGAGAATTTAGAAATTGAAGTACCTGATTTAAAGAAGAATTCGTTTCTTGATGAATAGTGAAAAAATACTTTGAAAAACATAAATTTAAAGTACTTGGAAATATCCTGTTCTGCATAGCTCTTCTTTTTTAAATTGCATTTCAAAAAGATCCAAGTAATTCGTAATTGAGTAAGCTTCTTTTTTTCAGACCGCATTCCTTATTCCCTTCTATCTTATTACGTTTTGTCACTTTGGGAATTCTCAATAGGAATTTGAACGATAAAATTTGTTCCTAGGGTTCCTTCCTTTTTTCTTGAATGTTACCTAGAGGACTGGGTTTTTTTTGGTGGATTACCTCGAAATTGTATTTATATTAGCCACGTGGGGAAGTCGTCGTTGCAAGAGTTACTAGAGAAATACGAGGAAATAAGAAAAGAATTTACAGAAAGGTCAAAATCGTGGTTCTGGAGAATTATAGCGAAATAAAGGAGAAAGAAAATAGAGAAAGGGGAAGTGTGAGAGAGGATAAGAAGAATAGGTAAGACGAAAGATAAAGGAGATATAAAAAGCGCAACGTGGCAATCGGATGTATACGAAATGTTTTTCGAAGCGTCGGGGGAGAGCTTTTAACGTTGTTCCGGTTGAGTATTGTACTGTACTCATCAATCAGCTATAAACTCACTTGTAACAAAAGCTTTATTTGCAACCGCACAACACACCAGCGATTACGTTCACTCTTGAAATCTCCGAGTGCCAACGAAATACTGGAGTTTTGTCATTACTTGTTTGCATACGTAAACAAAATACTAGGTTTTACTATTCGAGGGTGCTGTCAGTTGATAAATTCTCTTAAGGATGTTGGCTCATGTTCGTAGCTACTTTTGCTAGTCATTATTACAATGATCGTTTTCCTAGGTCTTTAAAAAAAGTGATTATAATCTCAAACTGTCAAATTTAAGAACTTACATAAAATTCTCCCTTTTCAGACAAGCATTACTTTGTCAAAAAGATTATAAAAAGTCTTCGCTATAAGTCGTTTCGAATAATATTAAATTATCTTCACTGTGACGTAGACATTGTTAAAAAAATTTGTAGAGCATGAATGTAGTCGGTCATTAAGACTAAGGTCACTAAGAAGTTTCTTTATGAGAAACGTTTCGCGATTTAAAGTTACCGTTACTTTAGAGAACATCAAGTGGCATTTCCCTTAAGCTTAATCCATCACGACTGTGGGCAAAGTTCTGCTTAAAAAAAGCTCGTATTTGGAGTTAGTAACCGCAAGTGGAGAAGTAGACAACTCGTTAGACTGTTTTGCTTTAAAGGTGGCTGTGTTTGTACATGACATCACTGTTCTTGCAGTTCTTTTAGCTTTAACGCGTATAATTACCTACAGTCGTCGTTGAGTAGATTGTTTAGCACTCGTTTTAAAAACCTAGCATAGAAAAAAAGTTTAGACATCATCCATAATTGGATCATTTATAATTTACAAACTTGGAATTTTATATCAGATTGTAGAAGAAATTTTTATTTTGTTCCCGATCTTCATTAATTCTGTTATGATTGCTAGTAGAATTTTAAATTTTCATGGGAATTAGCTTTGATAATTGTGACGTATATAAAAGGGGGGCGGTTCCCCACCTATCATTTCAAGAGACTTTATTGAGTTAGTAGTCATTCGACCGTGCTCCAAGTGAGATGTAAATTCTTGTAATATATATATATAATAGTTCTGATTTATAATAAATAGCATTTTGAGTTAATGAGTGTAAAGTCCTTTTTTACCAAAACACTTCCTACCGATACTCTTCTCAGTGTTCATAACATTAGTGGCGACCGTGACAGGACACTGAGTGCATTCGTGGTGTAAATTTGTGAAACGGTTTCAAAAAAGGTAGCTATCCAAAATGGACGAACACAAAGCGGCACGTGCAGTGATACGCGCATCATTTACAAGAAATATGACTACTCTAGAACGACATCTCAAAGCGGAAAATATCCAACCTGGAGAGATGAAGTCATGTTTAGACCTATTGGAAGAAAAAATCCGAGAATTAGAATCCTACAACAAATTCATTTTCGAGCATATGATCAAAGCCAAGATGGCTGAAAGTGAGATCGCAGCAGAGGTAGATAGCGTTGATGGATACAAGGCGAAGTTCTTTCGCGCACGAGCAGAAGTAATGAGAGTGTTGTTCCCGCCAGTTCCTACACAGACACAAACAGACGAAATGTCGGGACGCGTATCGGTCCTATCGTGTTGTGGTAGTGGGGAGGGAAAACGATCATTCATACTTCCGAAAATTGAATTAACGAAATTCAGTGGCGATGTTCGCGAGTGGCTTCGGTTTTGGGCACAGTTTAAAAAAATCCACGAAGATGATTCTATGGATAAAGGCGACAAATTCCAATACCTTATCCAGGCGATGGTAAAGGATTCGAGGGCTAGCGAGTTGGTGAGCAGTTACCCGAGTACTAGTGAGAACTACGAAAAAGTTATCACGGCACTGCAATCACGGTTCGGAAGGGAAGAGATGTTAGTGGAAGTATATGTGAGAGCGCTCCTTGAGCTTGTATTGAACAATGCCACAAGGACGGATACGAAACTTCAACTATCAAAAATATACGATAAACTAGAATCTCAGTTGCGCGCTCTTGAATCACTAGGTGTTACAACGGACAAGTGCGCCACAATTTTGTATCCTTTAGTCGAGTCCTCGCTACCTGAAGAGCTGCTCCGCGCTTGGCAGAGATATTCGTCATCAGAGAAAAAAAATGTCGCGAAGGATCGATTAACCAACCTCATGAAGTTTCTACGTTCCGAAGTAGAGAATGAGGAAAGAATTTTGCTGGCAGTGCGAGGATTTTCGAGTACTTCCGCCGAGAGTGTCGCGCGTGACGAAAAATTCGTGAAAAGAAAATCAAAACCTAGCAGTGAGGAAATACCGACTGCAGCCGGATTGGTTTCGATTAAAGAGAAAACGAATTGTATTTTCTGTGATCAAGAACATGAAAGTGCTGAGTGTAGTTTTGCAAAGAACATGTCTCTTGAGGAACGACAGAAAATCGTGAAAAGTAAAAACGGCTGTTTCAATTGCTTAAAAACGGGACATCATTTTCGAAGGTGCAAGTATAACCAAAAGTGCGGATGGTGTCGAAAGAAGCACGTGATTATTATGTGTCGCGGGTTGAATACTTCAAAAGGAGGTGATGAACAAATAGGTGTAGCCTCCGTGAGTGTTCAAAAAAGGAACCCCTTGAGTATGCTGAGAAATCCCGAAATTTTCTTACAGACGTTAAAAGTGAAGTTAAACAACGGTGAAAAACAATGTATAGTGAGAGTCGCTTTGGACTCATGTTCTCATCGTTCATACATTTTGACGTCAATAGCAGAGAAAATGGGTTTTAACGCAGTTGGTCAACAAAGGATGATACATTTACTTTTCGGGGGTGCAAGAACGGAACCGCAAAATCACAAAGCGTACGATATTCACGTGAGCAATTTAAGTGAAACATTTAAGTGCAATTTCGTGGCCCTTTCGCGAGACACGATCGTTGAGAACATTCCTTGTGTGGATAACGGTCCGTGGATCGAAGAACTGGAAAAAAAGGGCATAGTACTCTCTGATCAGGGAACGCCGGGTGAACCGATCGCGATTCTGATTGGGGCAGATTTTCTAGGAAAGTTACAAACCGGAAAATCATTCGAGATGATGAGTGGCCCCACCGCAATCGAGACGAAGTTGGGATGGACCTTGATTGGCGAAAAGTTAGTAGAAAAGGACATAGCAAAGGTGAATACAGCCCTGTGTGTTGCGTCGTTGTTTGTGCGCGAGGCAAGTGTTTCAGACCTCTGGAACCTCGACGTTATAGGTATCGCTGATCCGACGGAGACGAAAACGAAGAGAGAGCATCAAGAGGACGTGAGGAGAGAATTTCAAGAGTCTACAACGGTTGAGGGAGAGGGACGTTTTCAAGTATCCCTACCATGGAAAGTCAATCACCCCCCCTTACCTGATAATTTCGATGTGGCGCAGAGGAGACTAGTTCCCATGACAAAGAAATTGATTGATCAAAATCTTTTCGTCGAATATGATCGAGTTTTCAAAGACTGGGAAAGTGAGGGGATAATTGAAAAGGTGCCTGATGGGGAACTAAGTGTCAAAGGTCACTACCTCCCACACAGACCGGTGATCAAGGAAAACAGTACAACGCGTGTTCGACCAGTGTATGATGCTTCCGCGAAGAAAAAGAATTCTCCGTCGTTAAACGAGTGTCTTGAAACGGGACCGAATCTAATTGAACTTGTGCCAACAATGTTGATACGGTTTCGTGAAAAAAGTGTCGGTGCAGTGGCTGATATCAAAAAAGCCTTCCTCCAAATTTGCGTGCGGCCTGAGGATCGGGATCATTTGCGATTTTTATGGTGGACGGACAGTGACGCGTCAAAGTTACTAGTGTATCGTCACGTGCGCGTAGTTTTTGGAGTGTCTAGTAGCCCATTTTTGCTGGATGCGGCTATCGATATGCTCCTTTGTGACGCATTAAAGGAGGAACTGCCAGAAACAAAGAAAACAATGATAAAAAAATTGCAAAGGGCGTTCTATGTTGACAATTGCATGGTTAGTTTTGATTCGAAAGAAGAAGCAGTTCGGTTCAAGGAGATTGCAGTGGAAGTTATGCAGCAGAGAGGTTTCGAATTAAGAGGGTGGGAGTACTCGGGAGAAAACTCCGATCAAGAAACTGGTGTGCTCGGCCTAAACTGGAATAAAAGTGAAGATGTGTTGAAACTGGCATCCGGATCGTTCAGCCAAGAAATACCTGCAAAATAACAAAGCGAGTTATTTTAGCCGCTTCCCACAAAGTGTTTGACCCGATTGGTTTTGTTTGCCCTGTGTTGTTGAAACCGAAACTGTTATTACAGTTAGTGTGTTTGAAAAATCTTGACTGGGACACAGAGGTGGACAGAGAAATTAGCAGTACATTTGGTGAGTGGCACAAACAGTTGCATCTATTGTCAGAAGTAAAAATACCACGTAATATGTGCGGGGGTGATATGAGATCGGTGACCTTTCACGTTTTTGTTGATGCAAGCAAAGTGGCGTATGGTGCAGCAATTTTTGCACGTACTCAATTCAAGGACAAAGTAAAAGTTATGTTAGTACAAGCAAAATCGAGAGTTGCACCTACGAAGGGCATCACAACAAAAAACAGATCACTTCCGAGTCTAACAATACCGCGATTGGAACTTTTAGCAGCATGTATGGGTGCGCGTCTTATGGACTCAGTGACAAAAGCTCTAGAACTCAAACAAGTGAATGTGCAGTTTTGGAGTGACTCTACCACGGTGCTTGCGTGGATACAAAGAAACTGTCCTTGGGAAGTGTTCGTGTCAAACAGAGTGCAGGAGATTCGACAGTTGAGTGATCCCGAGAAGTGGAAACACGTCCCTGGAAAAATCAACCCAGCTGATCTGCCGTCGCGCGGTTGTACAGCGCAAGAATTACTCGAGTCGAAATGGTGGGAGGGGCCTCAGTGGCTCTACTCCCCTCCTAATCAGTGGCCTTCCGATGAGTGTGTGGCGAGCGAAGATATAGTTAATTCAGCTTTAAAGAAATCAGCGAGAATTTTAAACGAAACCGAAAATTGTGCATCACTTTTGACAGTCGAGTGTCCCGGAAGTAATAAAGAACAATTCAGTGAACGATTAACGCGTTATTCATCATATATAAAAATTATTCGAATTATTGCGTGGACAAGACGCTTTACATCAAATGCTTCAAAACAACGAGATAAGAGAAAATATGGCGAGCTGTCAAAACAGGAATTCTGCGAGGCGGAAGTTAAAGTGTTGCGCGTTGTACAAAAAGAGACGTTTGAAAGTGAGTCCGATGCAAAAATCAAATGTCTCAACCCTTGTGTTGATGAAAGTGGATTAATTCGACTACAAACACTCATCTCCAATCGAAAAGATACGGAAAATTTTCGGTACCCGGTAGTGTTGGATCCTGGTCACGATATCGTAAGAAAATTAATTGAATTTCATCATGTACAGTTACAACATGTTGGGGTTCAGGGGACATTAACGAATTTGAGAGAAAGATTTTGGGTTCTCACGGGAAGACGTGCAATCCGTTCTGTGATAAATAAGTGTGTGATCTGCAAAAGACACAAAGCCAAACATCTGGAGGTCGCGCCGGCTCCGTTACCTGAGGCTCGTGTTCGCGATGCAAAAGTGTTCGAGATTGTGGGAATCGACTATGCGGGACCTGTCTATTTAGTTGGAGGACAAAAAGCATGGATCGGCTTATTCACATGTGCAGTGTATCGGGCAGTGCATCTGGAGTTGGTTACGAGAGCAACAACGGCTGGATTTTTGGAGGCTTTAAGAAGATTTATATCCAGAAGAGGGCGTCCGAGTATTGTCTATTCGGACAATGGCACTAATTTTGAGGGCACAAATAATCTTCTAAAAAAGGTGAATTGGCAAGAGATTGAAAAATTCAGTGTGATTCGCGAAATCGAGTGGCGATTCAATCCTCCCTCTGCAGCCTGGTGGGGAGGATGGTGGGAGAGGCTCATCAGAATTTTAAAAGACCTCTTGAAAAGAGTTTTAAGAAAAGCCTCCCTCACATATGAAGAAATGAATACCACCCTGTGCGACTGTGAAGCAGTAATCAATGGTCGACCCATTACTTACCTATCTGACGATGCTTCGGAAATATCTTGCTTGACACCGGCTATGTTCCTGCAGGAGGTCACCGAGACGGGAGTAATGGACCTGGATCAAATCGACAGGATTGACTTAGGAAGAAGATTCGAGTATCGACAGAGAGTCAAGGATGACTTGCGTCAACGGTTCAGAGC
This sequence comes from Leptopilina heterotoma, assembly GCF_015476425.1. Lineage (NCBI taxonomy): Eukaryota > Metazoa > Arthropoda > Insecta > Hymenoptera > Figitidae > Leptopilina > Leptopilina heterotoma. The sequence goes on along the minus strand of NW_025111078.1, from coordinate 1,775,744 downwards.
GGAATATCTCGGTCAGTTGTCTGGGAGAATCCGTCAAGTGTCGAACGACCGTGAAGTGAAAGTGGGGGAAATTGTGTTAGTAGGTCATGAGAATCAGAAGAGGTTAAATTGGCCTTTGGCTAGAGTACTCGAGGTTTTGCCGGGAAGAGATGGAAAAGTGCGCGTAGTAAAATTGAAAACAGCAACCGGTGAGTTGATAAGGCCTGTACAGCGTTTATTCCCTCTGGAAGTAGCCGGTCCGATACCGGCAATAAATTCTGTGAAAGTGATGAGCGAAAAATGTGTGAATAAATCACCGATTGCGTGTGACGAATTGAGAAATGAAAAACCAAAGAAAAATAATGTCGAGAATGAAAATTCGAATGTTGAAAAACATACCAGGAGCGGACGTATGATAAAAGTTCCTGATCGTTTCAAGTTTTAAATAAAACATATATGTAATTTTATTTTGGACTTTAAAAAATTGTGAAAAAGGGTAAAAAGATTTAATTTTTTTTAGAGTTCTATTATGAAAGAAGTGTGTTTTGAGTTTGACAACTCAAAAGGTGGGAGAATGTTATGATTGCTAGTAGAATTTTAAATTTTCATGGGAATTAGCTTTGATAATTGTGACGTATATAAAAGGGGGGCGGTTCCCCACCTATCATTTCAAGAGACTTTATTGAGTTAGTAGTCATTCGACCGTGCTCCAAGTGAGATGTAAATTCTTGTAATATATATATATAATAGTTCTGATTTATAATAAATAGCATTTTGAGTTAATGAGTGTAAAGTCCTTTTTTACCAAAACACTTCCTACCGATACTCTTCTCAGTGTTCATAACAAATTCGTATTAGGTAACGTAATGCATATTTCCAGTAATGCAAATTACGTAAGATAGTTAAATATTGTTTAATCTCAATTGTGGACAATTAGAACAGTAATTATGTAAGTTTATTAGTTCTATAAAGACTTCAATACAAAGATAAAGAGACGGTTAAATTGTTAACGGAAACATTGATCTCAATTGCCTCGAGGAATATAAGATCCAACCTGTAAATAGAGAACAGCTCTGAATAGACGTTCTCTTGGCAGCTCTACAGTTCGATTTACGTATTCGTATAAGCTGCGATTACCAGCTTAGTTCGCAAGTTATTACACTGTTTGATCAAAAGCCTCGTATCCTTCTACCCACTCGCTTCCCTGTAGCCTTTGCTGGTACCTCGCCTATGGCTCCAACGATATATTAATTTCTCCTTTAGATACTAGCATAGTCTTCACGAACTGTTGCGAAATTATTTCACAATTCATTTTAAATTTCGGTTACTGACAAAATATCTTTTAACAAATTGAAATTAATAAAAGCCATGGAAATTGAGGTGTCAGGCAACAAAAGATTTTTCGTTACGGTCAGAAGATTCCTTTGGTGATGTTATATTACAAGGAACCAATGATGGTAGGCAGGATAGTACTTTTATTTCTTTATTCATGTCTCTAGTAATAATTAGGTGGGAGTTGAGAAGTCAATAAAAGTATTATAACTTAGTCGATGTATTAAAGAGAAAAGCAGTGAATAATAGAAAGGAAGTTAGTTCTAAGTAAACTTTAGTGTATTCAATTAGGCAATAGATTCCCATGTGCATTCTGACGACAGAAATCAAGGTGGACACATATGGCTATAAGCATACCAGGCATTCACGTTGATGGAACTGTCGATTCGCTATCGGTCGTAATTAGGCACGTATCCTTAATGAGATCAATTACCTTGGATGCCAGATGTTCGTTTCCTCAGGTATTTCCACATTTATCGCAAGATAATTGTATTAAAAATACTATCACTGTCAGCAAATTTATTAGATGTTTCTATTAATAATAAACATTGTTCTATATATACATTGTCCTTTATTAGACCCTACGAAGGATTACCACAAACAATACGAACCCTTGAAAAGTAGCCTTTGTAAATGAGGATTAACTCCGAGAACCCAGGTAATATTTTCTTTCTCCCTTCATCGCATGGAAGACTATAGATAAAAGAATTATAAAAATCGATAGGAATTAATTTTAATGTCTTTTTATACTAATTGATTGTCTGATAGCGTCCGGGTGGAGCTACTACTAAAGTTATAATAAAATTTTCTGTCCTTCAGGATGTTGTTCAGAAACATCCCTACAACAATCTAGGTGGATACTGGTGTTAGGAATCATCTTTGAAATTATCACTCAATCCTTTATAATTAAGATATTTTACATTTGTGATGACTATCCAAATATACATTCATGACTCGTCAGTCAATAAACCGGTTGTACTCAGTACAATTTTTGTAGCTTTCCTCCCCACTGATCCAGGCAAATGGGAGTACTTCTAATTCAAGTCTAGGTTAACAACTAGAATCATCGTCAATGCCAGTTTGCTCTAATAAAAATTGTTAACTACAGCTTTCACGCCAATTACAAAATCCGACGATGCAGCATCTTGTAAAATAATTACTAACTTTTAAATTTTCAACTAAAAGAATTTGGAAAAATGGTAAAATGTTGCTGGAATATTAAAACCCAAAGTAATATCACTGTAAAAAGAAAGAATATATTTTTTCATATGAGATAAAGAATTTTTAATTTCATATCCTGAGAATAATTTACAGGTATTAGTCGTGAGTTAGTTTTTTTTTGTTCCACGAGCATAATATTCTTAACAGGAGAAAAGCCGCTTATTATTATTTAGTCCTGGATGTCGTTCGAGGATATCCGCTTTATAATGAAGCTCGTGTCAAGAGTGCTAATCGTTTCGCCGTGAAATTGCACGGTTTATATTGTACGTGAAAAGAAAAAAGGAGTGTCTGAGGTTGATGCGAAGAGAGAGCGAGTATGAAAGCACGCGGAAGAAACGCTTTATTCTTATTTCCTTCCAACGTTCCGGCTAATGAAGCTAGGATTACTCGAACGTGAAAAGATATTGGTGTAACTTTCCAACTTTGTTCTATTCTTTGTAAAGTATACACATTTACGTTTTTAAATGTCGGATAAATGAGAATGTAAATCCTTTCTTCTTTTGCGTAAAATGGCAAGTGAAATTGAGGTCATAGTTTTTTTTACAACTTTTTCAAGAAACAGTAAATGACATTTATACTGGAGGGAAAAAAAATTTTTTAATGTGTATTGCGAGGGAAATTAATCTTGGGTAATTTTATTTGATGAAATTAATTTTAATATTATTGAGAAATGGTAGAATGATAGTAGTGGATGTTTTAGTTTTGAGTTATCGATCCGTACGCCGGTAGCGAAAGCCGGGGAAATCAGTGGTGACTGGAAATGGTATTCTTTTTATTTGGTCGTAGGCAAATCTTAGTGAGAGGATTTTGAAATTGTATTTTCAATTATTTGGAGTGTTACGGCAGACGTGGGGCAAAGATAGGAACTCTAAACTTTTAGTTAGGCTATTCCCATGTGGTGGTCCTGGATTTAGAATAAATTACCTGTAATTCAATCGCGTGTCGTACGAAGCAACTAAAGAGAGAATTTGAACGTATTACGCCCGGGCTCTTGTAATTTAGGTGAGATTTCGGTCTGGGTGCAAAACTTTCAAATGGTCCCCGCTGGTAATAAACTAATTGCTTCTCCATTAACTTGGGCACCCGCTCTCTGCACTATGGGCATTGTCTATCTTGGGGAGTAAGTTTTCAACATTCTCACAAATTTTTTTAATGAACCTATGTATGTATTTATAATTTTCATTCAAAATTCAATTTCTGAATCGCAGGATTGTATATCCAGAAAAAATTTTGTTTCACAGCCTCGTGGCTCCTTCACTCGACCAGTCGTCCGGCAAGATAAGTTTGAGGTCCTAATTGCATCTCTAGATGTCGGGGTCCAAACGGAAATAACCATTAAGCCTCAGTACCCCCTTTAAATAAACACTATTTTTATCGCTAAAACACGTGCATCAGAATAATCACCACAAATATGCTAAAGTAATTCAAAAGTAACATTTTAAAATAATAAACCTCGTTGGTAAATTCGATCATCGTGCTTGATAACATTATTGACTTTTCTTGATAAAAAAGAAGAGCACGTAATGCAAAATAGACGCACACATGTCGTGATCCTGGCACTCCGGTTTTAACCTATATAGGTTATGTTGGGTAATGTTTCTCATATAGCGCATAATGTGTATCGCGCATATGAACGAGAATATATATAATATAGGGAACACTCGCGTCATGTGTGCATAATATAACAGAACCGGGTGTTAGGCAAGCTTCGTGCACGAAACCGCGGCATTGCGGCAAAACTGTCCTGATATAATGTACTTTGGCATTATATGTGTTTTTCGAAAATTCTCTGCTATGGGAATGTTGTCAAGGCTTATCCATTTTAATTGCCATGTGGAGTATTAATATCTTCTAGATTATCGTTGAACGGTGTATAGAAATTTATCTATTTAAAGGAAATCGACAATCGATTTGTTTCAAATCACAGGAGATCATGTGATTATACATTAATGAACATTTCTCGCAACTCTTCGATCGTCAGAGTTTGGCCGATAACATTAATAGCACTCTCAGCACTGTTGCTCCAGTAACAAATTCAATAAAGCTGGTGCTAAATTTAAAATTTAGTTTTTGAATATTTAAGTCAGGTGGTTTTTGCAAATTCTTCAATGCAAATTCATCTTTGAGAATTGGAGAAATTTCTTGATTAGGGCTTATGTTTATGTCGAAAACGACTCTTGCTCAGCGTTCGAGCTTTCAACCACCGACAAAGGGGAAAAGGATGAACGCTTTCGAAAGTAAGGTCGTTATCTTTGGAGCAAGATAGACTATGCCCGTAATGCAAGAAGACTGCTATTCGATGAAATGGAGAAGCAGTTAGTTGCAGTCGTATTGACCTCGATAATATCCCATAAATTGGAGTAGATTCTGTCAACAGTGAAAGTGTACAGTCGATCCCTCCTTGGTGTCATTATTATTATTATTATTATCGTCGTTAAATCGAATTATTGTTGTTTCTTCTTCGACTTTCTTTGAAGAAAGATAATGTTAACGTAAATTAATTGTAACGTAATATGTAATAATTAAAATGACTTATTAATGTCAAGATTGGATACATATTACGTTATGTAAGTGGTTTTGTTAGATATCGGAGAAGCCTTTTAGGTGACTCCACTGGAAGGATAATAATTTTGCAAGGCTTGCCTTGCATCCCAATAGCAGCTGTCTAGGACGTTGCGCGTTACTTTATTATTACCTCGTGAACTTAACACACTAATCATCGTAAGCGAATCCCGTCTTTATAATTAAAAGGCAGTGCACGCCTTCTCTATATGCTTTGTATAGAGGCAAGGTTTATGCAGTGCAGTGGTTCGAGATCTTATTTACTCAACCACCCCACGTTTCTACACTTATGCAATCGATATTAGTTTCACCAATACGAGAAGTTTTGGTTCAGGTTTTGGCACCAATTTATACATATAACTTTATTCACATCCAATAAACTACAATATTAATGGTTCCAGTCCAGAAACTACTACAATAATTAATTTGACATTTTTATCTGTATTAAATTCTTTCGTTTTATAAGAAATGGTAGGTTATAATGTGTGACTTAATCTGTATTGACAATCGATTAGTTTCGTCTATTTCGATAAGCGATTGCATACTCGATATGAAACTTTTCTTTTTATAGATAGACATAATCCTTTGGTTGGTCATTAAGCTTACCAACTGATGCAGACATTAAAACTTTTTGAAATTTAAGTGAACAGCAACGATTATAGTTAAATCGATAAAATCTCTCACGTAATGAACCATGCCATGTAATGACTAACCAACTGGAAATTGAAGCAGAATTTAAGAAGTCATTCTTTATACTACATTTCTTCGATTTGGCACATTCAAAATTATTTAATATTCATATTTATGATTAAATTTCTGAAAAAGATATTAATTTTTATTATTACTCTCGATGTTACAAGAAGATTTGTTTAGATTTGTGTTTAGATATTATATTTTGAAATATATTTTAGGTCTTTAAATTGCAGGAATTCTCGTTCTTTTCAAAATATATTGAGTTTTCTTATCCATACCGTTATGAATGTATGTTGGAAGGACATATCCTTGTTTCTTTACGGAAAGTGCAGTTCGCTTTTGAACCCCTTGGTCGTATTTCTTGAAAGAAAAGACTACGTGGGTTGTTTCACCTACATCTTGTGTATGTTCTACAGGTCGTATAGTTTTCTTGTAACACATTATGGTATAGGCACGTTAGACTGAAATAGAAATCGTGTTTGGTTGTTAACAGAGTTTTAAGGGATAAAAATCCATTTTTTATGATACAATAAAACTGTCGTCTACCATTTTCTTTGGCAAACAATCGCTTCACGTGCACATTGTAATCGAAAATAATGAGGTAAAATAAAAGTCATCATTCCATTCATTATTGATACGAAAGTGTGTGATTGTACTTTGGAAATATTTCTTTATGTTTGTTACAGTGATGGGAAAAGTTTTATGGGACATTAAATAAAAACTAGAGAGGAAATATATTTATTTGCTTTTGATGATTTGTCTTACAAATTTTTGTGCTTAGGGACTTTTGGGAAATCTGCTTATAGATGCCTTGGATTCCGCAATACAACATTATGTTAGGTTGGTGTAAAAGATTTTAAGCCGAAATTAGAAGTTACAGTTGGCTAACTAGCACCAATTCTGAATGTTCGAATTCCATCAAGATCCGTTGATTTAGTAAACTTTTTAAATTTGTTAATGACAACCCCTTTCAGGGTGTTAGAGTCTGTGTTTGGGGTTTTATCTTCAGGAATATTAAACAGAACTAGATTACACTTTCTTTCCGACCAATCAACAATTCCATTGATGCAGGCATTGGTCTAGACATTGTGCTAAAATTTTTGAAGACAGTTTGTGGGGGTCCATAATGTACTCCTAATTAACAGAAGAGCACTGAGCATCAGCTGATGGAGACAGTGACCTTGGCTTACAGCATTTAGCAAATGACCCGTCAGGCAAAAAATAATGACTAATTAATGTTCCTTCACTTTGAATTTGTTAATTTAATATACGGAATTTTTTAAAACAATATTCTGATTTTGGAGTACATCCAAAATCCCCTACGAGAATATGCATTAGAAATCAATTTCTACCACACAATAATGAAAAGCAACTACGATAATAATTAATCCTAATAAATTATTCTTCAAAGTTGGACAATTAATAGTGCTTCAGTAGACAAAACTTTATTTGCTGACTGGATAATATTACTATCTCTATGTAATTAACGGGCGTTCATTACAAAATTACAGGATGCTCCTAGACGGATCTCGCGGTAGGAAGATAGCACGATTACAAGGCTAATCACGAAACTAGCGCTTTTCTGGATGTAGGAAAATATTCTGTGCCTTTTACTGGATGATAATGTTTATTTTAATTAAGCTTCCAGTCTATCGTAACCTAATTAAGAAGATTAAGATAACACAAATCTCCTGCTCTTTTCTTCGCACTTCTTTCCAACACGTTATTTTTTTTCTCTTCGCATATAATTTGCCATTTAAAAAAGTCTCACAAAAAATAAAGGTGTATAATTAAAAAACTATGACATTTATTTTAATGAATATTATAAAGATCAAAGCTAGATTTAAAAGATAAAAAAAGTTTTCTTTTTTAAAAGCAAATTTTAAAAAAGTTTATTAATTAAATGGAAAATTAAGTGAATTTTCTTGTAGTTCAAGTTAAATCGAATTTTCGTTTTGATAATCCGCAATCTTATAAAGAGTCTGGTGAGTCCAGCGAGAAGAGGTTGCTGAACGGAATGTTGAATTCTTGGAAAATTGTTCCCTCGTAAATCTATTCGTTTTCTAAGAGAGAGAGAGAGAGTGAGAAGAGAAGGAAGAGAGTGAGAGGGAGAACGGAAAAAGATTGCCGCCAACTAATCGAGTGAGACGCGGAAACTTAAAGCCAACAGTCCACAGTACAGATAATACAGTTCTACCAGAGCAACTGCTAACGGGTTTAATGCTTAATGCAAGTGAAGAAAATCCAACGTTTCCAGACGGAAATTAGTGTAAACGGTTTTCATCTAGAAGGCCTTAAGGAGTTAGCTGGCACTATAGGGGTGCGAATTGTAAGGCAAACTAGGTCATCCCGTAATCATTTAGTCGCTTCCGACTCTTACCCAGTTTCACAGTCAATGCTGGACGACGACGACGACGTTCCTTGTAAATCGTCTACATTTGTCTTCTAAGTAAACGCTCACGATGCTTGCGCAAACACTTCACTATACATGTACAATTTTACTTTTCAAGTGTGACTAGTTGACGAGAGTTCTGCATTTATTACATAAAACTCGTTTGCAATTTGAAATTGTATCTCTACAATTTCATTTCTCGATTTGCTCTCAAATTAAATATATCGATTTGTTATTGTATTACTCTTCATTGTCAGTGTATTAAGAGTCACACTGTACTGCTACAAATACTTCCAAAAAGTGGTTATAATCTCAAACTGTCAAATTTAGGTAAAAATTACACAAGTGGGTTAACAGAGAATTAGTATTTTCATTTAATTATGTTTGTGGCAGAAGTTCAATTTTTCGATTTCCATCTTTAAATGATCTCTAGTGAAATCGACAGACTTTCAAAGTAAAATCGAGAAAAAATTGTTCTTGGCAAGAAATCTCATCACTTATCATCGAGTGGATATTGAAAGCATACGATTTAATGACACCTCCTGGCACAGCTCCAGATGAAAATATATTTAAAAATGTTGGAAGTAAGATAGTGGAAATTGTGCCTGAAAATGTACACCTTTATTCCCAATAGATACGCCTCTGTAATAACAGAAATAGTAAAAAAAGCAGGACTTGGAATTTTAAATAATATTTTTTCTTTAGATAAAACATCAGGGATATTGCAGCAAACAACTAACAATACAAGTAAAAATTAATTACTTACAATATTTAGTTGCATGCTACAGAATTTATTTTCAAATATCCGAAACTATTAAAGATTACACAGCACTTGTGATAGAAATAATAAAATCAAATTAGAGAAATACATACAACTAAATTGGAGGATCAAGTTAGTTCAAGCTCTTAATAGAAAGACCCAGTTTTAAAAGAGAAAATTCTCAGGAGAATTCCACCTCGAATCTCTGATTTCGACAAGCATCTAATTGAAGATCTTGCTTGCAAACAATGTTATTTTAGATCGTCTCTTTTGTACTTCACAGTTCACACTTACTATATAGTTGAAACACATTGTTGCTGTAACGAGAATGAAACGATGGCATATAGAAACGGGGATACCTTCGCTCGAGATTTGTTTGTGGTTGAAAATACTATTTCCATTGTAATACTCTCGGCTTTAGAGAATATAGTACAAAGGTGAATATCATTAATATATCGTCTGTATGTTGTGGATGTGAAATATGCAGCATACCCTTTTTAGTGGAGGAAATTTCTTATTAAAATTTTCAACCCCTTTTTTTTGTACAAGCAGTGTAGGAAACTACTTAGAATTCTTTAGAAGCTTAGTTTTTCTCTTTACTGATAGCTTAATCTATTCGGATTCGACAAAGGCTTGATTCAAGATAAAACATTTAATACTAGCGAACAGATTCTAGTTTAACAGATTCCACATCTACCAATTTTCATTCCTTGCACTTTGGATTATTTTTTACCATCTTTTTCGTGTTTATAAAAATTTGAATTTTTACTTGATCAATTAGAAAACATGGTGATTAATAGATTAACCTATTTGTTTAATTGAGTCAGTAAATATTGAAATGAATAAATTCATGCGTTACTAATGACATTAGATGCCACCAAACCGTATAAATCCAAATTCGTACACAACGTCCGGTATACATTGAACTTTGGATTTTAACCATTGCGGAAAATTGATGCAGAAAATTAATTACATTTCACTCGGAAACCAACGAAATCGGCTTATATTCCCGTTGGGAAGTTTCGTGTTTACTCTTACGCCTTACTGATCCGTATATAGAATACGTATTTTGTATTACTATAGCTTCATGATCAAGAATGTGTGAAATAAGTACATTTATGGTATACTGAAACGTGATTTTTAATTACTCTGTGGATTTTTGTATTATTTGATGAATTTTAATTATTTTTATTTATCATTTTATGGTCATCAATAATTAGTTATTTAATGATCTATAAAGAATAGATAAACATTAATTATTATTTAGATTATTTAGATTTTTAATAAACAAATTTGATTCGTGACTTACAATGTGGGATATATTTGAAATTACTGTCACGGGGTCTCCCACACTATAGACTCAGTCACAGAGAGAGATACTCCTTCTCATTGGTCAGTAGTCTTCACGCAGTGGTGGGAGAAGGACCCCAATGGGTCTGCTAGATCTACTAGGAGCATCAGTGCACACGGTTGTCTCGAACAAACCAGTGGATTATCAAAAGCTCACAACTTTTCCACTACAGCATAAAAAAACGTTATTGTAACCGGTATTCTACTACTTTTTGACTTTAGAACTTTTAATACCAAGAAACACTACACAATTCTTTAAAATAAATATCATTTTTGTGTAGTGTAACTTTACTAAAAAACCGAATTAAAAATAAAAATATTTATCCTATTAAATAATTCTTGATTGAATGAACATTAAATATCCGTATGCTTGACATCAATTTCAAAAACAGTTTTCATATGCGCACTACATCAAACATTGATTGCAATATTTTTCCAAAAAAAAAAATTGAACAAATGAATTTTGATTAAATATACTAAATCGATAGCACAATATACGGAAAATTAAATTTCATTGTTTGGGATCGTTTTTCCGTATTGGAATAAAATTGAATCAAACCCAAGTAATTTATGCAATTGAAATAAATCCTGCGTTCGAAATTGTATATCAAACTTTAGTGACACATTTTGTGATAGATTTTAATTTGCATTAGAATGAATTTTGATGGATAAAAATAAATTTTTCCGGATAAAGTAAATTTTGTTCTCAATTTGAATTCAAAAAGGAATGGGAAATTTTTCAATAATCTCTCTCTCTGAGTTTTTAAAGGAGATGAGAGATGCTTGAAAAGCGCGAGATTGCTAATACTTTTGTGATGCATTGGTTAGACGTTATTCGGTTACAAAGGACTATGGTGTGTCGTGGCATCATGTGTTCAGGTGGTTTAAATTGCAGCACGCAAACTCAACCGAGACAAGTGTACACTGCACTTTAATTACATCCCAGTTTTTGAGAAAAATTACAAAAATTTATTTTAAAATTTTAAATACATTTGTAATTTTTATGAATTTTCTAGAAGAGATTTTCAAAATATTGTATTTTGGAAATTAAATTATTATTTAATATCCAAATGGTAAAATGTAAATTTATCTTTATCTAAATTCACACGTTAATATTTGCTGTGTATTAATACGACATTAAGGGGTTGAGTACATGTTAATTCAGTCATCAATTTTGCGATCAATCGCCTCTTGCCCTCCGAACGTCCTCGTGGCCGCTATTTCTCCCATCAAGCGGATTATGGAAATGTGACCCGCAACAACTATATTTAGATCACATTCGCTTAATGAAATTGCATTTTTTTTGCACACAGAGTGAAGCTTGCACGGATTATTAAATAAATGATTTTTAATATTTTACCCCTGACACGTTGATTTTGGAAGGGAAAAAATGATTTAAAGTGGTACTTAGGTAAATTCAATTTGTTTTTAATTTGTAAAAATATGCCGAGAGCAAGTAGGATGAAAATAAAAAAATTTTGCAGCTAATTATTCAGTTATTGAGAAGCTCGTGTGTTGCATGGGGGGAAAAACACAAACATTGTGACCTCGCGTGTAAACTTTGCAACACTTGCAAAATAGTCTTCGATCCATTAAACTACTGTCGTCATGATTTGCGTGAAAATTCAAAATTTATACAAAAGTGAAACAACAGTGATATTAAATCCCCAGTTGTTTTCTATGTAGAGTTTCTAAATTTTCAACTCATGCTTCTTTACCCACAACGTCAATTATTAATATTCATTTTAACATGATTGCTGCAAATGTGAATTTCAATGTTGTTAAGCATGTCTCATTTTGACAATTGGAATATATCGAATTCGTAACAAATACTTGATAATATTGTACGGTTGATACCATTAGTGTGTTCAATATTATATAAAGTTGGGACACACACAGCCCATCATATTAAATTATTGTATTTACAAAACAGACGCCGTCTCCCTTCCTCGTCCCTCCTGGGTCTTAAAAAAGTGGTTATAATTTCAAACTGTCAAATTTAAGTAAAAATTACTCAATATTATTCTTCTTTCCAAATTCTGATAACAAAGTATCAAACCCTAATTGAATTTTTAAAAATATTTTTGCGAAGAATAAATGTAGACTGATGCTTTAAAAAAATGTGTATTTACCTAGAAAGTAATTATATGAAAGTGCTTTTCTTCTTTATATTTGAGCCATAAAATATTTCTCAAAAAGAAGAATGAAGGAAATATGGAATTCAGTTCCATTTCTAAAATACTTTTCTTTCTTTTTCAGGTAAGCTCATCAAAGAAACTTTCTTACTACAGTTTAGCTTATTCAGTGAGTACCATATTATTTGCTTATTAAAAATTTATACCTCTCTTGACATACTATTTTGAAACGAAACAACTTTTCCATTTTTTACATATTTGGGAAAAATAAATCCCGAAACTAATGATTTAAATATTAAATTATTTCTTGCCATCTTGAATTAATTATCAATTTTCTAAAAAACAAAATTACAAAAGGAATTTTATAAAAATTTATCTAAAATAATCGAGATGAAATTCAGAAAAAAATATGTCTTTAATTCAATAATATCTGATTTCTTGATTTAGTGCAACATTCGGTTTAATAAAATAAAAATCAGTGAAGCATATCGGTATTGAAATTTCAATTTGACTCTCGACTTTAGTTATACGGCTCGCAAGCAAAAGCACAGTTGAAACTCAATGCTGAGGTAATACAATAGCCAGACTCTGCTGGCCTATATTAGTATTCAGTTTGTTTCATGGTACCAGATGTAGTTATCCTAACCACGAACTAGGAACACGTCATATGCAGACGCAACTAGCACGAATATTTTATAGTTTGACGGTTCTCTTAAACGTTGCTAAGGGTCATCTAAATATTCTGAATAATAGCACGAGTATATTAGAAATAACTGATACTTATTTGAAATTCAACAGATGTGAATTAATTTACTTTTCAGTTTGAAATATGCTACGGATGATAGTGAAAATCCTAGTGTTTGAAATAAAAAAACAAAATCAACTAAAAAATTGGATAATAAAAAATTATAATTTAAATATTAGACGAAAATTTATATTGTGGGGAAATAATTATTTAAAAAGCTAAAAAATATAATTATTTTTAAATTAGTTATTGATTTCCACTGTAATTGTACCTACAATATTTTGTCATGGCAATCAAAGTTCGTAATTGGCAAAATGACCCTTGGCAAAACGGATGCGATTAGTATTCAACCTGTTTCGCTGTGTCAGATGTAACCTACTTGTACGGTACCTACCGATCTGGTACCGCATTACGGCAAATACACGCAAACCTAAAACCCTTACTAAAACCGCCGGCTAATTACCAGTGCTGAAATTACATATCATGTATCTTTTTTTTATTGCTTAAAATAAAAAAAAACGCTGAATAGTTAAAGTTAAAATTTGTACGTTCATGAATCCTATGCCGAAGGTAAAGTGGGATGGTAAAAAATAAATTTGTTGTTGAGTAATGCTAAGAAAAAGAATTATTATGAATAAGGGAGCTGGATCTATTTTAAGTGCTACAGCCTCATCATATTAAATTATTGCATTTACAAAACAGACGCCGTCTGCTAGTCACGATCATTGCTGGTCATCATTACAATGATCAGCTTCCTGGGTCTCAAAAAAAAGTGATTATAATCTCAAACTGTCAAATTTAAGAAAAATTAGATAAAATTCTTCCTTTAGGTCTCGATATTGCTTTCTTTCTCTTTTCCAAAATAAATTCTTCCTTTATCTAATTTGCATATCTACTTTTTTCATATAAGGATCTTTCTGATAGGTTCCCTCTGGTGATGAATATTTTCCAAATCATTAGTCTCATGTTTCTCTTGTTTACTCTCCATCGGAATATTTCGTATTACCAGAAATACACCGATTTTGTAAAGTTTTACCGGACCCATCAAGGGACCATTAAAATTCAGAAAATAGTAACCAAAAATTTTATAGTAGCCCTGGCAGAGCAGATCATCAGCAATGTGATGTTCTCCAGCGTAACATTACATGCGCTTTCGGATATGATTTGCCTCTCTGTTTCATTTACTGTAGATAAAAGTTTTCAGCATCATCCACAGTGGACTTGCAGTAATATCACCAACCTTTAGTTTATTAGAGCATGTTAGGTACAAATTAAAAGTCTCTAACTTTACCTATTCTGCTTAAATTATTTCCATAATTTATTCTTCGATTCTATTTTTAAAATATTGAAACTTTTAACCTTTACCGGATTTTAAATAAATTATAACATAAAGAACATTCTATTGTTTAATAATACTTATTCGTAATAAAATTTTTAACCCAGCAGAACAAAAACAACTAGTTTCACATTTTCCCCACAAAGACTATATTTTTAAAAAAATTTTATTTTAAGTAGAATTTATTTTTGTAGAATAAACGAGTAAAGACCTTTCTTATTTGGATTTTCATTCAACGAGAAATGAGTTTTTCTATATTCACGAATTTATCTCGGAACCATTTCAAATTATTATTTAAACTGGAGGCGTATTATTTTTAATTAAATTCAGTACTCTTCAAAAGGAATTTAAAAGTGTGTTAATTACGAGTTCTGAGGCTATACGCAGTTTTGTGTATTTTTAATTATACACCAACAAGCATATACACCCTAGAAATGTAATGCGTTCGCGACGTTAGTAACAATTCACAAACTTCATGGAAATTGTTAAGCAGAACTTTTCATTGTTATAAACCTCTCTAGTGACGAAAAACGATTTTTAATTTTCTAACAGCACCTTGTTAACGAACGCTTTCTCTGTTACTAACCACTCTAGACATGTAATTTATAACGTAGAATATTTTCTTTTTTGCAATGTTATAACTAGACGTATAGCCATTGTTTCTATGTAAATATAAAAAAAAGAATATTTAACTGGGAATGTCATTGTTACTGTGACATTGCCGAAACTAAAAGCGGAAAAATTATGGAACAAACACTGGCGGAAAAATAAATTCGAAAATAAAGATGATGGAAATTTTGTTAATGTTGAAATCGTATATATCGCGGATGAGCTTTACGCAATGAAATTGCAAAAGGACACTTATGTTAGTGGGCTTAGTTAACCTCGGCCTTTAGACTGCTCAAGGGTCACGTCATGTGATCGTTAGATCACCGGGACTAGCCAGAACCAAATTAGAAAGCAGGGTAATTGCAAACCATTTGCACGCCACCAGTAACTGACCGAAATCCTAGAAGCACTCTCTTGTGTCCAATAGTTAACCTTTGTCAGCCTTTCCCAAAATTCCTTTGAGTTTTTTTCGAAACTTTGATTACATTTTGTCTTTTGATTCAGCAAATTGACCTATATTATGAAAATGGTAAACTTGTAAAGAACCAACGGTTCAAATCATCAGATTTATACAAAGGAGTTCATCTAATATCATCTTCTATTAATTTTATGCAAACCTACTTATTTATCCTAGCCTCTACTCGTAATGAAACAAAAGTTAGGGAAAGAGACAAGCTTCATTTTGGTACCAATTGGAACTTGATATCTTGCATACAAGAAAACTTATGGCCATTTAAATTCAAAACAAGTTTGCATGTTAAAAATATCAAATTCCTAAAATCATTAAAAACGTTCTGAAATTTTTATCCTAGCCTTTACTCGTACTGAAATAAAAGTTAGGGAAAGAGACAAGCTTCATTTTGGTATCAACTGGAAGTTGATATCTTGCTTACAAGAAATCTTATGGCCAAATGAACAAAAAACTATTTTACATGTTGAAAATATCAAATTTCTAAAATCATAAAAAACGTTCTCAAATTTTTATCCTAGCCTATAGTCGTAATGAGGTAATAGTTAGGGAAAGAGTCAAGCTCCATTTTGGTACCAACTGGAACTTTATATCTTGCATACAAGAAAACTTATGGCCATTTGAATTCAAAATTAATTCACATATTGAAAATATCAAATTCCTAAAGTCATAAAAAACGTTCTTAAATATTTATCCTAGCCTATACTCGTAATGAGATCTCGTAACGACTCTAAAAATATTAGTTCGAAATTAAAAAAATACACTCCTTTTTTCCTAGAATTATTATTTAAGAATTTATTTTAAGACTTCCGGTATGTTATGTCTTTCTCTAATGTCCGGAGTAATTACATAATTCTACGATATTACATGTTATAAAAGTAAATTGCAATTTTTTTTTTTTGAAAATGAATCCTATTTTTGCCAATAATTGCATAATTAAGTTTATTTTCGTTTCCTCGACTCAGTTTGAATAGTACAGAATAGAGTAGGAGAAAATTCGTTAAAATTGAAGTAACCAATACTATGTAGTTCAATTATTCTAAAAGTAGCGTGAAAACACTTTTAACATATTAGGCAATCAGTGTATTTTTAAAGCAGAATTCCCAATGAATAGTAATGTGTTTAAAAGCTCTCACTTAATAAAACGCTTGACCTGAAAAAACGAAAATTTTTAGAGAGATTTAATTGCTAAAATGGTTTTTTTTCTGAAAAAAAAATGTTTCCACATATGGTTGCCGTTAGTTGATTCATCTAATAGTAAAAAAAATTGCAAAATCGTAAAAAATTTTCATATAAAATCTTTTGCATGAGATACTTTTCATTAAATTATATTCTCAAAGAAATATTTAACTTTCCGATAAATATTCATTAGGTAAATATTTTTCAATCTTTTTTGATTAATTATATTTTTACTTTGCTTTTTATATTTTATTTGATGAACTTTGTGCCAGGCGTTTCATAATGTAATATGTATCGACTTTTGAGTAGTAACAAATTTATATTTAAACGTTAACATCAATTAAAGGATTATTATTTTTAGCGTATCGATAAAATGAACTATTTTCATTGGTTTTATTACTCTTCCAGACGAATGTAATTAAGGAAAATATATTAGTAATGCGAATGAAAGATAATCGATTATGTCACAGGTAATTGTAATTTAATATTCTTAAACTTTTGTGATAATACTATTAAAATAGACGTCCTTTACCAAAATGTGGCCAAAAAAGGATCTTTAGGACTATTCAAAAGTCAAATTCATTTAATACTAACGAAGGCGAATTTATTTTTTAATCAACTTTTACTTTCTTACCGCTTTTATTCCTGTCAATTTTCTAAAGTAGATTCGTGATTTTTGAAGCATTCCTCTCCCTCTCGTGGTCAGGTTAAATAGGATTAAAAATTGATTCGACTTTTAGATTGAGGATTAATACTTTTGTCCTCTCTGGAGAATAGTCAACTTCAAGAGGGTACATTTAGAGATAGGCTATTGTCAAGGAGTAAGAAAAAGGGAGTATTAGAGTATTGAGAATGTGGACAGAAAAGTAGAATCCTTAAGTATAGTTGATAAGAGGACAGCGGAGATTCTCTCTGCAAGAAATGGCAGGGATGAGAGAGAGAGAGGTCGAAGGGAGAAAGAAGAACTACGGAGAGGACAATCGAATCAGCAAAATCAAACGGTGAGTCGTACAGAACGAAGCTCGACCCGTAGTTATATAGCTGGAATTTAAATGTCACAAGTAAGGTTTCAACCCACTCGATAAAATTACTTTAACGAATCTACGACCATTTGCTTTCATTCTACCTCGAACTATTTCAAACTCTATGTTTGATCTAAAAATACATCTGATATTTTAATATTTATATTATTTATACAAAATAGACAAGGACAGGTACCCAATGAAATGGAGAAGCAATTAGTTGATCCTTCTTAAATAATTTTGTAGACAGTTCTCCAGAACGTCCAGGTGCTTCTATTCTATCTATTCTAATTGCACTCTCAATAGGAGAAACAACATCTTGAGAATGTTGTTCAGGGCAGGTGGAATGTCGTCAGAGATGTTGATGGAAGAGGGTATCTAACTATCAGTTGCAGCAATTTTCCGTTTAGCCAGTGACCCCAGTACTCCAAGCGAATGCAGCCCAAACACTGAGACAAGAGTTAAAGTGTTTTAAGGTGAATTTCTGAGCTATGATACTTTTTTATTTTTTCAAAAAGTCCGGAATGCTGTAGACGATAAATTTCAATTTTCCCTTTAGGGATGAATTAATTTTGCTATCGGGTAATAAAGTGAGAATTGAAAATACGAAATTGTATATTGTGACCTGTTTCACTAACGCGAAAATAATGAAGCTTGTAAAACGGAAGCTGATATCGCGAAGGTGATCTCACATGTTAAAGCCATCTATCTTTTCCTATCTAAAGCCATACGCCCTGCCGAGTACACCAGGTTGGTTAGTTTCCCCTTTCGATTTGCTTCTATTCTCCAACAATTCGATATACCCGCTGTAAATAATACCGACTCTTTATCACATCTCTTTTATCTTAATAGGTAAAGTTTTCAGAAAACAATTTACGACTGATAGCAATTAAGACTGAAAAAAATTGACTAAATGTAGAACTTCTTGAAGTGTATTCCTTTTTTTAAATGAAGACTGCACTTCTATATCTCAGTTTCGTGTCAAAGTGTCATTTTCATAAACTATATTTGTCTAACGAAAAAAGTTTCAAGTCAAGTAATGTCCCTAGGTTTTTAAAAAGGTTAAACGGTATTCTCATATTCCTTGTTAAATTAACATTGACGAATTATAAATCTCCACATACAAGTTACATTTAAGAATTTCATTCTGTAAAACTTTCTAAAAAGTAACTAAAAAATACTGAAAGAAACAGTTCATTTCTATACAGTTTATCGGTAAAAATAGCGGTGGTGTTATTTTGGTGAATATTGGAATAATTTTCCAAGCACTTGTATGAGGCTCATCAGAGTCATAAATAAAGTGTACTTTATTCTGCACAATTTCCTCTGGAACTAAGCACTTTAGTGCAAAAAAAAAAAATTGGATCCATAAAAGAACTACAAGTCGATTCTCTGTCGTTCATTGCCGACGATCGCGTGAGCAATGCTCCATGCCCATGCATTTCCTACACAAGTGGCGAAATAGAGTATATACACGAATAAGAGAGTACACGCAAGCAGAGTTGAAAAAACCTCTTCAAGTGTACAGTGAGGCACGCGATATAAAAAGTTCCAGCTGCAAGAACAGTTCAAATAAATTTCTTTCAAAAAAAAAAAAATTCTCCACCAAACCTGACAACTCACCATTTGAATTATTCACAACAAACTATTTATCATTAATATGATAAATTATTTATTTATTAATTATTAGATGTTAAATAATTTTTGTTGTTTAAAATAAGAAAAATTTATTTGTGGTTAAATACTGGGCTAAGTTGTAAGACTACAAAAACACATCTTAATGTTTTAATTAATAGTTAAATCTACTATTAGATATTAAATAATTTTTGTTGTTTAAAATAAGAAAAATGTATTTGTGGTTAAATACTGGGCTAAGTTGGAAGACTACAAAAACACCTCTTACTTAATGTTTCAATTTATAGTTGAATCTACTCAACAGTCAGTGCTGTGTTACAGTTGAACATAAGGGAACGTTATAAAAGCAATTTTTTGATTTATAAACTTTACTATAAAACCATTTAGTTCAGAATTTGAAATCAAAAAGTGTTTTCTAAAAAAGGCTTATTTACAAAATGTAGCAAAATATCGCTTTCAAAGCGAGAGGGAGAGAGAAAGAGAGCCTAGTAATAATAGTATATAACTGTCGGAATTAATATATTCCTCTGGAAACTCGGAATAGTTTCAATGTCCAGTGCTTTGGTACACATTCAATATTACCGCACAAGGTTTTTGATGATCGGTTTACGATCTGATGGACAGAATTCAAGAGCTGGATATGTAAAGTAGTGATATTATCAACATTAGAAAAACCGCAGACTCGATTTTCATGGGTATAATATTTACTCTAAGGAATTATAGTTTTAAAAGTGAAACTCGCCTTTGGACGAATATTATTTGTCCCCAAAGTTGTTCCCCTAAGAAATTTCAATCTCGAAATTCGTCTCCAATACGACAATCATCAAAGTAGATATAAAATATAGAAGAGGTTTTGCGGTTGAATACTGGTCTTTATTGATAGTAAAACTTTAAGGGGATAGGAACAGTAAGCAACACAAAAATTTGGGGAAAAAATATATTGACGGCTAAAAATGGTAACAAAAAATCCTAACCTCTAAAGTAGAACACTATTTCTAGCAGGTAAAACTTATGCTGCAAACAAAAATTAGGAATTCATTTTTGTTTTGTGTTTCTACAACGTAGAAGTAGTACTCTAAAACTCCATTCAATTTTTTTTTTTGCAGACAATTTACTGCCGTAAAAGTATCCTGCAAAGTAAAATAAAATAATACGTGGCGGATGTAAGGGATGTAGAGATCTTCTGTTGGTGTGGAACAATGAGATCACAGGGACAGTAGAGATTTTATCTATCTCGTCTTCGATCGAGTTTAAAGCAATTTCTAGCGGAATCGCCCCAAGCTTTCAGGATATTTCTTTTTCTCTTGAGAAGAAAGTCAAGAGAGCACTCTCTCTCTCTCTCTCTGCCCCAAACTTCGAGACTCGTAAAGAGGTCTTAAGTCTTGATAGATAGAGGAATGAATTGGATCAAGTTTTTGATTTGAATTGACTTCACTCTAACAGCTCATATGGAGCTTGATCAATCACGTTTTAGTGTCCAAAAATTTTACTGCAAGAAACTTCTTTTCCCAGGAGACAAAAGACTCCGCCTCGGACTCAGCATCCTCATTGGATACTTAGGGAAGTCATCAAACTCTGTTGATGGTTCATCCTTTCTTATCTGAAGCAGAATGGACGATATCTGATCATTGGTTATAGACTTCTTCCTCAGTTTCATCTTTACTGTACCTAAATACATAAATATATCTTTAGTATTATTATGGAAACGTACCCTTTCCTATTTCCACTTGGTAATGTGGCAATTGAATTAAAAATAGTTTATCAGATTCCTCTTTTGGGAAACTAGCAGATGAATCAATATATAAAATCTATTTGTGGTTGGATACTGGGCTAAAAAGTTATTAAACTCTAAAATTCTAAGTGAAAGCACTATATTTCAATTAAAATGAATGAACAGTTTTTAGTTGATTTTAACAATGGGAATTATGGGATTACTCTAAAAGTTTATTTGTTTTGTAAATTTTTTGATGTGAGAGAAAAATATTTTTTTATCAGATAATATGTATAAAAGGTGAAATAGGAAGTCAGAGAATTTGCATTGCAGTTAATCTTATCTCGTTTTCATGTTATACACATATGTAAGAGCGTGTATCGATGTGCTAATTGAAATGCAAATTTGGATTCAAACGCAATAGGAAACGCGAGCACGGGTGCCAAGCGAAATACCGACACAATCTATGTGAATCTCAGACCCAATTATACAATTGCATATGTACGTGTAAAGTACTTGAACCGAATTGCCATCTAGTTTGCAGGACATATCGATGACGATAAGTAGTAGTTGTGGAACATTGACTTGACAGAATTCATTCTCCAGGAAATTTGTTGCTCATTCACTTGATAAATTTACATATAAACTGATAAAAAAAAATAGTATACAAAAGAATTGTAACATCTGAATGCAATGAATAATAAATAATTTTCATTCGCATGAAATAATTGAAAAATCGTAAATCGAATTTACAAATGAATTCTTTAACAATGTTATTTTACAAATTCAATTGTACTTGTTATTTAAACTGTGTATTCTTGACCCCTATCATAAAATAATTTTTTTTTCCCGAGCATTCAGCAAACCCATTCAGACGTCACGTGGAACCCATTTTTTTTAAACATAGGACCATTTTTCATTTACTTTTGAGCACTTGTTGGAAAATGAAATTTCCCTCTCGTATTTACACGATTTTTTTTGCGAATTATTGTTCTCTTTCTTGCATATTACCAAGCAGTTTCCGCATCCTTTTGCTCTTTATATTTCCATTCACTGACTTTGCATTTTCACTGTTCAGCAATTTAGAGAATTATTGAATTTTCTTCCCCATCATCAGGAAATAAAAATTTAATCTTCTAAAACTGGACTGGAAGTATTTTTATTTGAATAGAATCTTCAAAACTATGAAGAATAGAGAAGAATGTTGTGGGGCTTCACCTAGTGGAAATAAAGCATTCAAAAATTGATAATCTGTGACCTACTTCCTACAATTAGGAAATTCTAGAAATCTCTAAACATGCGAATTTAATTCAAATTTAATTTAATCTTTATAATTGCTTGTTTGCATTAGAGTAATATTTGTTTTTCATTGAAGAGAAAATAGATTTCCTGAAGAGACTAATGATAAGTAGTACTTTTACTATGTATGTGTCTAATTCAAAATTCAATTTCATCTTCATAGTCGAGCATTTCTACTAACACTTGAACATGAAGATAGTTAGCGAAACAGGATACGATGCTGAGCTGTTTAGCAGTTTTCGTATAATGGACCTCGAGCATTCTGAAACACTACTTTTCTCTATCTCATTTATCAGCACTTCCTTTATTGAGAAAATAGCTCGTCGTATTTTCCAAAAAAACATTGTTTCGCATTTATCGCATAATTTCCTGCACATTTTCAAGTTCCAAAAAAATAATTACAGCCACTGTGTGGAACAATGAGGACAATGAACCATGAAGATATGTTCCAACTTCCTAACAAGAATTCTATCATCCCGTTTGTAAATTTTCAAAAAACCATCAAACTAAATTTTTTTTTGATGAAAAAAGGCAAACTAAAAGTTTTGATAAAAAAGAGGGAAATATGAATAATTGTGGGTTTTTTTTCGGAGAATTGGGAATTTCTGAATAAATTGAACAGTAGGCAAGGCGCGACGGCCGCGAGTGCTTGTTTATTTTGGAAATTAAATTGAATTGCCCCATAACTTGCCGGTCTATTAGCCTTGGGGACGCGGCTAGTTTGCTCGTAAATCTCCGGAGTATCGGAAGGGGCAGCAGGGAGAAGGAGGAGGGAGGGCATTGGTGGTGGTGGTGGTGGTGGTAGTAGTAGC
The DNA here is from genome assembly GCF_015476425.1 of Leptopilina heterotoma. Classification (NCBI taxonomy): domain Eukaryota; kingdom Metazoa; phylum Arthropoda; class Insecta; order Hymenoptera; family Figitidae; genus Leptopilina; species Leptopilina heterotoma. Next base: position 1,752,503 of record NW_025111078.1, on the reverse strand, counting down.
AGCAGCAGCAGTGGTCCTTGCTGAGGGTGGAGGGTTTCGATTCGGTCGACAATGCGTCCGGAAGCTCCCAGGAAATACATGGGCGTGGTACCGAGATAAATGTACTCTAACATTTGCATACTTACCTCTCGGGTTCAAAAGCTTGAAATCCTTCAATCCATCCCTCCCCTTCCTCTTCAGCCAGAAACTATTCCCAACCTGTCATCGACCAACTGCATCATCCTCGCTATCATCAGCTATAGGTCACAGCAATTGACATATGACTTTTGATTAATTTCCCTTTTCTTTCCCTTCGATTAAAAGGGTGTTTTAAGGTGAATTTCTGAGCTATTAAAATTAATTCTTTTTCTAAATATGAGATGAGCCGCTTTTCGATTTGAACGGCGTTAGTTGGCTGGTTAACACTGAACCTAGAAACTAACTTGTTTAATCCAAAAAGGCCAAAGAACAGATAAGTGTTTTCAGGTGAATTTTTGAGCTATTAATTCGTATTTTAAAAATATTTCTTGAACTAGAGAACTAGAGAAATTCTTAATAAATAATAATTTTGGGATTTATAAAAATTATTGAAGAAAAAAACTCTTCTAAAGCTTTTAAGTGGTTTTTACCATTCCCCTCTAGGAATATAAAGATTCGTCCACTTTCTTCCTTACTGAAAAAGAAAAATTAGATGAAAGTTGTGTTAACTTTTCTTTGAAAAGAAAATATTTTCTTTCCAAAGTCCGAATTTGGCTACTTTTCAAAAAAATTTCCAACTTCAACGCGGTGAAAGAAGTGTGAAAAAAAACTCTTTATTTTCTTTATATTATTTTTCTTGTCGAATGTGACTTTTACGTTGGGGAATTTTTATTTATTCTTTGGAAATTAGATTATTTTGTCAAAAAAGAGATGTTATAAACTTAGAAGTGTCTCTCCTTGTTCTCAACAACAACAACAGCGGAAAAAAACAAGAAGAAAACAGGACAAAAAAAAATTCCGGAAAGCTTCGGATTAAAATGATTTACTGCTAAAGAACAAGGGTGCAACTGAATTGTGTGTGAGTTTATAAAAATTTATAGATTTGTGTGTTGGAGAATGGAATGGAAGCTAAACGCGACAAACTGGAGAACCGGATGTACCTAAAGACAAATGTGCAGGACTAGTCAGTACCAGAAATTCCAGTGGGACGAACACCTTTCAGGAACGAGTCGACGGATTTATCGTTCTGTTTCTCTGGAACATTATTATTGAATGAGCCTTCAATGAATTTCGCAGCTTTTCTGCAATGTACATTTCCAACGCAGTTTTTGAAATTTAATGTGGAAATTAACGAAAATCTAGTAAATTTTCTTTTAAAAATAATTTTTTTAATTCCTTTTTCTTTTTAGTTATGAAATTATATGAATTACTTTTAATTATGAACTACTTTCAATTACAGGCTTTGCACTCAACTACTAAAACCTAGTATTTACAACTTTTTTTTAAAAATGTACTATTATTTAATTAAATTTATAATTAAATTCTTCGCTGAAATTCCATTTTTTTGAAATATTTACTATTTTAATAAAATTTCTCAAAGGAATTAATTTCATGAATAATAAAATTTTGAGTGGAATTCAATTACTTAAAATAAAATTTACAAGAAAATTGTATTAAAATTGGCTTAAAATAATTGAATTTATGGAATAAATTTTATTATTAATGAAAATAATTTAATTAATTAATTTCTTAATTCAAAAAAATTCAAATATTTCAAAAAAATTTTATTAACATTCTTCGCAAGTATTTAATTGCTTTTACAAATAACGAAATTCTTTGCTGAAATTTAATTATTTTTAATATCTACAATTGAATATTAATAAATATTAATAAATTTATAGTAAATAAATATTAAGAAATAATTAATAAATATTTAAAAATATTAATAAATTTTAATAAATTTTAATTCCAAAGAATTCAATTATATAAAATAATTTTAATAAAATTAAAAATTAATCTCAGTAAAAATTTTAAATAATATTTAAATATTAAAAGCGTTATACATAGAATGAACTTTTAGAAATAATTAAATTTCTAAGATTTAAAATTTAATCTTTGAAAATTTAATTTGTTTTGTAAAACTAAAAATATTCAAATATTTATTTTAAATAACTGTTATATTAATTTATTTTTTTTCTCAAAAAAAATTATTAAAGCTTTAAATAATTTTATTTAAAAATTTTTAAAAAATGAATTTTGAAAGAATTGCTATTGGTAATTTTTGGAAATAGTTAAATTTCACAAAAGTTTTTACACTCTTAAATTATTTAAAATTTTAATTCCTGTGGAAAAATAAATAGGTATTTAAATATTTAATTTTTAAAAAATATTCTACTTTTGAAGGTAATTCAATTGAGAAATTCTGAAAAAATTAGTCTTTTAATTAATTTTAATTAAAATTTGTTGAATATAGTTAAATTCTCGATAAAATTTTAAATATAGTTATTTTAATTTTTTATTAATAGGGAACTTTTGTCGCAAATTAAATTAAAAGGATTTTGTCGGAATTTGTACATATTTTAAAGAATTTTATTATTTTACCTTTAAAAATTATTTTTCAAAATCGTAATTTTTAAAGAATTGTAACTAAAATTTTGAAAAATTATTGAATTTCATAGAGAAAATTTATAATTGAAATTTAGTAATTTTAAAATAAAAAAAGATAATATTTTTATGGAAATAAGAAAAATACAGAATCAAAATTTCTTAATTTTTGTAAATCGACAAAAATGAGAATTTTTAGTTTTTAAATTTAATTCTTCGATTCTTTTTCAAATTTTTTCCGTCTTGAAGCTACTTTTTGATAGTTTTTTTTTTAATTTTTAATAATCTGCAACGTTCTTTGATATAAAAAATTGATTTTAAAAATTAATTATAAAGTGCGAAGTCTGTGCAATTAAAAAATGATTTCAATTACAAATTGATTTCACATTCTAAATTTTAAAAAAAAATTTCAAAATTGAAAAAAACTAATAAAAAAATGACAATAAAATTTGACCTTGTAAGCAATGAGATTGTAAAAGAAAAATGATGTAACGTTTTTATAAAAATACGTCTTAAGGTAAAAACAGATTTTTTTGTTTTAACATTGATTGAAAAGAACATTATAATCGTATCTTATGTAAAGAATATGAAAACTTAATTGCCATGCGTCATCATTTTAAAAGTTTGTAATTACAATCTAATAAAGAGAGACAGAGAAAAATATATCAAGTTCGTGACAACTTACAAAATTCTCAAGTTTATTTTCACATAAGTCAATTCTTTACACATTTAATTTTTTAAAAAATATTTTCTTTCATAAATTCGTTCTTACATTTTACGCTTTTTTACGTTTCTTTTTTACATTTTAAGCTGTCTTACGTTTCTTTTTACGTTTTTACAATTGTTTTAGAAATTAAGATAAAAAATTTACACTATTCATTTTTAAAAAAATTTTTCTGTCATAAAATCATTTTTACATTCTACGCTTTTTTACATTTCTTACAGAAATCAAGTTCAAAAAATTAAAAAACTTTAAATTAACATTATTTTTCTTCTGAATCACATTTTCATTTTTATCGTCAGTCTGCGATATTTTCATTTTTTTTTTATTTACAAAAACTTTTTCTAACTTAGAATTTGCTCCATACAACCATTATTTTTCATATCAATAAACATTTCCAATAAAATATCACGAAATTTATCCCCACCAATGTCACTGAAATAGGGTATATTTTTTTCAGCATCATTAAAATCAATCTTCTCTACTTTCAAACCGTGCATAATTGGCAAATAAAATGCAGCGATCATAAAACCAAAAAGTGCATATTTTTTATAGTCGTTTAGAAAATTTTCTTTTGCAAATTCACTGGAGGGGGAAAAATTAATTTTCTTAAAATATCCAATTATTGAATTATAATAAACATCGAAGACTTGATGAAATTTTGTTCTAATATCATTGGGTGACATAGACAAATAAATAAATGTCGAAAGATCAATAGCCGGTGAAGCGTACGATAACATTGCGAAATCAATTAACATTGCCTTGCAACCAAATTCAGTTTTTTTGAAAAAAACATTATCTATCGTAAAATCCCCATGACATAATGTTGCTAATTTAATATTTTTCCCATCCATTGCAACTTGCATACAATTTTCGAATGAATTTTGAAAAAATTTCTCCGCCTTATCACAGAAATGTTGATCATAATTTCTCTCGCGAAGACACTTTATTATTCTTGGCATTAAATTATTGATTAATGTGGGAAATATATTTTTCTCACGATATTCGTATCTTGATTCTTGAATGCCATTCACTATTTCATGGAATTTCGATGGTGAATTTGATTTTAGAACATAACCCTTGGCGTGAAATTCACCAATTTCTTGCATTGCTGCTAAAATATATTCCATATTAACATTCACTTTTTGTGGACACTTGTGATAGTTGAGCTTGTTGATATTTTCGACGACAACAACTTTATTTGATAATGTCTTTTCGTTTGTATAAAAACACTGAGGATAATCACAACTATTTTTCATGTAATTTTCGTAGAATAAAATTTCATTGTGAAAAAGTTTATCAATTTGACAATATTCCCTTATTGCTTCATCTTGATTTGGTCGTTTTATCACTAGACTTAAAGTTTGCACATTGTTATTATTTTTTAATTCAAGATCGAGAAATATCACATCCGAAATGAATAATCGTTCGAAATTAACAACTTTGTATTGTGAGACACTTGTTTCTTGATTTAACGATAATTTTAATTTTGGTATTAAATAATCGTCTAACCATAATTTTGTCTCTTGCAAAGATTCATTTCCGTTAATTTCTTCTTTTTCGCCATTATTCACTGTTTCGTTAGACATTGTTAGTTGTTTTTTGGATTTAAAATGAAAATGAAAATGAAAATTTTTAATTTCAAATTCACACTGTAATTTTTGATTTTTGAGTTTTTAGTGTTTCATTGGGGAACAAGAAATAATGACTAAAACTTTTAAGCTAGACACTAGAATGGTGACTAGACGGAAGGTATGACTTCACTTGCATGCAGAGTGTGTTATTATTATCCGGATTCTGGATGGTCACTGTGAATGAGTTTGTCATTAGGTTTAATACTCTGGTGGGAGCAATCGCACAAGTGGGGATTCAATGTTTCTTTATTGCTTATATACAAGGTCGTACATAGAGTTTCGATTTAAGATAAGAAAAAAAATTTTTTAAACGAAATTTTTCAATTTTTTTCCCTCTAAATATACAATAAATAAATAAAAATAAAGTAAATTTAATTCAATCGTAAAGTTTTATAAGATTTTGTCTATTCTTCTATTTTTATTTATTATCGCATTAATAAAGAAATTCAACATTAAATTCAGCATTAAATTCAACATTAAAATAATCTACAATTATTTTAATAAAATTTCTAAAAAGAATTCAATTATTTTAATTAAATTTCTAAAAAGAATTCAATTATTTTTAAAACATTATCATTCTCAATTTTTATAAGGAAATAATTTACATCATTTCTACTTCTTAATTGACAATTGCTTTAATAAAATTTAAAAAAAAATTTAAAAAAAAATTAAATTAAAAGTTTTTTAAAAAATAAAACAAATGTTGTTTAATAATTTCTTTTTTAAATAATGAAATTATTTTGACGAATTTTAATAAAATCTTTAAGAATAATTACATTTTTTATAGGAATTCGATTAAAATTGTACTAAAAATAATTAAAATTCTGCGATTATGAAAATAATTGAATTTCTGAAACAAATTTATTACTAATAAAAATAATTGAATTCATTAAAAAAATTTATAATTTATAAAAATAATTCAATGTTTGCGTACAATTTTATTAAAACTTTTTTTTTAATAATTGGATTCTTTTGGAAATTTATTAAAATATTAGATATTGAAAATCATTGAAATGAGGAAAATTTTTGAAAATAATTGAATTTCAAAAAATTTCTTTCAAGTTTTGAAAAGAATCGTGTTTATTAATAATTGAGATTAAACATTCATTTATTGAATTTTATTAAAATTTTTGAAAATTCTTTTGAAAAATTTTATAACGAATTAAGAAAAAAATTGAATTATTTCGTAAAATTTTTTTGATAATATAATTGAATTTTTGTAAAAAATTTTATTATTCATAAATATAATTGAATTGTTTCAAAGGGTTTATTAAAATTTCAGAAAATAATTGAATTTTTTTCGAAAAATATTATAAAAATTTTTTAAAAATGTAATTTTTTTATGAAATGTTATTAAAAGTTTAAAAAATAATTGAATTTTTGCAAAGAATTTTTTCTATTTACAAATATAATTGAATTTTTTAAAAAAATTTATTAAAATTGTAGAAAATAATTGAATTTTTTCAAAAAATTTATTATAATTGTAGAAAATAATTGATTTTTTGCAAAGACTTTTATTATTTATGAATATGATTGAATTAAATCGAAGGATTTATTGAAATTTTTAAAAATAATTGAATTCTTTTGAAAAATATTATTAAAAATTTTTTAAAAATGGAATTCGTTCATGAAATGTTATTAAAATTGTGATAAAAATAATTGAATTTTTGCAAAGAATTTTACTATTTATAAATAAAATTGAATTATTTCAAAGGATTTTAAAAATTTTAGAAATTAATCGTATTCGTTCGTAAAATGTTTTAAAAAATTTTGTTTAAAAATAATTGAATTTTTGCAAAAAATTTTACTATTTATAAAAATAATTGAATTCTTACGAAGAATTTTATTATTTATGAAAATAATTGAATTCTTGCAAAGAATTTTATTAAAATTTTCAAAATTTATAAACAAGAATAATTAATTAGTAAATTAGTTAATAATTAATTTTTTTAAAAAATCTGAAATTATTCAAAAATTCATATTTGAAAATAAAAAATAATTGCATAATAATTATAAATTGAATATCAATTTAGAAAAAAAAAATACAAAATTGAAAAATAGTTAAAATAATAAATAATGAAAATAAAATTTTGATCTTGTAAGTAAATGTAAAAGAAAAATGATGTAACGTTTTTATATAAAAATACGTATTAAGGTTTAAAATAGTTTTTTTTTGTTTCAACATTGATTAAAAAGAACATTATAATCGTATCTTATGTAAAGAATATGAAAACTTAATTGTCATGTGTCGTCATTTGAGAAGTTTGTAATTACACCTAATAAAGAGAGACAGGGAAAAATATTTCAAGTTCATGACAATATACAAAACTTCAAGTTTATTTTCACAGAAGTCAATTGTTAACACATTTAATTTTTGAAAAAATATTTTCTTTCCTAAATTCGTTTTTACATTTTACGCTTTTTTACATTTTTTCTAGAAATCAAAATAATAAAATTTTTTAAATTCAAATTAACATTACTATTTTCTGAATTAAAATTCTATCTTTATCGTCAGTCTGAGATAGTTTAATTTTTTTATTTATTTACAAAAACATTTTCTAACTTAAAATTTGCTTCATACAACCATTATTTTTCATATCAATAAAAATCTCTAATATAATATCACGATATTTATCCCCACCAATGTCACTAAAAAAGGGGATATTTTTTTCAAGATTATCATAATCAATTTCCTCTAGTTTCACACCGTGCATAATTGGCAAATAATATGCAGCGATCATAAAACCAAAAAGTGCATATTTTTTATAGTCGTTTAGAAAATTTTCTTTTGCAAATTCACTGGAGGGGGAAAAATTAATTTTCTTAAAATATCCAATTATTGAATTATAATAAACATCGAAGACTTGATGAAATTTTGTTCGAATATCATTCATTGACATAGACAAATAAATAAATGTCGAAAGATCAATAGCCGGTGAAGCGTACGATAACATTGCGAAATCAATTAACATTGCCTTGCAACCAAATTCAGTTTTTTTGAAAAAAACATTATCTATCGTAAAATCCCCATGACATAATGTTGCTAATTTAATATTTTTCCCATCCATTGCAACTTGCATACAATTTTCGAATGAATTTTGAAAAAATTTCTCCGCCTTATCACAGAATTGTTGATCATAATTTCTCTCGCGAAGACACTTTATTATTCTTGGCATTAAATTATTGATTAATGTGGGAAATATATTTTTCTCATAATAATAGTATCTTGATTCTTGAATGCTATTCACTATTTCATGGAATTTTGATGGTGAATTTGATTTTAGAACATAACCCTTGGCGTGAAATTCACCAATTTCTTGAATTGCAGCTAAAATATAATCCATATGGAGATTTACATTTTGTGAACACTTGTGATAGCCGTGCTTGTTGATATTTTCGACGACAACAACTTTATTTGATAATGTCTCTTCGTTTGTATAAAAACACTGAGGATAATCACAACTATTTTTCATATAATTTTCGTAGAATAAAATTTCATTGTGAAAAAGTTTATCAGCTTGACAAAATTCCCTTTTATATTCATTTGGTCGTTTTATCACTAGACTGTAATTATTTTGCACATTGCTTTCATTTTTTAATTCCAAATCGAGAAAAATCACATCCGATACAATTAAATGTTGGAAATCCACTATTTTGTATTGTGAGACACTTGTTTCTTGATTTAACGATAATTTTAATTTTGGTATTAAATAATCGTCTAACCATAATTTTGTCTCTTGCAAAAATACATTTCCCTTAGTTTCTTCTTTTTCACCATTATTCACTGTTTCGTTAGACATTGTTATTTTTTTTTAGATTTAATATTAAAATTAAAATTTTTTATTTTAATTTTTAATTTTTAAAATTCACACTGAAATTTTTGATTTTTGAGTTTTTATTGTTTAATTGACTTTGGAACAAGATATAATGGCTAAAACTTTTGAGACGGAAGGTGTGTCTTCACTTTTATGCAGAGTGTGTTATTATCCGGATTCTGGATGGTGACAGTGAATGAGTATGTCATTAGGTTTAATATTCTAGTGGGAGTAATCGCACAAGTGGGGGTTGAAGGTTTCTTTATTGCTTAATTTTTTTTTATAACGAAATTTTCCGATTTTCCCCCTCAACAAATATACAATTTATTTATTTATTTATTTATTTATTTAAATAAATGTTAATAAAAATAAACTAAATTCAATTCAATTATGAAGTTTTATAAGATTCTCTGTATTTTTTTATTTATGAGCATCTCTTCGTTTAAAATTAATAAAGATTTTTTAAACATTTTTCTCTTTAATATTTATGACATGTACTTAAATTAAAAAATATTAATTTAATAAACTTTATATTTTATTCAATGTTTCATAAAATATTTATTACCCTGCCTTTATGCATTTAAATATAATACCTATAATTATGAATATCATTCTTTAGATGATAATTAAAATATCTAATTTTTTTATTAACCATTTCACGCACGATTTTTTTTTTATAAAGAAGTGTATTTTTTGTCATCTTTTGTATTTATTTTCGTTCTCGTGACTCTTGAAAACACGTTTTTATAAAAATCCAACAAGTTTTTTAAAATTCTTCCGCCATATTGGATCCGCCATTTTGAATTTTTTTAATTTGACTTTAAATTCGTAATCAGCAACCCCGAAAACCCCGAAGTAACAAGTTTCGAACGAATTCGATCAATTTTTAAAAATTCTTCCGCGGATCTTAATCCACCATTTTGAATTTCGAAAAACTGATGTCGGATCCGTAATCAGCGACCCCAAAAACCCCCGAGTAACAAGTTTCTAACGAATCCGTTTGTTTTTTAAAAATTCGTCCGCCATATTGGATCCGCCATTTTAAATTTCGAAAAACTAATTTCATATTCGTAATCAGCGACTCCAAAAACCCCCGAGTAACAAGTTTCTAACTAATCCGTTTGATTTTTAAAAATTCGTCCGCCATATTGAATTTCGAAAAACCGATATCGGATTCGTTATCAGCGACCTTGATAACCCTTCAAAAATAGTTTATTTTTATTAGTTTAGCTTTATTTAATTTTCGATTTTGTAATTTTCTTGTAAATTTCGCAATAAAAATTCTTTTTTTATTATTATTATAATTAAAAAATTGTTCATTCTTTATTGCAATGTGAATTTTTAGTCAGTATTATTTTATTTATTCTTTATTTATTTCATTTATATTTTTAGATATATATATATAATTACTTTATTTATTTTAATTATTATTTACTTAATAACTCAGGTTTATAAGGTTTTGAACCTAAGTAATGAAATCTTGTTTCTCAGATCTTTTTAACAAATTTAATGTTTGATTTTAAAAATTCAAAATGGTGGATCCAATATGGCGGACGAAAATATTAAAAATTGAACAGATTCGCTTGAAATTTATTTATCGGCGGTTTTCGAGGTTGCTGATTACGAATCTGATATCAGATTTTAAAAATTCAAAATGGCGGATCCAATATGTCGGACGAAAATATTAAAAACTGAACAGATTCGCTTGAAATTTATTTATCGGCGGTTTTCGAGGTTGCTGATTACGAATTTGATGTCAGATTTTAAAAATTCAAAATGGCAGATCCAATATGGCGGATGAAAATATTAAAAAATGACGGATTTGATTGAAATTTTTTATTCGGGGGTTTTCGGGGTCGCTGATTACGAATCTGATATCATATTTTCGAAATTCAAAATGGCGGATCCAATATGGCGGACAAATTTAAAAAAATTACTTAAATTTTTATTAAACTTGGACTATTTATTAGAAAATTTGTTTACAGACGTTAGTCTTTAAATAAATTTTCTAATAAATAGTCGTTCGGAAATCCTAGTAACTAATTTTTCTTTGTTATTAAAATATCGTTTTCAGAAAATGTATCTAAAAGTATTTTTCATTTCAATATGAATTCATAAATTCTTTCAAGTCTTAAGAATAAGAAGGAGATATTCACAATATTTTTCCTCACTTTATCATCAATTACTTTCAACTTATATGCCATTAATAATAATCTAATCTTCCTGTTTTTATATTCACTTTCTTTGTCTATCTTTAAAACGTAAATTGTTTATGTACATTCGAAACTTTGTTTTCTCAGTGAAAAAAGAATTGAAAGAAATAATTTAGAATCAACAAAAAAGAGAAAATTAAAAAAAAAATACAAACCTAACAAATAGAAAAAGTAATAATCTTTAAATCTTTTTTAAAATCCATTAACTATGCAAAACTAAAGACCATCAATATTACTTGAAAGCATTGCATTAGATTTTTCTCTCAAACATTGATTCATGTACGATCACCCTAAAATAAATTCCCCGCTTACGGTCGTTTTTTTTCTTTTTGCTTTGTTGAATAAAAAAAAAAAATAAACAATAAAAATGGTAGATAGCACTACCCGATTCGCTAACTCTTCCAAACGTTTTGTTCTCGGCTTGGCGAAAAAAAAATATATAACAGTAAAATAAATTATTTCTGCACGAGTAAACCTTTCCTCTCCTGCGTTTATATAGTAAATTGGAATTTTCAGGATCATTTCTGCTAAGGGTTGCAAACACCCAATGACTAAACAAATCATATGAATTTCATCTTTTTCATCCGCGTTAAATAATAAATCAATAATTTAATCTGTGTCAAATGGAAAAAAAATGAAATAACACCCAAGCATGAAAATTTATCTATACATTTTTATTATTCCACATATAGATCTGAAAAAAGGAAGTTACAAAAAAATATATTTGATTACATAAATATTTCTGTAAAGCGTAGCGTATAATTTTTTTTAATTAGCATGATTTGTCTTTTTTTACTTAAAAAAAAAAACACCGAGTTATTTAAATTTATGAAAATTGACTAATTTATTTTCTTTTTGAAAAGTCAGTGAGTTAATAAAAATGTTAAAATATCATTTTTTTTTTGCAACCAATCACTATATTTGACGTATAAATTTAGTTTTATTTTTCCTCTCAGTGCCAATAATTAACTTTGTATAATCGATTTTGCCATAAATTTTGTGATTAAATTTTTAATAAACCCGCTTTTATTCGTTAGTCATTTATTTATCGATTAATCCCTTAAAAAAAACTCGCTTCTATATACCGATTATCAACTCCGACTATTTGATATTTTTTTAAAAGATTTATTTCTTCCTCGCATTCAATATAAAATAGTCTTTAGATACTTGAACAAATTTTATTAAATAAAGAATTTCTTTTTGTGGCGACAAAGAAAAAAAAAGTACAAATAATTGTAAAATTTTTAATAAATACGAATAATAGTAAATTTTTTATTTTTATCATAAAAGGGAAATTGATTTTTAAATTATTTAACAAGAATTTACAGTGTATATCTCAACGTGCAACGAATGTAATATCCTACGTGTATACTCATATAACCTGTTTAAAATTTACTGCTCGAGAAATATTTCTCAGATAACAAGAGCGACGAGATATAATGCACATCTGTTGCAATACTAGACTATAAAATGAAGACTTACAACACGATGCGTGTAGGTAATAATTTTGAATAGTGTAATTAGGAAAATTCTGTAATAAAACACGAGATATGAATGATTTTTTTAAAAGGGAATTGTAATTTTAGAAAAAATTTCATTTTTCAACAAGAAAATTTGAGTACGATGTAAAAGAGGAGAAAGAATTATTTTTTTTAAATTTTTCGATCGAGAAATAAGTGGGAAAAGATGAAACGAGTTGTGGAAGAGTTTTCCCCACTCTTGGTGCGCGCGCCGCACGCCAGGAGTGGGGAAGACCCCCTCTCTTCCGCCTGAGCCACTCCCGCTGCGCGCGCAGTACGCCGAGAGTGGGGGAAACTCTCTCCTTTCCGTCTGAGTCAATTGCAGCTCGTGGCTTCCCTCCTGCTGCGCACGCACTACGCTAGAAGTGGGGGAAATCCTCTTTTCTGCCTGAGCGAAGATAATTATAAATTATCATAGTTACAAATTAGCGAAATTAATTAATAAAATTGGGAAATATGAAATGTAAAATAATCTCCTTGAATTAATTTAATTACAAATACAAATTATAAAAATAAAAAATAGAAAGTAGTAAAATTAAAAATTAGTATTTATTATCAATTAGTACAAATAAATTAATAATAAATTTTATTATAAACCCACTCGTATGAAATTGTATTCCGTTTATCATTTTGTATTTGAAATAAAATACATTTTACACAAACAGGTGCAATGAAATTCATAGAAACGAGAATAAATTTTAACTTTATTCCAAACATGTTTTCAACTTGTGACATTGCAAAAAGAGATTTGCGAGAATTTTATGTATATTTGAGGATATGGTTTTGAAAACGTCACATATCAACATTTCCGAGTCTTTTTTAGCCTCTCTGTGGAAATTGGGAGGAAAAAGTGTGTAAAATTAATAAGTTGGTCTTTTTCATTTTAACACTTTTCCGTTTCGTTTCATACACACACACACACACTTTCTTTTTATTTTCTTATTCACTTTCTTACTTCTTGATTTTTTTTCCATCCCTTTTTCCGTATTTCTTCTAGTGGAGTATTCTGTATTTCTTCTTCCTTTGCATATGTATGTATGTACATAGCTATTGAAGTCAATACATAACTGAAAATATACAGACACATTCTCTTTTTCACCATCTCACTCCACTGGCTTTTAGCAAATATATACAGGCGCAAATTTATCGACCGACACTAAACGACATAATCCAATTTTCCTACAAATTGGCGACGACGCTTTTTTTTGCTGTATGTACATCGCCGCCTATATAATTTTTTTTTGTTTCTTCCTTTTTCTTTTAAAGTTTATACGCTATTGAATTTCTACTACTTACAATTAGAAAATAATCGAAGGAGGTAGTTTTTGTTACTGTCGTAACAAAAAAAAATTGCTTGCATATACTTTATAAACAATTTTATTATTTGTCTGAATTTACAGTTGATTGATTCTGTAAACTGAAAACTTTATACTGTTACCGTTTAGTGGAAATTAAATACTTAACTTCTAAAGAAAAGTAAATAAATTAACTATTTTGTTAAATTTGCACGAATCTTAATGTTGTGCCTACGCCACTGCGCGGCTGGTTCTCGGAACGACGCTCCCCTCCCCTGCCGCACTGACCAATAGGCCGCAAGGCGCTCGCCCCTCCCGGCGAGTATAAATACCGCGTCTTAGATCGGAGAGCACCATTACCGATCTCGACTCCTCATGGGTAACGTCGCAGTAAAATTTTTATTCACCTGTAAACATTTTTATTTTACACAAGAGTAACTTGGTCGAAGTAACGCTTTACTATCTTTCTCTCTTCTAAAAAAAAATAACGCAAATTCCAATACTTTTCCCCTCCACAGAATGTTTAAAAAAAATTATTTTTATAAATAAAATATGTCAAAATAAAGTACCCTTGATATGTGTATTATTTTTGAATTCAAATAGTCGATAGTTTTCTCAGAAATTTTTTTTCGGCTATCTAACTGGATGTAACCTGTTAAAATAAATAAATACGTACTATTTAACGTCGAATAAAAAATAATCTTCATATTTATTATATTTTCCTAATCCCCATAAAGAAAAGAAAAAATAACAAATATTTCATACATCATAAGATGAAATACAGATTTTATATATATATATATATATATATATATATATATATATATATATATATATATATAAATTCAAAAAGCGTGAGAGGTAATCTTTCGTAGATAATCCAAATTGACAGCGGGATATATATTCTAAAATTTAATGCTTGCGTGCCAGCAACCCTTAGATGACGTTCTTATCGATCCGCCTTATGCCAGTGAACATTAAAGAGTACATTGCCTATATATTTTACTGAATAACTTCACTCTGCGGTAAGTGCAGAGATATTTTAATGTATACATCCCCCTTTTTTGTATGCGCCTAGTTATCGTAATTATCCACCGTTGACGTTTTAATGCATAAAAAAAATATTTATATGGAAAAAATAAAAATTTAGACGTTCCTTTTTTTTATATACTTTGAAAAATTTTTGAAATAATTTCTTAATAATGACATTAATAATTAGAAAATATTAAGGAAAAAAAAAAGTTTTCAGTTTATAACATTTTTTTATACCGACATAAAATGTTACTTTCAACATCATAAAAGTCACTTATCACTTTATTTTTATTGCTACAGGAGAGGTTGAAGAATTTTTATGTTTTTAGATTAAGACCACTGGGGATGTTAATTTTTTTAACTACATTATTAAGAATACATTTTTATTCGTTAATAGATTTTATGCTATCGATAAGACCTATCACTCTAATTATATATATATATTAATAATCCGAGGCCAGATTTTCGAAATTCAAAATGGCGGATCCAATATGGCGGACTTCTTCAAAAATCGATCGAATTCAATTATTATTACTACCATTAATATTAATTATTATTTTACATATTATTATTATTATTATTATTATTAAAAGTTTTATTTTCTTATTCGATTTCTATAAATTGAAAGATTCGCATTCCTTGGGAAAATAAAATTTGTATTGAAGAGTTAATTTAAAATTATTCTTAAGATTTAATCTTTTGATAATTATTCAGAGGGGTCTTTCTTCGGTCTACTTTGCATGTAAATATGTACTTAAATTTTGTAAATCAAATATATATACTTCAGTTAATTTGCAAAAGTCAAACTCTAAATTTACTGACTTTAGTGATGAAAGTTTTCCCAGTAAAATATAAATAAATTTAAAGTAATGAATTTCTGAATTAAATAAGTTTGTTTTAAGTACATTCGTATTTTATTTAACAATTTCTAACTTAAAATATATTAAAATTAAATTATTATATTAAAAATTTAAAATACATTAAATTTTGTGTATTTTTAAATTATTTATTATTTCATAATTATATTATAACAATTAATTTTCTGGTTTAGAACAAGAAATTTATTATTTCCTTTTTTTTAACAAAGTGTGTCACATTTAAAAAAATGATTTATATATATTTTTTTTTTTGGTTTCCTTTAATCGAAAGTAGTTTTTCTATTTGATAAAAAAATAATATGAAAAATTGCAATGTCGAGATGAACGAAATGGAGTTTCTTCGATTCTTCTCTCTTTTCTATATAATGCTACAAATTACACTTTATATCGAGAAAGCAGTCGGAGTGAAAATTAACTCGTTTGCTCGAGAGGAAAATCAATCCTCTAATAACTCTCCAGGAAACGATGAGTTATATCAGTCGAATCGCACGATTAAGTGACTGGTGAAGAAAAAAAAATTGTACATATTTCTAAGTAGAAATTAAATTTTATCATTCTGAGGAAATTTATATTTCTGAAATTTAAATATTAAAGTGTAAAATTAATAAGAGAAAAAATACTGATTGTCACGTCCGAGTGACTTCAATGTCACTTCATCATTAACTTTTTTTTTATCTTCACTTTCTTAATAATGTTAATTAATAATAATTAATATTATACAAACTTCATTTGTAAAACAAATTGTAATAACAAATAATATTTACCAACAAATTATAATAACAAATAATAATTAACAACTTCAATTACATTATAAATTATAAAAACAAATAGTAATAACTACAACTTTAACAAATTGTAATAATTAATAATATTTAACAACAAATTGTAATGCCAACTAATATTCAACAACAAATTGTAATAGCAAATAATATTTAACAACAAATTATAATACCAAAAAATAATTAACAACAAATTCTAATAACAAATAATAATTAACAACTTTAATTACTTTACAAACTGTAAAGACAAAATAATATTTAACAAAAAATTGAAATAACAAATAATATTTAACAAAAAATTGTAAATTGTTTAACAAATATTTAATATTAAAGTTAAATTCTTATACAAGTTCAGACGTTCAACGTCCACCATCTTGAATCCGCCATTTTGAATTTTGAAAATCTGATTTCGCATTCGTAATTAGCCTTCCCAGAAGCTGTAGAATTATTTATTTGTAAAAACATTTTTAAAAATTTAATTTCTATACCTTTATAGAAAAGTGCAATCTGAAATTTAGCATCTCAAAAAAAAAACTAGAGCATCAGAGTAATAAAATTTTTCTTGAATTTAAAAGCAATATAGTGTGACAGTCTTGGCTGGAAAAAAGTAAGATTTATATGGTCAGGATTTCTTTTTTTTTTTTGAAAAGGAAAAAAGCGACTTTTCTTGTCTTCGAATGTGAGATGCGACGATAAAATGCGCAGATCTTAAGAAGTTATCGAAGAAAGACTTTAGAAAAAAAAGTAAAAATAGCTTTTCACCTACCGTTAACATTTAGGGGTGATAAAAAATTTATTTCAATCTGAATCGTCTTTTTTTTGTTGTTTTCTTTACCATTTTTAGGTAAATGGGAAAAAATCCATTTCTTTAAATTTATATTCGATTTCTTCTAAATCTAATCTACTTTATTTTCTTTTTATATTCTATTCATATTTTCCTAATTGATGAAAAATAAATAGAAATAATTTTTTTTTATCTAAACTTGGCTATTAATTGAAATAATTAATAAAAATAAATTTTTCCCTCGTCTTCGCGATTTATTTTCAAGGAAACGGCTCGCACGAAAACAATTTTTAGAAACTATTTTTTACCTATTGATTGTTATCTCGCGGGTTTGTTGAATTTAAAAACCATTTTTCAATCAGTTGTGGTTTCATTTTTTTAGGCTTCTATATATATATAGAATACGGAACTTTTTTTTTATACCTCCAAATATACATTTTCTATTTTAAACGATTGACAGTGATTTGTATTTCCGATAAATTCAGTTCAATCTAGGAAAAAAAGAATATAAAAAAGTATTAAAAAAAACAAAACTCCAGACCTTTAATCAAATACTGTGTATATTGTACATAGAAAAATTTGTTTTAATAAACAATTTTTTTTGTCAAATTCTTCTATTAATGTTAAACAAAAATTTATTTTTCATTTCGAAATATTCTATGTTTACTTCTTTTTCTAATTTTCTCGTTTCATTCAATTAAACTTATCGTATTTTAGAATTTTATTTTCAAAATAAGATTTTTCAAAATACAAATTATTTCGAGTTCTGTGTTATGATATTAAATAAGAAAAAAGTTTGCAAAAGACAAATTTTTGCATTTTAGTCTTGCAATATATTTTATTCTTTACGAGCTTCCTTCAACTTCAGCAGAATGTTAATGAGAAACTCTCAAGAGAGCAGGTAGAGGGTCAGGTATAAGACAAAAGAGTGAGAGATATTATAAAGCTTAAATTACTCCTAAAACTTTGAAAAAGGGGAAAAAATTTTTTTTTTCGAAACTGCATCCGATGGGTAATTAGCATGAAGCTAAAACTTAATACAGTTGGGGAAAAAATGAAAAAAAAGTAAAGTTAGAATTTTATTGAAATAAAAATATTCTGATTTTATTATAGGTTTTTTCAATTTTTTTTTTGTTATATTTTATTTATGAAATATAGTAATTTAATATGTTTATTGTAATATGGCCTATATAATTCGCTCAATGATAAAGGGATAAAAGAGTGATATAAAAAAATGAAATTAGTTCTTAAAATCTTGATAACGATATGAAAGAAAATGGAAATCCATAAAGTTTCTGTTCTCTGTTGAGATATAAAAGGCTCTCCAGTAGTTGAGCTTAAGAAATAACTTGTGAGCAGTGAACCAACATTTTATTTTTTTATTGCAGCACATGCCACGATAATCTTGAAATTTTATCTCTAATTTCATATATTTTTCTTTAGTAGAATTTAAAAAAGAATCTTTTATAGGAATTTCCATTTAAGTCGTTTTCTTTAGGCCTTCCAAGATCAGGCATTTTAAATTTAAAAAAAACTGACCTCAAATTCATAATCAGCGACCCCAAAAACCCCCGAGTAACAATTTTCAAGCGATTTCAAGTAAATTTTAAAAATACGACCGCCATATTGGATCCACCATTTTGAACTTAAAAAAACTGACATCAGATTTGTAATCAGCGACCCTAAAACCCGCCGAGTTACAATTTTCAAGTGAATTCAAGTAAATTTTAAAAATACGACCGCCATATTGGATCCGCCATTTTGAATTTTGTAAATCTGACCTCAAATTCATAATCAGCGACCCAAAAAACCCCTGAGTAACAATTTTCAAGCGATTTCAAGTAAATTTTAAAAATACGACCGCCATATTGGATCCGCCATTTTGAATTTTGTAAATCTGACCTCAAATTCATAATAAGCCACCCCGAAAACCCCTGTACAACAAACTTCCAATAAATCCGTTTGATTATTAAAAATTCGTCCGCCATATTGGATCCGCCATTTTGAATTTAAAAAAACACATTAGATTCGTAATCATTTATTTCATTTATTATTTATTTAATTCATTTTGTAATCAGTGATTTCCAAGCAAATTTGATTAAATTCTAATTGTACAATAACTAAAAAAGAAAATTTATTTTTTCAACCTGTTTTGTGTACATTAAAACAGAATTGAAAAATTTAAAATTTGTTTTTATAGTTTTCAGATGGTTTTCAAAAGTTTTTAAAAACTCGTATATGAGTGTTTTCATTGCCCTCGGGACCATGAGTCAAAAACTTCGATCTCTCCAATATCGGATCACTAAATTGGATGGGAATTTGCAAACTACGAACCACAAAGTAACTTTAATTAAAGTACTTTGATTCTCATTAAATTTGTTTTTTTAGTTTTGATATAAATTAAAGTAATTTTTAATAACCGGTAGTTAGACGATGAATCTAGATACAAGATATTTAATAATGATCACAATCAAAAGCAATGAGAATATTATCTAAAAAGTATATTTTTTGGTGTTTTTTTTCCTAATCACCTTATATTTCTAATTTATCTTCAAGTCGCGTACGATGTCAATGTTAAAATGACTTTTCATTTTTGTTCTCGAGAATAGAAAAATATAAATTTCTCGTTTTTGTACATTTTCTTACTTTTGAATGTTGAAAAAATTTCCATTCATGAATCAATTAAAGAAATTCCTTTTCAATTGATATTTTTTTGTAATGCTTCGGGATTTACCCCGAAGTACTTAGATGCGCGTTCTTTCTTAACATTTAAGCAAAAGTTGCGAATTTGAATTTCAGAGTAGGTCGTAAGCATGGAAGAGTAGATCCAAGAAGAGAAGATTGAATGATAAGCATCCTCTTTTCCTCCCTTACACAGCCTTCCTCCCCCTTGTCCAACCTCTCAGTTTGCAATTTGAATATTCTACCGTTGAATTGTAGGAGGCGTGAAATATAAAAAGCGTTTTGCAAAAAAAAAAAGAGAATCTGAAGTCTCTTGTCTCATTTTTTTCTTATCAATTTGACCTAAATTTTCGTTTTTTCGCCTTATGTATAATTTTATAACAAATGTAAAGTAGATTTGTTCTTTTTTGGAAAGTTTTTTGAACAATGCTTTGAAAAATTGATTTGAAAAATTGTTTTGTTAAATTGTTTTGTAAAATTGTTTTGAAAAATTGATTTGTAAAATTGTTTTTGAAAAATTGATTTGGAAAAAAAATGTTTAGTTTAAAAATTTCTATCAAATGTTTGCGTTTACGAATGATAAGCGACGTGGCTTTACGCCTCATTCGTTATTTCAGATTATCCGCGACACTGGGTGTAATGGACCGTCGCGAGAGATAACACCGGGATATGTGAGTGTCTCGATTAAAATTCTAATACGCTCACTCGCTCTATTGTTGGATATCAACGTAATCTCTAATTTTTTATTTAAATTACAATTCCCGGTTGGCCCTTATCCCTTCAAAGTTCAACCCCGAGTTCTTTCAATCTGCGAATTGAATTGAACTATATTTTTTATTCAATTTCGTCTCATATTCATTAAGGTTGATATTTGTAATTTTTGACTCTGTTTCTATTCTGAAGAGGTGGTAAATTAGGAAAAAAAAACAAGAAATATAATTTTTTTTATGTTTAATGTTAGTCTATCTGGAGACGACTAGATACTACAAGCAGCAATGCCAGACTCCCTCTCCCCACCACTGAGCGCTGCCCCACTATGGAGCGTCCTCCCCACTCTTCGAGCAGTTTGGTATTTATAGGGCACGCGCTAGCATTTCAATCAGTTCGCCTATTGACACGCACTGAAACTTTTCTCAATACGAAATGAATGTTCTGTTCCTTGATGATCAGCACGACATTTGGCAGAATTTCGTAAATATTTCACTATTAGAATTAGAATTTCTTTATTTTGTCCCAGGAGAACCATGAGAACAACAATTGATTTACAACGAATACAATATATTTATGTTTATAATACAAACAGTAGAGAATTATACAGATCACGAAAAGAAATTTTAAACCAAAAGAATCACAATAATAAGGATTATAATGCAATCATGTTACAGTGTCAGATCATTATAAACAGCACAACAATAGTCAAAGTGAAGAAGAATCAACGAAGAGACAAGCTGAGTCTTTAACTGGACAGAAAGAGCTTTTCTATTTTATTTAAATTGTTGTAAGGTTGCATAAACACTTCTACAAATTAATCCAACATGTTTATCTCAGGAAAGAGTTTGACGAAAAGTGACATCCAAGTTTTTAACAGATAATACATAAGGAATAACAGTGTTATTTATTTTAATTGAAGGGCATGCACCCAAATTCAAACACTTAATATTCCAAGAGGAACCAATAATCATAGAATAACTTTTCTTGAGATTTATCTTAAGCTTATTGGATTCTGCCCAATCATAAACGGCCTGAACATCCTCATTAATTAGTTTGATATTTTTATTCAGCTCATCAAGACTAGAGTGTTAGTCCATTCATAGTTTACCATCAGGAACTAAAATGAAATTTAATGAAAAAGTATTTGTAATTCTCAACAATGTTGGGAGAGTAATAACATCTTTAAATTGGTCATTCTCTGGAGGCAATTATAAAGAATGTGAATTGCGATCTAAAACTTGTTTAAAAAGTTTTGCTTACAGCTTATAATTAAAGCAGATATCAACATAGTAGTGTTTCCAACAGCTATTCGTATTTCAAACGTAGATAACTATCATACGCTGATTACGCCCTATTGCAGAATATGGAACGGATATAATCTAGTTATCCCATCCTCTAATTACTTCCGCAGCCTCTTCTCGACAAATATCGAATTTTGATTTGACCCAATACATCCAACATTTCATTCCGTTAAGATTCTTTCGCCAAGTTCATTCCGACTTAACTTCTCTCTAACGGGCATTTGGGTGGGAAACTTTTATTTATAGAAAATATTCATACAATTTGCAACAAAATGGAGACTAGAAATTATTTCCTGTTGTATTGAGAAATCAGTAATTTTTCGTGAGTTGATTTCTTAGCTAAGCGCCTGGTAAGTTAGCGTCTAATTGCCTCCAGATAGACTAACATTAAATATAAAAATTTTATTTTCTTGGTTTTTTTTCCTAATTTACCAACAGAAGGTAAACCATGACGATATTTATGAATATAATTGTAATTATCATAAGAACACCTAATTCTAATTCAAAGAATTTAAAATGCAACTTGCTGCTAAAGTTAAATTCTTCATTAGTAATTAAAAGTTTAAAATTATCTATAACTGTAAAAATATTGATGTCATATTTTTAGATCTATTTACAAAAGTGGACGTTTACCAAATTTTTTTTATTGTTTCAGCAGTCAATTGCTACAGTATGCTGCACGGGAGTAGTGGTAAAAATGGAGAAACTTTCCCAAATACAATTGAAGAAGCAGCACGATTGGGGCCCTATATCGACAAGTCAGCATCGAAAAACGTGACAGCTCTATTGGGAAAGACGACGTACCTAAATTGCCGCGTCAAAAATATAAACAACAAAACGGTGAGTGTGTCAAGTGTATTCTTTCCTTTATAAAGTTCCAACAAGTTTTACAAATGGTTTTCTCACACAATAGTTATTTCGATTCGTCTTTTCACACTTTGCGGTTCCTACTCTCAGTTGACTTGAAAAGTACTTCTGACATTGTCATGTATCTCACTATTTGGATATATATACGTATAAACTTTTATATGGCGCCTTCTGTGACCACTCTTTTGAATTTCATTTATTGGTAAATTATTCTAGAACCCGGTGGAAAATATTTCTACAAATACACCTCTACTTCCTCAAGTATAAATAAACATATACTATAAATATCATTATATTTTAAAATCTAATGATCGTAAAAATTCGAGAGTATATTCATTTAGTAAAAATGGCATGTTCATTTTTCTCGTTACTTTTAGTTTTGATATTTTTAAATTACACATTGTTATTTTTTAATTAAACCGAAAAAAGCTCTAATTAATTTAATAAATCATTAAATTTCACGTCCATTGAATCTGAAATTATTTAAAAATAACACAATTTCAGCAACTTAACAAATAATTGCATTTTCACAAAGCCCTGTACGTGAGCAAAATATCGAGTGTCAATATTTTATTAACACAAAGCACCCCTTATCTCCAATGGACTCGTGCATCAATTTAAAGGATCATTGAAATTTTAATACCCCTATTTGTTATTGATTAATTTTATTGTAATGAGTGTTTTTTCAAGTGGTATTTATTTTATCAAGTACTTTTGTTTCACTTGTACTGTACTAAATTTACACATTTTTTAACATTCAATTGGAATGTTTGCTTTTTTTCCCAAACAGTTTATATGGGAGTAGAAAAAAAATTTAAGGACAAAAAAATACTTATATATTAATATAGCTTTCTATACATTAAAATGTAGTTAATAATTATTTTTTTTGAAAATAGAGGGAAAAAATTAATAACGCTAAATAGATGGTGTCGAAACGAATGAAAAGTTAAATCGTTTTATCGAATTTAGATTTAACAGTTGAATGAATATGTCTTTTGAAAGAAGAGTACGACGAGTGAAATATGTCCTGGGAAATTTTGAAGCGTGTATTGAGTGTGCTTTGTATCTCATGCAGAGCGTATATCAGTTGCACGTGAATGTTAGGTAACATCTGGTATTTGAATGTCCAAAGTATGCATACATGTATGGAAAATATCTATGCGAACAGATTTCACAAAAAGAAACTTCGACGATGATTTCGTTTTCCTGTACAGATTTTATTTTATTTTTTTACTTTTCATTGCTACTGTATATAAAAAAAAGAAAAAATGCGGAACATATTTCATAAAATTGCAGTCATCACTGAGATTGGCACTGTAAATGAAATTTTCCCAATAACAAATTTTAATGGATCTATATAGAAATATGGCGATTAATATTTTTTTGAAATTTATTTTCTAGATATAAAAATTGATAAGATAATTGTTACTATTTACTTGAATTAATTTTTTATTCAAAGATATTAAATACTTTTGAAACGGTAAGGATTAATTAATAATTATTTTCTTTTTATTTATTCGAATCTTTAATTAACACTTGTAATTCAGCAAATTCAGAACTAAAATTCACTTAAGCTGTTGGATAGATCAACGTCATTGTACTAATGAATATTTATTTTACGAAAAGCCAACAGTACTGAACAATTATTAAACATAATTATCAAAATTAATTTTAGAATCATCCGAGTTACACAAGAATAATATTTAATAAAAAAACATTGTCATTCGGTAAACGGATGTGTGAAGATTGCTTCCTATTCGGATCTTGTAATATTAGTGGCAAAACTGAATGCAGACAAGTGTTTTAGTGTAATGTAAGTGAAACAGTTAAGGAATAGAACATTCATTTGGTATTGAGGAAAGTTTCGATGCGTGTCAATAGGCGAACTGATTGAAATGCTAGCGCGTGCCCTATAAATACCAAACTGCTCGAAGAGTGGGGAGGACGCTCCATAGTGGGGCAGCGCTCAGTGGTGGGGAGAGGGAGTCTGGCATTGCTGCTTGTAGTATCTAGTCGTCTCCAGATAGACTAACATTAAACATCAAAAAAATGATATTTCTTGGGTTTTTTTCCTAATTGACCAGCTCGACAGTATTATTATTAATTTATTTCACAAGGAATTGTTTAATTTATTTATTTAAAACAGTGGAATATTTTGCACTTTTTTACTGTTAGAACCCATTTACCACAAAGAAGAACTACGTATGTTTAAAAAAAGAAAACAGTGAAGAAAGTTACAACCGACACTTTTTGTCAAACTATTGGCCATGAACAGTCGTATCGTCCGCAATATTTACAATTATTACTACTTTTCTCGTGTATATACTATGGGAGGAGAAAATGAGGGAAACTGGAAGGTATAGCAGGATGAGAGCGTGAAATGAGAATGAAATAGAAGAGAACAAAATAGTGGAAGAGGGTAATGTGACACGAGGACAAAATACGACAGAACTGAATATAAAACGTAGAAAAGAAGGTGAGGTCAAAGAGAGACGATGCGCAACGAAATGGGGTTATGTGAAGGTAAAAGTAAGATGAAATAGCGTCATGAAATATTATTCTCTTCAAGCCCCATGGACTATATTCATTTTATGACTAACAGATTTTTTTCTCCCTCTGCTTTTTAACTTTTATTGGTCAGAAAATATTCTTCTATTATAATGAAATAATGGATTCATTAAAAAAAATTATTACACTTAGATAATTAGGGTTGCCACAGGTCAGGGAAATCAGGGAATTCAGGGAAAAGTCAGGGAAAGTAAAATTCATCAGGGAAAAGTAAGGGATTTTTATTTAAGTAACTGGAAAAAATTGAATTTTTAAGAAGTTACAAATGATTGCAGAAATTCAATTATTTTCAAAAGTAATAAAATTTTTCGCAGAAATTCAATTATGTTTAAAAATTTAAAAAAATTCTCATAAAAATTCAATTATCTTTAAAAAATAATAAAATTCTTCTTCAAACTTCAATTATTTTCAAAAATTTTAATAAAATTCTTTGCAAAATTTCAATTATTTTCAAAAAAATTTTCTCAATTCAATGATTTTCAATATCTACAGTTTTAATAAAATTTTTCAAAAGAATTCAATTATTTAAAAAAAAATTTTGATAAAATTCTAAGCAAACATCACAATCAATTATTTTTATAAATAATAACATTTTTTACAAAAATTCAATTATTTTCATAAATAATAAAATTCATCATAGAATTTCAATTATTTTTAATACAATTTTAATTGAATTCTTCGAAAAATGTAATTATTCTTGAAAATTTTATTAAAATTTCTCGAGAAAATTCAAATTTGTTGATAAAATTCTTTATGATAATTTAGTTTTGAAAAACATTCATTTATTCAATAAATTATTTATTTGCATTTTATTTTTATTTAAATAATTGAATTCTTGTAGAATTTTCCAATAAAAATTGATTTTCATTTCATGAAAATGAATTTCAGTTAAAATTTGAGATAATAATTGAATATTGAAAGCATTATAGCATGAATTTTTAAAAATACATAATTGAATGCTTTCGAAGAATTTTAACAAAATTTTTGAAAATAGTGACATTTTTCGAAGAATTTACTTAAAATTATTGTATTAAAAATAATTGAAATCCTGTGAAGAATTTTATTAATTTATGAAAGTAATTAAATTCTTGCAATGAATTTTTTCAAATTTTTTTTTAAATAATTGAAATAATGTAAAGAATCTTATTATTTATGAAAATAATTGAATTCCTGCATTGAATTTTATTACATTTCTTTAAATAATTGAATTCTTTTGAGAACTTTTATCAAAAAAGTAGATTGTGAAAATATTTGAATTTCAACGAAGAATTTCATTATATTCGTGAAATGTAATTAAATTCTTACAAAAAAATTAAGAGAATCCATTTTTCTGGGAATTTACTTTAAATTGTATTATAATTTATAAATAATTGAAATCCTCAGAAAAATGTTATAATTTATGAAAATAATGGAATTCTTACAACGAATTTTATCAATTTTTTTTAAATAATTGAATTCATGTGGAAAATTTTATTACTTGTAAAAATAATTGAATTTATGCAACGAATTTTATTACATTTTATTTAAATAATTATATTCTGTTGAAAACTTGTATTAAAAATGTAAATTTTGAAAATTTTTGAATTTCTGCGAAGAATTTTATTATTTGTAAAATGTACCTAATTTAATTCTTGAAAAAAATTTTTGAAGATAATTTTATTTTTCGAGAAATTCATCTAAAATTGTATTAAAAATAATTGAAACCATGTGAAGAATTTTATTATAATTTTTGTAAATGATTTAATTCTTTTTTGAAAAATTTTATGGGAATTAAAATTTTTATAAAACATGAAGATATCAATCACTCCGAGTCGAAGACTTCGTGTTTTATAATAATATTCTTATAAGTTGTTGAATTTTAAAAATGTTTGAATTTGAATGTTTTGAAGAATTCTAATTCCTATGGAAAAATAATAATTAAATACTTATTTAAAAATTTAGTTATTGATGTTTGGGAATAATTTTACAATTTAAGAAATTCGTAAGTAAATGTAATAGAATGTTTTTTTGAGTATCTAATAATTTTTAGAGTGAATCAGAATATTCTTTATGGTCCAGGGAAAAAGTGAAAATTTTGTCTGGAAATCAGGGAAGAGTCAGGGAAAAATAAAATTGAATATTTGTGGCAACCCTGATAATAAGAAATTTAAAGACGTTTTACAAAATTACAGATATATATTATTAAGGACAATTGGTCCATTTTTACATAAAAGGATAAGGCGAACTTGCTTCCGTTGTACAAAATAAGCCACTCTATTAACGACGATTTAGAAGTTCATTAAAATTCCTACACGTGAAAGAAATTTTTTTATCGCCTTCCTTACAGTTACGTAATACATGACACGTAAAACAAGATATGCTAATATTTAAATAAGTTTTATTGAACTAGAAAATTCGTTACAAATAGATATTAAATACTTTTTATCAAACATTGCTCTTTCTGTATCGGTATGGATAATATCAAACACTTGTATTAGCTCATAATAATTATAAATGTAAAATTACTATTTGTAAATAAGCGTAATTAACGTGATATCTTCTTTGGTATTCTCATATCAATTAGAACTAATTTGATAAAGATAAATTTTTTCACACTCTGAAATAAATTATTAAAAACTATGTTATTAAAAATGTTATCGTTTTCTGGTAAATAGACTTCAGTAACCATAAAGAATTTCTTACCATTTCTACTCTATTTCCATCCAATATATTCATTCGTTTTTCTATTCTCCTCTTCAAGCCATCGTCTTAGAGGTTGAAAATAGTCCAAGAGTCCAGAACTGTTCATGAATCTTGTACCAGTAAGTACTTTCATTGCATTAGGCCATGGTTTTGACGATCCCATCTTTAACATACTCCTGAAATTAAATTAAATTTGAAAATTTAGAAAGGGGCTAAATTAGTAAATAATCGGATTTATTTTGAAGGAGAAATTTTTTCCAATCGGAAAAAATTTTTTACTTGAGCAAATTTCCAGCTTCTGGACTGTCTGTAATATCGCACTGATGTAGTGGTTTTGATTTAGGATCATTTGGAGTAAAGTCCCCAGCAACAATGCATAAGGCTCGATGAAATTGAAATTGAATGATATTACTGATGAAGTATCTTATGTATTCAACATCATTAGCAATGTGAAACTTTGAAGCGGCATCAAAATCATTCTCTGTTCTTTCCACCGGTGCTTTGATTCCTTGGAATTCCTTCACCAGTCTCCACCTTTACAGGGAACAATCAGTTTTATTATACATTTCTATTTTCAAGAGTTTTTAAGAATTGTTTTTTTTTACTACCATTCGCTGTTATAATTGCGGGATGTTATTTCTCCTTGGAATATTTTCCATCTGTACAAATCCATAATGTATGCGAACGGAAGATTTGAAATTAGTTCGAGTGCTTTGAGATACAAGTGATTTATTGAGGCACCATCATTGTGCTCGTAATTCTTTAGGAGTCCTATTCTTTCCAAATGTTTTGGAGTTGTGATACTTAAACTAATCATATCACCGATTGCCTCATGAAAACCTGGATTCGCACCACGTCTAAATACTGCCGGTTGATTTTTATATTCCATATAGTATTGAATGTGTCCCATTTCGTGATGTGCTCTTTGGAGGGAATTTGCATTTATGGTTGTACACATTCTTATTCGGAAATCATTTCCATTATAGAAATCCCAAGCACTCGGTTCGCAAATAATTTCACGATCGGTGGGTTTCTCGAAAATTGATTTATTCCAAAATGATTCGGGCATTGGATTCATGCCCATTGATATGAAAGATGCTTCGGCTAATTTGAATATTTTTCTTGCTGTGTAATCTGTAACAGTTGTTGTATTAGAGATGTGAGACTTGAAACGGGACTCGAAACGTACAAGTTTGAAAATGTTTGATCATGCTTGATTAAATTTGTTAAATTTGTTAAATTTGCTAAAATGGAAAAGCAGTTAATTGCATTTGTATTGACAAATATTTAGAACTATTCTTACTTTGTTCGATCATGTTAGGAGTCACGTCTGGCAGATGTTGTCCAGGAAAGGGTAATGTAAAACTTGCTATATTTTCCCAAGAATCAGCCCACATTGTTTCAAGAAGATGAGCTGGAATTGCTTGATCTCTCTCGACAATTGTTCCTCCGTATTTTTCTCTCAATCTCTTCCGAACATAGGCATGAAGTTGTAGATAAAGAGGTTTAATCTCCCTCCAAACGGACTCTAAAAATAAATAAATTCCTTTTAGCTAAACAAAATTTACTATAACCAATACTTTTGATAAATTAATTTCTCTTTACACCTACCAATGTGCTGGTGAAAATCATTCATTTCATATTTGTCCAACCAAAGGTGAGCTTTGTCTGTAAATCCATTTAATTGGGCTGCTTCATTGCCAAGTGTAACATAGTGTTCATAGAAGGGTCTTATTTTAGCACCAGTAGCATTTCGCCATGCTGTCCAGTAGTGTTTGAGAATAGTTTCATTTCGATTAGTAGACATCAATTTTACAAGATCTGGTTCTAAACTCAGCTCACAAGGTTTCTTCGAATTTTCCATGTGGCAAACTTTAGCAGTTGTAAATGTTGTGACCATTTTATTCATAACTACTTCAAATTCTCTTAATTTCTTAAAAATAAAAATATTTTTGGATATACGTTAATTATTCCTTACATGAAAAAAGTAGATATGCAAATTAGGTAAAAGAAGACGTTCTTATGTTTGGCAAAATTGTGACGCGTTCACAATACCATTAGTGATAAACCTTGGCAACAGTTTTTAATTGTTGCTGCTTTTCTTCAATGTCAATTGTAGTATTCTATTTTTTTTTCTAAATAATTATTAAGAAAAGAGAGGAAGCAAGATGCGGTAAAATTTATCTATTAAAAAATCTTTTCTAATTACCTCAGAGGGTAGAACGGCAATTCCAATGTCACCCATTTTTAAAAATTGTCTTCTATAATATGGATTTTTTAATTTATGCCAAGAAACTTTTTTAATAAAACTTAACAATGATTTCTTGAAAGCAGATGTTCTTGCAAAAATTCTAGCACTATTATTAGCGTGAATAGGATTTTTTAAATCACTTTGCTGATTCCAGATTGCATTCATTTCTGCATTGGCAACTGTTAATAATTTTATATCAGTGGATTCTAGAATAATTTTTGCATTGTTTTCCGAAAAGTTAAAAATTCCACCATGGAAAATATTTTCATCAAAAGTTTCAGAATTATCGTAGGCTAATATAATTGCCACCTGGAGAAAGCTGGAATCCAAAAATAAAAGTTAATAAATGTTCAGTAATATGTTGCAATCAATAATTGATGAGTATAAAAAACTTACAGAATAAATTTTATCATCTCCATGTTTAACAGGAAACGAAAAGAAAAGGAATAAGAACTTTTAATTTTATTTTGCTTTTATACAGTTTCGTTTAATAAAAATGCTTGTTCATTATCACCGATTAATTCTAAAGGTAGTTTTTTTTTAAATTATTTGAAGAATTCTTTCAATACAAATAGATTAATTTTCTTTGCTAAATGTAAATAATTGCTGCAATACATGTGTCAAATGTTGATAATTACACGTGTCTATACAGTGACTGAATAAGTTCAATAAATTTTTAATTCCAAATACTGTAAATTTTTTTTTATACACATTCAAATTTGAAAAAAAAATTATTTTGTTAAAAAAAAGTCTTGAATACTTTTCGAATTTCAATGTTAATAGGATAATGTATAATATCTTTGTATATTGTTTTTGTTATTATTTACGTAACAAAATTTTGATTTCCCTCTCGGTTATCTTTCGATGTTTGCTTCGCATTTCCTCAAGTAAAGTTGCCCAACTGTGACCACCAACTGTTTAAAATAAGCCCGGATCTGGAAACTTGAAACTTTACATTGAAAGACGACTTTAGTTTCTGTGGTTCAAACCATGAATAATTTTCCTGTATAATATATTACTTTCAATAGAATATTTGGTTAAAATTGAAATAACGCGTTTGGTAAATGTTTCTGAAAAAATATTTAATTTTCGGTTTAAATTAAAAGCTTGCAAATTTTGACCGCTGAAATATTTTTTTTTAACTGAAAATAAGTGATTTAGAAAAGAGGGGTTAAAAAATATTTGAATTATATCAACTTTTTATGTCTAGAGAATTTTTTTTTTCATTTTCGAAAAATATTGTCGAACTGTTTGGAAAGTAGAGATTATTAAGAAAAATCCACTTCACTTTAGATTTCGATTTCGATAATTCCTTTTGTTTATCTCTGGAGACAGATTTAGCTAGTTTTTGTTCCACTCCATTTGAAGGACCCTTTGATCTTCTTTTTTTTTATCTCCCTTTAGTCTCCTATTCTAAAAAAAAAAGCGCGATGTTATCATCTCACTATATGCCAAAGCAATGAGTCGAAAAAAAAATTTAAATAATTTGAAAAAAAAAATGTTTAACCTAATTTCAAAATAGGTTTTTTGGAAAATGGAATTTTAAAAAATTGACGGAGATTTTTGGGAGAAATAATTCTCCAAGGCAGTTATTGACTATACTCCTGATGTTAAAATTGTGTAGTCATTCAGACATTCGAGTTTTGTAATTATAGTTCATTCATTACCGATGTTCATATTCATCTGAATCAAAAAGTTTATTTCAAGCGTACGTCAACTTGCTCGAGTTTCGTACCTTTCATTCCCACGTTTATTTATTTGACACTGATTACACGTAATAAGTGTGCAGTTCGTGACTCGCTCGACTAATAAATCCCTGGGTAAAACATAATTTAACCGACTAGAGAAAAAGTAGCTTTCCCGTGATTACGCCTGCAAAAGTTCCCAGGGATAGACTTTTCCATTCGTCTTCTCGTTGGCTCGCGAAAATAGACTCGTAATTCATATTGACTTAGCGAAGCGTAAAATTTTCGATTGTCTGCTTTTGGAAAAAAAAAATTGAATGCAAATTTCAAGTAAGAATCAATCTGATTGAAATAAGTTTGTAGGTTTAGAATTACTAATTGATTTTTAAACATAAAATGTTGCTATGGATGGTTTTATGTTAAATGCTACAATGATTTAAAAAAAAAAAAAAAAAAAAAAAAAAAAAAAAAAAAAAAAAAAAAAAAATTGTGGGTGATGTTAGCAAAAGGTAGTTGATTGTCGTGGGTCAACCCAATATTTCCATAAATGAAAACAGAACAACAGAACTGTGTCTAATTGTAAAGTTTCTTAGAACAATGACGTAAATGCATATCTTTAATATCGATAATAAAAAATAATGACAAAAGATCATAAAATAATTCATTACTTCATAAAGTGTTATGTATATTTATTCCACATGATACAAATTTTGTTTAGAGTTTATTGTATCCGTAAATTTCAATTTCCGTTCATTAATTAAATTTCCATCTATTCATTTTCGCTCAAGGACCCCCTTTCATCATTATAATCATAATTGCATGTAATTGATCATCGTTTTAGTCTTGAAAATTAATCAAGTCTTTCGCAGTGCTTTTCATCTTTCTTAATACGAATTTTAATAAAGTGGATGCTAAGGGAAATTGAATCTTTACTCACTAAAGAAGCAGAGAAGGAAATACAAGCAAGGTCCTTAATAACAGGATAAAATTAACAAGAGCTTAAAAGAAAATCAGTCAAAAGGGAGGATTTCTCTTAAACATAAAACCCTTTTAGAAAATTTTATTTTTAAATTCTTCGTGCGCTGGTTTTTGTCAAGTGAAGCTTTCCTTTATTTCAAAAGCAGATCTTATTTGAATATTAGAGTCAATGATATTTCAAAATTAACACAGGGTTTAAATACTGTAATTAAAATTTGTCTCTTCTTGAAGGTGAATAGTATTTTTCAAAGAAATTTTTTGAATGGTTAATCTTTAATTATAATTAGTGTACTATCTTTAATTATTATGTTCATGTGTTAATGAATTTATAGAAAATTACGAAGCAAAAGAAAACGTTACAACCCACATTAAAAATGATTTGTAATTTACACAATCGAATATTATTTATGATGAAAGAAGATCCAAACACAAATCCACATTAAATTTGTAATTTACACTATCGAATATTGCTTAGGATGAAAGAAAATCCATCATCGATTATAATTTCTATACAGAAGTACAGAGTTGAATAATTCCGTTGGCGCCATGTGAAGAATGCAGAGTTCCATAAATAAGAAACATGGAATTCGAAGATAGAACAATATCATACCAGATTTCAAGTTTCACTTTACTCTGAAACGAATTGACATTCTGACTCTCCAATTGAAATATTCATCGATTCTCGGTAAATCGATAAGCAGAGAGGATAATGGCCTCTCATCAGCATGCGAACCATTCGGCAATGCTGACGCTAACGAAGAATATGCACCATGTAGAGATGATTGTTTGGTATTGTTGCTTCCACATACCATGTTCCCCAGCAGAAATAGTAGGTTGTAGTTTATGATAACGTTGTATTCGTCATATATACATGTAGACGATTTCCAAAAGAATTACAGCAAAAAAAAATGCAAGATAAAGGAAACATTTGTATCTGTGTTTGTGTGAGATTTGACGATGTTTGTCAGTATGAATTGTGTGGCTCTCACCCACAGTCATTCGTGACGTGCTACTAGGAATATCAGAGCGACAAAGTGGGATATTCGTTCTACTAAACTCAGAGGGATCCCACCGTCGCCTTTCACGTCCAACGTGCGCTTGTATCCGGCTTTCGATATATCACATCCCCTGGAATCCAATTGGGTCAGGTCTGTATTCACTGGAGGGCTGCGAAGGGAGGAAACACACTGTTGACAACTCTCTGTCTTCAGTGCACACACTATTATTGTTTTATCCCTCATCGATGTCTACAAACGTTAGATTCCACTCATTCATCATCATTAGGAAACAAACCATTGCAAGCATATAAAACAGTCTTGCCAACATTTCCTCTAAATAACAGGAAACATTCTCCAAACATTTTTCTTCGGAATACAATATTATTTAGTTTCAGCTTCATCAGTGGACAAGCAGTTGAACTGATGATGAACTGAATTGATGTCATTGAAAGAAGCATTAAAAATTTTAGATAGTAGAAAATTTCGAAATGCTAAAAAGTACATTTTTGACCCAACTGATCATCAATCGGCAAATCATCATCATCATCATCATCAACTTGTCGAATTCGAGGTGATGAAAGGTCTGGATCCAGAATTGAAGTTGGCTTCTGGTGGTGTTGAGAGAGCACAGGCCAACGAATTCGACATTAACACAGTAGACAAGCATATTCAAATAAAAACATCTTCTATTCGTTGGCACACCCAGGAAAACAAACGACGAACAGCACAATTCAAAAATGCCCACAATCCTTTAAAATATTACAATTATCTGCTACAGATTGATGAATACAGGAACAGAGTTAACCACAGAGACTCGACCAAAAAACATTTTTATTTTTATATCGAATTAAAAAAAGATCCATACATTGGGGACGAGAAATTTTATCCTCATTTCCCAACGGACCATCAGTGTCAAAAAACCAAATTCCATAATCTAATAATACAAAAATAAAATCTGTTTATCGAGTTGTAACACGGGGCTGCATTTTCTCTTTTTTAAAACTAGTAACAGACTATCACAGGAAATACTTCCCCTACAAACTGGTCCTGACTGCATTCCTTACGTAACAATAGACAAATAGCTTGACTTTCCCCAAAAGCAGGTACCAAAAGGACAGATTCACTTTGGCTTGCATACGTGCAGCACGGTTTTCTCCGCTTCGTAAAAACAAGTGTATTTTTAAACTTGCTGTCAAATAAATAAAAATATTGTTTTTCTAATAATTTATTTAATAATTAATTTTTCCCGTCACAGAGTCTTGAAAAATAAACTATTTGTTTAAAGAAATTTAATCTCCGGTAAAAATAATTTTAACAGCGGCTAATATTTAGTTTAAATTCTTTTATCGATACCATTAGAAATTGTGCGTGAAATAAGCTTAAGTCAATGATTTATGGTTCCTTCGCAAGTAGATAAGGCACAATCAATGTCTCCTTAAGGATGTTTTACCGCACTCAACCATAAAAGTAATCAATCTTTAATCTTGCTTAGAAGAAAAAAGTCTCTTGTTTCTAGTGAAACACGAACCTATAAAAGCATTCCTTTTCCTCAATATTATTATTTTTCTCAATATATCTTAATCAGATAATTCAAATTGTTTAAATATTTGACAAATTTTATAAACAAATATCAAAATTAATTATTTTTCTTCTCATTATTCCTATTTTTAGTAAAAATTCTACTTTCTCCATGCTAGCATATGAAAAAAAAAGAAAACCACTAGAAGAAAGAAAAAATAATCCACCCGAAAGTTTATCGATTAATAACATAGACTTTCTTTTTTGTTACAGGTGAGTTACAATATTCATAGCGTGAGTAAAAAATGTCTTTTTCTATTTAAATATAACACAAAAACTTTTACTGTTATTATTAAAAAAGTATATTTAACTTTATTCTTTGGATTGATGTATTGGTATTGAATAATTTAATACAAAGAAATAATTTTCTTTTCTTTTTTTATTACAGAAGAGAATAAAAACTTTTAATTAAAGAAAAGTGAAATTTAAAAATATACTCAGAAAAGAAAATTTTCATTTTCAATTACATTGTTTTTAAATTAATAAATCAAACTTTTTTATCTACTGGTAATGTTGTTTTGAAGTAGATTTACAACTATCGGTAATGAAAAATACAATATTTAATATACTGAAATATTTAATTTGCTTGTTAAAAGTAAAATCCTATTTTAATAATGCAAAAGTTGGAAAGAAAGAAAAGTTGTCTTTTTTTATTAATAAGAGATAGAAGAAACTTGTTATGAAAAGGATTCAGAATTTCTTTTTCAAATATTTTAAGTGAAATTAAATTTAAAACTAATTTATTATATATTTGAAAAAAAATTATAATTTTCTAGTATCTAATTAGTGATCCCAAAAATCTCTGAATGATAAGTTTCAGGAAAATTTATCCTTTGTAAAGTGGATAATTTGCTATCGACTTATTTCCCTTTTTCCCCTCGCTCTCACTATTTAGGTTCAAAATTTGCTCCTTAACTTGGCTAGAGAAGAAGGTGAAGATTAACACCAAGCCTCGAATCCTCGGGGAGTTGTTGGCCGTGCGTGTTCGATTGGTATTTTAATCGATATAGCTCTCGCTAGCCCAGGTTCTACTAACCCCGAATCCAGTGATCCTTTATTTTTTTATTCTCAAAAGCAAAACCAATTGCTTTCGCATTGTAGAAAACAATACTGATCCTGACCTTCTGTAACTTCATTTCTAAAATCTTATTACAATTTTTTCTAATGGAGAACAAGATCCGTATTACATTTTTAAAGACGAAATTTTATTTTTGCTTTTATCTTCCACTGACAAGTTCAATAGATTGAGTTCAAACATTTTCATCTCAATTCCAAAAGTCTAAACTTAATTTACTGGTGAGCTGGAAATTTTAGACAGCATGATATAGAATTAGATTAAATACTATCTATTTATGAAATACTGAAGGAGGAATTATGAATTTGAAGCAATGCTGCAATTACAAGGCACTCAAATACTGGTTCGTAATAATTATTCTGAAATACAAAGAGAAAGGTATAATTACATTGCCATAAAAATGTATTTTTAGTTGTTAATGCTAATTTTGTTTATTTTAGTTGCGACGAACAAAACCAAGATTACGTTAGTATACACAGGTTATTCTGAAAACAGGTCATACTAATAAAAGTTGTTTCTCATTCATGCTGCGTTGCTACAAAAGGGGTTTTCAGTTACAACAATGATTGTACAGAAATATTAAAATACACTTATTCCCATTCCTAGAAATACAAAGTCGACAGTGATAATGTTGAAGATAAATTCCCCTATCCCTCGCGGCTATCAAACCTTCGACGAATATTTAGATGCACCTAAAATGTTCCTTAGTTATAACGCTAACATATAACCGGTTATTAGAAGATTCTGCTGCTGCCTTTTACGATTTATTAAAACATTATTGTAACCAGGACTCTACTATTTCATTTTTGTGTGCAGTACTTTTTAGACGAATCAAGACTGCGAATAGAATTAAATATCTAATTATTCGATTGGTTAAATTACAAATCATTTTTATTCGAACCAAACTTGAGAATTAGGTTGTTCCCTCTTGGTTCTTCCATCCTGAATGAAAGATGACTAGTGACTGTCAGAAATACACTGACGTGTAACATAATTATGCAACCGGTTATTAAAAGCTGAGGGCACACTTCTGGAAATTCTGCCCGCTTTTTGTTACCTGGGAGACTAAAAATAAAAATCAAATCAATCATTTAAAACCTTGAGATGTGGAGTTATGGAATACGACTAGACATGGCAATTTTAAGACCTTTAGCAGTATATTTAGTAAAATAGATGAAGAGGTACATAAATATTTAAGCAGCAAGAAGGAATCATCAGAGAACGTTCTAATATAGTGTCCATAGTATGAAATATTTAAACATGATATAAATATCTTTCGAATCATTTTAATTTCAATATGAAGGTTTTCCTCTTCCTGCAAAGTAGGAGTGTTTGTCGTTTTTTCATCCACAAACAGCATTTGCTTGACGAGGTCGCAAAAGTCTTTGGTCCATCTTTTACCGTGCTGTAAACAACCTTTGGTTGTAAGACATCTTTGCAACTTCTTCTTCTTCTTCTTCGACATTTTGAAGATTTTAAACATACTACAAGATTTAGATTTTTATTGGCGACATTTTTAGTTCCAAGTACTCCGAAGCCTTTAATTACCGTTACAGAATAATATTTACTTCCTCTTTCTAATGAATATAAACCTTCTATTATGACCTCTAGCATTGCAAGGTGTTGTAATCTAATCTAGAATTCCGAACACGATCTTGAGTTTCCTTAACGAGAATTGGCACCTAAGTCGAGACCTATTGAACCTAAAGTCCTTCACTTGTAAGAAAGTCAACCTATTTAACGACCTGTCCTTCGTAAGTCCGGTATTGTGTCTACTAATAAGTTGTTGACTCGGTTTCAGCCAACAGAAGCTAAAGCTAACATGTTTGACCTCAGCAAACCTCGGACTTGTGTTTTGACACTCGACCCACACTCTTCGATCTGATAATAATTTGTAAATTGGTTTCATTATTGTTTATCAAAAATGCTCTTTCAAAATATTGTCACGTCATCGCGACGTACTTTATATTTATAAAATACTATTTTGTAATAATATTCTAAGTGAGAATCTGAATCCTTATTTTCTTCTAATCGAAGCAAGTATTGATCAGAAGTCTTTGTCTGGATAGCAGATGCCAAATATGGTCATGTGTATTTTGTCATTCTTCTATTGGTTACCGACTTACATGGAAAAAAAATTTTATTAGATTGACCCAAAGGTGATAAAAGTGGATGGTATGACGTAGTTCCCTTTGCAAAAGAAACTTATAAAAGGTGACACCCTTGCGGAATTAGTCAGTCCAGGAATCGCCACCAAGTTAACTAGTCGTGTACTACCCCCAAGTGTCATCTTCGTGCCATTCCAGCAATCGCGACCAAGTTAACTAGTTGTGTATTGTCATCGAGTTTATTTTTCGACTCCAGTTCCAAAAATCTCTTCAAGCACCAAGTGAATTCTTCAACTCTTGTCTTCGTCAAGTTCATTCAAGAAGATTAGGACTGCATTACCTTGTCATCAACGTGAAATCAATAATTCGGTCACTCCTAGGCTGAAGGGTGTTTTATCTAATTTACTTTGACACCTGGACTCTAAACCTTTCACTTTGGCTGGCCCGAAAACAATTTGAGGGAAATCTACTGCATTCTCTGTTTCCGCTAGACAACGTCATTTCTTCAACCTAACACTGAAGGAGGTATCGCTTGTTGCCTCCATTAAAATTCTCGATTAATACAAATTTCTAATTTTGTTTCAGTGTCCCTAAAGACATCTGGATCTACTCTTTCTCTCTGATTCTAATTGTAAAGGATTCAAATAAAAACTTTAATAATTTAATTGCAGAAGGAATATTATTTTTCTTTATCTAAACCTTCTTCTAAACTTTCATACATATTTACGATTATGTATTTCTTTTTTAATTTCTGGTGTGTATTATTTAAATGGCATATAGGTATAAACATATATAAACTATGATAGTATGTATTTACTTGGTAGTGTCCACTTTTGTGCCACTGAGACTGTACAGGTAAAAACGGTAAATGGCAAGAACGCGACTTATTCCGCACGCTTTTATGAGAGCCTCGTTAAAAGCTTAGGAAATGCTCTAAAGAGGCTACCCGTTCTGGGTCGGACGGTTGAAGGTGCCGCTTAAAGAGCTTTAAAAAAACGTAAAGTACGGTGTAGCTATGTGTACTTCTTAATGGCTGCGGTGTCAGGGCAATGTACCACACACATTAAAGGGACATATATTTATGTATATAGGTAACATACGCCAGTTGAAAAAACTCAAAGAGCGTGAGTGTAGAAAAAAAAATTCCTGAAAAATTACTTCATCAACATTAATATCAGACGATAGGTTTTTTTAGTGCATCAAACTATGTCATAAGATTATAAATTTATTAAATAAAAATAGATGAAATATACCAATATATAATGGATGAGAAACAAGTTTTTCGATTCTTCAAATACTTGACACAACGTCTTATCATTAAAATGTTTTTCTTTGGTGTCGATTTTTTTTATTTACTCGTCCATCATCTTCTTATCGTCCTATGTCGAGTGAAATAGTTATTGAGGCAAGTCGCAAATGTTTAATGAGTACATGATAATCAGAAATATCATCAATAGATGTCCTCCAATAGATGTCATCAAACAACTCTGATAAATTTCTTTTGCTATATTAGAAATTTTTTAAATACTAATTTTTCTTCTCTCTGCAATAAAACATAACATACTTATTCTCATAAATTTACCAAATCGAAATTTAAACTTTAAAATTAATTAACTTTTCCAAAAGCTAATGAAAAGTTGACGCCAAACTTTATAATTTAATTAGCAATATCTCTTTTTCTATCACTTACTACACATTCATCTCTGACCTAGTAAAACTAAAAATTAATATTATCGCAGAAGAATATTCGAATAATTTTATGAAAACCTATATTTTATCATAAAGTTTTCACTAGACGAGTAAAATAGAACTGTAAAAATTCCCACTAAAATTCTCCAACAGGAGAATAATTTATATATGATATTTCTTCATTCTAAAACATAAATTATATAAGGTATCGATTCTAGAAAATTGGTTAGAAATGGAGGAAAAATAATAATTAAATTTCGACTCTTGAAACTGTGAGATCCAGTTAAAATAAAGAATTTTTTTTAACATTTAGGAAAAATAAACGAAGGTATATTTTGCAAAAGTTTAAATCCCATTTAAACATAACGAAAACGTGCTTTGATTAATAAATGCAGCATAAAATGGACACGAAGCTAAACTTACAATTTAGGACAGCTTTGTAAATTACAAAACTAAAATTACAAAAATAGATTTTGTCAAAGTTATGAAAACTGAATTTGTTAAAAATTATTTCACCTACATTACGAATTCTTAAATTAGTTTTCTATATTAGAAATATTAAAATTTTAAATGTAAAGAACTTTAATTATTTCTTCTTAAATTTCTTCATTTTGAATTCAATATTTTTCCGGAGAGTAAAGTCATTGGCATTTTGTGGAATAGAAAAAAGTAAAATAAAAAAAAGTCCAATGTGTACGTGAATTCGGAAACCTGGTGCAATTTACGAGGTAGCACTTGGCTGGCGGGGAAACGCAGGACATATGACAAGTTTTGTTCGAAAAGGTAACTCGTCGGAAAAGTTTCCATAAGTTCTTTCTCGTGCTGAGCGTCAAAATTGAAACATAAAAATCTTTGCAAAAGTCCTTTTTGTGACTTTTCTTGAAAATGTCGAAACGTGAAAAAGTCCTGTTACAGAAAGACAGTGAGAAGAATCTTTCAATACACGGTTGGATTACGTGAAACTCGAAGCACGATTTATACTATAATGTACAATAGGTGCGATAGATAAAAATATACGTGAACTAGGATTATTTTGGTTTTTCAACTAAAGTTTAAACTTTAGTTTAATTAGGTAAAAATCCAAAAATTTCTACAATAAAAACCAATAATTAATTAACTGGTTTGGAAACTTTGGTTCAAATTTTACTGAATTATTTTTTGTCGAATTCAAAATGGGATTCCAGGATTGTAGTGAATTTGACATTAATTTCAACTAATTAATTCAATTAAGCAAAGTTTGGCAAACCCGCAACCACAATGGTTACATTAAATTAAGAAGTTACATTGAATTCTACTATTTCTTTTTCTGTGCAGTACTTTTTGGACGAATTAAGACAACAAATAGATATTAACATCTAATTATTCGATTGTGTAAATTACAAATTCCTTTTAATTCTAAATATACTTGTGAATTTGTTTAGTCCATTTTGGATTTTCGATTATGATTAGAGGATGGCTGCTGACGTCTAATTATTCGATTGGGTAAATTACAAATTTCTTTTTATAAATAAACTTGAGAATTGATTTGTTACATTCTGTTCAAAGGATAACTATTAACTGTTAGTGCAAGTGAATATTAACTTTTTTTACCACCAAATTGATAAAATTTTAATATTTCAAAATATCTCTATTATGTTTGATTGCAAATGAAGCAAGTTTTGAGTTTACTGAAACTACTAAGTTGCTTAATGGTTATTCAAAATTTTAATCGATATTGTAGTCTTGTCGAAAATTTACATGAAACTAATTAATCAAATTATTACCTCTATCATTATAGTAAAGTTATAAAAGCAGTGGAGTATTGTTTGAATTCCAATAATAGTTAATATACATAAGGGTCGTAGTATTTAATAATAATTACTCAATGTTCATTAATCTTTTAAAGACTACACTAATAAATTTCAATTATCTTGAATATTTCAATTTTCAGCTTTTAAGACTTCAATAATTAGTAGATTGAAATTATTCAAACTTTATCTGCTACTCAGGAAATCATAATACGTTGGCTGAATAAGTTATAAAATCTTTAAAGTTAGTGAAGAATTTTTCTTAATTAATTATCAGTCTCAATCTTATTGAATAATGCATAGAATATCTCTGTGTTCAATTGGTTTAATCGATGAAAAAAATATGCAAAATTTGCACTCTGACATAATCTAATTTATTTAGTTATTTCGTAATGACTAATCAAAGCGGAAGAGTTAAAAGTTTATTGACCAGGAAGATAACTTTTCTATTTCCGAACATTCAAATGTTTGACTAAGATATTTAACATTATTATCTTTAAAATGAGAATGTAAAAATTTAGTTCCTAAAAATACATTTTTATATAGTTTATTTGAAATACAATGTTTGGTTTCCTAGAATGTTTAACTTTACTCTCATACTAAAGTGTAAATTGATAAGTCATTTATTTCAATTAAACTTAAAATGCTTTCAGTATTTGAATTTTTGGATCAATAGCTTTTAATTTTAATTCTTTGTTTCTGTTACAGTCTCTCATCATTCGATCTCGAATTTTTAAACTTTCAGCAAAAATAATTAAAATTGAAAAAATTATTTTTAATTACTAGTTCTTCAAAATAATTGGTACTAATCAGAGCGGAACAGTACACTATTTTCACTGCAGAGACGGAATAGGAGACTTCAAAAAATTTATTTGTGGTTAAATACTGGGCTAACTTTGAAGAAGTTATCTGCAAAAACAATTATAATTGAAGAAATTACTTCTAACTACGAGTTCTTCAAAATAATTAGTACTAATCAGAGAGAGTATACTATTTTCACTGCAGAGACGGAATAGGAGACTTAAAAAAAATATTTATTTGTGGTTAAATACTGGGCTAACATTGAAGAAGTTATAAAAACTATTAGATGGATATTTAAAATTTTTAAACCTTCGGGAAAAATTATTTTTCATTTTAAATCGTTGAAAGTAATTTAATCTCTAGAAAGGGTCTATATTTATTTATTTCAAATTACGTTCTATTTTCTGAAAATTGGGGTTGTTTTAATAAGATAATTAAAAATGAACTTTAATGTTAGATTGATTGAAGTTAATATTCCAAAGAACACAAATTTGCATAGAGATCGCAAGTGTGCAAGTCAAAGTTAAGTCTGCCTAATTAGTTCCTAATTCGACGTTAAATCAAGAATATCTTAGAGTTGAAGTTACATAAACCGCTTTCTGAATTTGAGTTTTGGGTTCTTAAACGGTACGTATAATTTTCTAACTGCATTTCCTAACTTTAA
This sequence comes from Leptopilina heterotoma, assembly GCF_015476425.1. Taxonomy (NCBI): domain Eukaryota; kingdom Metazoa; phylum Arthropoda; class Insecta; order Hymenoptera; family Figitidae; genus Leptopilina; species Leptopilina heterotoma. The sequence continues at coordinate 1,708,845 of NW_025111078.1, read as the reverse complement.
AATTTATATCTAAATTTCAAAACGTTAGTGTAATTTTATTAGAAAATGTTTCGTGTAAATATTTAGAAAAACTAAAATGCATTTAAAAACAAACATTTCTAATAGTGTTCAGAAGAATTACGAGAACAAACAAATGAAACCAACCTACAAATTCTATTGTTAAAAAAACCCATTAGAATTGATTTTTCCATTAAGGGGAGACTTCCTGTATTTCCAAATCCAGAGTTAAGTGATAATAATAACACGACAACTTAGCATTTAGGAAAGGGTCACAGGTGAGCAACCTTTACTTCAGTCTAATTAGGAATCAGACTAACAAAAGTTATGTTACCATTAAAGAAACAAATATTTATTTCAAAAGGAATAGAGAAATTTATTACATTATTTGATCAAACAAAATCGTTCAAATTTTCTGCTTATTTATATTTCATCCTCGGTTGTGATTTAAATAAACCTCTTCGCATGCATGAGGAAAATATAAGAATGTTGATTTTACCCCAGGAGCATATTTTTAAAAATTTGCGTTTACATTGAAATCTCAAACTTTTCGAGAGCAATATTGCGTGACGTGTCATTTCAAATAAACGAGCACTTAAGGTGAAATCTTTTCGGATATATGTCAACAATTTACTGATATACTTTCCGTTCTGGGAAATTAAACTTGTTCCATAATATGTACAAGCATGTTAATAAAAAATTCCCAAAAGAAAATACTTCTCAATTTAACATTAAATGATGAAATTAACCACGAAGAGTATTATAGAACAAGGAAGGAGTTTTTGAATTTGACAATGAAAAATTATTCAGTTTAAAGGGCATACTATTGGTGGAATAACCTTAAGTCAAGTGAAGCGAAGAAACAGAGGAACAGCAACTTGAATACAAAATAAGTGTGCAGATAACATTTGCGATTGTAACGCATTGATCCAGTTCATATTTTATTGGCTTCTCTGTCAGGTTCTGAACTAAATTATCAAAGCGAAATGTTCTACCATTGATTCTATTTTGGTATTTGTATTTCCAATATTCGAAGAAAAATTCTGAACGAAATAAAATTTTTATTTTAATCACAGAGGTGAAAATTCTACAGAGGAAACTGCGGCAAAGTACATAACCTAGAATTTTGAAAACAAAATGATCATCAGTTACATTCACGAGGTTCTTTTCTCCTAACATTTAATAATCTAATAACATTGAAAAATTTATTTGTGGTTAAATACTGGGCTAACATTGAATAATTTACAAAATTATTTGATAAACAATATTGAGACGTTTTATTATGATTGACGTCACCGTAGTACTAATCCGAAAACATTTTTTTCGTATTTAAATTTTGCTCGTAGTTTTAAATTTAAAGTAAATTAGGTTTCTTTGTATTGTTTTTGTTAATTCTTCTACACTTGACAGAAGTTCAATTTGAACCTGCAGGCAGATTAAAAATTAAAATTTTTAAAAATAATTCATATTTGTATATTGCGTGTCAATAATTGATAAGAATATTTATAAAATTGAATAAAAATTACACTGAATCGGGGTTTTAATTTAAATCTATCTCTGAATTAATTCTATTATCATTTTGTCCAATTATTTTTGCGTTTGATTAACGCGATATTAAACGTAAATCTTTTAAGAGCTGTCGATACCATTTTTCAGTGAAATTTAATTAATTTCTTTTTAAAATTTGCAAGATTATTAAATAATATTATATTTTTTTATATAACTATAGTATTAATTTAAATGTTAGTTCTATATTATTCTGTGAAAAATTTTTTGAACACTTTTTATGAATTTTAAAATTCTGTTTTCACTGTTCCATTTTTTTCATTTTAATTGTATTATTCGCTTTTGGAAAAAAAGGAACGTTATGTTATAAAACGTTGAATGAATTTTGTGGTGGAAAGTCCAGTAACATCAGAATGCTAACGAGCTAAAGTTGTTTCATAAAATTGATTTTAAACATTTTGAAAGGGATTTTGGTAGCGAAACAAGCTGGCACTGGGATCAGTCGGAATTTATCGTTTCGATAAGGGTTCTTCCGTGCGAATTTTCAGCATGCGAATTTCGGAGAATATCACCCTCAACGACCGTACAACACTTCGCGGTTTGGCTCTAGTGCAAGGTGTTGCTTGTTGTGGTACGATCTCTAAAATAAACAGGTGCTATATTACCGATCGCAAATGGAAATCTTCTATCTAGTTAAAGGAAAAAAATTCTCCTCTCTTCAAAATTTATTACAGTCAAAATTTTCAACAAAAAGGTATAAGCATTAAAAATTTTAAGAGTATGCCATCAAAATATGTAAATTGGAGTACGCAGACAACTTTAAAAATCTTCTAAAATCCAATACTTTAACTCTTGAAAACTTTTCAGATTTAACAAACATTCCTATATTTAATATCATACCCTATACGTACACACATCTTTTTCAGAAAGTTCATTGAGCGTATAAAATTCATATTCGTTTGCACATGAAAAGATTTAACGGACATGTAAATCAAGAAGTAACTAAAATATGGATGTGGATTTTAGTTGTTGAATAGTATCGGAAATATTTCCTTTTTGAAACAAACTCTTAAAAAAAGAAAGATAATAACATAGTTTTTATAGTGTTTCGATGTGCATAGAACGAAAAAAAAGTAAAATCTAGTGGATGAAGGTTTTCAAGTTATGTTCTGCTTTCATTAGCATACAACGTGATAAAAAATTGCTGCCTTTTTTGTCAAGAATAAATAGAGTTCGACCAGAAAAAAAGAGGAACTAGAAGTGCAGTAAAAGATGAGGATAGAGTGCTACATGAAGACGAATGGTTAACCGATAGCCTAGGGTAGACAAACTAGACGGTAACATGCAACCACCAACTTACTCTCAGGTTACAGTTTTGTAAAACCAAGAAATATCCTCTCCAACTATACATACATATACACATATATTCCATGCCATGAAATATAAATCTGTCTTTCGAGTGAACTAGAAAATGAATACACATATTTCTTTCAAATATTACCATAGCACTCAAAACCGAATTTCGCCATTTCATCGTATTTGAAATTTGTAAGTAAACAAAATATGTATTATGACAAATTTATTTACTTCAAAAATTCCAATTTGTATTTCAATTATTGTTGGAGGAAAGTTAATGTTTTTAAACTAATTTCAAGATAGCCCAGTATTTAACCACAAATAACTTTATAGTGTTAGGTGATTATCTTCCTTCTTATTCTTATTGTTTTTCTATATGTATCAACTAATTTGATAACATATTCAAAGTTAGCCCAGTATTTAACCACAAATATATTTTTCAATGTTATTAGATTATTAAATGTTAGGACAAAAGAAACATGAAAATTTCCTTTGTCATATAGATGAGGATCATTTTATCAGCAGCAGTTCATTAAAGGGTCGAAATAAGTACAAGGTGGAGGTCCACTTTTCGAAAAGTAATAGAGGGTTTAAAGAGCCTTATCTTATGAACGAAACCGTCGAAGATACGAGAAAACGTAGTCGCGAAAGGAAATGTTCTTCGAAGATCGACCCAAGTGATAATCTCTAATTAAACTCGAGTATTAGAGTTGGGAGACAAGATAGATATATCATGAGCCATGAACTATATAAAGGTGTCTGATGTACTTTAGCTGTGAATTTCCCAAGTCATTATAAGTTAAGCCTTTCATGTGTAAATCCTTAATTACATCACTTAAAGATAATGACGAAATTATCATGAAATTTGTCATACATCGAAAGGATTTAACTTTATTAATTCAATTTCACTTCTTCCGCAAAAAAATATTATAACATGGTTTGTTACAAAATTATTGTTGAAATGTTAATTATAATTCTGACTGTTAGAAAAAAGACGAACAATTTATTATATTCTTTGCGTGACAATAATTATCACGTCACAGGATTATTATTCTTTTTGTCCGCATAAAGAACGATTGTCGGCTTTTGTGTTCATTTATATGAATGTCGTGAATATTTGACGAGTAAAAACTAGAATTGATAGAACTGAGTAATTCATCAGAATAATGCAGAAGACCAAAAGGGAAATGAAAATGTCGAGTAAAATTGCAACGGAGGCGTTTAATTTCAGCGAATGGTAAGGTAGTGTTAATTTAACGGAAACAAAACACTGGATGCATTGTCAGTTGTGTTCGAACATGCGTCCAGTGCGGTCCCAATTTCGTTTGGACATTTTATTAAAATTCATGAATTACACGTACAAACAGTGACACGTCATTAGAGACTCATTCATTACGGTTCTGTCGCGGACAAATTTACGTAATTCCGCGTTCGATGGGAATGGATGCAATCACATTGACCACATACGTTGGATAAACGGTTGCTCTGCTCTTCGGTAATTCAATCGTTCAATTTACCTTATATTTATTCAAATAATAATAATTCTTTCCTTATGTTAATATTAGTGTTTTTTTTGGAAAGGACCTCTTGTAAATTAAATATTTTTAAAACTTCGGTGATCGATAATATAAATTAGAAACACGTTCAATTAGTTTTGGTATGTTAATAAGTTAACAAGCAAAAAATTGCATTTTTACAAACTCGACAAAACTAATTTTCCTTCAATTTCAAGAAAGTAAAATCTAACGTCGACTAAATCCGCAGGAGCTAAGTTTTCTTCCATTTTCTTGAGAACTGGGTTACTTTTTCAATGTGGTCTTTACACTTTAATTTAACGCTACAATTACTTTTGAACAAATTTTCTGTTTCTCTTTGTCTAGGAAAATTATTCTTTTTAAAAATATTTTCTTTCATCTATTTATTTTTGTAAAAAATATACCACATCGAGTAATTTATAAATAAAAAATTTTAACATCCGTTTTTTAGAAATAAAAATTTTTATTATAGGTTTTTATCAATTTAAAACTTTAATAATTGTACTGAATAACGAGATCGATATGTATATGTTCCCAATTGAATAGACCGTTAATTATGAACTATTTATTAATAAATTATTCAGTTCTCTAAATTCGATTATTTTATTATTAGAGGTTTGCAGTGAATATTTCAAAATTAAACAATTGGGTTAATTGTAATTACTTTCTTCTGTATCTATAGTTTTTTAAAAAAAATTTTGTTACATAACTAAGAACTCGTGAACAAAATAAGAAAATAAAATTCTGTAGATCATTCATTTAGATAATTTCATTCATAAGAGCTTACTACAATATCTTGGAAAGAAGATCTTATCTGTTAATTTAGTTTGACGCGTGCTTCATTGTTAGAAAATCGTTAATTTGCAGACAATGTGTCTTTAAATCTAGATAAATAGTTTGCATATTTCATTTATTTTTTATAACTTGTAGGTTTTAAGTTTTAAATTACAGTAATATAAATAAAAACTTACCTTGTGTTTGTCACTTTTTCACTTTTAATATACTTCTGTACTTTTTGACACTCTTGACATATGAACAGAGAAAATGAACCAGTAGCAAGCGCCATCACTATGATTTCTGACCAATAGCGACCGTCATCATGGTATTCCAGAAACGGTCAGTTTTAAAATTAGATATTAAAAGAATTTATTTGAACCATTATTGTTAAAGAAAAGTTCAAAATTATTAAAGAAAGAATATTTATTATTAAAGTTACACTTTATAGTATAAGTGTTAGGATGAGACTGACTGATTATTCTTCCTTTTCTGGATTCCTCGATGGGCCCCTCTCCTCTGATGTGGACAATAACTTTATACCTGTAAAATAAAGGAACATTCCGGAGAGGGGGATTATACTTTCAGGTCATATTTATTTTCATTAGGTATGAAGATTAGAATTAGTTATACCATTGTAAAGGTGGTTTCATCAACAATTACTGACGTCTAGACATGTGCACAAGGGTGCAAAAAGATAATCAAACAAACAATAGACAAGGGTCTCAGTAAAAGTATAATAGACATGGGCAATGTTATCAATTCAATGTTAACCCAATATTATAGAGAACGTAGTAACATTTTTAATTTATTATTTTCATTCTACCACTAACTTTAAAAATTCCACTAATTCTGTGTCAAAAAGAACACAAAGAATCAGAAAGTGAAATTTAACAGTATGAATTAATTTGTGAGAATGAGGTTTCACGCATTTTGGGAAACTCCGAGAGATATTGGAAGCCCATTATCAGGATGTGCATTGTAATTGGTAATAGTTAACTAGAGTAAGCACTTATGCGTCATGGTTAAAATGACGTCATTGATGTTGAAGAGAACTTGAATGGGATTTATCTGCCAAAAACATGAAACCAGTTACGACTTGTACCGAACATGTTATCATTTGAGATATGTTGCTTATAACATCCATTAGAGCAGCCATGTGAATTCGATATCTACTTTATTGACTCGTGTTCATTTCGTTCTGACCTAATTGTCAAACCACAATTTAAGGGACATTTCAAAATTAGCCTAAAAAATGTTTAAAAACTGGATATAAATTAAATATTCATAACAAAAACGCCAGTAATGTAAATGTGTAAAAAAACTTTTTTTGTGAAAATAAAAATTTAAAATAATATCAAGCTTTGCCATTTGTCTCATTTTATCTCTCTTAGAAATTTACGACAATTTTAATAGAATTTTAATTTAAAGTGGAAATTAAAATTTAAAAGTTACCTTATTTAAATAAGAAATATGAGTAATAAGCGGACGTGGAGCGTTAATTTTTTGTTAGTTTTGGATGATATTAAAATAGTATCTCGTTTTAAATTCAAAAAAATTTTTCCTGATGAAAATTGCTTTAATTTCGAATCTTAAATGCAAGTTTCAATTAAAGTGTGCATTTTTTAAAAAAATATATATTCAAAACGTAAAAATTCTTTTTACCCTGGTATATGTAACACCTTTCGTTAGTAGAAAAAATAATGGAAAAGTGTATTAGGGAGACATAAAATTGAGAATGTAGATTCAAATTTTCGCGGTGTAACATTCTTTTTTTTCTCTTTCTCCTTTACGTTTGTGTGGTTTAACGAAATGACGAGAAGAGAAGAAAAAGTAAATCCTGGGATGAAGGAGAAGAGCGTACATTCCTCCAACGCCGTAAGGCTTTTCCAGCGAGAGAGCGACCTGTCTCGCCCGATAAATTATTCCTCGGCATATTGCGGTCTCGCTTTAGTCTAACTAGTCATGGAGTGGAGTAATTGGAAAGCTGAATGCCAAAGGGGCGTATCTTTTTTTTAAGAAAGGAAAAAAGAATAACTTTTTTTCCAATCGCTTCACAAGCACAAAAGACTTTCTATAAAAATTTTCTTTCCCCAATTAATTTGTTAATTTTATTCCCTTTTTATTTCATAACCGTATCGTAATTGATTACTGCTTCGATATTTATAATTTATCTGTTCAAAGATATTTAAGGAACACCATAATCCAAGGAAATTTATTTTTGAGATGGGAGGATAAGGAAATAATTTCTAAAATCAATGAGGAAGCTTAAGAATGTTAAAGTGTTGTGAAGTTCAAAATATTAATAACCGCGAGAGAAAGGACGGTCTAAAGAAGATACAATACAGTATCAACCAGGTTGAGGCGATACAAGACTTGAGATAATGGTGACGATCACTAAAGCTGATGTTAATTTTTATTCTTGTTTTAGCATTTTGTAATTTAAAGGGACATAAGTTTATTTGTGGTTGAATACTGGGCTATCAGTAGAAATTATAATATATCACTTTGATCATTGATTTTATGTCGTGTCTAATTAGGAAGAGGGTTACTGTCACTAGAAGTCGAACCCAATGGCGAATAGATAATAGTGACGATCACAAAGCAAATGTTACTATTTCTTTAGTTTTAACACTTTGTAATTTAATGAAACAAAAGTATATTTGTGGTTGAATACTGGGCTATCAGTTAAAATTATATTATATCACTTTGATCGTTGGCTATATGCTATGTCTAATTAGGAAGAGGGTTACTGTCACTAGAAGTCAAACCCAATTGCGAATAGATAATAGTGACGATCACTAAGCAAATGTTACTATTTCTTTAGTTTTAACACTTTGTAATTTAATGAAACAAAAGTATATTTGTGGTTGAATACTGGGCTATCAGTAAAAATTATATTACATCACCTTAATGATCCCTGCAATAAAAATTAAATAACAATTTCTAATGCGTTTTATATATTTGCCGTAACTTAATCATTACCTTTTAATTAATCGATACAAGGGAAATAGTTTCCCCCTGATTGGAAATTGATTCTTTTGAGGAAATAGAATAGAAGGTAACTGATTTGTTTGTTGCCAAATGCATTTGTTACTTGGACAATGAGCTTGGGCATCGATAGCCTGTGCGAAACATCAAAGACCTTTGCTATCTGCAGTACACAGGCGTTCGGGTGTTTCCGAAGATGTGCATGCCGGTGCACAAAGCAAGTAGAACTGCCACACAAGCAAAGTACTCTACTCTAGCTCCACTTTGATAAATAGATTCCCCTCTTGAGTAGACGAATTCTACGAATTCAGCATTGTGTAAAGTGTATTTGAATCTGTGTCTCTCTACTCATTATTATGTAAAACACGAAATATCAAACATTATTCCACTGAAAATGAATTACGTAAATGAATTCTCCTTTAAATGAGTCATATTTAAATTAATATCATTATATTAAAATGTTTATAATTTCATTTGAAATGAATAATAACGTGTGCAACACAAAGACGTTTTTGAGACGATTAGTTTATTGTGGTATAAATTTTAGATTTAATTAAGGTGTAGGAAGGTGAAACTATACATCAAACTTGACGATGTAACCAAACTTGAACCCATGAAATTCTGCTCTCTCCAAGGGTACTGTACTGTTAGAAATATGCTATTGGATTTTCAACAACTATTATGTGAAGTGTTACACAGTCGCTCTTGTTGAAATTGCAATAAATATGAAAAGTTTAATTGCATATTTAACAAACCAAAAACTATTTTAGTCATAATACCCGAAAGTGTTTAAAATTAACTTCCTTAGATTTTGAAGAATCTATTTTTGAATTAATGATCAATTAATATATAATTATTTTTGGAATTTTTGCAATAGCCCAGTATCCAACCGCAACTAAACTTCATGTTTGACGAAATTTTTGAAAGGGAAATATTAAAATTAACTTAATAGTGTTATAGTAGAATTGGTATACAAAGTTATGAACCAAAATTACTTTAGATGTGGTAGTTTTGAAGCTTGCTGAAGACGTTAGTCTGGTTAGTCATTCTAAAGCGACGTTTAGAGATATCTCCGTAGATAAACGGGAACTGTGGCTAACGTGACAGCAAGTAGCAAAGCATCAGCGACTCATTGCCTTCCAGGGGTGCCTGTAAACTTCGTTGTGCTACAACTAGCTTTATATACAATGTATTATATCTCGAGTCGGTTGTTTCCCTAATTTATGATATGCATGCAATGTAAACTGCCATAGTTGCAGGGCGAAGGTTTCACCCGTTCCCGGCAGCTGCAACCGCTTGCCGTCACAACGACAGAATTCTAGCTTCTGCAGTGTCGCACTGTATGTATGTACTCTTTGCATACCAATATGTGCTTGTCATACGCATAAGATTTATGTGTGTTGGTCACTGCGTTATTCATAAACATATTTCTTCTTAATTCTCATGTTTATCAAAAAAAAATTTTGTTTGCAAACTTGACACACTAAGATGTTGAAAAATATTAGACACTTTTTTATTTTTGAATGATTCCACTTTTTTGTACCGTTTACCGAAATTCTTATGCTAACAAAGCAAAAATAGCAATTCGTAAAAAATACTTCCTCGTTTTTTTAAATATCGCCCTCGAGCGTTTTTAAAATCGCTAATAAATTCTGTTTGTCGCTTTCAAGCGAGGGCGATATACACACAAAACTTGGGTAACTCGTTTATCTCGATGGTAACCTGAATGGCATGTAACTAACGATGCAGTTCAACGGGTTTTGGACCTTTTAGGTCTTGTAGCATTGCTGATAGGATATTCGTGCAATCCATAGTTGTCTCCGATTAGCTATTGTTTATTTTATCTTGCGGAAATCGTCGGTCAGCATCAAAATAAAAATGATGCTCACGGGATACAAGCGAATATCTAAATAGTCAGTAAATTCCACTGAACGGAAATCAATGCTCAAATGTCAAGAACAAATTCACGATGAAACCAACGAGAATCAGATAAATCGCTTTCAATAATTGCTTCAATAGCTTTGTTTCCTACACTCTTCTATAGTTGGAAATTGGGAATGATTTTTACCCATCGAATTCTATCCAAAGTCTATTTTAATATATTACTTTGAATTTTTTTTCTTTTATCAAAATGTGTTTACAATCAGAAATGATCATGAGAATTTAAAGTAATCTCAACTGAGTACCTCGGGTGGTGAAACTGTTTTTTCTTTTTATCAATTAATTCCAAGCTAGAATAGAAAACATTAAAAGCAGCAAGTTTTATCTTTTGTATTTAAATTTTCCTCAAAATAGCAAGATACGCAAATGTTTGCCGGACGTGGAAATGTCTAATTATTACGCCAAGGGCACCTCACCGTTTCTATGAAACATATGCGGTTTTGGTTTTCCGAAAAAGGGAACCTTATTAATTCGCAAGAATAATTTTCACAAAAGGCGAGAAACGGATTTATTTTATGCATGTATAAACTTGAAATATATCCCGTCTATTGTTAATTTAATGAAGAATTGTATAATCTTATGAAAGCATTTCATATTCAAATATATTTCTCGATTTTCTTTTTAACAAAAATTATACAATGGCAAATTATTATATTTTGTTTTGCATTTGTTTTTTGTTTCAGATGAGCTTACAAGTTTCATGGGTGAGGTATAGGGATATCCACCTACTTACCATCGGACAATATACCTACACGAATGATCAACGATTTCGTGCAATTCACAATTTGCGTTCGGACGATTGGACGCTTCAAATAAAATATCCCCAACATCGAGACAGCGGACTTTATGAATGTCAGGTCTCAACAACTCCACACATGAGCCATTTTGTGCACCTGAACGTCGTTGGTAAGTTTTATATTATTTCCATTGTCATATTCATAACGTTGACAGGGCGAAGTAACGTGACACTTGAGACTACTTATGAAACAGAAACAGTTTTGAAAAAGTTTTCAAAAATGTACAATTTTAGCTGAGGTTGCAAAAATATTATTTTAGAAATAGCATTTGTTTAAATTTATTTTGATTTAGTAAAAATAGTGACAACCCTTCCAAGAACAAAGGATGGCAAAATTATTGTCATTATATAAATTAGTTACAATGTTATCGCGGACAGTTTTCCCCTTCAAAAAAAGTTATACTATTTTCTAATTGAAGGGAATAGATTAAAATTGATTATTCCCATTCTACACTGAAGGGCAGAGTCTCACGACAGCGTGGCAAAACGGAAATAAATGCTAAATAAATGTTTAAGACTGTTTAAACACTTTTAACTAACTTAGTTACAGACTGAGATTAAATACTGGGCTATCAATAAAAATTATATTATATCACTTTGATCATTGACTTTATGTCGTGTCTAATTAGGAAGAGATTACTGTTACTAGAAGTCAAACCAAATGGCGAATAGGTAATGGTGACTATACTAAGTTAATGTTAATATTTCTTTAGTTTTAACACTTTGTAATTTAATGAAACAAAAGTATATTTGTGGTTGAATACTGGGCTATCAGTAAAAATGATATTATATCACCTTAAAATCCGTGCAAGAAAAATTAAATAACTATTTCCAATGCATTTTATACTTACCGTAACTTAATCATTACCTTTTAATTAATCGATAAAAGAGAAATAGTTTCCCCCTGTTTGAAAATCTTTTGAGGAAATAGAATGGAAGGTAACGGATTTATTTGTTGCCAAATGCATTTGTTACTTGGACAATGAGCTTGGGCAATAAAGGTTATACTATTTTCTAATTGAAGGGAATAGATTAAAATTAATTATTCTCATTTTACACTGAAGGGCAGAGTCCCACGACAGTATGGTAACATTAAATATAATACTTGATCAAAAATAAGAACATCCGCATCAGTTGAAGCGTAGTCCCAAACTGACTCCTCTCGTCAGTTAGAGTGGGGGGATAGTTCCCACCTATTGTGAATCCATGGTAAGTGAAAAATAAGGTTGACTTGAATATCCTAACCTTACATAATGAAATACTAAAGTCCCCAATTACTGGGTCCTAAAACCGTCACCTATCTTCTTTTTGCTGGCGTCCCTAACAAAATTAAATCTTTCTGGACTATTCCATTCTGGGTAAGGTAATCTAAGTCGAGGATCTCGAGTGTAACCCTTTGATCCATCATCTGCACCTTACTAAACTCTTCAACGTTATTAGTTACCTTTTCGGCAAACTATTGAAATTCCTTTCATATTATCGAATTTTACTTTCATGACAACAGTATTTCATAAAAATTTTGTTTTGCAATAATGCAGAAAAAAAGTCGTTAAACTGTTAAAAAATGAATTGTTGGCGACACCGTGTTTTGTATTTTGTTTTAATGACTGCCTTAAATGCCTCTTAATTATAAACCCGAGAGTAAGAAAATTGGAATTTTTGTTGGTCCATTTATAAAAGTAGAAATGAAGAGTTGAAAGAGAAGAGGTGAAATTGAAAAAGTCCATTCCGACGAGTTTTAATATTTAAGTACCAACAGAATTCTCCATTTACAGTCATGAATTATTTGCAAATCTCATGTTTGAACCTAGTTTCTGGACAGAAGAAGCCACTTTTCAGAAGAGTTCTTCAATTACCGAGGGAGGACTTTGGGGTTGGTTCTTAACTCAGAATGTGGTCGAATTTACTTCTATTTTTTTCACAATTTTAAATGCACCAATGTTCCGAATGCTACTTCGTAAGATTAAGAAATTTCAATTATGAACCATAGAATTAAAAAAAAGCATTTTATGAAATGTGGGAATTATAAGACTGATGTTTGATACTGTTTATAATATATTTTACAAGGGACCTACTGACCTAGAAAAGGGACCCTAACCTAGAAAGGGTAGGGTTAATTCTATTAGTTAACAAGTGAGTAATTTTTTTAAAACTGATTTAAAACAAGAAAAATAGGGAAGATTTTAAAAAGATTTCATATTTAACGTAACACCGTTTATACTCTGGAGAGGTTTTCCGCAGTCACCCAATTACCCCATTAGGATGGTTCAGGTAAATGCGAGTACTCCTAATTTTAAGTCGTTCTGTAGACGCTGTAGTTTAAGACTTGTTGATGAGAACTAATTTTAGCATTTAATGGAAAAAATTGTTAGTTAATATAATTTTGTTCAAAAATTTTAATAGCGAGTATTATTTGACTGCTTAGAGTACAATTATCGATTCGATTTAGCGAGGCGCATAATGAGGGTTAGGTGTTTATTACAAAGCAAACGACTCGGAATATAATCAGACCACATAGTAGGCAAGTAATATAACTAGGATATAATGGCTTGAATGAACTGACTTTGACCTTTATTAACGCGTAAAATGTGATTGGTGGGCAAGACGTTGTTCAAGGCATCGAGTTAACTCGTATTTCACGTGGGATACTCGTAAAATTCCCCTTACCGATCTATATGCCCATTCTCTCCTATCTTCTCTTTGTCTTTTCCATTTTGCAACCTCACACTATTTTCAATTTTAGAGATGAAAAAAAAGAACCAGCCCACTAGTCTCCTCTCCAATGTCAGCACGATATTGTCTATCAACTCGTAGCATTTACGATCACATAAAATTGGTTTTCTGTTCTAATTAATCCCAATAAATTGACGACATTAATTTTAAGATCCTCTGGTTCGTTGAAATTAATAGGAGAGAATAAAAGTTTTTTTAAAAATATTTTTCAAACTGTAAATTCCGGTAAAATTTATATAGAAAGCCTATTTTTACACAAGCCTCGTATATTGAATTTTGTCTTTAATTTCATTGCTTTTTAAATAATGATCAAAAGAAATTTGTGAGTCAAATTGATCGCTGTCACGGAAACTAGTTTGAATCTCGCTTAAATTTAATTTTGACCATTATGCATATTATGGAATTCTTTTACTAGAAAATGAGTTTTATGAGACTGAGGTGAAAACCCAGACGATGGGGGTGTGTTTGCCATCTTGTTCGACGAAGAAGATAACAAGGTACGTTTTAAGGTGAATCGACTGTAATTTCCTACCCGAAGTTTCCAATTCCACTTAATCTAATGGCGTCTCTCTCTCTCTCTCTGCGAATTGAATTTTAATTTCAAGAGGCATTCTACTCATTCCGTGATTCATTTCTAGCGACTATTTCTTTTTCACAGAACGATGCGCTTCAAATATAAGAACGCGTTTTCATTGACAGAAATAGCTTTTTCGCCAATAATTGAATAAACTAAACGATGTAACACTAGGAGAAATTCTAATTAAGTTTTCTTATCACTCTATTATTTTCGTGATGAACTTGACCAAGATGATAAAAAATCTATTAACAGTCTTATTGAGTTCAAAGATTAAATTTATTTACTTGTAGGGGGATACCGAAGTACGTGGGATAACTTTGAACTTTATTTTGACATATTTTATTTACAAAAATAATTTTTTTTAAACATTCTATAAAGCGAGGCATCTTGCGGTGAGCAGGATATTTCTGGACTGGGTCATCTAAAATGATTCAGTCATTTTGGCATCAATAGGAAAAATAATTTATGACAATTGGAAAAATGTTTAGGGAGGGGAAAAGTGTTGGAATTCGCGTTATTTTTTTAAAAGAAAGAAATATATTGAAGCGTTACATCGACCAAGTTAGTCTTGTGTAAAATAAAAATAATTGCAGGTGAATAAAAATTTTACTGCGACGTTACCCCTGAGGAGTCGAGATCGGTAATGGTTCTCTCCGATCTAAGACGCGGTATTTATACTCGACGGGAGGGGCAAGCGCCTCGCCGCGTATTGGTCAACGCCGCAGGGGAGGGGAGCGTAGTTCCGAGAACTAGGCGCGCAGTGGCGTAGGCACAAAATTAAAATTTGTGCAAATTGTCTGTAAAGAATTTGCGAGAGCAACACGGCTTCACATTTTTAATAATATCCTTTTATTGCCAAGATATGATTGAAAAAGTGATGACATGTTTTTTCATAGAGTCGCGTGTAATCGTCCTGGACGGTAGGGTAGCTTACTTTTATTTTAAATCCATGGTCATTTATTATATGTCAATCTAACGTTTGTTTACTTGAATAAAAGTGATTCGCGTTAAACAGCATTTATGTAATAAATGAGCTTGAACCAAAACAAAGATAAGTGCAGTGAATAAAATTTTTATCACAACGTTAAAGTAGAATAAAAGAAAACTATTTGGAGTTGTTTTCGGACTTTATTGGTCGACAATATTAGTCAAACTCATTTACGGGAAATAGAGTTGAGACGGTTTATGTGTTTCAAGCACTTAGCAGTATTAGATTGTTTTTCTCTAAAAGCAATAAAGGCTAGGCGGCAGAGTTGTTTTTGAATTGACGCAAAACCTGATGGTCTCTGGAGACTAGGCGAGGGTGTAAAACGTGAAGGCTTCATCGAAAGTCTCTCTATATATATAGATAGCAAGAAGCAAGTCTTGAAAAAGTTTTTAGCAAGCAACTTCGACATGACGAAATTATATTCTCAAAAACTTTTGTCCCGTCACGAAAACCAAAGCGTGCATTTCAACTGCCTTCTTATGCAGAGTATTTAAAATGAGTCTACCGTCCAAATAACAATCTTATACTTTTTTTTCACCTTTCATCTTTTACATTACACATGAATAAAATTACTCGAGATTTAGAAATGAAAAATAAATTGCACTAGATTTTTTTTCGTAAATGCTTTTATAAAAAACCTCTTTTGAAATCCGTGAGTTATTCTAATGAGAATAATTCTCTCTTCAAAGGAACATATACAGCGGCAACTTTACTACTGAAATATGAAGAATTGCTTTATTTAGTAGGTTAAACTTTGTCATAAAACATTCCCTTGTTCATTATGTTGAACACATTTTAAAAAACTCAACATAAAGGAAACTTAAATACAAGTCGATACGTACAGAATGAAGGGAAATGTGTTTTAGTGATAAATTTAAATTTTATAATATAAAATAAAAATCCAGACAGACCAAATATAAAATATATATTACACATAATATTTGGAAAATTGAAGGGCATCTTTCAAAACTAGACTAGTTATAAAAATATAATTAATAGCAAAAGAATTAAATAAACAAACAAACAGTTTACGTGGAAACAAATATAAGCCAAAGTTTTATGTCCAAAGCAATTGGGGAAAACAATTATGAAAGCAACATCAAAAGAGAGCGATGATAACGATAATTTTCGGGATGCTACTTCCTTAGCCCTTCTATTGATTCTCCCAACCGGTACCCCTAAAGTATCTTGTATTCTTACGCCAAAATAAGGAACGTAGTTACTGGAAAAGCTATTTTGTTGTGTAGATTTTTTTATTTTCATAACAAAGAAAATAGGTTTTTTATTATCTTCGATCAAGAGTTTAATTGTCATTAAAAAATATTTAAATGGATACTTTATGATCAACTGTTAAAACTATGGTTATGTAGATATTATGCAGGTGAAAGAACATTAAATATTGGCCGTTGTTTGGCATTAGCTGTGCGCAGATTCACAAAGAAAGTGTTGGCTATAAAGATTGCGTGTTGTTGAGCAATTCCAAGAGAGGGTTAAAATCAGAGTGCCGTTCCTTGGCAGCAATCCATTTTCGCATTATATGTGGGTTCTCCAATCATAATGCTAAATAGAAAAAGAGGGTCAAACTTGAGACCCTTATTATGCAGTTCGCTTTTCACTGACGTTCATTCTCTTTTCTCTTACCTCAATTTCATTCAGAAAACCTCACTTAAGACTCCGTTTATTATACTGATTTATATCTGTTCACCGACAACCGCTAGGCATTCAAGATAATCGCTGACTTAAAAAATTCCCAATACACAGAAGGCATAAATTTCCCATGCAATTTTCTCCCCTCCAAAGCAAACAAGGTACTTATTTGGAAAACAATCAGTTTGCGGCTTTATGAAATTTCCACTTGAATGTCCCAACCATTGTATTTAATTATGATATTCCAAATTCTTTTCAAAGTGTCACAAAAGTATTCTAAAAGGTCCTCACTATTTGCAAAACAAATAAACAGTAGGTATTGTTATTTATGATCATTTGAAATTCTCTTCTTTTATTACAAGAAAATGATATATCTTAGGAAAAATGACGCGATGTGTATTTTTATGAGAATGCTTTAGACTCTAAAGAAGAAAAGAGTCATAAAACGAATTTTTTTCGTTAAAAAAGTAATACATTAAGTGTTAAAAAAGCGAGGATGAAACATTAAAGTAAAGTTTTACGTATTTTCTGTAAAGTGTCAGGAAGAATTTTATATTTTCTGCTTTCCATAAATTATAAGATATTTCGCTAAACAGTGTAACTCAATTTTACTGGGTGCTTCAAATTTAAAAACAGAACCATCATAACTTGTAAATAGTTTAATGCCAATATGTTTTGTAACGTTGTAATTCTGCTTTTTTAATATTGGAAAAATGTGAAGCTCTCCTTCATTTTGTAACTTAAATAAGAAGAAAATTATAATAAACTGTAAACTATAATTAAATTAATAAGTAAATTAAATCAATTAATAAATAGACGCATCTCAAGAATCCGAGAGCAATCCAAACTAAATATTACTTGTCATTGCCTTTCAAAAATGTTTTCAGCCTATCAAACGTAGCTAAAATGTCGCGGAGGTACTGTTTACAAATTGACTCTCAGTTGGAGCGAACAGACAGGGACCACCAATAACAATTGTTATAATTATTATTTTGTTATTTACGCTGCTTCATTTGGTTCAAATTGAATATCCAAAATTAACTGTTCTTCCTTAATATTTGTACAAAGCACGTGCAAGGCTATTATAGTTAATAATACCTCTAGAAAAAAGTAGTTCTTGTGTTGTTAACATTAATTACAAGATTTAATATAATTATTGTTGTTTTTGTCATAGCCGAAAGGTACAGAATTCTAAAAATAGAATCTTCATCCCCCTAGTCCGGGAATAGTAATGTTTTGAAAGATTAAAGATTTTAAGAGATACAAAAAGACTATGTGGATATACCGTAGCTGCACTGCAAGTTAGTAATTTGGAGTATGAAACTTGAACCTGAAAGACCGTTTGTTCTCGTGCGTTTGAACCTTTAGTCAACATACTTTTAAATAGCCTCAAGGAAAATGTAGATTTAACAATTCTAAAGTCAGTTGGCCTTAAGCGATTAGTTTGTAAATATAGGTTTCTGTAAAATTCAAAAATAATAGTCTTGAATTATCCACAGAAAATGGGAAGGTTATTCCAATATCGAATTTCAATAACATAATATATTTAAATTCACCAACTCGTTGATATTTGTCTGTTGTTCATCGATTTCACCTGTAACGATGGGCTTTGTATTAATATATAGATCTTCCGCTCCCCCCACCACTCTCTCTCCTCACGTCGTTAGAGAACGAACCTATATACCTAGCTACACGATCCCAAATCGTCAGTTCGTCTACCGATTTGGCTCAAGGTGCTCTTTTGATCTAACAGGTATGTTCTCACCTATGGGCATTAGACTCAGGTAGCGCACCTCCTTCACCCGAGGTGACGACAATGGGACAATCTCTTATCAAAGGTGCTCCCAGGAGTAGAGATTGTACCCACTAGATTCATATTCTCTCGTTATCGTGTCAGGCAAGAATTTCGGTAGCATCTGAAATTTGAATTAATCCCTATGTGCTCCTTGGTTAATTCTTAAAAGTGCGCGCCATGGTCATCGTCGGACTCAACCTAAGATTCACTAATTATCAGTTAAAGAAACTACGATAGTGTCACGTCATCGCGACGTATTTGATATTTATATAATAATATTTTGTGAAGTTAGAATCTGAATCCTCCCTTTTTCTTGTACCCCAGACACATCAATTCAAATGTGTGTCATCTTGGACAGACTTTTCTATATATGTTCATCAACGATTGTCACCCTTCTATAAGGTTACTGAACTGTCTAAAACAGTGACCACTCAACGCATGTATTGATCCGAAGGAGTCTTTCTCTGATTACCGAATGCCAAATATGGTCATGTCTATACAATTTTTATCACTTTAACCCAGAGGTAATAAAAATGGGTGGTAAAACATCAAATTCCCCTTGTGGAAGAAAACTATATAAGGGGCCACCTTCGCCGAATTCGTCAGTCCAGAAATCGCCACCAAGTTAAGAAGTCGTGTATCACCCCCCAAGTATATTCGTCCAGAAGTCACCCTCGAAGCAGAAACCCGCGTTCTTCGTTACTCAAGAAACCGCGACCAAGTTAACAAGTCGTGTACTACCCCTAAGCGTATTCTTCGTGTTAGTCCAAAATCTCTTCAATTACCAAGTGCATTTTTCAAGTCTCAGTCAAGCTCATTCAAGAAGAATTTAATCAAGGAGATAATTTCTAATACGACGCACATCTCTATTTTTCCGAGGACTGCATTATTTCGACTTCAACGTCAAATCAATAATTCGACACCTGGACTCCGGACCTTTCACTGTGACTGGCCCGAAAACATTTCAAGGAAAATCTATTGCCTTCTCTGTCCCACGCTAGACGACGTCACTTCTTCGACCACACACTGTACGAAATATCACCTGTTGGGTCTACCTCTCTAATAATAATTTTTATAGGTAAGTTACTAATACTTTTACATTTCGTCCCCATCTAAATTCTTGATTGATTCTACAAAGTCCGTATTTCTTTCAGTATCCCTGAAGACATGACATTTGGATCTACTCTTTCTCTCTCACTCTAATTGTAAAGGATTCAAATAAAAGCTTTAATAATATAAATTCAATTAAACAGTAACTCTTTCTTAAAACCTGTCCCTTGAAATCAGAGTGTTTCGACTCTGTGAATAAATCAGGTACGAATCACCGATGTCGGACAAATTAAATATATAAATTAATATTATGTTTAGTTTCATTCCTGAGACATAACAATAGGTGCCAGGACTCCATGCGGCGAGCGAATTCCGTAGCAAATAAAAACCCTATCATTACACACCCATAAAATGGGAGGTGTCCCCTGTCACCCGGAGACGCTCCCAAAAGAGTTCCATCAACCCCGCCAGGATCCACCTTCGTGAGAGATGCTGGACCCAAAGATTGAACGATTTCCGTAAATTTATTGAAATTATTGAATGGTTCTCTTCCTTCAAGGTATTTTAGGATGGTCAGATACCTAAGTAATTTAGAAACGTTTCTAATTCTTGACGTCGAATTTGAGATACCTATGATCTACTGCTAGAAGCCAGGACATGGTACGGTGAGATCCTGTTTACGATCCGCGACTCCAAACGGCAAATAGAATCCGTGAGATGATGATGATAATGATACCAAAAACCCATCACCTAGTAGTGTCACATTGTTTTGAGTCTTTACAGTTAAATCCTCCAAGTCTTTCGTGTGGACATTGGATAGAATCCTCAATCTAGCACTAGCACCTGAGTCTAATGGTCCTCCCTAGTCATTTCCTCCCACGTTTCTATTCACCTTTCGTTTACATAAATTTAATTTCTCTAAATTAAATTACAGTAGTTTACTTTCAATTAAACATTTCCCTAGAAAAATGTCTACAGTAATGTGTGAAATACAAATAGATTATAACTCGGCAACAAAGCAAAACATGGTATGTAAGTGACAGGATTGAAAAACGACGACCTGATTGAAACGGAAATAACGAGGATAGAGCCCAACGGACGCAGTACCATTGAATCTTTTCCTCCTTTTATTGGACCGACCGTTTTCAATTTATTTGAACGTATTCTGATGGAGGCAATGTTCGATTTTAGATGTATCATCGATTTGTCGATTCTCGGTTAAAATAATAATTACTGTACAATTTCAAAATTATATCCTCACTTATTATATTTTCTTTAAAATCTCCCTTTAATGTTTTATGCTGCTCCTCTCAAAATGAATTATTTTTTGATTGAAAATCAAATACTAAATCTCATTTCTAAATATATTTCAATGTTTCTCGAACATCCAAAAGCATCAGTTAAACGAAATTCTCCTTTGTTTTCCACCCGTCAAAACATTAATGATGGTCATATTAATAAAGAGAGAATTTGCTATATTCACCTATTGGAAAATTGGATCAGAAACGGTAATGACAGGTGAAGATAAATTACTGACCGCCGATTTGTT
This sequence comes from Leptopilina heterotoma, assembly GCF_015476425.1. Classification (NCBI taxonomy): domain Eukaryota; kingdom Metazoa; phylum Arthropoda; class Insecta; order Hymenoptera; family Figitidae; genus Leptopilina; species Leptopilina heterotoma. The sequence goes on along the minus strand of NW_025111078.1, from coordinate 1,687,610 downwards.
ATAATTTAAAAATTTAAATTATAATTTGCTGACTAAAAGGAGAGTTCTCTGAAAAATTAAACCTCATGACAGTTTAGACATTTAATTTTCTCATTCTCTTTGTGGTATTCAAACATGTGAAAAAATTAAAATAATTGTTTTATATTTCCTTAATGATTCACTTTAAAGTACTAAAGCTACCTAGTTAGTTGAAAAATATATAATTCGAAACTATTAAAACTACTTTTAATAACCATTCACCTAAAGGTACATGGATTTACAAACATTTGGTGTTCTAAAATAAATTTTTACCATTACTCCTTTTTCAAAGCAAATTTTTTTTAATATGAATTGTTTATGTTTTTACAGTTTAAAACATATCCTGTTTCAATTAAAAATTTTGATCGTGAATTCTTTGAAAACGTTATTGAAAATCAAATATTTTTTTTACTCGAATAAAATTTCATACATAAAAAAATGTAATAAAAAATCGTAGGAAATATGCAGTAACATACAGTTCCCATGCACTGTTGCCACGCAATATTCACAAGCAATGCAGCAAAAATACGTATTCATTTTTTAAACTCAGGTCAACGATATAGTTCTGTTACTTTTTGCATGGTTCAACTTTCACTCTCTCTGCACATATTTTACTTCCTATTCTTTTCTACTTGATGGAATTTCGTATATTACCATTACCGCTCATATCCTCTTGCTAGAATGAAAATGCTGATTAACAATTTTTTTCTGTCACAATATCTCAAGTAATATCGCATACATTTTGTGAAAATAACAAATTACAGCAGTACGAGGAAAATTACTTTTTGGTTCTCTTTGCTGGATAAAATTCTCACCAGGATTATAAGGTTCGTACTAAAGATTTTTTTTTTTTTTTGAATAAAATCATTAAAAATTTAAATTTTATTTAAAAATGTGACCCTCTTTTATAATTCAGTTGGACTCGACAGCAATGCTGATTTTTTTTTGCTCCTTTAAAAATTCAAACTCTGCTTCTCACTTGGCCTATGGTAGTTTTTCATTTCAAGACTCTAACCATAATTCATGCAGTCGACCTAGCTAGGTTAGCGGGTGCGTTAGAACCATATAAGTGATGAATGCTGAGAATAAAATCGTCTGGTATAACGCATGACCTCAGACGTTTAAATTCGAGTTTTGCTGCATAAGTGAATTTCGCAGCTTTTTTTGTAAAAATGATTTACACATTTTTCCTATTAACTTAATGTTTACTATATTGGCCTGTATTAGACGCTACGAAGGATTAGCACAAACAATACGAACCCTTGAACAATATCCTTTGTAAATGGAATAGGAACAGTTGTTCCTTTACCTAATTTGCATATCCACTCTTTTCATTCTAAAGATTGACTAGAACAAATATTTCTTTTAATTCGATCAGCAAGTTCATTAATACAGACCTTAGTAATTAAAAAAAACAAAGTTTTGCGCAAAGATTGTTGTGAAGTAGAAAACTTATTTTCATTTGTTTATAATATTAAAATAAATAACAAACAGCCTTTCTCTTACAGTTTTGATTTATATGATACTTGTTGATTTACGAGAAATTTCTACTTGGCGAAAAAGAAGCGAAATTCGAATTCCAATTCGGCGTAAACTCTATAAATCTCGTTTGCAGTAGAGCCAATGACAGTTGAGAACAAAAAGCCAGAAAAAGGCATCCTTTCTCGATACTCGATGAAGTGCGAGGCCAGTTTATTTGAAAGCAAGTCGATGCATAACCTTTACGTTTTTCACCACACTATTCACACTTGGTTGTGTTTTTTTCGACAGAATAACTCGTAAGAGCATCCGCACGTGAAAAAAAATTCAATTCCTTTTTGTTTTTTTTTTTTTATCAAAAATAGCGATGCGCCGTTGCCTTTATAGTATGAAGAGTGAAGGAAGAAGATGAAGAGGAAGAGGAAGAAGGAACGGGTTTAGATTTAATCCAAACCTTTGCACGTCTTTGCGGTTCTTCGGTTCTCTCTTCTTATCGTCAACCCGTCGCATGCTTGGCTTCTCTCGTTCGTTTCTCAGTTTCCACCGAGCGGATTACAAAAGGCTGCTGTAGATATGCAGAGGGAAAGAGAATAAAGGCATCGTAGGCTCGGCGGAAGAAACCTGTGAAGTGTGACGAAAAAGGAAGTATCAAGGGAACATTGTATGTGTTCTTTCCTATGCGAAAAGATTTGCGGCTATATTTATTTATTTTTAAACAACGCGACACAATTTTTCTTTCATAGTTTCCCATATTTATAAATAATTCTTTCTTGACATTTGTTTTTTATACTCGTACACATTAGCAAATTTATTTTAATTCGTTCAGTTTGTTTGACAAGGTCTTGAACGTTTGGTTGTTTATTTGCAGTTGTATTTATTAAATTAGGTTACAATTGTTAGGTTAGGTTAGGTTAGGTTAGGTTAGGTTAGGTTAGGTTAGGTTAGGTTAGGTTAGGTTAGGTTAGGTTAGGTTAGGTTAGGTTAGGTTAGGTTAGGTTAGGTTAGGTTAGGTTAGGTTAGGTTAGGTTAGGTTAGGTTAGGTTAGGTTAGGTTAGGTTAGGTTAGGTTAGGTTAGGTTAGGTTAGGTTAGGTTAGGTTAGGTTAGGTTAGGTTAGGTTAGGTTAGGTTAGGTTAGGTTAGGTTAGGTTAGGTTAGGTTAGGTTAGGTTAGGTTAGGTTAGGTTAGGTTAGGTTAGGTTAGGTTAGGTTAGGTTAGGTTAGGTTAGGTTAGGTTAGGTTAGGTTAGGTTAGGTTAGGTTAGGTTAGGTTAGGTTAGGTTAGGTTAGGTTAGGTTAGGTTAGGTTACTTCGAATTAATAAAAATAACTATAAAAACTGTATTTACAAATTATTAACTATTGCATTGTGAAAGAAAATTGGAAAATAAAAATATGTAAAAATTTAAATATAACTGACGGAATAAAATGTCAAACTAAAAGTTGTATCCAATGAATTCAAAGAGAAAATTTGGACGCAATTTTAAAGTAGAAAATACGTTGTTTCTATATTTACCAACTGTCTATTCAGTTTTCAATCAAGCATGACATGTGTGTAAAATGTATTCATTTTCTCACATCGTCATCTCTCACAACATTTTCATCGTTTATGACTACCAGTAAAACGATAATAAAAATCATTATTATTCATTCGAACACACGTTTTTCCCTGCAAAATATAAAGCTCCATTTTAGTAAACTGTTTGGACAAGAAAAAAATTTTTTTTATCTAAATATAATAAACATTAACAATCAATACCATGAAATTTTACAAATTTCTTTTCGAAAATATTTTTTTATTATTAATATTTGAATGAAATAAATTTACAATTTAGAATTTAATCGTAATTTCTCAGAAATTGTTTTTCTTTTTAAATAAGAAAATCCTCTTTACAGAATTTTAATTCATGCCATGCATGGTGGAGCGGAGTTTTTGAACATTTTTCATTAAAGAATTTCACCAGGACGTCCCGGCGAGAATAATACAATACAAGTTCTTTGGCAAACTAAGACAAAACCATTGTTAAGCATTCAAGGTAGAACTTGAAATAGGTATCTTTCAAACTTTATCAAAGATTGAGTTCCTAAACTTTGTACTTAGATTTCCGACTACCCACCACAATAATCTCATAAAGTTTACCACCCCCCAATTGTGATCAATGAAACTTAAGAAGATGGTGGAAATTTTTTGGCCCAGTTCCTTCAAAATAAGTTTGCGTTTTATGTTACAGGAATGTAGATTATAATAGGGCATTGTGTTGTCGGAAATCCGGAATAGCGACTACTTTTTTGAAGCTAAAAGATTGTGTGAAAAATTACTTATAGAAAATATTTATTTGTCTCTGTTATTTTGAGTTAATTATTTTATATATTATTTCTAACTGGGACCGTAAAAATAGTGTATATTAAATAATGTTTTCAAAAGTTATACTATACTACATACAAACCCTACGGTTATTATAAATTTTTTACTATAACTCTTTTTTTTGCTTTGATTCGTTTAATAGATCCCAATGTCTAACTTTATTACATTGACGTAACACGACGGTTAACCACAAAATTTACATAAATTCAAAGTTCTGTTACATCGCACACAAATGTATATCATTCTGTATTAGAATCCACAAAATCGATTGATTCTCTACTAAACTGAAAAGTGGAATTTCATTTAATTAACGTAACATTATTTGCGGTTAAACTACTTTTGATCTTTGGTGTTGAGAATTCAAGAATTTATACTTGATTAAAATTTTTCATGGTTAATTAAATTACTAAAATGTTTCAATTAATTCCCCTCTCATTATTTACACGAAATTGTAAATGAAATTATAATTTTATTTTTAAAATTTTCATTGAATCCATTAAATTTATATTTCTATTCCAGAAGTTAGTTTTTGCCGATTGAAATACTATTTTACACTTTTAAAATCGTACACACTGGTATCCGACATGTCTTCACGTGTTTACTTTTTGTCGAAAACATTTATGCGACAGGAAATGTGCCGATATTGCAAAGTGCTGCTGGAGTCATCAAGCAACCATAAAAATGAAAAAAGTAGCTTCACAATTCCAACAGTTTTGTGTGGCAATGACAGACACGTAAAATGTTACCCTTTCGTAGAGGTTTTTATTCTCGTGAATAAACTATACCTGGAGGTTAAAAAACTCGTCAACAATAATTATTATTCAAATGGAAGATCAACCGTAAATAAAAAAGATTTTTTTAAAAATTAAATTGTATTAACTTAAGAATGAAAATTTTACCTAACAATAACTCTTTGATTACACTTTGTAACTTAATATTATTTTTTGTTTTAGGTAAGTGTATCCTATGGGTTTAAAACTTTCCCCGGCATACTGTAAGTAGAATTTTTAATTTAAGACGTTCTTGAAATTAGGGGTACGCACGTTTTTCGGGATTAATATAACTTTTTGGTTTTATGAACCAGAAAGATTTAGGTTTAACAATTGATTATTTCGTGTATTTATTTTTTTATATTGAAAAAGACTGCAAATGGAGTACAATTAGCTTTTCATTGTATAGAAAGACATGCGTGGTTTGCCATAATGTTATCCGTATTAAACAAGTGTTGAATGTTAATTACATTGTTGAATGCAGTATATTGTTTATAATATCAGTAGTAAAGCACAATAGAGACTTTATAAAATATTCTGTATACCAAAAATGTGTTGGTAATTCGAATTTTTTCACCCAAATAATACAAAACAATGAAGAGGTTGTTGAGCGTATTAACGTGGTTGTTATGTAGACGTGTCGACGTGAAAATTGGCTGCACTTTGTGGATTGACCAAAATCTCTGATACGAGCTGTTAATGTGGGTCGAAAAGTGGAATTCCCGTTAATCTTCTGTCCAATGGTGACGCCAGCTATCAAACTCACACATGTCACCGGACGTTAACGCAACAACCACAACCATCCATCTCCTTTCCCATTATCCTCACTTCATAATTTCTATCTTGTTTCTTGTTTTTTTGTTCCTTTCTGTTTCAACACTTTCATGGATATCCAATTAAAATGTAGTCTGTTGAAAAAAATAATCGTCGGTGTAGAAATGTTATTTTTAGAGAAATAAAAACATCTAATTATTCGATTGGGTAAATTACAAAAATCTTTTTTTTTCAATAAACTTGAGAAATAGTTTGTTCCATCTTAGGTCTTTCATCTTATGCAGAGGATGGCTGCTGACTATCACAAATATATCGACTACTAACAAAGGCCTAACATCTAATTAAGAAATCGGTTATTAGAAGATGCTGCTGCTGCTGCTGCTGCCTTTCACGATTTCTTAAAACGTTATTGTAACTAGGATTCTACTATTTAATTTTGGCGTACAATACTTTTTAGACCAAATAAGGCTACAATTAGAATTGAACATCTAATTATTCCATTGAGTAAATTACAAATCTTTTTTTAATCCTAAACAAACTTGAGAATTAGGTTGTCCCCTTGGATCTTCTATTCTGAATGAGAGATGGCTGCTGACTGTCACAAATATAATGACATCTAACTGGAGTCTAATATTTATTATGCTAACGGTTATTAGAAGCAACAGAAACTTGTTGTTGTTGTCAGTTTTTACAATTTCTTAAAAACTTATTGTAACCTGGACTCTACTATTTCATTTTTGTGTGCAATACTTTTTAGACAAATTAAGGACTACAATAATGGAATTAGAACATCTGAGAGTTAAAAATTACAAAGACAAATTTACAAAAAGACCTTAATAATTAGACAATAAGTTAAAAAATGAAATTAAAAAATATCAGGGATAATGATGACTACACTGTATTATAAATGCAGAAATTTTAACACATGCGACATCCGTATGTTAATACACTCTCGGTTAAGTTACCTTATGAAATATTCCCTTTGAAATCTCGTATCTCACTAGGCTGAGAATAACCTCCGGTTGCGTGAACCCCATCTGTGTTTCTATAGTAAACGTTGACAAGGGTTAAGCACTAGCATTATAAATGACTTTGTCCCCAATTCTAAACAGGTAGGATTCATAATTAATCAAATTTCCACCTCCTTAATAGAAAAAAAGGACCTCACGTTTGTTAACCTGTTTTGTGTGCAAATTAAAAGACGTATAACCAAAAAAAAGGGGGAAATATTTTCTCTTTATAATCAAGTACTGGTATCTCTTTTCTAAATTATTTATATGACAGTTTTTTAATACAATTAACTATATTTCTGTTAAAAAAGCAGATTTAAAATCGGTTTTCATTCAATTTTTAAATATGTAGGTATAAAATAATGAAATAAAGAAGGTGGCGTATGCAGTTCTGTGTCTGATGAAAGCAACTGCTTTACTACTGACTGACTATTATTAACGCTTTCACTACTGTTTGTGCCAGTGGTGAAAGTTACTTCACACCAACTTTTTGAGGAATACAGCTTTAAAATATAAATTATTTTTTACTTTATCCCATTTTCTTTTATTTGAGAATTTAATTTAAAAGCGCTTCTATTTGTGTAATTTAAATTTTTTTACTATTTGTAATCTACAAAAGAATTTGCAATCGAGAAGGAAAATATAATTTTTGTAGTATTATCATGGTTTTTTTTTCTCCTCTTCTGTAAAAGCGGAAAAGTTTGCACGGTCATAAGGAAAGCTTGTAAAAAGCGGAAATCCCTGGTCCAATTCTTGGGCGAGAGTACTTGGTACATAATTTCCTACCATTTATGAAAGTAGTTGCCGGAACAGCCTAAAACGGCTATTGGTGGTTATTAACGCAAGTAGGAAAAGAAAAAGAGAAGTAAAATTGTGTATAAAAGTAAGAGGGGAAAAAAATGATATTTTAAAAGTACTTTTTTCATTTCGTAATAGTCAGCGAGAACCTTCATTTCACTTTCATTTGAAGATGGTTCTTCACGCCTTGAAAATTACACCTCTTCTACTATTAGCAATCTTTTTTTTTTAAAAGAAAGCTACTTTTTTAAAAATTGAAATTCACTTTATAAAATTATTTCCCTAATTATCAGAAAACACTTTTTGTTTTTAAAAACAAAGTTATGTAACATTTTTTTTTTGAACGTTGCCCTGCGTTTTAAACTAAATCCGACGTTGCTCTCTTTTCCCACTAACCGAGCAAAAAATTCTTTTTTAAAAAATAGTACAATCAGAGTTAAATTTTATTATCCGAATAGCGGCTTGTGTATAGAAGACTTTTTTTCTGATGAAAAAATTGTAAAACTTTTTTTTGAAACAAGATTCAGAATAAATTAATGTAAAGGGTAAATGTAATTATTTATCAATGTGTTGTATTTGTTGTAATTTTGTAATTATTTTTAATTTCATTCGCGTCTCTGTTTTCAGTTTGTAAATTATTGTATTATTTTAGCAGTAGAACAGATAAAATTGTAGCTTTATTTTATCAAGCTAGAAGGAATGCGGAGATTAGTTTTAAGTCCAGTTGAGCGGAAACCAGCGAGAAAATTACAATTCCATGCTTGTACGCGAAATGAAATAAGCGCTTTGACAGTGAATGTAATTCACGAGTGTTTCAGAACAAGATCTGATGGGTCAACTTCAAAGCCTTTTGGACGTAGAGAATGTCCTTTTCGAGATGAATTCCAACACAAAAGAACGTTTGTTTCTCTCTAGTTGGCATTATTTTCCACTTTTTTTTTCATAAAAACACATCTCAAATATCTTACGTTATTTCACTGCAAAGCTAAAACCAAGTTTACTAATTATATTTTTGGCATTAAGTTTCTTCTTAACTAGGTAAATGTTTACAGTGAATACTGTACACTTTTTTTTTTATTTTGTAGACTTTGTGTGTGAATAAACTCACTTTTTAAAAATTAACACTGCTTTTTCATTTTATAGAATAATAACGTGTCGAGAAAATTAAGGGATTTAATTTTACGGTGATTATTTAATTAGTCTTCTTTTTTATTAGTCTTGCGTCAATTAATTCCTTTTCGTTTGCTGTCTTTTCTCTGATATTAAAAAATATTTGCATTTATAAAGAAGAAACTTGAAATAAGGAGAAATAATTTATTTCCATTGGAATATTCAATGTTATAAATTGTAGCCAGAGCATTATCTTTCTTCGGATTCAGCTTATTTCTTTGGTAACAAATTTCATTTATTTCGCAATTTCATTCAAATGGCTTTATAAAGACTGAGCATTGCATTTGGTAATTTGAACAGAATTTTACGCTGCTAGAGCAAAATAATTAGTGAAATATATAAAGATATTAAAATTAGCGGAACATTGTCTTTACTTGTTGAATGGATATAATTTAATTTGCTCTATTTTTGTTATTTTAAATTGTAAATTATTTTCTGACGATATTCGATTGTTAGAAATTTTGTGACGCCATAATCATCAAATACATTTTATCATCAGAAGCTGATGGTGACTTTTACAGTTGTTAAAAGAATCATTTAGACAGGAGGCTACTATTACTTTTTTGTATCCATCACTTTTTAGACTAAATAGGAAAACAAATAAAATTTAACTTCTAATTATTCGATTGGGTAAATTACAAAAATCTTTTTTTCTAAATAAACTTAAGATATAGTTTGTTCCATCTTAGGTCTTCCATCCTGTACAAAGGTTGGCTGATGACTGTCACAAATATATTGACTACTAACAATGGTTTAATATCTGTTTGAGTCACTTCTCCTCCCGGTCTTTCTTGACCCTTAGGATGGGAGAATCTAAACGTAGAAGGAAAGACCCTTCTTATATAGTTGTAGTTCAGTTGTTCTACATAATTGTGTTTTGTTCTTGTAAGTTTTTGTATCAATGTTAAGAAATTAAAATATATTGATGACTATCTCTATAAAATTTGTCAGACCCCTTAAAATCAATTGTGTGAAATTTATAATAGTTCAGAAAATATATTGGTTCGTACTGGACATACGAGAAACCGCCACCTATCTTGCGATGAAATCACATTCTAGTAACAGGAAGCCCATTGCTTGAGAACTTTGAGGGAGTTAGTTCAATCTGCTAAGTGAAAACCACTTTCTTCAACTCGTTTTCCAGTTCCCTTGATGCTCTTTCTTGGTTTTTGCGTGATTTAATTAAATTATACAGCCATACAATACATTCACATATTTTTTTACCCATGTTCTCTCAACGAAGTTGAAAAAAAATACCCCTGGCTTTTATTTCACACAAAAATTGATGAAAACAAATAATAAACTGCAAATAATATAATAGAAGTAGAATTTTTTTTTAAGTTTTCTTGATGTCCATTGAAAAGACAATCAACCATTAAATCAAAAATTTGTATTCGCCGCAAGAGTTTTCATTAAAATTTTCAGTCACGTAGCTGGCTATCTGGCAAGAATAGATTCACTCTGAAAGCATAAAATCCCCTAGGTCAAGCCTCGAAACTAATCACGGCAAAACTGAAGTCTTGCTCGTTGTCTTTCTTGTTTTATTTTTCTTTTCCTTATCCTACTGCACTTACACCGCATGAAATTTTGCATTCCCAAGAGACCGTTTGTCCGAGATTGTCACTTGGGAAAATTCGGATTAGAACACAAATGTTTTATCATCATTCACATGCTTCCAAGTAAATTATCATTTTAAAAATGTTTTTCAAAAAAAAAGAAAAAAATATGTATCAGGGTTTCAGGTAAACATTTCTTGTTGAGAAATAAAAACGTTGAAAGTAATCTACTGAAAAAATGTGTCACTGGACTTTTATGAGTAAAAGAAATGACGTTATTCTCTCTTCTCGTCGTTTGGTTTCCATTGTGCATTGTGTGAATTCAGTTATTAGCAAAATCGATGAAGCGAAATGCACGTCAGTGTCTCTTGAAAAGGTTAATGAGTCAAGCTCGCTTTATTTCCACACAGTGTACTTGTATATCGTTTCTTCTGCACAATATGAACTTTTAAAAATCCATTATACTCTTCCAACGGAAGAGTAACAAACGCCCGCTCGTTGCTGCCGGCAATATCAGCTCAATAAGAGTCAGCCAGTGTGCTCTAATAACTTGGTTGTAACTTTATGCTGAGCATTAATATTTTCCCATTTTTCTAAAGATTAAATGTTGCCTGGAGAGTTTTTTTAATTTTTATGTTATTCTCTCTAAAAAAAACCCCCATTGCGGAACGTATTTTAGTATTGTTGTTGTTTAATTTTCATAGTTCATTAATGATCCCTAACGTGAAAGATGAAAATAATTCCTTGCAATTAACTTGATGTTATATTTATGCCTCACAAAATTTTTAATTACTTTTGTCTTTTTGATTACTCACTTGGGGTTTTTTAATTCAACTATATTGAATTGTTTTCTTTTTTATTTGAACGTTGAAACAGGAACTAAAATCAGAAAGCTGAGGGAATTTTTTTTCATGTTGGTCTCGTAGTTTCTCTGGGGAATGACACGTGGTCAAATGAATATCTTGAACGCCGCAGGCAGAACGTGACATGCTTACCTTCAAATTTTGCAACATTTATATTTAACTGTTTTCACGCTTTCTGAAATCGTTGTCAATAAAATCAAAAATTAATTAGTGGAACATCCTCATACAAACTATTTTTGTTATTTTTTTCAAAATAGCAATAACTACGTTATTCCTTGTATGAAAAGAGTAGATATGCAGTTACATTTAATTTTTCGATTGTATAAATTACAAAACTCTTTCTTTTCGAAATACACTTGGGGATAAGGGGATTCTATCTTTAAAATAATTTTTTGAAGGGTATTTGTGAATGTCTTCTTATGTTTATGAACAGCACTCTTGGATATTTGGGAATCACATCCGAATATATACACCAGAAAGCACATCCCCCGATTACATCTTATTTCGACAGTCACTGAAACAATATTATCGACTCAAAAACAGTCAATCCAAGTTTACTCAAACTGATCTAATAGTATGGACACTTGTGTCACAAACTCTGACCTCGTACCAAACTGTCCACTGCAATAGTTTCCACAGAATTCACAGTTCCTGAAGATAATATAAAAGTAATTTTTTCTCAATCTCTTTTCTGATAATTTTTTAATCCTCTTATTGATTAACCCACATGTCAGGATTACAATTCCCCAAGATTAATTCATGTTTAATTATTATAAAATACATTTATTTATTAGAAAAAAAAGTTATTTTTTAACTTGATGCAAAAATTTTTTCTTCTGCATTATTTAACGTAAAGTTTTCTGCATCGAATATGTGTTGCTGGCTTTTAAAAAATAAACAAAGCATCATCTGAGAAGAGTGACTTTTAAACTTAGAGGTTTTAGGTTAAGTGAAAAGTCTTGTAAAGAATCTTCAATGCACCTTCGGACTGGAGAGCGTACAAGAAATTACGACGAAGCATAAACTTGTTTTACAAATTTTATTTTTTACGGAATTCAATAAAAAATTAATAGTTCACTTTGCAAAAACTGTTTCGTCAACTATTTTTACATAGTTTTGTTTATGTTAAAAAATTGAGTGGAAAGAAAATTAATTTCAAAATTATAAAGATTTATCGATTTTGAATTGTTCTCAATCTTTTCTCAAGGTATCGGATACATCACAAGTGTTTAAAAAAAAGCGAAGTAGATAAATTCGTAATTACCTCTTTGGAGTTATGCGTCACTCGTAAAGAACAGTTCTCTGAATTTCTAGAAACTGAAAAAAGAATAAAAAAAAATCTGCTACATTTCAAGAAGTTTATGATAAAACTTGATCGTTTCTCATTTCAGAAAAGAAAAGAAACTTTATGACTTGAATTATCATTTCTTCTTTTACAAAAATTTTATTCCCCCTTACAATTATTATCAATCATTTTTAATTTATCATTTTGAAATTATTAATTTTAATAATAATTCTTATTTCTAGATTATGTTTCAAGTAAATGTCTACATCACAAAAATAGAGATACATTAAATTAAAATTCAGAAATTAACAATCGAATGAAGAAAGGAAAATTGTTGGAATATAATTATTGCAATGAAGACTGATAAGAGGAAGACTTAGCAAATAAGGGAGCAAAAGTATTTCAGCAAATGTTTATGGAGAGTTTGGTCGAGAAAGTAGTAATAAAAGTCGAATAAGTGTTTTATTACAATTGCGGAATTCGTTATTTGAGTTTACGACGCGTGGGTATTAAATTGCATTGTGAATTTGAGTTGTGCTGGAAGATGTCTTTGTGTCGATGTATCTTCGGGAAAAAGACAAGAAAGGGAAAAAAAACATCTAAGCCTCGTAAATCTATCGGATGGAATGAGAAAAAAACACAGAGGCACTTCACTACAATCCTTTTTTTTTTGTATGCAGAGGACTGAGTCATGAAAATGGAAAAACCCAATGACGGAAAAAAAGGAAACAGTAAAAATAAGTTGACTGAAACTGTAAATGGGAGACGTTACATTTTCCTGAGAGCGTAAAAAGAATTTCCTTATTTTTATATCATCTACACCATTTCCTCAATGTTTGAAATGCATACCTATGCAAAGGAAAAATTATCCAATAGTATTATTTTATTTATTCAATAATAGATGGGTTGGGAAACAAATCCTTTTGTACAAATCTATAAGTACTACTACTAGCTCGCTGCAAAGCTTGCTGTATAGCTTGCTCCATAGTGGTAAAGTTCCATAAACAAAAGTAATTAACAATAGTAATAAGCGTTCACGTTTAGGAGTAATTGGTGAAGACTGGATGTAAATCTCGAAGTAGTTGTCAAAGAATTAATTCACTAATTGCTTTGCGTTTCCTATTCCAGTTGTTAGAGATTGATTCGCGTAGTTAGATAGTGAAAAATATCTCGAGAATATCAATGGGATATTTTAAAGTCAATCGATGATGATAAATTGGGACAATCTTTCATTTTAGTTATCAATTTGTACCAATAGAACATATCGGAGTAAAAGTAACTGGATATTCGGAATGTTAAATCCCACACCAAGAAGTGGTTGTAAAAATTGAACGGTATGTTCAATTGTCTTGCCATAAAGCGGGGGAAACGATTCTGGACACGTTCCAGTCTTATTCAAAATTATGTGCGTGGTAAGGTAGCCAAATTATCAAAGCATAGACTAAGATCCCTTGGGTAAAATAATTACTGGATGAATTACTGGAAATCTGTTATTTTTTGCTGAACGAATAAATAGAATGTTATACTCTAATTTTAATTGAACAATTTATTTATTCGTCAGAAGACCGAATTTTTAAAATTTAAATACCACATGACAATGCGTGATGCGCCTTCTCCTATCACCAAAACGAGAATGAATTTAAATGGCCATGTACACAGCCACGAACGAGTCGTTATCCGCGCGCTTCGTTTTCATACGGTGAGTCCCAGGCGTACTACTATTTTTACATATTTCACTTATCTGCAGTAGATAATTATCTTTGGCTGATAAAACAGAATGCCTTATTATCTATAGTCATCAGCAATTCCTTAGGGTCTTTTATTTAAATTGGCCGCTGCCAGTGTTTTGACAGGACTAAAGCAACAATTAATTTTCGTCTTCCTGCTGCTCTTGAATATTCGGGAATCCAAAAATATGCAACAGAAAGCACTTCCTTGATGACTTCGATCATGGATTTTAGGATTTCCAATTGAACATTCGTCGCTGAATATAAAAAATAATAAAATACGAACTGCAGAATATGTTTTCAGATCTTTATGATCAATTCCCATGTAGATTATTAAATGACTATCCAGTCACTACATGACAAAGAAAAATTAAATTCATGGCGGTAATTTTTTAAATGTGTGCCAATTCAGGAGATAAATCCCACTGTCGACCAAAGGTACTCTCTCTCTCTCTCTTTCTTTTTCTTCAAAAAAAGGAAAAGTATAAGATTGGAAAAAGGACTTGGAAGCAGGGGAAGTTGATGCTCAGCCAGAAGAAATCGCAGTGCGGTAATGCAATTTCGTTATTTCTCAAATGTCCCGATACGGCAATTTCTCCCTTCCCTACAATATATATATATATATATTATTCATGAAAAATCGCGTATTATTTATGAAACTAGCACGACGGATTTTAATATAACCACTCCTGAGCACCACTCGCGTTTTCATATCGCGCAAAGCGATATCGAAGTTGCGGGAGGTGTTCCGCTTTTTCTATGAAGCTAAAATGTGAAAAAGTAGATGTTTCAAATTTCGTGGAAATTAAAATTTCATTTTGAAATCCGAACTTTGACGTGAAATGGAATACTACTCTTGAGTCTTTGAAAGAAGGATGCGCATAGAATGAATATCACGAACCAAGGTTGACTTTTCGGAAAATTGACAATTCGTAAAAATGGTGATTCGCAAAAATGACAGTTCGCAAAAATAACAATTCGTAAAAATAACTTTTCGCAAAAATGACAATTCGTAAAAATGGCAATTCGTACAAATGGTGATTCGCAAAAGTGACAATTCGTAAAAATGGCGATTCGCAAAAATGACAATTCGCAAAAATAACAATTCGTAAAAATAACTTTTCGCAAAAATGACAATTCGTAAAAATGGCAATTCGTAAAAATGGTGATTCGCAAAAGTGACAATTCGTAAAAATGGCGATTCGCAAAAATGACAATTCGCAAAAATAGCCTTTCGAAAAAATGACAATTCGCAAAAGTGGCATATCGCAAAATTGGCTTTTCGCAAAAATGCGTATTCTCAAAAGTGCAGTTCGGTAAAATGACATTTTGGAAAAATGACATTTGGGGAATAATCATGCGCCCCGATTTAGAGGACCTAAAAATAGAATGCAATTCTTTTATAATTAGTTTATTGACAAACAAATCCGATAAGACTTTCAAACGTGGTAATCCATAATTGTGTTCTATAATACTAAGAGTTTTGCATAATTGGAACGATGCAATTGGCTTACGTATGTATATTGTTTCCTTAATGAACAGAATGAAAGAAGATCGTCTTCGAGGCTACGGGTAAAATGATTATTTAATGGTTCTCATGGAATATTAATTATACCGAACTGACAACTCATCAAAGTAAAATGTCACGAATTTTGAAAAAGGGAGCAGCTGGGATTTTCTGGAAAATTGCATTTGATTACTTTCGATGTCCTTAGAAAGATGGGATCACAATTTTAAGTCACCACTTTAATTATTCTTGAATTTGTTCAGGAGTGGTGCGAACTGAATTTATTTTCCAAATCTCTTCAGTTTAAATAGAGGAGGATTAATAATAACTAAAACAAGACATCAAAAGTTCACTGTATTCCCATGTTTAAAAGTTAAAATTCGATGAAGAAAAAGGAATTCAAAAATGAGAGACAGGATGCAGATAAAATGTTCCATGGAAAGCTAAAGGGAGATGCGACTGGACAAAACCAGATAGAGAGGAAAGCAATAGAAAAAAGAGGATGGAAGGGTATCTTAGAATCCTTAAGGAAACTTTAGCGGTATCACAGAGAGCAAATAAATTTATGGATAAAGTTAAGAGCATTGCAAGCTGAGTATTGCAGTGTGTTGCTTGGGGCGCTTTTATTTTTCATTTCTTTTTGCTTCACCTTCTCTCTCCCTTTCATTCTTTTTCTTTCTTTCTTTTTTTTCTCCACTGATACTCTACCTTTTTTCCTCTTTCAAATGACAAATTAGGTTATGCATACACCTACGTGGGTCTGACATCAGCAACTTCTTTTTTTTCTACTAATTAACCGCACTTTTTCTATCCAGCGTACATTGTGAGAAGTTTTACTGTAGTTATTTTCAGTGATAACGAAACAAGAGTTAAAGCGATTTTAAACTTTGTAAGGCAATGTCTGCAGTAGAATAATTTTAATATAAAAACAAATGTCATTAATAGTGAATTTTAAACTTAGAACATTTTGCATTCTCTTTGCAAAATTGGAATTATTTTTTCCTTCTTATTTTCTTGGGCTCTTTGGGCTCAAGTGGTCTCTACTTCTAACACTAATAGTGGCTTTTCATTTATTCCTTACATACGTTTACTCTTAGTTAATTTAATTAACAAAAACATTTGTTTAGGAAACAAGTTTTTTGGAACATATGAATACATTATTTGCAATAAACAACCAAACTTTTTACAGAGAAAATATTGATGCGATTTGATTTTTAGTTCAACATTTTATTTATATAAAAACTTTCAGTTTACTATTATATTCGTAGAGAGTAATTTTTTATGAACCAAAAGCTTTTATCGGATTTCCCCTTAGGGTGTGACGACACAAAGCTTTGTTAAATAATTTTCTAGTATACTAAATGAAGTTGCCATATCCAGTTGTTTTCTTTATCATTTAAAATCCTCTACAAACTTTTTCGATACTAGTATTATTCTATTATTTCACAATTATTTTTTAATACTTATTTCACCTAACTAAGACATTCTTTTTTTCTCTAAAACTCTTATTATTTTAATTATATTTTAGAATTTGCTTTTGAAAATAAGAAATAAATGACTTTAAACTTATTTCAATTACTCGAATTCATTGCGAATAATTGAAGTTGTTAAATGAGGAAATTTCATCATAAAGTTTTAATTAGTTTATTTTCATACTTTAGACAACCCGTGTAGAAATCACCATGCTATGCCTAAAATGATTATTGGCCCTAGCTTGGACCTAACTTGGCAACCCCTTTTTATATATCCTAGGCTGGTCCTAACTTGGTACTAGCTAGGAGATCCAGTTATGACTTAGAAAAATTTTTAGGAAAATAAAGTGTCAAAATTGATACATGAAAAACATGTAAAAATTGATAAATATTCTCAATTAATATTTATAAAATTAATTGATAATCATATTTGTTTAAACAATTTATTGTTTGACATAAATCAGAAAATTATACAAATACTATAAAATAAAGTTAATTTATTAATTTATTAATTCAGCAATTGTTTAAACAAATAATTGTTATTTACTAACTTTTTACACAATCAACCTAGAAACTAGCAGTTTTTTCTAATTTTGCAATAAGTAAATTCTCAGATTAGTTAATTGCAAAATTTAAAAAGACTACAAGTGTCTAGACGCTTTATTGTCTCAAGAATTAATAAATAACAACAATTTTTTGTTTAAACAAATGCTGAATTGTTAAAATTATAAATTATCTTCATATTTCACTACTCAAGTGTAATAATCGCGAAGTTAGATAAAAACTGCAAATTTTTAAGTAATTTGTTACAAAAGTTAATATAACAGCAAAATTTATTTATTTATTTAAACAGATACAGACTGCAATATAATTATCATTAGTAAAATATATTTCTAATTTCGTTCGCTGATTTTAAGTTTCGTTTAAGTTGGTGCTAAACACTAAGAGATATTGCAATTCAAATGTGGGCTGACCCACCCAGGTCCAACCCAGGACCTACCTGGGCTTCCTAGTTTCATTAGCAAAAATTTCTAAGTCCAAGTCTAAAAAAATTTTTGCAACAAAAAATTAATGCTTAAAATGATTTAGAATAATGAAAAACGTGTTTTTAACATAAATTTTTTTGACATTTTTTTAAAAAGTGGATCACCCGCTTAATTAATTAGGAAAAATTTCCAAGTCCAAAAGACGAATATTTTTTTTAGACCAAGAAATTAATGTTAAAAATGATTGAGAACAATGAAAAACCTGTTTTTAACGAAAATGTATAGATATTTTTTTTCTTGATATAATATAAAAATATTAATTTTTGAATTTTTATATTTGGATATTATTTTATTATTATTGTTGTTGTTAAACTATTTTTTTATTTATTATTGTGTATTAGTGTCAATAATTACTATATTGAATCATCAAAAGCAAGTCCACAAGTCACTGACAATAAAAATTTTGATCTCAACTAGTTTCATTAGCATAGTGGTTAGGGCGTTAGTCTCGTAGTCCGTAGGTCGTAGGTTCGATTCCCGCGTGCGTTAGATTTTATTTACTTCTTAGGTTTGCGTTTATTCCGATTTTTCTGCATTGTATTCGTATAAGTATGCAATTTAATGATTATATATACTGTAAAATAATTTAATTAACAAATTTCTAATTTTTTTTATAATTTTTAATGTATATATTAGAGGAATATATATTAATCTCTACATATACTAACATTATTTATGAATTCGCTTTTGGTCATCACTTAATTGAAAAAAATAATAATTAATTAAAACTAATACTTATTATTAATAATTTAGGTTATTTCTTTAACAAATATTATTAACTAATTAAAATTATCATGAAATAGAAAATACTGTCTGAGATGGTCCTTTCTAGGTCCTAAAATGGACCCATAAACTGGTCCTAACTAGGCTCCCAAGTTAGGACCAGGCTAAAATCGCATCACCACCCATTGTTGGTCCAACCTACACTGCCAACCTAGGACCAAGCTATTAACAGGGCAAAATAGGTAGGACCTGGCTAGGACCAATTTTCATTTTCCACACGGGAACTTAAAGGGAAATAGAATTTCAATCACGGTCGCGCTTCATATAATTATAATGTGTTGACACAATTTACTTCCAATTGCTTGATATATTTATTCTGTAAATACTAAATGCAATTTTTAGATAAATAAAATTTTATTTCCTGTATATATGTTAAGTTTTAAAAGTTTTGCCTATAGGAATAAGTTAATAAAAAAAAAGTATTGCGTAGATAGTTTTCGGGTAGCGCCTCTGCTTATTTTTATGATGGGTAATACACACGTAAACCGTGATCATAAACAGAGCACATATGTACATAATAGCTCATAAATTGCAAGCAGCGTTGCTATAAAATATTTTGCATTAAACAAGTTGCACACGTAGAAAAAGATGCGATTGTGGCAAATCATTCATAGTCGGCGCTTTGGAAGCTGCAAAGTAAGTTAATCGTTCTATTAATTATGAAAAAGTACAAGCTACCAAAGTTTTTTTTACCCCCTCGAGAGATTTATTTTCTCCAATTAACTTTAAACTGCGACGCGTGAGACTTAATTAACGACATCAACAAACGTGGGCTTGACTGTTGACACAAGTGTTTGTGCTTCACGCTCAAATTAGCTTTTGAAAAATTGTTCCTTCTCCTACTTCCACTTTTATTGAGAATAAATTGAAACTTTTAATTTTTAAAATGTATTTAAGAATCAACTAATTAAACATTATGACATTAATATTAATTAATTTCTTTTATTCTAGTTGAATTGTAAATTACAGATTTTAGTTATCGGCGGTCGGTAATTATCCGCAGTCGGTAAAACAGTATATAATCCATTGTCATAACCACTTCAGGTATATTTTTCAATCCCTGAGGGTCAGAATTTTTTAGAACCAAAACAAAGTTTTTTCGTAGTCCTACTCTTGAATATTCAAGAATCACATCCAAATATATGCACCAGGAAGCTCTACCCCTGCTGACTCTAAAATTTAAAAGTTTTGTTATAATTTCCGACAGCAAGCCCAATGCTAAATCTGTTTATCTTCAAGCTCTAAAATTTATTTAAACTTTTATCTACAAATCGACCTCAATTTAATCAAAAAGTTGACAATAAAATACTTTTGTTAAAGACAAACAAAAAACAAAGATAAAAGAAAATTTTCAAATAGTAGAATAGAAATAAAAGAAACTTTTATTATTCCATTTGTTTACTTTCTTTCAATTTATTTAGAGCAATAGAAGTTGGTTGTAAATCGATATTTACGAAAGAAATGAAAGTAAATAAAGTAACTCTTTTTTTTTGTTAACAAAAGGCACAATTGCTTGGCAAGTGTAAATATGCGACATCTGCTCTCGACCTGTTCCCTTTGTGACTAAGGCGCGGTAATGAAGGAGAAAACCTTTATTTTCTACTAGTGCAGAAGCTTGCATCAAACTCATATAACTTTCAACAAGTATGCCAAGAAGGTGCGTTTTACACGACAAGTACAAGTAAAACTAAGAATTTCCTCATTTCAACCGAGAGTATATTCATAAAGTTACAATTATGAGAACTTGTGTAATGGGAGTTTTCCGTTACGCTAAAGAATCATCGCTTTTCAGTAACTTATCTCAACATTTACTTTCCCTCGAATGTTATCTTGAGTATAAATTTATTTTAGCATTTTGTGCAAAATTTTCCATTGAATTAATGATTGTATTAATAATTGTATTAATAACAGAATTAATAACAGAATAATTGAACACATAGGAAATAAATATATTATAGGAAAAGAAATTATTTTCCTCCAAATACTTTAATCTCGATGAGAGAAAATTCTTTTCGAAAAGCTTAATTTTTTAATATGAAGAAAAGAAAATAGTGAGAGGAGAATGTATGCCCTATATACAATGCCAGGAGTCTTATTAAATCCAGTAAGATAAAAGTTAAAGTCTTTCTCTCTTGATCCTTGTATATTACTAGTATATTACTTTTACAAGACAGTAGAGTGTCTGTGAAATACAATCATGATAAAGCGCCTTAGCCATAGGACTAAGTCACTTATAACCACAAATGATAAAAATAAATTTCCAACCTACTTTTCAAGACGACGGAAAGTGTGTTGCAAAGAAAATTTAGAAACTCCTAAATATTAATTTATTAATTTTTCCAATAACTGCGCAGAAAGTGTGACATCGGAGGTAAGTTGAGAGATGACTAGTTCGATTTTTCGATCCAGTGGATGAAGTTCCTACCACTTGCAATACCATTCCAAGTGGTAACGACAATCTATCGAGTGTCATTTAGCAATTTTTTAATCGGGAGGAAATTATTGAAGATATTTTTATTTGTAGGTCTGTCATAGACACTAGGGGAGCTGACCTTCATGTCACAAGTTTCTTAAATATTTCACGAATTATCGGTCGAGGTAAATTAGACCGAAAAATCTGTTACTTGCTCCTGGGCTATTGGGAGTCCTCGCATTTTCCTACACCAAATTTATTGGATTTTCTTCGGAAAGGAAAAGGAAAGTGTATAACTCTTTGTTGCTCCACGTCAAACCACACTTTTAATACAAATTTCGAAAAGCATAGGCAAAAATCGAAGTGGGGCCCCTCATTTGAATATCAATTAGTATAATTACTGAAAAAGCGACAAGGCCTATTTACACTTTAAGAACAGCTTTCTGCTTCCAAATCCCGGTATCTTGATCCGTGTCTTTCTCGCCGTCCACTGTTTAGGGGAATTAGTCACTAATTTGTAGCTGCTCTGATCCAAAACCAAATAAAATAATCCAAAGCACTGTTTAGGGGAATTAGTCACTAATTTGTAGCTGCTCTGATCCAAAACCAAATAAAATAATCCAAAGCACTGTTTAGGGGAATTAGTCACTAATTTGTAGCTGCTCTGATCCAAAACCAAATAAAATAATCCAAAGCACTGTTTAGAGTAATTAGTCACTAATTTGTAGCTGCTCTGATCCAAAACCAAATAAAATAATCCCAAGCACTGTTTAGGGGAATTAGTCACTAATTTGTAGCTGCTCTGATCCAAAACCAAATAAAATAATCCCAAGCCACGGAGTCTCTCCACACTTAGTCGTGTGGACATCGGTAGACGAATAATCCTCTGCGTGTTGTAAGCGGCGACTAATTAGAGGAAGGGGTTGGCTAGGCTCGAGTGATTGGATTGAATCCTCAATTTGGCACTAGCACCTGAGTCTAAGTGGGATTCCACATGTCACCATTGCTGCGACTGTCTTACCCCCATCATCCCCTCTACCCAATGCCTTCCCCTCATGATAGGGAGTGCATTAACTTGATGTAATGGTAGAAGTACCACAGTCGTAGCGACTCACGAACTCCACTAATGTACCTGCCTGGTGATTTGCTGTTGGACTAATGGTAGCAGTGGTTAAAGGCTCTCATCACTTATAGCAAAATATTGAAAAAGATATTGATACGAACCCTCGAGAAATAGCCTTTGTAAATGAGGATTAACTCCAAGAACCCAGGTAATATTTTCTTTCTCCCTTCATCGCATGGAAGACTATAGATTATAATACTTGTAATACAATGTCAAGATGGTGACGACATTCTTTCTTTACCTAATTTCTTCTGGAATCCATGAGTTCAACTTTTAACTTTCGTAACTCCCTTGAACTCGATTGGATCTAAAAATAAATTCCCTTTCTTATTCCATCTGATCAGTAATCCTTAGCTACAAAATTAAAACTAATTTAATACGAACACATCATTGAATCGTATAAATAAATTTTACTACCACATGGTGTAAGCTGCAGAAAAATTTCCGACATTTTAACGGTTTCTTTAAAATAATCGATGAATATTGTGTTACAGGGAAAATTCCTCTACGATAGTAGTTTTAATGTCTCCCTAAGTCTATGGGGTATAATGGCACTGTTTTTAGTACATGCTTTTGTGCACTATGTACGTAACCGATAATTTCACATCATTTACAGTATATGGAGATATAACTAGTGGAGAATTTCTGGAGAAACCATTTCCGATTTCATCGAAGGGTGTTTCACTAACAATTTTCTCTCAAAATGTCTGAAAACAGAACGACTCGAAATATCTTGTTCGTGCTCAGTAACGATTTTAAGTTGCGGTCAGAAACACGCAACCACCAATCTTACACTATTCGAGGTTTCAAGCTTTAATTAGTCCTCCAACTCATATGCCACTCAATCATATATATATATATATAGTTTTTAGAAATGATAAAAGAAAAGAGATGCGAAACGACTACTTGACGGATCGATATTGTCATTTGTTTTTCCATCTTTGGTAAAAATAAACTTCTTCATCCGTGCGAGCTGACCAAGCCACTGGCGCTGCTTTTCAGTTTACTTTTCATTAAAGTTTCCAACTAAAGTACACCGCAAAATCGCAGCGTTGAGTAAATCTTTAATATTCACAGAATGGAGAGAGAAAGTTTGTCAAGTGTTTATAGATTGTTATTTGAGTTCCAAAGCAACGTGAATATTATCATTATAATTTTTCTTTTTTTTTTGCTATTTTCCTTACAGCTAAAAATTGTATTTAAATTTTTCTAATTAGAATAAAAGAACGATTATTTAATTTTAGTTTCAGAATTTAAAAAAAAATGTAGTCTATGTTCAGAAGTTCACCCTCATTTTATGTCCCCTGTGAGGCAATTTACAAATTTTTTACAGTTACAGAAAAAAAACCATGAACACAGTTTTTTTTATCGAAGTAATATACTTTAAATTTAGTCACCGGGGAATTCACTGATTACGAAAATTAAGACTCTTTCGTCATTTTATTATTGAAAGTAAAAATAATTCCGTTCCCATAGTTATTATCAAGACGAACTATTAGCAAATTTGTACGTATAAAATTTAGAAATGATAATATAATTTTTAATTAATTATTTTTCCAAAAATTTCGATGCAAAAGAAAAAAAAATAAATTCCCATTTTTCATACAATAGACAACACATGAAAATTTTCCAAGCGAAATTCGAAAGTCATCTCTATTTAGAAACCACTTGTCTGCATTTTGTTGAAGGATAAAATCTTAGACACATGAAATACTTTACAAGAATATAAGAGATTCCTTCTTCTTTTGACAATTTTTTTGAGAAAAAGAAACCACTTCTTTAGTCGAAAAGAAAAGCCAAGATTTGTTTAAAAAAAAAGAGAAAAAAATTTTTCTGTTATTGTAAGCATTTTATATAGTTAAAAAAAAAGAGAAAAAAAAATTTACTTTCATGGATGAAAAGAATAGTTTTTGTATGTATATACATTTTTTGAGTTTTCTATTGTATTGGATAAGTAGCACAATATTGCGTGACCTAGTACATTTTTATAATGTCATATATATACACAGACATATCTATATAATATATTTCTTTTACGAGAGATTAGATTTTTATTTGATACGATACGAAAATTGCAAACTTTCTTTGAAAAAAAGCATTTCTTTTATCTCAGAAAATTGGAAAGGAAGATTTATGCATACTTTTAAAATATATGAAAATATATGTTGTTCTTTGAGTTTCTCGTCTTACCATATACAACACTTTTTTTTATATTCCAAGCAAGGAGATTATAAAAATTGTTTATTTTCCTTTAATTTTCCAAGAGATTTAATTTTTCCCTCTAGAAACATTAAAAGCAGTGGGATTTAAAATTTTTTTTTTCATCAAGGGAATTCAAAATATAAGTGCAAATTTTTTTCTATCTCTTGTTTATTTGGTGACAGTTTAGAATATTTCAAAAATTGCGCAGCAATATTAAAGTAATATTATTGTGCTATTTAGGTTATTTTATTGGCAATATTGTCACTACGAGTCGAAAGCATTGGAGTGCACTTAACGCGTCCTGTACTTGAGGTTAAGCTATTAATGCTGATAATTGAAGCGTAATATTTTCAAACAGCCTCTTTTCGTAGAATAGAGTTAACGTAAATATCAGCCAAGCATCTTCAATATATTTTTTTCTACAAAAGTTCTTAAGTATCTTTTAAAAATTTACAAGTTAGTGTCAAAACAATTTTGTAAAATTAAAAAAAATTATAATTAACATTACATTTGCCTTATCAATTGACTCACTTAACATTTGTTTTAAATTCTGACAAATCTACTTATACAATCTTTATATTTTATCATTTTTCTCTTTTTCCCTTTTAAATATTCGCGCTTTTTTCTCACTCCTGGATTAATAGGGTAAGGTAGCAACCTCCCTTACCTACTGTAGTTATCACTAGTATTACTTTAAATTTTGATGATAACAGTCGCTATTGGCTGAAATAATTTCAAATTTTTGTGCGCGCGCAGTTTTGAGGTTCTAATTTATTCCACGTGGTCGAGTGCGAGTGATACATGATACATGATGAATATTACAGAGTATTACAGATTACAAAGTGAAGAACACGTGTCTTTTTCTTGAATATTCCTCATCATTCTTAATAATATTTTTAATATATGGGATGATAAAAAGTGAAAAGTGACAAAACAATAAAAAAATATATATAAAATATCATAAGTGATCAGAAGTGAAAAAAGTTTTGTGATTAAAATAAGGATAAGGAGGATATAGGTTAGGTTTTAAAAATTATGTAAAATACTACTTTTTAATGATAAAAATAATTTTTTCTTTTTGTAAGTAATTGCAATTAATAAATAAACATCTTTTCCGTTTAAGTCACTAAAACATTTATTTTTTCAGCAATTAAACTTATAATAAAGAAATTTAAGTAACTTTCTAGAATCAGTTAAAAAATTCTTGAGTTTGCCTTGTTTAATTAAAATATTAAAATTAATATAATTTCTGAAATACTTTACATGTTTTAATATTTTTTTAATGAACAGAATAATTTAATCCCAACAAAAATATCTTTGATGTTATAATATAATAAAAGTAAAAAGATAATAAAAGTTATAATAAACAGATGAAAAAAATCACTGCAATTGAAAACAAAAACCCAATGTGTATATTTATTGTAATTATTATTTTTACAAGGAAATGATTTAATTAAACATGTGACATTTATACTTGTCTCATTAACATAATTAAATTTCTTCTGTTGAAAATTCTCGTTTACAACTACTACTGGATTTATTTGTAAACAATTTTTTCTTCACTTTTCTTTTTAAAAAAATATAAATACAGTGTGTTTGTGACATAAAATGTAATTCAGAACCTCCCATTGGGGGAAATTGTCCCATGAGATATGCCACCTGCTGCTTTTTTCCTCTTAAACCGGAAAATAGTTTTCAAAAAAAAAAGTTGGATTTTCCCAAGACATCGAACTCATTTCATTAAGAATTTATCAATATATCTTTCATTTTAATTTCGAAAAGAAGTAAAGATTTAAAATGACAAATGAAAAAGATTTTAGACTGATTAAATTTTTCGTTCAATTTTATATCTTTTCTCTCAAATAATTATAAATTTATTGTAATTTTTATTGAAAATCTTATTTCCTTGACTGATAGAAAAATATTCTTTTTACAATTTTTATGGTGAAAAATTCAAGCTCTTTATTTATAAAATAAATTAATAAAACAGAATATAAACCCTTTCTTAAATTAAAACATGTAAACAATAGTAATTAAACAAGCACTCGAGGAATTTATTTATTCAGTTGTAATGTGTATAATTATTTTCAAGGTTTATTGAAATATTTCACTACAATACGGCTAAAAAGTAGTTTTTATTTTCCAGTGTAAGAGAAAAGTTTAAAAAAAATTTGACAGGAAAATTGATTTTTAATTTAAAGAACAAAATAGAATTTCAAAGTAGGTTGACAATATTTTATTAAACGTATTTAAATTATTATAATTGTAATCCTCAGTGAAAAAATTAAATTTGCATATATTAAATATTTATCGTTTTTCAGATTATAATACAATACAATTGTAGATAAACAAATTGAATTTAAGAACTCAAGAAAAAAGAAGTTTTAAAAATTGATAATAGAAGAAAATTTGATTTTTATAATGAACGGCACTAATTTTTTCATCAGACCAATGGAACATGCACAATTTTTGTCTACTATAAATTCTATAATCATAGTGAGTAAAATTCTCTACGGTAATAAAGAATTTACAGTCAAAGACAGAATTCAACCAATTACCATTATTAACGATCTTTGTGAATTTTTGGTGAAAAATAATAAAATAGAAAAGGAAATTTTAAATCTAGGACACAAAATATTAGAAGACACGGATTATTACGGTTCCAAGTTGAATGAAACTATTGATTTAGTATTCGTTAATTCGATGTTAAATCAAATTATAGCGAATACTGTATTTTCGAAATATGGCAACACCTTTGGTTACATAGCAACCGTAATAAACTCAACGAATAATTACAAATTATCATCCATCAAGAAAAGAATGATAGAAAATCTCCGTGAACTAACGTTTCTAAATGACAACAGAACATATTCTAAACTTAGCAACATGACAATCGGTAGAATAACTAATAGTATCATTTTTCCACTATTTCCTGAAGGAAAAAAAGATTTGGAAATAATGACTATCAGGTATCTGTATGCTCAGGCAGGATGGTTAATTTTACGCAATTCAGAAGAGAATAATCGGAAAACTGAACTTTCTAAATTATTCGCTCTAGCTTTCAATGTGGAACAAGCAGTACTAAGAGGGGAAATAGATTCAGGGGCTTTGCAAATTTTTCAACTACCAGCTCTGCTGCATTATACTCATCAGAAGGAAGATGGTATCAAAAGAAAGAACCTAAAAAGTCTTATGGTGAACACACAATTTTGGCACCGCGTCTACAATCGATTTTTTACCGACGCAAATGTGACGGATAAAAAAATGAACATACTACATAAACAGAGTCCTGTTTATCAATTTCAAATCGCTTTTGTAAAATTCAAAAATAGGACTGTACTTGCTAAGCAAGTCTTGCGAAAAAACTGTCCAAATATATCTGACATTGAAAGCGAAATCAATCAATATAAAAATAATCCAGAGGGGTATTATTGTGGCATGCAACTACAGCCGGATATCAACGAAATTTTCTTCAATCAAACTAGAATCATTGGGCAAAAATATTATCACTATGAAATGCATCTACTTCCTCAGGTTTTTGACGAGGGTCTCAAAAAATTTATCAATCAGAAGAACGTCACAATCAAGCCCCTTAAACATTTTTGGAAGAACGATTGTTTTAGATGTCGTATTTTGACAAATAGACCGACACTCAGTGAAGGGATTGATTTATTCCAAACCTACGAGGCAGGAATGGCGAGAACAATTTATGCCCTAATTCGCAATAAAAATGGTATGAAACTGCTTACAGCCGGAGACATGAATTCTTTTTTGGTAGACATTGGACTAAACACACGAGCAAAGCTAGATGTTCCGTTTGCAGCAGAGGACATGAAGGGTGATGACTTTAATAGTTTTGTCACAAACATTGCTAGGTCGAGGCAAAAGAAGTTTTTAGCCTATCTTAAAAGTACTGGGTACGAATCGACAACAATGGAAGACGTAAAGAATTTTTTTAAACACCTAATTCCATTCTATTCTTGTGCTGAGACGATAAATGATGCTGATAGTACAAAAAACATAGCTGCTATGGCTTGTATTACAGACGCAGTTGTTTTGGTTCCATTTGCTGGTATCCTGACATCCACTTCTTCAAAAATTACCGCAGCATCAATTAGATCTACTTTTCTGACATTAGCAACAAATGTGGAATCATTTACTATTAAAGAAATCTTTAAAGCGGTAATAAAGGTCGGTTTTCGTGTCCTTGCAGCTGAGATCATCGAGTCTTTCTCCCAAATAATCACTAAGAAATTTATCCAAAGTTTTGGTATCGCAATTCTTCGGTCACTAGATCCGGGAATTGAATTTGCCTACATGTTAACAAAAACAGGAGTAAAAGCTCTTACGAATGGTTGGAAATTACTAAAAAGTAAATTATCTCTCAAACCCCTAGATCAGTTGAAAAGTGTCACTAGCATAAAGATCGGTACCTACGAAAACTACGATCTACTTGTAGCCACCACCACCGGTAATGATGGTTTTGGTATTAAAACAATTCGCTACCAAGATCAAATTGTCGAGTTAAGAAGAATTCGTGGTTATGCCAACGAAATGCCGGTTGTAATGACTAATAACAGAAGACATCGAAAATACAGAATAATAGATCTAGAAACAGGAAAGCTTGGTGGTACAGAATGGGAAGAAGGAGAAAATTGTTTGATAAATGCCATCAAACCATTAAGAACTCGTTTGAAAATTATCGAAACAGAAGGACTCGGTGGAAGGCGAGCAATTAGAGGTGCTTTCGTAAGAAGAAAAATCTATGATGGTGTAGTGGGAGCGAGAAATTTTGCTTCAAAATTTGCAAAAGATTTTATAGAGCAACAGCAAATTTTAGAGTTACTGAAGAATTACGTTTTGGAGAATTCCGATACACGTCCTGTTAACTTTGTAATGCACTGGTTGAAGCATCAATCCCCTCCAGCAGGTTTTGAGAAATATTTTCTAACAGATCCAATTCTATTCAAGGATGTAAGATTCAGTTCTTTTCTCGAAGATGTTACATTAACTGAAGTCGAGGCACTTAATCGTGTATATAGTTACTACGGAAATCAGTATGTAAGAGAAGTAATAAACGTCGATCCGATTGTTTTATTCAATTTCTATAATAAGCACCAACTTCATGATACCATAACATATATTGATCAATTCTCAATTGCGAATTTTGTCACTTCAGGATATTGTAGAATGCATTTAGACGATTTCGAAAGTTGGACAATGAAAGGCGCTCTTTATAGAGCAGCACTAAGGCAATTTGATGATGTTATGGTTGATAGGTATCTAAATGAATACTTGTATTCCATGGACCTTAATATGGACATTAATTTATCTCAACCAGAGAAAGGTGTGACTGTTGATATAAATCAGTTTGTTATTTTAAATCGTCAAACGGATGAGGTGAGTTCATCAACGAAATTGGTGAAGAATGAATTCACCATAAAGGCTGTACATCGCTTTAAGTTTTATTACCGCTGTCAAGCGATATATTTGGAAAGATACTTACCTTTTAAAACTGATCAAGCTGTATTACTTCCTGGAGTTAAATTAATTCTTGACACTTGGACAAATGATGTGGTGGATGGACAGAAGATAGTTATTTTAGACTGGAGGAGTGTTCCATTTGATAGATCTATGTGGCTGGCGGAGACATCAAATATGATTAAATTTTTAAAAGAAAAGGAACAGTATGTCACTGATCTATCTAACTATTTTATTACAAACTTTGATACAAAATTGTTAGAAGATTAAAATTTTTCCTAAATATATTATCATGATTTCATTATATACAACTTCATTTATAGTTTGCCTTATGGTATTAACTGTTTCAAGTAGTTTATAGAAAACTTTTGAACCAGTTGTTCTACGATGAGTAGACAAGGATCATAATACTAACTAGTTGGAGAATTTCCTTCTTCTCTCCTTTAAATGCAGACACAATTAGAAACATTCTTCAGAAACAATTATTAATAAATATTACATTACATTGTAAATTATACCTAATCTTAATGAAAAGTTTTAAATAATATATTTGAGAGCATTAAAACTTGATGACCTCAAACACCTCCGAATGATTGTAAAATTAATTCAATTTACACTCGTGTCATAAAATTTTAAATTCCTCGGTCGTTCTATTGTTTTTTTTATCAGAAAAGGTCATCAAATTGATTAATCCTAACATTGTCTACTTAATATTACTATCTGCAAATATTATTTTTAACATGTAAAAAATGAATAAAATAAAATACATATTTATTCAGCTGGTTATTCAATATTTATGCAGTTGTTACTTACTTTTAAATTCTCCAAGATATAGCTATTCAAAACTATTAAAGTCTGGAAGTATTAACAATTTATTTTATAACATTGTACATCTTTTTTAATGTGAAGTAATAAAACAAAAAGCAATAAAATTTTAATAAAACAGTTATTTAATAAAATATTAGGTCATTAAAAAAATTGTTTAATCAAAGGATCCAAAGTATTTCAAAGGAACGATAAACCTCTTCAAGTACGTATGAAACAATTTATGATTATTATACTGAAAAGAATTCGAAATTTATGTATTAAATTATTCAAAAAATAACAATTGTTCAAATTAAACACTGATGGATGTATTTCTTTAGGTTGTCGACTTATACAGTGGTTAATCAATTTTGACAATTAAAGAAGATTTATGGAAAATAAATTAAAGTTAAATTTAAGTAACGTTTGTTAAAATGAATAACAATAGTATTTTTATTAACCAATTGGAGAATTCACAATTCCTGTCCATCACAAATATTATTATTGTACTTGGAGATTTATTGTACAACAGTTCCAAATATTATGCACTTGAGGGTAGAGTAGAACCTATTAAAATTGTCAATGATCTCTGTGCATATCTAGACGAAAATAATCAAGATGATGGTAAATTATTAGCAGTAGGTCATAAATTATTAGAAGGAACGGATTATTATGGATCTCAGAAGAACGAAACTGTTGATTTGAAGTACGTTGACGCTATGATAAATAATATTATCACGAACATTGTATTTTCGAAATATGGCAACACTTTTGGATATTTATCTTTAATAGTAAATACAACAAATAGTCTAATGCTGTCAGCTGTTAAGAATCGAATAGCAAATAACCTTTCTAATCTAAAATTTCCCAGTGACAATGGAACAATTTTTGCTCTCTCTAACATTACCATTGCCAGACTATCCCAAAGGATTCTATTTCCCCTTTTTCCCGAACCAAAGAACGATATGGAGATAATTAGTTTTAAGTACATTTACGCTCAAGCAGGATGGTTCCTTTTACGAAATTCACAAGAAAATAATCATAATACAAGTTTTTCGAAATTAATCGCTCTAGCATTGAATGTAGAACAAGGAGTGCTGCAAGGAGAAATAGATTCGAGTGCTTTACAAATTTTTCAACTTCCAGCTCTGTTGTATTATACGTATCGCAAGAAACACGGTATCAAGAGAAGGAACATAAAGAGCATTATGATAAGCACACAATTTTGGCATCGAGTGTACAATCAACTATTTACGGATGTAAATGTGACGGTGGAGAAAATGAGCATCCTACAGAAGCGTAGTCCTGCTTATCGATTTCAAATCGCGTTTTCAGAATTTAAAACTAGAAGTGTACTTGCCGAGGAAGCATTACGTAGGAACTGTCCAAATATAACTGACATTGAAAGCGAAATCAATGAATACAAAAATAATCCCGAGGAATATTATTGTGGCAAGAAACTACAGTCGGATATCAACAAAATTTTCTTCACTCAAAATGGAATCATTGGAGAAAAATATTATAACTATGAAATGCAACTAATTCCCCAGGTTTTTGACGAGGGTCTCAAAAAATTTATCGATCAGAAGAACGTCACAATCAAGCCCCTTAAAGATTTTTGGAAAAACAATTGTTTTAGATGTCGTATTTTGACAAATAGACCAACACTCAGTGAAGGGATTGATTTATTCCAAACTTATGAGGCAGGAATGGCGAGAACAATTTATGCCCTAATTCGCAATAAAACTGGAATTCATTTAGTACCAGCTTGGGACATGAATTCCTTTTTGGTAGAAATTGGACTAAATACACGAGCAAAGCTAGATGTTCCGTTTGCAGCAGAGGACATGAAGGGTGATGACTTTAATAGTTTTGTCACAAACATTGCTAGGTCGAGGCAAAAGAAGTTTTTAGCCTATCTTAAAAGTACTGGGTACGAATCGACAACAATGGAAGACGTGAAGAATTTTTTTAAACACTTAATTCCATTCTATTCTTGTGCTGAAGCGATAAATGATGCTGATAGTACAAAAAACATAGCTGCTATGGCTTGTATTACAGACGCAGTTGTGTTGGTTCCATTTGCTGGTATCCTGGCATCCACTTCTTCAAAAATTACCGCAGCATCAATTAGATCTACTTTTCTGACATTAGCAACAAATGTGGAATCATTTACTATTAAAGAAATCTTTAAAGCGGTAATAAAGGTCGGTTTTCGTGCCCTTGCAGCTGAGATCATCGAGTCCTTCTCTCAAATAATTACTAAGAAATTTATACAAAATTTTGGTATCGCAATTCTTCGGTCACTTGATCCGGGAATTGAATTTACCTACATGTTAACAAAAACAGGAGTAAAAGCTCTTACGAATGGTTGGAAATTACTAAAAAGTAAATTATCTCTCAAACCCCTAGATCAGTTGAAAAGTGTCACTAGCAAAAAGATCGGTACCTACGAAAACTACGATCTACTTGTTGCCACCACCACCGGTAATGATGGTTTTGGCATTAAAACAATCCGCTACCGAGATCAAATTGTCGAGTTAAGAAAAATTCAAGGCTATGCTAACGAAATGCCTGTTGTAATTATTAACAACAAACGACATCGAAAGTACAGAATAATAGATCTAAAAACAGGAGAACTTGGTGCAACGGAATGGGAAGAAGGAAATCGAATTTTAGTAAAAGCTGCTAAGCCTTGGAGAGTCCAATTAAAAATCATCAAAACAGAAGGACTCGGCGGAAGAAGACCTGCATGTTACAGAAGAAATGCTCTTGATTCTATTGAGACAGTTACAGAATCAGCGTTAAGTTTAATAAATGAACCATTTTTGAGGGATATGATTAGAAATGATTTAAGGGAACATGTTTTTTCCTATTACGAGAGAAATGCTAAACATTTCATTAAGCATTGGCTAATGTACCATAAATATCCCGAGTGGAGTTCTTTATACAAATTAGTAGACAGGGATCTTTATGAGAAATTAAGGTTTAGTCCAATCCTCGAAGATTTGAAATTAACCAACACGGATGCTGTCAATCGTATTATGAATTATTACGGTCATCAGTATGTCAGAGATGTGATAATTGTTGATCCAGAGACATTATTTTATTTCTACAGCGAGCAGCTCCTTCACAGTTCTATTTCATTTTTGGATCATTTTGCACTTGCTAATTTTGCAGCATCTGGATTTAATAGAATTGACTTGGACGATCTGGAGGCTTTGAGTATGAAACGTGCACTTTATACAACTGCTCTAAGACAATATGATTTGAATCCATTGCAATTTTATACTGATGAACTTTTGTTCACAGTGGAAATGAATGAATACAATTCTATATTTCCTTTATATGATGGTAAAACTCTTGATATAAATCAATTTACAGTATTGTCCCGTGAGAAAGAAGTTTTGCTTTCGCGTTTTAAATTCGGGGTTGATATGAATCTGGTAAGGGTGCTGCATGAGATAAAAGTTAGCAGTCACTATCTAACTGTTCATTTTCATAAATATTTACCGTTCAGTACGAATAGTGCAGTTCTTCTTCCTGGAATTCGATTAGTTTTAGATACTTGGAAAAATTTTGAATTTAATGGACAGAATGTTGTGATTATAACCTGGAAGAATGTCCCAATGGATACAGCTAAATGGCTAACGGATACCTCGAATAAAATTAAATCGTTAATGAATCGTGAACAAGATGCTATTCAACTTCAACAGGCTGTTGTTTCAAACTTTGATACAACTCTATTAAGTTAATAATTATAAATAATATAAATGTTTTCTATATTTATTTCTCTTGGCTAGCATTTTTATTTAACCTTCACTTTCGTTTTTGTAACTCCTGTCTTTTCGAGATTATGATTTTGATACTGATATTATCAAAATTAACAAAAATAAAGTGTTTTTTGAATATCTTCTGGTCATTTGTTTAATTACCTTCGTATTCTTGCTTGATTATACATTTAAACAAAAATTCTAACTTTTAACAATTAACTTTAAATTTAACAAATAACTTTTAACAACGTTGTAACAAGCAGATCGACTCAGAAGAAATAATGAACAAATATTACAAATTGATATAAATATCTAGTTTTCGAAATTTTGAATAGTTATAGCAATTTATCATAAATAAAGTTTTTCTAAAGAAATGGTTCTTTAGATTTTTAAACTGATGCAAGAACTAAATAAAAAAGAACTCTAAACAAAAGAAATTTTAATACAAAGGGTGTGAAAAATTTAAAGTATGTATAAAATTCATTAAAAATTTTCCTTTCATTATGCATGTATATAAAAATATTCATTTTTTAAATTGACTAATATTTTTAATAACTTTATATATATTTAAATAAACGATTTTTTTTAGATTTGATAAATAGTACAGACCAGCATTTTCAACTTGATTTCTTAAATAAAGTTTTAGAAAAAATTAAACGAATTGCCAAAGTTAAAATGAACAAGACCAGTTTTTTCAACAACCCACTGGAAAGTGTACAATCTTCCTCAGTCATAAACAGTTTGATTATTCTACGTGAAATTTTGTTTAACAGCACACAATTGCCATTCGTAAGCCAATTTGAATCGATTCCGATTATAAATTCCCTTTGTGAATTTTTGAATGCAAACAACCAAGATGAAGATAGTATATTAGCTCTAGGACACAAATTACTATACAAGAAACGGATTTGTACGGTTCAAAGGAAAACGAGAGGCTTAGTTCGAATTTCATTAATGCTGTGTTTGATCAAATTATTCTAAACACTGTATTCTCGAAATTCGGTAACACATTTGGATATTTATTAACGATTGTCAATGCAACAGAAGATCTAAGATACAAATCTATCAAAAAGAATATAGTAAAAAATCTCCATGAGCAAAAATTTTTAAACGTCAATGGAACCTATTGGAAACTGAGCAATGTAACAATTGAAAGAATAACGGGAAATGCAATTTTTCCACTTTTTCCGGATTCGAGGAAAAATTTAGAAATCGTTAACATAAGGTACATGTACGCTCAAGCGGGACTTGCACTATTACGTAGTGGACAGGAAAATTTATCCAATGTTGATTTTTCGGACTTGATCACCCTGGCATTGGATGTTGAACAAAGAGTTCTAGAAGGGACAATAGATTCGAGTGCATTACGAATTTTTCAACTACCAGCATTGATATATTATGTTTGTGGAAGAGGAGCTCATGATTTACGCAAAATGAGAAGAACGCTCCTAATGAATCGCAATATGAGAATTGAAAATGCTGCCGTAGCAGAACGTGATCCCATACAACGACAAATGATTGAAGTCTTTCTAAAACAACACGTTTTTGATACACATGATCGAGATTGTAGAATTGTTGTCCAACATTGGTTACGATTTAACACATTTCCAGATTGGTGTGCATCATACAAATTATCAGATCCGTTGCTTTACGCCGAACTAAGATTTACTCCCTTCCTCGAATATCGCTATTTTCAATTCAATGATGCAATTAACAGCATAACGGAAGTTTACGGAGAAAATTATTTTATGGGTGTTGTTAATATGGATATAGTCCATGTTTATAATTTCTTTATATCCCAAAAACTTCACGATGACATTACGTTTAGTGATCAATTTGCACTTGCGAATTTTGTCACTTCTTCTGGTTCTAAGATACATTTGGATGATTTAGAAGCATTAAATACAAAAAGTGCACTTTATAGAACAACACTGAGGCAATTTGATAATTTATCTCTTTTCAAGAGACGGGAAGATATGTTGTACCTTGTGGAATTTAAATATTATTATGTAATTAGTTTGCCGTTTGAGCCAAATAATTATTATTTAGAAAAGTTTTAAATATTGAGTCATCAAATGAATGATGTACTTCCGCATTTGGAAAATTTTAGCGATGAAGGTATAATTAAAATTATGCACATAGTTCAACTACATCATCCATGCCTTGCAGTGTATTTGGAAAGTTATCTCCCATCAACAATCAGTGGTCAGAAGGTGGTTCATTTGCCTGGAATTAGGTTAATCCTGGAGTCTTGGAAATATGATACAATTAACGGAATGGATGTACTTGTGATAAATTGGAAGAGTGCAAAGTTTGATAAGTCTATTTGGTTAGCGGAGACTATGAATAGAATTAAGAATTTCAATGATCGGATACAAATTATACTGAATAATAGAGAAATTTCAATAGTATGATTTACGAACCGTTATTGCTTATATACTTCTTGGAAACTTTTTATAAAATCAGCTTCCTGCTACTTACCTTATCCGCATAAGATACACGCTGATTGATATGATGAGGTTAAGGATGAAATGTTTAAAAAAAATTAAAGTAATTATACAGATACTTCTTAAAATGTTTAAATAATATTATAATAACATAAATAATAATAATAATAACATAAATCTTCTGGCGATGGTTAAGTTAACTTTATGTAAATTTGCTACACGCAATTAAACACAGATGGTAAATTTGATTAAACTATTAAAATGTATTGCAAAATCTCAATAAAATTCACCCATTTGTCAAATTTTTCAATAAATTATTCTCCCTCTAAGTACAATCCAGTAGCAGTTAAGAGTAATTTAAAATGCAAATCTACAACTGAAAAACCAAGAAAAATATATTTATATAAATAAATTATAGTTATATTTTCATTCTTGATACATACATTAGTCGTATTTAATAAATTTTATATTCACATGTATATAAGCATAGCGATTAGACATCGATTTGATAAAAATTATTATTCGTTACTCGTGATCCGAAACATATTCTAAAAAAATAAAATTCGTGTCCAGTTTGCCTTCTTTCTAATTTAAATTTATTCCTCTACTTCAAACAGTATAGAACTACAACATTCATAGACTCTTTTTCTTTCTAATTCAGATGTCATACCAACATCATGAATAATACTTCATTTTTTGTCAGTCCTTTAGAAAATACTCAATTTTTTTCCACCATTAGTTCCATAATCATATTGAATAAAATATTGTACGGTGATAAACAAATAGTAACTGATAGAAAAAATGAGTCTATTCAAATTGTCAACGATCTTTGTAAATTTCTAGAGGAAAATAATGACGAAAAGGATTTATTAACATTTGGAAGGAGATTAATTGAAGGTACTGATTTGTACGGAGGGAAAGAAAATGAAACTCTAAGTTTAAGTTTCGTGAATGCTATGCTGAACAATATTATCACAAATACAGTCTTTTCGAAATATGGCAACACATTTGGATATTTGGCATCAATAGTCAATTCGATAAATGATTTAAAATTGTCTTCAGTAAAGAGGAAAATAGTAGAAAATCTTCAAAGTCAAAAATTTCAGAACGACTATGGTAATGTTAGTACCCTGTCAAACATGACAATCACAAGAATAACGAAGAAGATAATTTTTCCTCTTTTTCCGGAAACAAACAAGGACATGGAAATAATTCGTATTAAATACATTTACGCTCAAGCTGGATTGACCCTTTTACGTAGTGCACAGGAAAACACTGATAAAGTCAAGTTTTCAAAATTAGTTTCTCTGGCACAAAGCATCGAACACGGTGTACTTGACGGCAAAATAGATCAGAGTAGTCTGCAAATCTTCCAACTCCCAGCTTTATTGTATTACACCCACAAAAATGGCATCAAAAGAAAAAACCTAAAGTCCTTTATGGTTAGTTCAACATTTTGGCATCGCGTCTACAGTTCTCTTTTTACCGATCTGAATGTAACATCAGAAAAGATCATCTTTTTACAAAAGAAGAATCCTGTCTATAGTTTCCAGAAGGCTTTATCAAAATTTAAGACCCGAACAGAAATGGCAATTGAGACCCTACGGAAAAATTGCCCTAATGAAAGTGATGAATCAAAAATAATTGACTATAAAAATAATCCCGAGGAATATTACTGTAACCTGCAACGTCAACTGGATGTTAATGAAATGTTCTTCGAACAAAATAGGCTAATTGCTAAAAAATACTATTACTTTGAAAAGTATCTAATTCCTGATGTGTTTGACGAAGGACTGAAAAAGTTTATCGATCAGAAAAATGTGACAATTAGACCCATTAAAGTTTTTTGGAAGAACGATTGTTTTAGGTGTGGTATTTTGACGAATAGACCAACACTCAGTGAGGGGATTGATTTATTCGAGAGTTACGAAGCAGGAAAGGCAAAGGGAATTTACGCCCTGATACGCAGTAGAAATGGTACGAAACTTTTACCAGCGGGAGATTTAAATTCCTTCTTGGAAGAAATAGGTCTAAACAGACGAGCGATGCTACATGTTCCGTTTGCAGCAGAAGACATGAAGACCTCTTTTACTGATGACAATTTTAAGACATTTGTCAACTACATTGCTAAATCTCGGCAAGAGAAATTCTTCCAGTCATTAAAAGTCATAGGTTATGAAGCAACAACTTCAGAGAAGGTAGTAAACTTCCTCAAACATCTAATTCCATTTTACGCTTGTGCCGAAGCAGTTGGGGACCCCGTGAATACTAGTCAAACCGCAACCACCTGTATTTTCGATTTTATCACCCTTTTTCCATTTTTTGGATTCCTCTCATCAGCTGGGATTAAAATCACTCTAGGGACAATGAAATCGTCACTATTGAATATCGCATTCCAAATGGAAAAATTTACCCTTACTGAGGTAATTAAATCAGTCATGAAGATCGGTATCCGTGTTATTGCTCTCGATACAATTAAAAGCTTCTCCCAAATAATTACCAAAGAGTACATCAAATCTTTTTCATTCGCAATTCTTCGATCTCTAGATCCTGGAATCGAATTTACGTACCTATTGACGAAACAAGGGGTGCAGACAATAATGAAAGGATTGAAGTTCCTGAAAAGAAGGACATTCTTAACGAACATGAGAGGTGCAACGAGTGTTAAAATAGGATCCTATAAGGGTTTCGATGTACAGGTGGAGAGCCTAGGTCAGAATGGTTTTGGAGTGAAAAAGATTGTCAACCAGGATAAAATTGTAGAGCTGAGGAAAGTGCGAGGCTATGCGGATGATATGCCGGTCGTTGTTGTGAACAAGGGAAAGAGGAAAATATACAAAATAATAGATCTGCAAACAGGAAAGCTTGGTACTACGGAATGGGAAGACAAGGCTGGAATTTTGACTGTTGTCGATAAGTCACTAACAGTTCGTTTGAATATAATAAAAACAGAGGGACTTAGCGGAAGAGGACGTGTATCCACCGGACATAAAAGAATGAAAGTACGTGAAATTCTAGAAGAACGAAAAATTACTGCACTGGAGAAAGTTCCAACTCCATCTGAAAGAAAGGAATTAAGATCAATCTTGAATAACTACGTTCTGGAAAATTACGACAACTACTGTGGTGAATTTGTTGATTATTGGTTAAAGTTCAAAACAGAACCCCCCTGGTCTGTATGCTGTAAATTAACGGATGCTAATCTTCTCAACAGAATACGATTCCAACCCCTTATGGAAAGAATTTCTTTAAGTAGGGTAGATGCTTTGGATAGTATTTTCAACCTCTACGGTCAACAGTACACAAGAGATGTAATTCACGTCGATCCTGAATTGTTATATGAATATTATTTAGCAAATGAGTTACACGATAGCCTAAGTTTTAGAGATCAGTACGCACTTGGTAATTTTATAAATTCTGGATTTAGTAGAATACACCTGGACGATTTGGAAGCATTGAATATGAGACGTGCCCTCTATACAACGGCAGTGAGGAAATATGATAGTAGTGCCTTTTTGAATCATAACAATTTTAATGAAATTCTATATTCAACTGATGTTAAAGCAACTAATGATGTATTTCCAATAGAAGAAGGTAAAATAATCGATATAAATGAATTCACAATTCTTAATACTAAATATAACCATCTGCTTCCTTATTTGAAAAACGTTGGTAATGATCTCATAAAAGTTATGCACAAATTTAAACTTGATCATCATTGTTTAATTTTAAAGTTGAAAAAATATTTGCCCCTAGAAAGTGATCAGGCTGTACTACTTCCTGGGATTCAGTTATATCTTGAAAAATGGGAATATCAGATAATTGACGGACATTACCTACTTGTCATGGAATGGAAAAATGTGATGTTAAATAAATCCAAATGGTTAGCAGATACGTCTAATAAAATTAAAATTCTCAATGATCGTAATCAAGATTTACTTAATGTCGAAACAGTCGAAGTTGAAGTTTAGACATTTTTATCTTGAAAGTGATGAAATATTTTATGTACACACAAAAAAGTAAAGTTTAATCACTAGGAAATGGAAAACTGTTCAGCAAGAAGAATGAAGAAATAAATTTTCTGTTTACACAAGTAGAGAACTATTATTTATGCAGTTGTTACATAGTTTCAAGGTTCTACCTAAAACTGTTTCAAAGGTCTCTTTGCAGTACATTTAAAAAACCAACGCATTTTTTAGTAGCTACAAGAAATCAAAAAAGTGTTTTAAAAAAACTAAGAGTACGGACGTTCACTTTCGAAAATGGAAAGAAATAGTAAAAGTATGTATTATTTTATTACTTCCTTCAACCATGTCAATAAATATATTTTAAACTTGATGGTGCAGTAGAGTTATCATCAGATAAAATAATTGTTCCTCTTTCAGATTGATGACAATTCTTATTTCGAATTTACTTTCTGTGGTCACAATGAATAACACTAACATATTCACCCAACCAATGGAGACTATACAATTCTTCTCCTACACAAATTTTATTATTCTTCTAGGAGATATTTTGTACAATAACCATACCGAATTTCAAGGATTTCATTCTAAAGTCGAACCCATTCAGATTGTTAACGATCTTTGTGAATTTTTGCAAAATAGTGAAGAGGAAAAAGTACTAGACCTAGGACATAAATTATTACAAGGAACCGACTATTATGGATCCCAAAAGAACGAGAGTCTTGATTTAAAATTTGTCAACTCGATGCTAAACAATATTATAACAAGCATTGTGTTTTCAAAATATGGCAACACTTATGGTTACTTATCATCAATAGTGAATTCAACAAATGATCTGATGTTATCATCAATTAAAAAACAAATAATATTTGACCTTTTTGAACAGTTGTATGTAATGGAGGATGGGTCATTTTTCATTCTCTCCGAAATCACAATTGAAAGAATAACCGATACCATTATATTTCCACTATTTCCGGAACCAAAAGAGGATATGGAGATAATTAATTTTAAGTATCTATATGCTCAAGCAGGCTGGTTCTTTTTACGAAATTCACAAGAAAGTTTAGAGAATAGTTTCTCGAAATTAATCACATTGGCATTGAGTGTTGAACAGGGAGTGCTGCAAGGGGAAATAGATTCGAGTGCTTTGCAAATTTTTCAACTTCCAGCCTTGTTGTACTATACCCATCAGAAGAAGAACGGTATCAAGAGGAAGAACCTAAAGGCAATTATGGTAAGCACACAATTTTGGCACCGAGTATACAATCGACTATTTACTGATTCAAATATAACTGTTAAAAAAATAAAAATTCTCCAAAAAGAAAATCCATCTTTTCGTTTTCAACTAGCTTTGTCTAAATTTATGAATCGGACAGAAATTGCAAAGAAAGAATTGCAGAAGACCTGTTCAAATGTAACTGACATTGAAAGCGAAATCACGGATTACAAAAATAATCCCGAGGAATATTATTGTAACAATCAACTACAGGCAGATATCAACGAAATTTTTGACAATCAAAATAGAATCATTGGGGAAAAATATTATGACTATGAAATGTATCTAATTCCCCAGGTGTTTGACGAGGGTCTCAAAAAATTTATCGATCAAAAGAACGTCACAATCAAGCCCCTTAAAGATTTTTGGAAGAACAATTGTTTTAGATGTCGTATTTTGACAAATAGACCGACACTCAGTGAAGGGATTGATTTATTCCAAACTTATGAGGCAGGAATGGCGAGAACAATTTATGCCCTAATTCGCAATAAAAATGGTATGAAATTGCTACCAGCAGGGGACATGAATTCTTTTTTGGTAGACATTGGACTAAACACACGAGCAAAGCTAGATGTTCCGTTTGCAGCAGAGGACATGAAGGGTAATGACTTTAATACTTTTGTCACAAACATTGCTAGGTCGAGGCAAAAGAAGTTTTTAGCCTATCTTAAAAGTACTGGATACGAATCGACAACAATGGAAGACGTGAAAAACTTTTTTAAACATCTAATTCCCTTTTATTCCTGCAACGAAGCGATAACTGACGCTGATACTACAAAACAAACGGCTGCTATGGCTTGCATTGTAGAATCAATCATTGTGATTCCAGTTTTTGGTTTAGTAACGTCAGCCAGTGCAAAGATCACTCTGTCAACAATGCGATCAGCAATATTTAAATTAGGTGAAGTTATGGGTGATTTTACTTTGAAGGAAGCCTTTAAAGCTGCAATGAGAGTTGGTTTTCGTATTCTTGCGACAGATGTCATTAATTCCTTTGAGCAAGTAATCACTAAGGAATTTATCAAGAAGCTAGGTATTACAGTTCTTCGTTCCGTAGATCCGGGAATTGAATTATCCTTCATGTTTACGAAAGCAAGTGTGGGAGTGCTTATGAAGAGTTGGAAACTACTAAGGAGTCAATTTTCGGTTAAATCCTTGGAGCACCTGAAGAGTGTGGTCAAAATAAAAGTGGGAACCTACAATGGTTATGATGTACATGTGCAGAGTATCAACGGTAATGATGGATTTGGAGTTAAGACTATCGATTATCAGGATAAGACTGTGGAGTTAAGAAAAATTCGTGGTTATGCCAACGAGATGCCTGTTATTCTGGTTAATAACGAACGAAATGGTAAAAAATACCAAATAATAGATTTAGAAACTGGAACACTTGGTAAAACCGAATGGGAGGAGCAGGATTCTATTTTGGTTAATGCTCTGAAACCTTTAAGAGTTCGTTTGAAAACTATTCAAGTCGAGGGTCTCAGTGGTCGGGGAATTGGTGTCAAAGCAAAGTTCAGAAAAAAAGCTCTTGAAAAATATGAGAATAAAATGATAGACGCTACCGATAGGGTAAGGGATCGGAGTAAGAAATGGATGATTCTGGATACTTTAAATGATTATGTTCTGGAAAATGTTGGATTTAGTTTTCGAAGATTTGTCGACTTTTGTCAAGATCAAAATGCACTACCACACTGGTCTTTACAGTACAAATTATTAGATTCGTCTCTTTATAGAAAATTTAGATTTCACTCTTTTCTTGAAACTTCTAAACTTAGTCGTAATGTTGCTATTGATCGTATTACACGTTCATATGGTCTGCACTATTCTATGAGTGTCATTAAAGTTGATGTAAAAAAAATCTTCGATTTCTACGTTGCTAAACAGTTGCATGATACAATTTCCTTTGATGATCAATATGCACTTGCCAATTATGTTAATTCTGGATATCAAAGAATACATTTGGATGATTTAGAAGCATGGCGGATGAGAAATGCTTTTTATAAAACAGCATTGAGACAGTATGATGAAGAATCATTGTCTGAATTGATTACTGATGTTTTCTACACTGTTGAAATTAGACATCATACCAATCTTGTTTTACCACACGAGCCAAAAACATTCTATGTAGATCAATTTATATTTTTGGATACGAAAATGGATCAGGTACTTAAATATTTTGAGGGTAATAATGACAGATCTTTTATAAAAATTCTACACAAAGTTAGACTTGAAAACCATTGTCTAGCTGTATATCTGGATAGATATTTACCATTGAGTCATCCACAGATCGCCCTTCTACCAGACGTTCACTTTAGTCTTGATTATTGGAAGTATGAAAAAATTAACGGAATGGATATACTTGTGCTAAATTGGAAAAATGTGCACTTTGATAAATCTAAATGGCTAGTGGATACGACGAATAAAATAAAAAGGATTAACGATCGAGAACGTGACTTTCTTCTGAATAGGGAAACTAATATCGTAGTAGATTAATCAATTTTGGAAAATTGTTCTGTTTCTAAAATTATAGAAAATTAATTAATTTAATCTGAATTTAAGTTCTGGTAAACTGTTAACTTTAGCGCCAGGTTATTTTTTGATAACTTTTTTTATCTTTTGTTATTAATTCTTCGAAGGATTTTACTTTTGCTCCGAACGATCCTCTGTAGAAGTTAATAATGATTTCATAGGTGCAAAAATTAGACTATTATAATTTCTTTTCCAAATACCGCTGCAAGTATGAATGTCTAATTATGTACTCTGGGAAACTAATAAAGTAATGTAATAAAAAAATTGTAAAATAGTTGTACAAAATTATATATAAACTAGT
Source organism: Leptopilina heterotoma (assembly GCF_015476425.1). Classification (NCBI taxonomy): domain Eukaryota; kingdom Metazoa; phylum Arthropoda; class Insecta; order Hymenoptera; family Figitidae; genus Leptopilina; species Leptopilina heterotoma. Next base: position 1,642,676 of record NW_025111078.1, on the reverse strand, counting down.
GATTAAAAAATTTTTTTGTATTATTATTTCGAAAATGTTTATTTCCTTTTGATTAAATTGATTTTTCAGTTTACTTTTCATTGGATTTTTTAAGAAATAATCTTGATCCGATTAAAGTGGAAATTTTGCGGTGAAATTGTGGACGAAGGTGTGAAAAGGGATAATGTATAAAAAGCCTATTTGGTAGTTATCCCAAGATATTGCTTTTTGGAGCGAGCCTTGATGCGAGACGATGCATCGAACAAGCATATTGGTCGTTGAGGATGCTGTCTTCAATATTTCCTTGGATATCGCAACGTGGCTTTACCCCTCCTCGAACCAACTCCATTAACCTCTCCTTGAGATTAACTGTCAATTTGTTCGTTGCTCGTACAAGTCGCGCTTCGAATCTTCAGCGAGTCGTAAATTACATGCCATAGGTTCGTCTTCTAAACTTCACATAAACCCACCCTTTCCTCTTTACTATCCTTCTCTACTTTTTTTGCAAAATTCTTTTAATTCCCCCTCCGCTCACTCATACTCAGAATAATCAATGAAATAATTTTATGATTGCTTGGTACGTGTTCGAGTAATTTTCCGCTGCTCGATTGATTATTGTTTGCTCGGTTTAAGGTTGCAGTGCAAACGAGAATCGAAGTGACGAGCTATTGCTTTCTTAACGATTATCTTTCGTGACGTTAACGTCTACTTCGCTTCAAGCCAAGAAAGCCGTATCGTGAAAAATTGATGCAGCTGAAAAATCTGATGCGAAAATGTGGAAAAATCTTTTTCACCTGATTTCCTTTAATTGTTTTTAGCAATCTTTTTCAGATTGATTATTTATAAAAACAAAACTTTTATTATAAAACAAGAATTCAGATTTATTATAAATTAAAAGCGCCAGATTATTTTTATATAAATTTTTAAATAATATCTATCATGTATTAGACTTTAAATTAAAATGACTATATTTTTCAGTTTAAATCCAGTTAAAAATGCAAATTCTAATTGCTTTGAGATTGTTATTTAAGATTAAATATCATTTCGTCGTAATTTCTACACGCACACTAGAAAAAAAAGATTGTCCCTTCTCCGTACCCTTACGAACCGACAATGATAAAAGTAATCCTCTCTAGGGATAAATTTCTTGTGATGAGCTTACGGATTTTGGAAGATTCTAGAATACGAGGTGAAAATGAAGATTCTTGAAACTCCTGCCTCATCAAAACTGAAAGTGGTAACGTCTAAAGCCAGCTAATATCGTCGGAATGAAGGTAACGCGGTAAGATGTTAGAATAGTTCTCTATTCGAAAGACAATGAAAAGGAAATGAAGGGAAGAAATAAGACCAAAAAAGTCTAGCAAAGGGAAGGGAAAATGCGTGAGAGACTTTACTCTAGAGAATGACACACTTCTTTTTTTTAGAATAAAGTGGAAATCATAAATGACTGATAAAAACAACGAGGTCCGTTAACCATCCCCTTTTCTTTCTTTCATTCCTTTCTTCTCTGGTCACTGACTTTAAAAGGCGTCTTCTTATCAGTCACACGATTCATCTTGCAGACGTTACGTATTCTTCACAGTTGACAAAACTACTTTCCTTTTTTTTCCTTGGTACTGCAATTTTCCTACCAAGAATCTCATAACTTTTCTAATGTGTTCATCAGAGAAGTACTTTGGTAAAAAAGGAAGTAGTATTTCATTTCAGGAAAAAGATAAGACACATTGGTTGTTATTACAATAGTTCCTTGGAGCTGCTCTTTTTTCTAAGTTCAAAAAAAGCATTATGAACAACAAGATATTGATTTAATTATTAATTTTAAAAAAATTAATTTTTTATTTAAATAAGATAATTTAAAAATGTCACGATAGCCTAAGAGAAATATTACCGTAATTTAGAAAATTAAATTTAAATTATGTAAAATGTAATCATTTTTTTAAACTTAAGAGAGATTTTTACGGCGTAATCTTTGAAACGAGGGAATAAAGACACTACTGGACGATTTACGATCTATACTTTAAAAAAGGTGTGTGTTTCTCAAAGTCGACCAACTTTTCTGTTTAAAGTTTCTTTTTCAGGTAGTCCCATTTTTACTAGAATATATATATATATGTATCGTATTCTTGGAAAATCACAAAAAGTTAGTTCTTCGTCAAGGAACCTTTCAAGGATACTGAAAAAAGAAAACCAATGACTGGAATCTTGATAAAAATTTTCTATTATAAAAGAATGTTCCTCATTTTTGGGGAAAATTTTTACAAAACTATTTGATTTCAAATACAATTTTTTATTTTAATAAAATACTGACGGGAAATAGAATTTACTGCAGATTTTATAAATATTCTTTTGTATAAATTTTTGTTTATCAGTTACTTTTCAAAAATAGCAAATCGAATTTCATTTCTAAGAAATAATTAAAGCGCCGGGTGATTTTTAAATAAAAACTTTTTTGAATTATTGACTTTCAGCTACAAATAGATTGTAGCAATTATTGGTTTCTCAGAAATAATTAAAGCGCCAGGTGATTTTTAAATAATTTTTTTTTTGAATGATTGACTTTCAGCTGCAAATAGATTCTAGCAATTATTGATTTCTCAGAAATAATTAAAGCGCCAGGTGATTTTTGAATAAAAATTTTTTTGAATGATTGACTTTCAGCTAGAAGTTGATTATAGTTAGTATTTATGTCGGTTCAGCTTGCGATGTTGACTGTAGAATGGACCTCGACTGACTGATTCGAGAGTGTCAAGTCCGCCTCACAAAACTTCTTCTCCAAATTATCACTGAATAATCTGTAACTTCAAAGAAAATTAAAACCAGTTTTTAATGTGATAAAAAAATTTTATTTTTGATTATATCATTTTTTATTTTGTAAGTTATAATCTAAATTTCCTTTTCAAAGCGCCATAAACCTTATACGCTTTCCAACTCGACATTAATTTTCATTCTACAATAATAACTTGGAGCGCAAAAAAAAGAAGTACCTGGAAAGTTTTGTGTTCTGAAAATACACAAATATTACCTATGCAGCTTTAACAAATTAGTGGCTACTAAATCTCATTTGTCTAGCTGAATCTTATATTTACTACATACAAAAGCCAAGGATTGTAATTGTATTACATTTTCCGTTGGGTTCGACCGCTTTGCTCTTTCGGAATATTATGATGATAAACGACAGGTTTATTAGTCAAGACTAAAATTGCTGAGCTATAAGTTTAGTCGTTAGAATGTAGCTACCGCTTCTTGTTACGGTTTCTTCTCGCACCGGAAGGGTATTCGCGACATTTCCTACGTTCATAAAGCTATGAAAATCAGTATGTATAAAATACGATCATAAACCCTCCACCTTGAAACTTCTGATTCGATACCAACAACAACGCGAACCAATTTAAACAAAAGTAAAATGACTTTAATGACAGTCATAAATTTTCGCGTGAAAAAAAACTTGTTCTCGTAATAAAGAAGAAATTCTTTGGTTATAAGGTATATATTAATTTGCTGTAAATGCAATGAAAACAATAATGGAGTGAAAGCGAGAGATGAGACTTGACTTTGATGCAAGTGGATGAGAAATTTTCTTGCCCTTACTGTCACGGCTGTTTATCAGATCCAAGAGAAGCAAATATCGTTATGGGACTTTAATTACAAGGAGGCTTTTACAACGACGAGTTATTACTCAGATTAAGAAGATAATTATAGATTGGAAAATCAGGGAATAATTGCTTTATCACTAGACATCTGTGCCAAGTCAGAAGTGGAAAATTTATTTCTCCCTTTCATACTATTTTAATTTTACAAAAAGAAAAAAGCAAACACTGTTTGCTAAATATCTTGGAGTGCATCCTAAAAAATGGGTCTGCGGCTGATGAAACAAAACATCAAATTATGTATAGTCACCACTACTCTAGTTAAAAATTTTAAATAAAAAAAGTTCTCCCAACTGACGTAAAAATTTTAATCGTCTAACTTGTCTAAATGAAAAGTTCAGTCAGTAATTATTTCTCCCATAATTTATTCATTTTCTTAATAGTCCATCAGGAACGTGACATAGTGTCAATGTCATAAAAGTCTAAGGAAAGAAATTTCATAAACTTTTCATTTACGATTTAAAACTTTAAATTGGTCTCGTCTCAACAATCATATTCACCTATACTTTCTATATAATGACCTGTCCCCATATTACTGTTGTTGTTCTCAAAAGAACATTAAGAAAAGGCTCAACAGTTTCATGGTAAAGTTTAGGTGACCTTTTATAAAAGAGGACGGGTTACCACTGCCCAGGAGAATTAAGCTTTTAACATAGAATGGCACACGTTAACCTCACAGTCGACATTATGAGCGCCATTGTGGTCATATATAACCTAACAACGCGATTTACAACCTACAGACCTACATTCGACTTATAATATATATATAGTCATATCATAAACTCAATTCAGTAAAATTACCAACACAAACTTTCTCACTAAACGATGTCAGTGGGGATAATTTGAGGAATTATTGACTCTGATAAACAATTTGATTACCAAACTTTGTTCACTCCGTTGAACACCATTTATTCTCTTATAATTTTCTAAAGTCACTGCGGTTTAAACATCTGTATTACACGATAATTTTAAAGAATCATAAATTATAAATTGTATAAATTTAAAAAATTATATTTCTTAAAGAGACTTGTATTTATGTTCTTCAGAAGTTAAAAAATTTTATCACCCCTAGAATATAAGACAGAATTTTTTATTCATCCAAGTTTTAATTACGTCCTCGACGGAAATAGTAATGTTTATGATTGCGTAAACTGAAATTTCCACGCAGGATGAAATTATGGTTTAAACTAAAGGTGAAATGTTTTAAACACAATTTCCATCTAAATTGTAACTATTTACATTGCCTTTAACAACTGAATTCAAGCTCCGGGCTGTCGGTTTATTCCTCATGCTTCCTTTTAGAAAGTTATATCTAGTATCACATTTGAAATATTCAAACATTAATATTAAATTTTAGGATAAGTTGGAAAATTTATTAGATAATATTTCTTTAATCTCTTTCTGCCCTTTGATGGTTAATCAATATTTCTGCTGGCGAACAATTTTTTCCGAACTGGGGAATTGTCTTTGGAATCTTTTAAGCATTTGTTTACAATTTAAAAATTCAATGCAGGAGCATTATTGCAAATTAAGGATTAGTTTTTTTAGTCTTTGCGCCAGGTAATTTTTAAATAAAAATTTAAACCCTTCTTGACTGATTGCTTAGCTTATATTAGTCAGCGCAAACGCTGTTGCTACTGGACAACCTCTTCGCTCCCCCCACCCTACCGCATTTCCCCCCCTCTCTCTCTCTCTCTGTCCCCACTCTTCGCGACTCAAGATATAAAAGCAGAGGCTGCTTGCTGAGTCTCAGTTCGCCAGCTACCGGACAACGAGGCACTTGCCATGCTTATGAAATCTCTCGTAATATTTAGGGGCTTCTGAATATGAGTGCTGATTGTGGTCCCAGAGTGGGGGCCTCAGCTTAGTCTCCACTCAATACCAGCAAGAAAAGTGTTAAGTAAGAATTAGTCTCTAGACTAATTAAATTAATATTAATTTAAATAAAAATTTATATAAAAATTACCTGGCGCAGAGAGTAAAAAAGGCATCCAGACTTGAGGTGACACTAACTGCAGAACCTAAATAGGTGACCTCATTCATAAACTGTCTGATTATTACATTCACAATGAAATTTAAACTTACAAACTTAAAAAATTATTATTAACTTTAAAATTAAATGAAGATTTTCCCTTCTGAAAAAAGAATAAAAAAATAAATTGTCCTTTACAAGAAAGACAAACTCTGATTTCTTCTCTAATTATTTGTGAAACTTAAAATGAAAAAGAAATTGGATCAAGTAAAGTTAAATTCAATACATTTTTTTTTTGCTTTCATGAAGAAGGAATCGTTATTTCATGGTCTTTGGAGATACGTTGGTTTCTTTAATTATTTTTTTTATTTAAAACACTTGCAGCAAATGATTAAATTCTCTATTTTAAGGCAAATTGAAATTAGTTGCACTTTACAAACAGTTTTTATTTTATTTGATTACTTTTTCACCATCTTTTTTCCCCCATATCGAAAAAAACATTTTAGATTATTATTCTATTTTCAAAATTGTCCTGTTTGATTCTAAATATTGGTTTCACTTATTTAATTAAAATTTGAAACTTCTGTATTTTATAGTTTTATTTTAAAAATAGAAATTTCTTTGTAATTGAATTCAACAATGCGCTTAGTTTATCCTCTCATAGTTAAAAACTAACAGAATTCTGATCAATATAGGATATAAAAAGTGAGCAGATATATATGTGTGTATGTAGTGTATATGATTCAATGTATCAGATGAATTCTTTCCGCCTTTCTCATCCTCCTTTACTTCCTTCCATTCTTTATACTACAAATGGACGATCTCAATGGCAATCCAATGTACTTTCTCGTATTTCATACTCAAATTGAAGTTCTCCCAGAAGCCGCAAATATACGAATTTTTAAAAACTGATAGCCAATGGTAAATTGTTCTTTTTTAATTGCAAATGGAAAATTTTTAATACTATTTTTCATAAAATGTTGAATTGAATAACTGAAATTAATAGATTTAGACTTAAATGACATTTTTTGAAGTAATTTTTCAAAAATAATACAGTCATTAAAAGTGGCAATAAATTTTGCAATAAGATCGATAAAGTAATTTGTGAAAGTGTTTTGAAAATTCTGACGAAATTTTTCTCTCCGGTCAGCAGTCCGATGGAGCTTGAAATTCAACGGCATCGAACCATCGTTTACTATATTCGCTTCTATAATATATCAGGGATGTTCGGTGCAGGCAGGAGTTAGCCATTTATCAGCACCTGATCGTGTATCGGTTTCCCGTGACTGTCGAATTTTACTCACACTTGGAAAAGTTTTTTTTTTAAATTATAGTCCTTTGACAATCATTAGAAAAATACTTTAAAAAAGAAGAAGGTACTGATTCATTCTTCTTATTATTTTCTACTCTACGAGTACTGTATTTCGATAAAAATGATCTTCAACGCATTCTTATGTTTCTAATTTTTATTTAAATTCACAAATTCTCATTAAAAACGAATTAATATTATCCCATTTCACCTTCTGACATTTCAGATATTATTACGATTTTCGACACATGAAATATTAAGAATACAAAAATGTAGGTTATTCTAAAATTCTTTTCTCTTCGGTTATATTTTGTTTAATAATGAAAACTGAAATTACGATTTTATGTAATTTGTACATTATTGAACAGAAGGGAATTAATTTTATTTTAAAATTGTTCTTTTCATTTCAATTTTAATCAGACACAAAAATTCCACCTCACACATGAAAGAGAAATTGTGATATGTTGCAATTTGCATTTGAAACATTCACTAGTTATGTACATCAGAAAATAAATCGCTATTCAAAATCAACGTAACCAACCCATATGTCACTACCACAACTTACTCAACTTCAACCATGTCGGTAAATTATACGTAGCAGACGATACGATTTTACGATATCGCGAAGCAGTGGTAAACCACTACGCTACCAGATGGACATAAAGGCAACTCGTAGCGTATGATGAAATTCAAACAAAAGATAGGGGAAAAAGTAGGCCAAATTCAAAAGGGGCGAAAATTGAATCTCTCAAAATTCTATTAAAACAAAAAAATAATTGTGAATCAGGAGATAATTACTTTTATTTTAAAAGTAGAATAGCGATTTGGAATAATTATTAATATAATAATAATTTGTTTCAATGTAAAAGGTAGTTGATATTTTTTTGTTACCATATGCGCCAGGTAATTTTTATATAAATACTTGTCGAAAGACTAAAAGATGACTCGTGGCGATGTCATCTTTTTAGCCTCTTACAGTCCTTCCATCCTTCAGGATGGAATGAGAGCAAATGACAACTTGTTTGCTCTCCCCACTCTAAGGCGTTTGCCCCTCTCTCTCTCTACCTAGGTCCCCACCATCCCCACTCTAGTGTCCACTATCCCACTCTAGTTATAAAAGCAACTTCTCTTTGATTATCTGCAGTTCGTCTGCTACCGGACTACGAGGAACTTCTAGTCTACCCTGACTGCTTATCCCTCGTAATATTTAGAAGTTGAATATGAGTGTTGATGTAGGTCCTAGTTTCTGTAAATTTTTTTTTTTTTGCAAAACTATCGTCTTAAAAGAAAATTCTACCTGAGCATTCGTCCGGTGAATGTAGATGTAGACAAATGTAACAAATAGCTTCTCTTATTTCTTCTAAGAAATATAACTTTCCTGGTAACATTAATCTTTTCACACGCTTTCCACTATAGGTGAGATTAAAAAATAAAAGGAGATTTGACACTAATTCCTCTTTGTATTAATTATTGTTTCACCTTTTTTCAGATCATTTATCACTCTTTATAAAGGTACACACTTTTTCCTGCTTTGCTACAATCTTAATCTCCAGCGACAATTTACATTAGTGCATAATCTATATGCAACAGTACGTTCAATACGCTAGTAGAATTTACCATTTTTAGGGTTTCGTGGCCCATGGCCGAAAGCCTTATAGTTTCACTTTGGCGTCCGTCCGTCCGTCTGTCCGTCGTAATTTGGGGCACTATAGATCCCAAATCAGTCAGTCAGTCTTAACCACAATGGTTTATGATAACCAAAACAGGATTCGTAAATGCCTGCTTCTATTTTTTCTCTATTAATGTTAATGTTAATTGGTGGAGAATCAATTTATAGAAATTAATTGTACATTAATTAAACATCCATAGTTTTTCTTTTTAAATTTTTTTTTCTTTTTAAATGCCACAAGACCCTAGATGTTGGCGTTTGCGCCTGCTTCTCTTCCAATTTTTTAGTTTATCTTGAACAGTTTAAAGGAGATTGTTAAAAAATGACTAATATCTCGGGTCCTTCGTGGCTTGTAAAAAAAATGAACAAATCACTTGCAAGAATCTTTATCTATAAAGAGGATTATGGTAGCAGTCTTGTGATCGATGGTCTCGAGGTATATAATAACAGAAGAGGATTTTCTGTACAATGAGAAATGGACTTTTGAGAAATTTATTTGCAATGCCAAAAAAAAGGGCAACGACGACATGAGAGGGCTATTTATGACCGACAGACCGCGGCTGATTCCACGTTCTTTTGTGGGGGGGCCCTTGTAGCTCGAAAGAGTACTTTGAAGAGGGCTCTCGTATAGACTATCCGGTATCGCATCTGCTTTCTGGCGAGAGGTCAGCTTTGGAGATCGATGGGAATATTTTCCGGGTTGCCTCCTCGCTTTTTAGGATTTGACCGAAATAACCGTGAGGTGCACTGGCCGTGATGACGGATAGGCCAGTCGCCTCTCTTCTACAAAAAAAACCCTCCTCCTCTTCCTCCTACTTTCACTTTATTCTCTACAAGAGAGCTTTTACATGTATCCTTCAATTCCTCAATTTGCTTCCTCAACAATCCACATTTCCCTATTCCCAAAGATCAAAGACAAAAAGCATCTGGCATCGAATGAAATAAATTTCCTGCCAAGATCGATTGGTATCGTTTTTTTCTTGCTTTAACGACGAGTCATCAGTTGTGTTACATCTGAAACGATAAACAGATTTATTATTAATTTAACGACGAGTCATCAGTTGTGTTACATATGAAACGATAAACAGATTTATTATTAATTTTTTTCTGAAGATCTGTAATGGAAAGAATAGGAGTCGTCTAGGGAAATACTAGTACTCCTCATTTAACACGATAGACAATTGAATTTGTTATCGAGTAACGAATATGAAAAATTGGTATGTAGGAGTTTTTAGGGGTCCTGATCATAGATCTGCCTTTGATGATTCTAGTAATCAATTTTTTTTAACAGCACTTCTAAATTTTCATACTTTTCCTGCATAACAGTTGAGTGAGCTATTAGTACCGGTACATAAACATTCGTATTGTAGAATAAAACCACTTTTATGGTTTAATTAGAGGAATCTATAAAGTCTCCAATCTTCAGGTTTATGACAATTTGTTTTCAGTGGATTTATTGGCCAGACAAAAGCTGGTTTCCATGATTACTAGATTTTCTACAAATCAAGGAGCATATGAACTCTAATGACAAATTATAATTTTTTCTTGTTTGTACATATCCTAATTTTATAATAAATTTCAGTTCTGAAGAGGGTAGCGGGTACCGTTGAAACGTTAAAAAAATAATGTGTCACTAAATTTATAAACTTGTAATTAACAAAGTTTTATTGCATTTGGGATGTAATATCTAATTTAAATCTGAATTTTCTGTTTCTAGAACCGACGACTGAAATCCTCGGAGGACCTGATCTGTATATTGATCGTGGTAGTACGATCAATCTTACTTGCATCGTTCTTCAAAGTCCAGAGCCACCAGCATACATCTTTTGGAATCACAATAATGCGGTGAGTTTTCCATTAATTTTATCCCACATGAAATTGAGTTTGAAAATATTTTTTGAAATACAAAATTTCAAGTGTGATTTTTAAAAATCTCGTCAACTTTTCTAAAAGAACTTTAAATTAAATGTTAAAATGATTTAAAAAGATTTAGAAATTGATTGTCAGAAATACATCTAGGGTTGTATTTTTAGAATGTCATGAAATTAACATAAGAAAAATCTATTGGAAATTCTTTGTCATTTTCGTTTTTCGTTTTCATGCTTCAGCTCGTTTATTATCGAAGAGACAAAAGTTGAGTGAGAAAATTTATGCGAATCTTATATCATACTTTAGTTTCTTCTTCACTGCAGAGTTGAAAGATTCAAGTCTTCTTAGTTAGAATTTCCGGAATCGGAGCACACATTTCAGATCGTAGATCATAAGCAAATATGAAATATTCCTTCAAGCAAAGGGGAGGTTGTTGGGATTGTAAGAGTGCGTGATAGAAAACCATTGAATGTTTGTGGCTTCAGAAGGATCTTACCGCCCTTATGGAAAGCAAGGAAGTCAAACAAATCTGATAAGGTTTACTGATAAGCACGTCTAGTGTAACTGCCAACTGCCATACAAGAATGTCATGCAGTTCTAAATGTTTCCACTCTAGAATTAACGTTTAATGTTTACACTTTTAAAAACTGGGACAAGAATTAATTTTCCAAGATATTAAATTTTATTAAATTAAAAAATTTATTTTAATCTCATTGTTGATGAAGTAGATAAAATGAACTTCGTAATTTTTAAAAGCACCATTAATTAAATATTCAATATTAAACTATTCAAATAATGTAACTAATTGATTTCAGAAATCAGAACTCTTCATTAAAAGTGCATTTACATAAAAATTTTAGCAACTAAAAGTAAAAATCTTAGAATAGTTTAATGAATAATTAGACTATCTAATAATTGGAATAATAAATTATTACCTCTGTGTGATATGCTAAATTAATATTTATTTTGAAAACGTCAATACTTTAGACAAATAGAAAAATAACTTTGACATTACCTATAATAAGCATTTCATCATCTAATATTGATATTGATTTTATACCGTTTCCAGATGTAACCTTCCTTACGTTAAGCTGATTAAATACAGCTTCGCTTGAAATAAATATGAAGTAAAAAAATTTCCGTCCCGAAAACAAGAATTAGTCGCTGTGATGCTTATCTTTATTAAGATAATTTCTTCTCAGGTGGGCTTCATATATTTTTACAAAGGCGAAGATTTCCATTTATAGCTTCACTAAAATATTAGTTTTTAATTTCTTTATTTTTAAAAATAGATTTCTAACATAAACTGTATTTATGGAATTTTTAAATTCCTTTTGCTGCCAGGATCTTGTCAATCTTAATTTTAGATTTTAATTATTTTCATATTTTCAAAGAGTAGAAATTTTATTTTTTGTTATAGAAGCTTTGAAATTAAAATTACTGGTATTATTCGGTTAATATATTTTAATAATGTACCCTTTATACCATAGTCAAGAAGTGTTGAAATTGGTAATAATACTCCCTTGGCTCCATTAAACACATTAAGCGTGACCAAGAGCTTTAGGAACCTCCAACGTTGCACACCATAAATGTGCTACATTATGTGGCCTTTCGCATAAATATATACTCAGTGAACCTTTAAAAATATTCATTATATTAAATTTTTTATAACATTGTGCAATGACAAATTGGACTAACAGGTCAAAATTTTTTTTCTGCATGGGATGTTAAATTGGACTAATGATGTATTGGAAAGTAATCGACAGTGCACACCATTGTACCTCGACGTCAAACCTTCTGCTTGACATGACTTGGTAGCAGTAAAACACAGAACTGTAGTTGGAGTCGAGGCATTGTCACCCATCTAAGTACCTGACGTACATTTCGGTGCTTAACCTTAATGATCGCAATTATTAACACACCCAGGAGGGGACCATAGATTTGTTGACATAATAAAACATTTTTTTTAGTCGGAAGTTGAAAAGCTGTAAATATAAATTTTAGTTTGTGTGCCATGGGCTAAGAGTTATTGTTCTGATCGATACGCTAAAAACATTTATTACCTTGACTCATTTTTTAGAAACAATATAATATAGCAATAGCATACATTGTACAGTACAGCCATCGTAGTCGCGTACAGCTCGCAGACGGAGAGAGACTGACGACTGCGCATGAGACTTGCGCCGCTTCCCTTCCCCCTCCACTGGCTCTCTTCGCGCCTATATAAGCCGCACGCACAATATTTTCCATCAGTTCGTCTACCGACGTGGCTCGAGGTGCACTTCGGACTAACAGGAACCGAGCTAAACCCTGAATAAATTTAGCTCCTCTTTCACCATCTCCTCAGAGTGTGCGTCTTAGTCGCGTTCGTCACGATAGATTATGGGATGAATTCTAGACTAGTTCCTTAAACTTATAAATCAACAAAATGCTTTAGATTCTTGTTTCCAAAACGAATAATATAAGAATGTCTTCCTTTACCTAATTTGCATATCTACTCTTTTCATACAAGGATAATTATGGGCCCCAACAATTCCTGCCTTCCCAGATAGGGTACCCTTCTGGAATTCGATGATTCCATTCTTTCTGCTTGCATATCTATTAGTGACATCATCATCAACAACCTCATAATTTCCAGTCATTCTATAGAAGCAATATTTAATAAAAAAAATTAGTATTAAGGTATAATTTGGAAGGTAACTTTTCACCAGGACACTTGCAACTCTAGTACTCTAGCAGAATACGCGTTCATAAATAAAAGAAAAATATTACTTAAATATTTAATGTTTATAGTAACGAAGGAGGTATAACTATTTCTAGTTTACAATTGTAGTTTTGAATATGCCAAAGTTTAACATCACATTTACATATTAAATAAAATCAATAATTTGAGATCCTAGCGAGTATATTCTCAAGTAGAGCGAGCTCTTAGGTGCACTTTAGTCCTTGAGACGCACTTGGTATGCGGGACTAATACACCAACGAATCTAAAATTCCAATATGAATATGCTAGTAAGGATGCAATAAATTCCAAAGATTAACGACTCTGGTCAAAACTGTGAAAACCGATCAGGAATCAAAGTTTTGTATTAAACATTTATTAGAATAAGAATTTCTTTATTTTGTCCCAGGAGAACCATGAGATCAACAATTGATTTACAACAAATACAATATATATGTATATAATACAAACAGTAGAGAATTATACAGATCACGAAAAGAAATTTTAAACCAAAAGAATCACAATAATAAGAATTATAATGCAATCATGTTACAGAACAAAGACGCAAGACCTGCAGCTTTAATATAATGAGCATCATGATATAAAGATTACACTTATATCTGAACATTTCAGTTCTAAACCTCCTAGAAACTTATGATATGAAATAGAATCTGTTTTATCACAAGCATATACTGTAGAATACAAATTAACGCAAATAAATTTTAATATAAATTATATAAGTACAGAATCAAATAAAATTAATACAAGAAACTACACAAAACAATAAAACTCAATTATCGAAGTCAATTAAATATTTAAAAAGTTTCAATTTAAAAATACCAATGCTATCCGCTCTAGTTATCGAGCATGGAAGAGAATTCCACAGATCCGCAGCAGTAAAAAAAGTAGTTCTTATATTGTTCAGTTCGGCAGAGAGGTATTATAAGGACATTGGGATTCCTTAGTTCTCTAGAAGTAACCTCATATCTGAATATAAATTTATCAAATAAATAAAGAGGTCTTTTAGTATTAAGAACTACATAAGTCAAGCATTCAATAAACAACAATCGACGATTTTTGACATTCAACCACCCCAGTCTTTTCCGGTATGGAGATATGTGCTTATCTCTTTTTAAGTCAAAAGTAAATCTTATGCATGAGTTGAGGAGTTTTTCAAGCTTATCATTTAGTTCATCTGTCAGATCATTATAAACAGCACAACAGTAGTCAAAGTGAGGAAGAATCAATGAAGAGACAAGCTGAGTCTTTAACTGGACAGAAAGAGCTTTTCTATTTGATTTGAATTGTTGTAAGGTTGCATAAACACTTCTACAAATTAATCCAACATGTTTATCCCAGGAACGAGTTTGACGAAAAGTGACACCCAAGTTTTTAACAGATAATAAATAAGGAATAACAGTGTTATTTATTTTAATTTAAGGGCATGCACCCAAATGCAAACATTTGATATTCCAAGAGGAACCAATAATCATAGAATAACTTTTCTTGAGATTTATCTTAAGCTTATTGGATTCTGCCCAATCATAAACGGCCTGAACATCCTCATTAATTAGTTTGATATTTTTTCCAGATCATCAAGACTAGAGTGCACATAAATCTGCAAGTCATCAACATAATATACGTGCCTAGAGTTCCTAAGAATACTCCTCAAATCATTTGTAAAGAGTAAAAACAGCAAAAGACCTAATACCGAGCCCTGTGGTACACCCGTTCTAATAGGACCCCATTCAGACTTATCGCCATTAGGCCCAACAACACATTGCATTCAACCAGTTAAATAAGATGAGAACCATTTTAAAACAGAACCTGACACTCCAAAAGTTTTTAATTTCATTAACAAAAGACTATGTGGTACCATATCAAAGGCCTTGCTAAAGTCAAAAAAAATAATGATAGTTACCTTTCTATGATCAATAGCTTGAAGGACATAATCAGTAACTTTGAATAAAAGTGTTTGAGTATTATATCATTTTCTGTAGCCAGATTGAAGTGGATCAAGAATATTTTTTGACTCTACAAATTTAATTAGCTGACCATGTACAACTTTTTCAAGGCACTTTGACAGGCAACACAAAATAGCAATTGGTCTATGCTTCCCAGGGTGTTGCGGAATCTTTACTTTATTCAACTTTTTATTCAAACAAATTTACCATTCTACTTTCTACCATTGATTTTCGATAACCAAGTTTCTGTCCTTCAACACAGATAATCGATTTTTGAAATTATTAGCTTTTTTCCAAGAAATATCTTCCCTTTTAAAAAAATTGAATCCTAAGAGTTTTTAATTTCCAATTGAAAAAAAATAACAAATTACAAAACTGGTCGACTTGTGTTAGTGGAAAGTCCGTTAAATAGGGGAATACCGCGAAATTGCAATTCCCTGAGATATAAAGTTTATCGATCAGAAGGGAAAACACTTTCTTCTAGTGAAGTTTCGAACGCCTCAAGCGATAGCTATCGTTTTAGTAAAGTTTCTTGCCTTACTTTATACTGCCGCCGCCGCCGCCATGCACTTCCGGTGAAAGTGTATGGCACAATTTTAAGACTTGCCTAGGTATCATAAAAAATAATGCACTAGTTCCCAAGAACAGAGTTACTTTTGGAATTTACATTTAAATGGTTTCGCGAATACGAAATTGCAGCGCTTTTGAGATTTATTTCAATCTTATCTCTTAACATTGTGGGATAATAGAACCATTTTTACTTTCTTGAGCTTTCATTTGAATGGATTCCTTCTCCATCATTATTTGACTTTACATTCATCTTATCCTCTTGAAGAATTATAAAAATTTAATTATGATTTTTTTATTTGCAAAGAGAATTTTTTTTGGGAAGTGTATTTAGTTTCTGGAAAATTGTAATAAGTGGAATAAATTTTAATTAATTGGTTTTATTTTATGGGGGAAGTGGAGGAGGACCTGCTATCAGATACTGCAAGCAGCTTAAACGTCTTATCGTAGTGATTGGTTCAAAACAATAGTGTTGTCCATCTATTGTTTCAAGCCCCTTTAGAGAATGGGTTTACGGACATGGACAGGTACCTGGATTTGGGAAAATTTTATTATATGTTTATTTTTGAAGACAGGACATCAAATTTATATCTTTGAACAATAATTTATCCTTAGTATCACAATTTAAATATTATTGTCAAATAAAATTAGAAAGTGGGATTGAGTTGTCGTTAAGAAATGCATGGCAAAAGTAAGCGTCCTCAAAGAGTAGGGGCCAAAGAGGGCCAGGTGAATACGAGTACTTCTAATAAAAAGCCGGCTGTGAACCGCAAATAGAGGGAATTTTGGAATCTGGGGAATAATTTTGAACAATAAATTATTATAACAATTGTGGATAATAATTAGTAATATTATATAAAAATAAAAGTCGTTTTTCATTTATGTGATAATTTTGGATGATAGCCAAAAGAGGTTATTCCAACTTTGCCAAATTGGACGATTCTGATTGTATTCGCAAAAATAGTGCGCATATTTCTTTGATTTGTGAAAGTCATCCTTTACTGATAATGAAGCTATCTCTTAACGTCAGCTGGCTCAACTAATATGAAACAATCCTTATAGATTTGGATATTGTCAGCTGAAAATGGTGTAACTTTAATTAAATTTGAGAATTACTCTCATAGTTTCAATATCAAATTAAAATTTTAGCAAATGCGAGGAGAGAAAAAATTAAAAATATGTATTAATTAATTTAAATAATTTTAATACACCATTCAAGATTTTTTAAAACAAGCTTATCAATTATAAGTTTACATGACGTGGTTCAAGCGATTCATTCTTAATGAAAGTATCCAAGAACACATAGGCCTGGGAAATTAAGATACAATCTTCCTTACAGGAAAGTCGATGTAAGGAAAAGTAGAGCGCTCTTTAATGTCAACACTCATTTTATTATTTATATATTTAAAAATTATTAGCAAAGAAATATTTAAAATTCAAATAGGAAGGTTAGCAAAAAATATTTAAAAACTTTATGAAATTAGATTTGATAATGGATGAAAGATAAGTTCTTAAGAAAGGAGATTAATTGGAAATAATTTATTTCAATTCTCCGGAAAAGAGATTTCAAACTTGTAAAAGGGTGATTAATTTATATCGGAAGCATAACTTGGAAAAAGGCATTCGAGCCAGAAAAGTGCTCATTCAGGAATTTTTTCGACGGTTCTTAAATCGAAGTGGTTTTTGATTTTTCGTTGGCCTTTTCTTCGTTTAAAGCTTCGATTCGCATTAACGGCGAGCAAGGCAATTACTATTTTAAAGGAGCGATCTTATCGCAAAATGGCATTTGTTCGCTCCACTTCCTTAATCGTTATCCTCCCTTAGCACGCTTCTGGGCTTTAATGCAACCCTTGCATATGTATATTTCTGAGGTTATCGATATATTCCTTAACACGAACCAGTATATAAAAAAGAGAACCTCCTCGGTAAATAGATTTCTAGCATAAAACAAGAAACTCTCGATGAGTGACATATTTTATTTTCAAATACAAAAACTTTCTTTTCCATCCATGACCCTAAGATGTTGTTGTTTTTGACAAAGATTCATTTCTAATAATTCCTAAATCGATTTACCCGAAGCGGTATTTTTTAATTTTACCCCAATAACAAAAAAAAAATGATCAGAAAAATTGCTTTCACCATGAAAAACAATTTTTCCGACAAAAATCCCTTGAGAGTTGAAAACGCATTCAATTTAGAAGATAAATAAGTGAAGATTTATGAACATCGTGTACTTACTTTATTTTACTTTCACGAATACTATCTGCTGCAATCTTTTTGTAAACAGCTTTTAAAACAAGAGTAATTTTTAATCTCTTTTAACGTGCATGCAAACGAAATTCTGCTTTGATATCGTCTTTGCTATTTTTTTTAACTTTCGATTATGACTCTTCAAACAGATTATTCGAAATTTGTATTTTTTTCAATATCCTCCTTAAGAAGCGCACTAAACATTAAATTTCATTTATGTTAATAGATTCTTCTTGAAGGAAAAAATTTTTAAATATAAATTTTGAGATGTTGATCCTTAGGGTATTGAGTGTAAAAGTTTGAGGAACAGTAACGTCATGAGTTAAGTACAAGTTTCATCGATTTTGAATTAAGATAGTTGGGGGATTTCGTTAGTCAGTTAGGATAATTTTTTATCGATCTAATTGGGCAACAAATAAAACCAATTTTTATGTGTCCTAAGTTTTACTATCTTTCCGCTTCTTCTTGGTTGGTGACTACAACTGGGAGCATTATTCTTTGGTTGTTTAGGGGTCCTAGAAATGTCACCTTCGAGTCCTGACGCGATACTTCATCCTTATTCAAAACTTGATACAAGGAAACATCACATTGTGCGATGCATTACACAGTTTTCCTCGACCAAACATCATGTGCATCATGGATATGTTCGATAGACCTTGTCGTGGTGGCGGAGCTTTTCACTAAAGGACAACCAAAACAGAAAGTCAGTACCCAAGGATGCAGGAGGGCAACAATTATTAAAGTTTTTATTTGAATCCTTTACAATTAGAATCAGAGAGTACCCAAGGTTGCAGGAGGGCAACAATGATTAAAGTTTTTATTTGAATCCTTTACAATTAGAATCAGAGAGAAAGAGTAGATCCAGATGTCTTCAGGGACACTGAAACAAAATTAGAACTTTGTGGAATCAATCGAGAATTTTAATGGGAACAACAAGGGATACCTCCTTCAGTGTTAGGTTGAAGAAATGACGTTGTCTAGCGGAAACAGAGAATGCAGTAGATTTACCTCGAATTGTTTTCTGGCCACCCAAAGTAAAAGGTTCGGAGTCCAGGTGTTGAAGTAAATTAGATAAAACACTCCTCAGCCTAAGAGTGACCGAATTATTGATTTGACGTTAAAGTCGAAGTAATGCAGTCCTTAGAAAAATAGAAATGTGCCTCGCAGTAGAAATTACCTCCTTAAATGAACTTGACTAAGACGAGACTTGAAGAATGCATTTGGTACTTGAAAAGATTTTTGGAACTGGAGTCAAAGAATAAACTCGGTGACAATACACAACTAGTTAACTTGGTCGCGGTTGCTAGACTGACACGAAAAAGACGCGAAGTTGATTTGGTGGTGACTTCTGGACTAACTAACTTGGAAGGGGTTTCCTGGACTGATACGAAGAAGACACTTGGGGGTAGTAGGTGGGAGAAGCGATTCTTTATATTTTGACGACTATAGTCGATTAGATTAGAAAGGGCACATAGAGGGATACCCATACCAAAATGTGAAAAGTGGTAGGAACCGCGAAAAGAATTTTCATAATCAGGTTATAATTATTTTAAAAACTGAAAATGTTAAGCAACAACCTAAAATACCGACATAAAATCCACTATGAAGGCAAATTTTTCCTTTAAGAAATCTTAATTATATAACATTAAAATTAAAACATGATTTGAATTAAGTTACTCAGAAAGTCAGAAAAACTAATTTACTTCGAACAATCTCAGCAGGATGAAACTTATTAATTTTAACAATGAGAGCAATTTTTCATTAGAATACTCTGAAAGTAACTTCGCTCTAGTTTTCCACTCTCTTAAAATATCTCAGTTATGATGCAATGCATATTTCTTTTTTAACAGATTAGATATTTTATTCTTTCCATTTTATTTGTAATAATTCAACTCCAGAGGTAAAAAAGTCGCATTAATATAAAAAGTTTCCAACATTATTATAAAAGGATTTTGTATTAAAGTAGATTTAATTTAAATTGGAGAAATTATTATAATATTATTGTCATTAAAAAATAGAGTAATTTTTATCATTAGTCCAATAACGATGGATATAATTAATACTATAATATTTTTTTTTTTACTAAGTTACATATTTTTATAGATTTTCCAGTGAATTCATTTCATGCGTATAATCTGACACTCATGTTGTTACTGAAGAGGTTTGAAATCCGTAATTGCTTTTTAAAGTAGCTTACTATTCTTTGTTAACTCGGAAGCAAGCCAAAGTGATTAAATGTAATTGCAGAGTTTGCAAATTAAGTAGAATAAAAGTTTTTCTTTTCGTGACACGATTTCGCCTTTGCAAAATTTGTACAATTGCAGAAATTTTTAGACGAAAAATTATGCAAGATCGGGTAGAGGAATTATTTTTTGTTGGTTATTATCTTTATTACCTCCTGGTACAGATTTTAAACTTTGGCAATTATAATAAAAAAAATGTTAGACTTTTGGGGAGTTTCTATTTTTTTAAAAAAAAAGGCTAATTCAACAAGGTGAAACTGACAATACGAATTTACTTTTAGTAAAAGTTAAAGTAAACTTGATTTTACAATGTGGTGAATATTATCATAATAAAACTTTGCTGAAAGGTTTTTGTAAAAATATATTTCTCTCGTTGTAGTGTTACACGTAAACTTAAAGCTTTAAGTGAAATCTGTAATTTACGTAGCGAAACGGAAACCACGAGTCACTTCATGAGAAAAAAGAAAAAGAACGTTCGGACGAAAAGTTCGGAAAAGCTTTTCAGCTTCAGGTTTAGAAATGAATTTAGCAACCCAAATGAGGACCCCTTGCCTTGGAAAAAAATCCACAAAGAAAATAGGGATGAGAATGAAGGAAATGAATTGAAAAACAAGGAAGAAACTTATTTAAAGAGTTTGTTCTTTATTTTCAAAATATTACCATAAGATTACCTTTTTACAAAAAGTTTCATTCTCTTAGAATTATACAATTACAAATTTAGTATTTAAACATTCGTACGTTAATTGAAATATTTAATAATTATTTATAACAGGAGAAAAAGAAAGAAAAAATGAAATTTAATTAGGGTATATTGATTACATTTTAAACTTTTCTTCTATGTTGAGTAATTAGAGGTAAAGAAATATCAAACTTTAAATTAAAAACAAACGTAAAACTCAATTGTGTAATTGGTGTAGATTTGCTTATCAAACCATTGCGGACTAAACTTTAAGTTTTCTCATCAAATTAATTGAAGATTAAAACAGAGTTCTCGCCAAGTCTTGGCTCACGTAAGCATGCACTAAAGGAACCTTGTATGCAGCATGCAACTCTATGGATATAGATACAATTTTAGAGAGTCTTCATCGGGCCACCACTCAAACATATGATATTAATTATACTTTCAAAAAATATTTTAGATTTGATTCTAATTATTCTTGAGGGGAAATAATTTATTGATTTTTATATTTTGATAAATATGGGAGAAGAGTGATGAAAGGGAGCCTACTGATTAAATTAACTAAGACCCTTGAGTCTAAAAAAGAATATTGAAGAATGTTTCTGATTTTTTACAGATAATCAGCTACGATTCGACGAGGGGTGGCGTTTCCGTAGTGACGGAGAAAGGTGACAGCACCACGAGCTTCCTATTGGTGCAAAGAGCCAAACCGTCAGACTCAGGTCGATATACATGTAATCCAAGTAATGCTCAACCGAAGTCGATCACCGTTCACGTACTCAATGGTGAGGAACTTCTTTTTTAATAAGACTTTATTTTCTAGTTAAAGAATAAATGTACACACTCCTAGAGTCTAGACTTCGTTTAAAAGGCCACGTCTAGGGTCGTCTAGGTTTTGCGTGGGGTTTTTCAGTTAGTCTACTATTTGCCACTAGGACCCCTAACGGATCTAGGAAGATTAACTTAGGTGGCAGATGAAATGGAGAAGCAGTTAGTTGCAGTCGTTCTGATCCCGAAAAACGATTATTGAGGACAAGCCTCGTGCACTACCAGCGGAAACCTCGCGGAGGTTCTGCTTCCAGACCGTAGTCTAACTATACAGTGAGGATCTCAGATTCGGAGATCAGTAGAAGATCTCCGAATTCCCATTAGTCGCCTCTTACGACACGCAGTAGATTACTGGTGGTCTATTCTGCTCCCGGGACCACCACGGGATGCTAGACTCGAGTCCCAAGATCAGAGATCATAAAAATAAAATGAAAGAGTAAAAAATAGTAGAATTTATAATCCGCGAGTTGGATTACCTTACCCAAGATGAAGTCGTTCAGCAAACATTAGAAGAAGTGTTTGGAAAGTCAGGACACTAGATCCAACAGAATGTTATTGATGATTGGATCATCGTTAACTCTGGGTCAGTATCGAAGTCCCCTGAGTCCCTGGAATAATCCAGGTGCAGATAACATCTAGTTACCATAACTCTCTTTCTAATTTGGCATAACATAAGACCTTAGAATAACAACTCTCCCAGCCTATCTGTCTCTTCTAGGTCGGTGACTACAACTGCGAACTTTATTCCTCCTTCCAGGACTGTCTGCTTTCTGTTTTACAAGCACATCTTCCAACACCTGTTGAACTTTATTATTGTTTTATCAAATGGTAAAGAACCATGAAGAGATTTTATTCTAATTAATATTTTATGGAAGTTAAAACTTTCTGCATAGTCCTTAACAAAGTTTCTACATCCAAAAATACTTTTACTGTCACTAGCACTTAAACTATAAAAAAAAGTTTATTTTCTGCTAAGGGGCTTAGTTAACTCGAAATCTGCTTTTGTCTTCTGCTAAATGGCGACTAGGACCCCTTAAAATTATAAGCCTATCAGTTAGGCAGCAAAAGAAATTATAATCTGTCGCCACCACCGGTTTGATTAATAAATTATGTAAACTCAGAATTGGGGGAAACAACTGCGGTAGCGAAAAATTATAAAGGCGATCTTTCTTTTAATTTATTTAAGCGCCTGGCTGCTCCTCTAAAATATTAAGAAAAGACAAGCGATATTTAGGAATTGATTAGAATGTTTAGAATTGAGAATTTTAATTAAATATGTTTCCAACTAAAGGGTTCGCTCCTCCGAAGCGAAGCATCTTGCGTTGAGCAGGATATTTCTGGACCGGATCATTTAAAATGAAAAAAAGAAAAAATATTCCTTAATATAATAGATTATCCTGTAATTAATCCAAAGGAATAAACAAAATAATAATTTTAGCTTGTAACCCCTTAAAAACAAAACGTTCCCTTCTGCGGAAAACTTAAGTGTCATCCCTTGTTTCAGGAGAGTATCCTGCGGCAATGCAACACGGTGGTCAAGCAAAACAACCGAGGCTCTACTCACTCCTCCTCTGTCTATGTCTACTTCTTTACTAATCGAACCTCGATCATATCAATCTATCGAGTTATCACGAGTCATCCTCAAAAAAAAAGAAAACGAGAAGAGAGCCTTCTGTACGCCACGTTTTTTATACTTCAACTTTTCACCTCAAACAATCATCTCTTTAGTTATCATTTACTTTTCGCATTTTTTTTATTTCTTCAACAAAAAGGAAGAAACATACGGGAAAGAAAATATAAAAGTGAAGAAAAAGGTAAAATATATATATATATCAATGTGAAGGAAGAAGCCCTTTAGCGACGATTTATTTCTTGCATTGAAACACAATTGTAAGCTCGAATCTTATAAACTGCCGTTAAGTCACTGTCATGAGCAGCCGTGAGCTATAGGAATGGACTCTTGTCATATTCGATTCACAATGGCTATTGTCAGTGTTACCATGGTCATGAGAAATTCCCCGGGAAATTCCAAATTCCAAACCAATGATTTACACTTAGATGCCAACGCCTTTGTCATTCGGCAATGTCAGTGTGAATCGAGTTGAGAGTTCCCCTTTGATGTGATCATCTGTATATTCAAGTAATCCAACGTAAAGACACATTCTCTTTTAAAAAATTCTTCCTCTAAATAAATTGAATCTAAATTAAACAAGTTTTATCTCAAAAATTTACAATATAATTTACCGTCACTACATTTTCAAAATTTAATGTCTCCTAATTCCTCACCAAAGAATTTTTTTTTAAATCCCCGTACGTTTAATTTTCATTATAACTTTAAACTAGTCTCATTTCACGTTCATTATCCACTAGAAATTTGAATTTCCAATTTTAGTTTCAATTTAGAGTGAAATTTAAATTGCCAAAATTTACAGCGGTAAATATTGTACAGTTATAGTATAGAATGTACGGTATTTAATAATTTTCGAAAAGTTAAACTGAATTTCCCACTTTTTAAATAAATAACTAAAATGTTATGCTTTAAATGTTGAAGAAATTTTTTTCTCCAGATGGAAATAATTTTTGATGATATTCGGAAATAATGTGATTAAAAAGGGAGAAAAATATGATGAAAATTGTTATGTCTGGGGAAAATTGCATGTTACCTTATTTCTCAGATTTCAATACGCGTTCATTGATGGTTTAATAAAAAACCAGTTGAAATAGCTCGAGTGAACGATTTTAGAATATAGGAAATCTCATGCAGACAAAATATACCCGCGGACAATTTGTAATATAAAATGCACATCGTTTCGATTTCAAATGCAGATATTGCTTCCGGTAAATTCCCCTCGCCCTAACTATTAACGTCCATTGCTATTTTGTAAAAAAAAGGAGAGGAATCGAATCGCTTATTATCCTCAATCTTCTATTCTAATTTTATTTACTATTTTTTGCAAATTATTCAAAAATACAAATTTTTCCTGATGTTATTAGTCTTATATTGAAATAAAAGAATACAAATTTACAATAAAAAATATTATAAAAAAAATTACAGACATTTTTGTAAAGTGCTTTTTCTTGGAAGAGCTTCGCGACACGCAATACATAGGGTGCAAAATTGAATCTGGAACAAAATAGAAATTTTTTATTATGTTCGTCCTTCATAGATGGAATGAGACTGGCGTCTTGCTTCGTTGGTGTCCCCTATTTAATGGTAGAGGACGCGTGGTGGGAGAAGCGGTTCCCCCACCACGCGCGGGGACTGACCAATGCGGAGCGCGGAGAGGTAGGGAAGGGGAAGCTCACGCCTGGTGGGGGGTCGCTTCTCACTCGATATTTAAAGCGAGGAATCTTTTTTCATTAAAAAAAGAGGCGGAGAGAAAAAAGATCATGTATAGAAACAAAAAAAAAATAATTACCTCTCTAGAAGGATTATCAACGAATTATAAACTTTTATATAAGCAGATTTCTTATACGGTTCATATCGGAAAATATTTTCTCCTCTTTTTTTTATCAACTCGATGAAGAAAAACAATAATTACTGTAAAATCAATTGTAGAATAAATTTTTTTTCCTCTTAATCCGTTAAGCATTATATTTTCAAACAAAAATTGTCCATTGTGACAAACTTAAGGATTTTTTTTCTCTTTTTTTTAACTTGGGGGAAAAATTGGAATTATAAAATAGCATGAAATTCAATTGACAGGGGAAATTAAGTGAATAAAATAGATCTGAGGATCTTTATATTATTTCACGTTCTCATAACAATAGTATTCATAAAGTAGTCATTTTGTGTGAAATAAAGCATATTCTAGAAATCAATTTCATCATGAAGAAGTATCTTTAGTTTAACAAACTCAATGTTCTCTTTTCGAGTGAAACGAACGACATTTCCTGGCACAACATATCATATATAGATACGTGTACTGAAATGTCATTTCTGCAAAATCAAGTTCTTTTTCTACTTAACGATTTTGTCGAGTGTATCAATTTACCAGATGGCGGAGATAATATCACAAAAAACTTTTTTCTTCAGTAAATATTAATTTTTTTTTTTAATATTAAATAAATGAAGACTTGCATCCTATGTTTTTTCTCAATATTCTATTTTCTTTAACATTAGAATATAAAATATACTTTCGAAATTTTCAAAAGTAAAAAGTTTTCTTTCTTTTTATTTAAAAAAAAGGTTTTTGGAAAAAAAATTCAAAAACAGATGATCACATCAAATATATTAAATAAAAAAAAATCATGATGAAAATACAAAGAAAGCACAACTATTAAATCAGTAGTTTGCGTCCGAAAAATAAAGCTCATGTATTTCAAATTATTAAACATTTCTCATAATTAAAAGTAAAGGATGAGAAAAAAAACATAAAGTGTAAAAAAATTAAGAATTACTAAATACTCGACTGAAAAGGCATATTAGTAACTAAATTTACAGTTGCAAGTAAAAAAAAAAAGTTTTTACCATATCTTTTTTCTAAAATAATCTATTAATAATCTTTTTTATCGAAAAAAGTGGAAAAAAATCGGATAAAAAATAAGAAAAAAAATTAATGTGACAAAAAAGTTCTCTTTTACTTCTTTTAAGACAAAATGTAATGAATATTTTTTTAATATTATATGAATAATTACACACACATGCATTATTTCAATATGCAAATTATAAGTTTTTCAATAAAATCGCATCAATAAATTTATTCTCATTTTCCTATGAATGTGAAAAGAGCGAATATTGTGTGCGGAATAAACATATAAAATATATAAATATATATATTGGGCTTAGAGGGAATTAAACAGAATACGAATATTTCTCAATTTCACCTAAAAATTAAAAAGATGGAAAATAATAATAAATTTTGCCAAATAATTCTATCGGCTTCGTTTGGTGCTGTTTTTTTTAATTGTAAACCTGAAAATCAAAATAAAACTTGGAGAATAAATTTTCAATGCAATTGAAATTATGAGAATATTTATCGGAATTTTATTTTTAATTGAATTTACGATAAATATGTGATTGTACGCACTTTGAGGAAAGGTGAATGAGGAGCGAATTGTTTTTAGGTTATTTTTTTAGAATTTTTATTTTTATTGAATTTTTCTTATTGATTGAGTACAACTAAAACCAATCACTTCACTTTCACTTTAATTGTGTTTCACTGTCACGTGTCTTTTATTTCAGTTTACTTTCAGGTCCCTTTCAATACACTTTCACTTCACCGTCACGTCACTATGAATTTACTTTCACTTCACATTCACATCACTTTGAATCCACTTTCACTTCACTTTCAAGTCCCTTTAAATCCACTTTCACTTCACTTTTACGTCACCTTAAATTCACTTTCACTTTGAACCCACCTTCACTTCACTTATATTTTACTCTAACGTTACTTTCAATCTACTTTCACTTTACTCTAACGCCACTTTGTATCAACTTTCACTTCACTCTCACGTCACTTTGTATTCACTTTCACTTCACTTTCTCGTCACTTTGATTTTACATTCACTTCACTTAAAAGTCAATTTGATTTCACTTCACTTTCATTTCACTTTCACTTTACTTCCACTTTACTTTCATTTTACATTCACTTTACTTCTTTTTTAGTTTCACTTTACTTTCATTTTACTTTTACCAAACTTTTACTTTACTCCCATTTCACTTTAAGTTCACTTTTACTTTACTTTCACTTCAATTTAACTTCACTTTCATTTTACTTTCACTTTACTTTCACTTCAATTTAACTTCACTTTCATTTTACTTTCACTTTACTTTCACTTCAATTTAACTTCATTTTCATTTTACTTTCACTTTACTTTCACTTATATTTAACTTTATTTTCACTTCACTTGATGAGTGATATCTAAGTGTAGTGAAAGTAAGGTTAAACTAAAGTGAAAGTGAAGTGAAAATTGTGATAAAAGTGGAGTGAATGTGAAGTAAAAATCAAGTGAAAGTAAAATGAAGTGAATGTGAATTATAGTAAAGTGTAAGTAGGATGAAAGTGAAGTTCAAGTGGAGTAAAAGGAAAGTTAAAGTGAAATAAAAATGAAGTAAGAGTGATGTAAAATGGAAGTATAAGTGAAGTGAATGTTGGATAAAAATGGAGTGAAAGTGTTGTAACAGTAAAGTGAAAGTGAACTGGAAGTAAAGTGAAAATGAAGTGAAAGTAAAATAAATATCAAGTTAAAATGAAGCGAAAGGGAAATGAAAGTGAAGTGAAAATGAAGTGAAAGTAAAGTGAAATGAAAGTGAAGTGAAGTGAAAATAATGTAAAAATGAAGTGAAAGTAAAGTGGAAGTGAATATTGAATAAAAATGTAATGAAAGTGTTGTTAGAGTGAAGTGAAAGTGTACTGAAAGTAAAGTGAAAATGAAGTGAATATGAAGTGAAAGTGGAATGAAAGTAAAATGAAAGTGAATTGAAAATAAAATAAAAATGAAGTGAAAGTGAATGAAAGCGAAGTAAAAATGAAGTGAAAGTGAAGTGCAAATGGAATTTATGTTTGCTTCTTAGGTACCTTTCTTCGGAGAAAGTCACAAATAAAAAATTAAAATTAAAAAACAATTAAAAAATTTTCTTAAATATTTCTTTATTAAAAAATTAAACAACTTTTCAACTTTCGAAGTTATAAAATTGTTGAAAAACGGACTAGAGAATTAAAAAAACAATATAAACGCACAACAATTGCTAAAAGCAAAAAATTCTTCTCCTTGTTTTGAGATTTGACAATTTTGTTTTCTGTTAATAATTATTATTCTCGAGGGACTTTGAAAACAAGAAGAGTTGAGTATAAGAAATTTTAAATTGGTGAGTGTAAATATGTATTTAAAAAAAAAGTGTTTAGTTATTTAGTTCATCTATGGACAATATTTAATGAGATGATATATGAAACATGAACAATTGCCAGGATAAAAAAGAAAATGTGAAGAAAATGAGAGAAAGAGAGCGAGAGAGAAAGAGTATAAAAAAAGAAAAAAAAATATAATTGAATTAACATCACTGTTATACTGTGGTTCTTTTTATATGATATATTCTATATTTTGACCAATAATAACTGATGAGGGTGCATGCGGATTCATTCGACGAATCAATTCTAAATATGGAATTAGTGATGGAAAAAAATACTTTGTATAATTAAATGGTAATCGCGCGCAATGCATCAGCGTTATGTATAAAGAAACCAAAAAAAAAATATGAAAAAAAACAACGGTAGCCAAAAACGAGATGATGTATGATTAATGTACCACTAATCGATATTCATATACATACGATGATAAAAACGTGTAATTGTAATAATACGATTTACTCTCATTGTTACATAAAATATAGTCAATGTGAAACCTCCGCGATCATTGCATTTTAAAAGCATCTCAATAAATTGAATGTTTGCGTGGCTTCGGTGTAAATGAAAGAGAAAACAAAAAAAAATTAAGAATTAATTTTTTTTTGACAGGTTATAAAATATATATATGTTTAAGTGTGAATAGCATTTTTTAAAAATAAAAAATAAAGAAAAATAAATAAAAGTTTCTTTAGGAGCCTAGAAATGTACAAAAATATATCTGAAACATTTTTCTATTTCTCTTTTTAAACTGAGTAACTCGAATACAATTTTCATTCTATTCTGTATTTTAACAAAAGAACCTGCTACTGCAAACAAAAGTCACATTCGTGGAAAAATAGAGGAATTTTCCATGAAATAAGTTTGGTTGTAGTTTTATATAAAAAAAAAGAATCAATATACTGAGAAACAAAAGAATGATTACTGTTTCGTAATTGAAATCCTTCAATGAATAATTTTTTTCCTCTATTTCAAATTTTCAGTCACTTTGATAATTCATTTATATTGAACAATAGAAAGAAATAAACAAAATTTCGGTCTTTATTTCCCTGGGGGCACACCTAGGAGGTTGAGAACCTTCGGCGAGTGGTGAGGGGAGCGCCAATCACCGCGCTCCCCCCCACCACTCTACATTCTGCGCGCGCAGTGTTCTCAACTCGAAATTCCGCAAAAATCTGAATTTTTTTAAGAATAAAGAGGAGAAAAAAATGTATAATTGTGATTGTGAATGAAACTGAATTGCAATGCTTCAATTGTTCCTTTATCCCATTGCACGTGTGAGAGAAGAGACAATTTTTTTTCTATAAACTTATAAAAAATTCTATATTGAATATAAAAAAATCGTCTACATTATTGCAATGGCGTTAAAAAAAAATGTTGCCGTTTTTATTGAAAGTCAACGAGGCAAGCCTGACGAAATTACAAAAAAAATAAATTATGAATATAAAAAAAATAAAATTTTTCCTGTAAATAAATTATTAAAAAAAGAAAAAAGAAACAAAAGTGAGAATGACAAAAAAAAGCGATCCACTCTAATTGACGACTGGCTAGTGTAGTATCGTATAATGTGAATATGTATGTAAATAACGAGACACTAGAGGGAGACTATTCTCCGAGGATATTATATATATATATGTATGTGAATGTCTGGCAACAAATAATATTTTTGTTGCAAGAATGAAACACGCACTGTAATGAAAAATTACACTAATTTAAAAAAAATATTAATCTCCAATCTACAATTCCGAAACAAAAAAAACGAGCTTCTAAATCATTGCTTTCTTCCATTTTTTTACTCCCAATTTCCTCATAAAATCAGGGAAAATTATTTTCGGTTCACTTTTTTTTTCTTTCGCTGAAAAATAAAGCTAGTACACAAAATTCAATTCTATTTTCAATAAAGGAATTAAATGGAATTTTTCAATTATAGAAAAAAATTGAATTTTCAATTATAAAAGAAAATTGAATTTTCAATTATGAAAGAGAATTGAATTTTCAATTACAAAACAAAATTGACTTTTTAATTAAAAGTTTGAAATTTCAATTACAATAGAAAATTGAATTTAAAAAAAACTGATATTTCAATTAAAAAACAAAATTGAATATTCAAATAAAAAAATTGAACTTTCAATTACAAAACCAAATTGAATTTCCAAATAAAAAAAGAACATTTCAATTAAAAAACAAAATTGAATTTTCAAATAAAAATGAATGACTTTTTAATTACAAAAACAATTGAAATTTCAATTCCATAAAAATTGAATCTTCAAAGACAGAAATTAAATTTTGAATTTCAACAAAATATGAATTTTTAAATCAAATAAATTGTATTTTCAACTACAAAACAAAATCCAAATTTTCAAAAAAAAAGAATAAATTTTCAATCACAAAAAAAAGGAATTATGAAAATAAGACAAATTGGAAAATTTAGAAATGCATAAAAATTTGAATTTTCAATTTAAAAAAATTGAATTGTGAATTATCAAATACAAAAATTAAATTTTAAAGGAAGAAATAGAATTTAAAATTTTCAAATAAAATAATTGAATTTTCAATTACAAATTGAATTTCAAAGAAGGAAATAAAATTTTTGAATAAAAAAATTGAATTTTTAATCTTAAAAAATTAAATTTTGAAATAAAGGAATTGAATTTTCAATTTTCAAATAAAGAAATTGAATTTCAAATTTCCGAATAAAAAAATTAGATTTTAAAATAAAGAAATTGAATTTTCAAATAAAGAAATTAAATTTAAAATTTCCAAATAAAGGAATTGAATTTTTAAGTACAAAAATTAATTTTTCAATGTAAAAAAAATTTGATTTTCAAATAAAGAAATTAAATTTTGAATTTTTAAATAAAAAAATTGAATTTTCAATATAAAAAATTGGATTTTCAAATAAAGAAATTGAATTTTGAATTTTCAAATAAAAAAATTGAATTTAAAATTATCGAATAAAAAAAATTACATTTTCAAATAAAGAAATTGAATTTAAAATTTCCAAATAAAGAAATTGGATTTTCAAAAATTAAATTTTGAGATTTCAAATAAAAAAATTGAATTTGCAAATTTAAAAAATTGGATTTAAAATTTTTAAATGCAGAAATTGAATTTTGAATTATCAAATAAAAAAAACTGTACGTTTAAATATAGAAATTGAATTTTGAGATTTTAAATGAAAAAATTGAATTTGCGAATTAAAAAAATTGGATTTTTTAATAAAGAAATTGAATTTTGAATTTTCAATTGAAAAAAATTGTACTTTCAAAATTGAATTTTGAGTTTTGAAATAAAAAAAATATGAATTTGCAATTTAAAAAAATTTGATTTTTAAATTAAGAAATTGTATTTTCAATTTTCAAATAAAAAAATTCGAATTTTCAATTGCAAAAAAAGTAATTTTCTATTGCATGAAAATTGAAGTTTTAATTGCAAAAGAAATTCAATTTAAAAAAAAAGTGAATTGAATTTTCAATTTATACAAAACAAAATTGAATTATCAAATAAACGAAAACTAAATTTTTAAATTCACAGTTCAATTTTAAAAAAAAATTAAAATTTTCAAACGAAAAGAAAAACTATTTTTTCAATTCGAAAAAATTGCATTTTTAATCAAAAAAATGTAAATGACAAAAAACAATTGCATTCTAATTAGTTACCACAATATTTTCTGAAACTCATTAATTGAAAAAAAATGAGAGTGAGAGAGAGAGAGAAATCAAACTTCATTTCAACGACCATACATTATTTTCATTTTCCTGAACATATCGTTCATTTTGTAAAGTTGATTATTCCCTGATTGAACTACTGAATTCAATTTTCACAAAATTTCACACACTCTCTATCCTTCTCTGGAAACGTGCCAGCAAGTTGGAAAGCATTTTTCTTTTTTTTTATGAATAGAGTGCTTAATTGAAAATGAAAAAGAATGAAAGTAAATAGGTTTGCGAATCGATTAGCAGGAATGTGTTTTTCGTCCGAGAAATACAATTATTCAATTAGAAAATATAAAACTAAAAATCTGTGTCTAATAAATGAATGAGAAGAAAAACAGAAAAATAGCCAATTTTTTATTACCAAAATTTTTGCTCATCTTGTGTGCTAAGTGAAGAAGAAAAAAAAAATTTCTTAAACAGTGCGATTTCAAAATACATTCAAAGTAAAATTGACTTTGTCAGTTTTACAGAATAAAAAAAATAAATATATATATATACATTGAAAGAAAAGTGAGTGTCCAACACTCAATATTAGTGATATATTGACATTTTCCTTCCAATTCTTTGCCAAAGGATTTCCAATAAAATTCACTTTTTTATTGTTTTATGAAAATTTGTCGTTTTACGTAATTTGTACGATTTTATCAAGTGTTTTATTATTTTAAATAGACTATTAAATATTAAATGGATCTATTAAAAATTTTAAAGTAAATTATCGCTAATAAAAAAATTGTTTATAAAGAAAATTGTTTTTATAGAAAATTATTTTTCAAAGAAAAATTGTTTATAAAGAAAAAATTGTTTTTAAAGAAAATTGTTTTAAAGAAAAAATTGTTATTAAAGAAAATTATTTTAAAATAAAAATGGTTTTTAAAAAAAAATGTTTTTAAAAAATAATAGTTTTTAAAAAAATTGTTTTAAAAAAGCGTTAAAAAAATTGATTTAAAAAAGAATTCTATAGTTTTTAATTAAAAATTTTATTGATGCAAATAACGAGAAAAGTGTAAAATTGAAAAAATAAAAAACACTATCAAATTGTATTTACTTTGACGCCTACAACTTTTTGTAATAGTTTTATGAACAGTTTGCTTCCATATGGAAATGGAAATTTTTTTTCGAAAATTAATTCTTGAATACTAGATTCCTTCAAATATTTTTAACAAAAAAATAGAAATATGAAAATAAAAAAAAAGAAAATTTAATTTAAAATCGTTAAAAAACTTTTCTAATGAAATATTTTGCTATTTTCGAAAAAGGGAAAACAAATTTTTAACATTAGTAATAAAAACAGGAAAAAAAGAAAAATAAACATAATTTCCCAATAAAACTCATTTTGGAAAAAATTTTTAATTCTCGAAAATGTAAATAACTTGTAGAGATAAAATAAAAAATTGTTCGTTCATAAATGAAAAAAAGCGTTTTTTATAGTTTCTACAAAACGTATAATTCGTATTTTGAAAAATCAAATTTTCTTTCATAAAAATGATTT
This sequence comes from Leptopilina heterotoma, assembly GCF_015476425.1. Lineage (NCBI taxonomy): Eukaryota > Metazoa > Arthropoda > Insecta > Hymenoptera > Figitidae > Leptopilina > Leptopilina heterotoma. Next base: position 1,608,928 of record NW_025111078.1, on the reverse strand, counting down.
TCTTGAAAATTTTAAATTCGAAAAAAATATAGTTAGAATTAATCGATAAGGACAAAAGTACTCACATTTTGTTACATTTTTCAAAAACTAGAATTAAAGAGAAAATTTTTTTGATTATAAGGAAAAAATTTTCCTTTTTTCCAAAAAAATGATTTTTTCGAAAAATTGAAAAACGAAAATAATTAAGTTAAAGTAAATTAATTGGGATGAAACTACTCTTGTTTTGTAGCACTTTTTGAGATCTACAATTAAAATCAAAATTATTTTGTTTATTTCCAAAAAATTTCATTCTTTTCCAAAAAAACGATTTTTTCGAAAAATTGAAAAACGAATAAATGTCGATAGTTTTGATCAATCAGGATGAATTTAGTTTCATTTTGTTTCATTTTTCAATATCTACAGTTAAGAATAAAATTATTTTCTTTATTTTCAAAAATTTTCTTTTTTTTCGAAAAAAAACGTTTTTTTAAAAATTTGAAATACGAAAAAAATTCAGTTAAAGTTAATCAATCGGTATGAAACTGCTCTCAGTTTGTAGGGCTGTTTGAAATCTACAATTTAAAATTAAATATATGTCGTTTATTTTCTGAAAATTTCATTCTTTTTCAAAAAACGATTTTTTCGAAAAATTGAAAAACGACAAAAATGACGTTAATTTTTATTAATCGGAATGAAATTAGTCTTATTTTGCTACATTTTTTTCTATCTACAGTTAAAAGTAAAATTATTTCCTTTATTTCCAAAAATTTTCTTTTTTTTCGAAAAAAACGTTTTCCTCGAAAATTTAAAATACGAAAAAAATGCAGTTAATTTCAAATGAATCGGTATGAAACAACTCTTATTTTGTAGAGCTTTTCAATATTTACAATCAAAAGCAAAATTATTTCCATTATCTCCAAAAAGTTCATTCCCATTCAAAAAAAATCGATTTTTTCGAAAATTGAAAATCCGAAAAAAATTTATTTCCAATTAATTGTTCTACATCAAAGTACTCTATGTAGTTTTATAAAACTCCTAAGAAGAAAAATATTTCATATCTCCTACAAATAGAATGAAATTTTCTTCTAGAAAAATGATTTTTTTCGAAAATTTTTCCAAATAAGAAAAAAAATCAACTTAAATTCATTTTGATAGCTATAAAAAAAATAATCATTTTAAATTTCAACCTTTTGAGATGAAAGATATCTAAGAAAAAAAAATCCCTGACCAAAGATCTTGAGATCAAAATTCTTCACATGATATACGTCAGAAAATTGAATTTTCTCTTCGATAGCAATATTGTGAAGAAGAAAAAATCATTTCCAACTTATAAAAACAATTTTTGTTACTCAATTTTGTTCGGTAAGAATTTTTGCAAAAATTTTAGAAAAAACAAATTCAAAAAGCAATTTAAAAAACAAATTTAAAAAAACAACTTTAAAAAAACAAATTCAAAAACAATAAAAAAAAACAAAAGAAAACAATTAAAAAAAAATTGGGAAAAATATATTAAAAAGTAAAAAAGGAAGGAAAATAAAAAATTTAAAGCAAAAAAAAATATATATATATATATATTTAATCCCCTAAATCGTACCGACTGCCCGAAAATTTTTCAAGTGGATTGATTTGAGGGCCGTCATATACTCTTTGGATTTCTATCAAGTTTGTTTACCTTGAACATAAAATATAACCACGGGAAAAAAGTCTTAAGGCAGTCGGATTAGACGATTAGGATACATTGCAGCTGGGCATCGACTCGATCTGGCAGCTAGCCATGGACCGACCTGTTGAAGCGAAGCTTTAAAATATACTGATCTCTAAAAATATCGAGCAAAAGCTTCCAGCGAAAAATTACCCAAAGAAACCAGACGGAAACCTACATGGGAAAGACATTTTCGAAATGGACTTCTTTAAGCTGACATTTAGATTTACGTAAATTTTTAATTTACTTCCTCCTTCTTTTTAACCATCGCTTTTTCTTTTTGAAAAGCTATTTCTCTTTTAATGACAATTGCAAAAAGAATATTATGAATTATAACTTCTTTTTTAGCGGAAAAATATTTCTCCGCAGTAAATAAAATTGTAGATAACTTTTTCTTTATTTAAAAAGTAATTCTTTACTAATGAAAGATTTATGTTTATTTATTTTCATTAAAAGAATTATTTTTCTCCTTTAGATTTATTATTTTAAATTTTTTTTTTTTTTTTTTTTTTTTTTTTTTTTTTTAATATTTGAACTAAAAAATGCAGCCAAAGGTAAAACATAGAAATTTAAAATTTATAAAGAGTTTGCAAATTGCGTAAGCTTTTTAAACAGCTCTTGAAAACTTTTAAATTAAGACATTGAAAATCTTTGAAGAAAATTGTTAGTGTCGTTTAAAAAAGAAATTTTGCAAACTCCTTTTGGTTTTCTCCCACTTGAAAAAGTGAAAAAATGTTTCTAATTAAAATACCGTTTAAATATGTTCCAATAAATTATTACTCTCATCTCAAGTTTCTGAAATAACTTTGAGAGTAAACTTTCCCTAAACTTGGTTCAAAATTAAAATTTAATTTCTTCCATATTTTATATTCCTCTAAGTAAATTCCAAAAAAAAATTGAAATCTAAGAAAAGTTAACTAAACAATTCAAAATGTTTTTCCAATGTTGCTTTTTATGTACAAAAAAAAATATTTTTTTCGAACTCTAGCTACCAATTCGTGGATGCCAAAATGCAAAAAAATATTGTAAATACTGTCCCGATATAATTTTAATCGATCCTGAATTCTGCGAGAGAGTACCTAATTAAGTGTATAAAAAAAATTTAGTGCTAAGAATCGAAATTGTAATAATAAAGTTATTAAATTAATAATGTTATTACGAAAGAAAAACAAATGCTGTTAAAAAAGTAAACACATTCGTATTTTAAGAAATCATTCTTAATTTCATAAAAAAAGAAATTTCGTGCGATTTACATTTTTCGCATTTACATTTTTCAATTAAAAAAAAAAAAAAAATTTCACACTTACGAATTTTCTTTAAATCATTCGCGTACCTTTTAGATAGGATAAAATATAATATTAAGTGTTTCATCTAGTGTACGATGTATATTGTAACTATAATCATAAAAATAAATTGTCGAGAGTGAAAAAGTGGGACATTGCTTCAAATGTCGCTACGCTATCCTGATGCGAAACTCAAATAAAAAAAAAAATAATTGAATGAGGAAAATCATTGCCTTTTTTTTAATCTTATCCCCGCTCATTATTTATTCTTCTCTAAACTTTGATTGCGATTGCAGAAAAAAAAACAAATTGTTTATTGACAATGCAAAAACGTTTTTTTTTTCTTTGTATAAAAAGTTTTACAAGTACCAACAACGGAAGTTAAAAACTTTACTAGGATCTTCCTACTCTTTTTTTTTTGCATAAAGCTAAACTTTTTGAAAAATATAAATTTCACAACATCATTTACAAATTAAAAAAAAAACTTTCTATGGATTTATCGTTTATGAACTTTCTTATGTTTGCGTATTATTATGTTTTTATTTTTAGTTTGCATAAGTTTTATGGAAAACATTTTTTGTGTAACCACAGGATTATATGTTTTATAAATGAACAACTGAGAGTAATAAAGAAGTGGAAAAAAAATGTTTGATAATATAATAGAATAATGTATTAAAAGTTTGCAAAATAATTATTTGCTTAAAATAGTTGAAAATTTATTTTTGCTCAAAGAAAAAATATTGTTTTATTAGAATCAAAATGTAGATTAAATAAATTAAAATAAACAAAAATTTCGACTTGTTAAAGGAAAGTTATCAGTTGTCATTTAGACGAATTGTTTTCACCATATTGAGTGAAAGTTATCAGTTGTCCTTTAGAGGAATTATTTGCATCATAATAAGTGAAAGTTATCAGTTGTTTTTTAACGCATTGTGTTGTCCTGATAAAGAAAAGTTATCATTTCTCCCCCCCCCCCGTTGAAGGAAAGTTATCAGTTGTCCTTTAGAAAAACTGTCTTTTTATAAACATTAGTTTTACCCCCCTCCCCCTTGAGACAAAAGTTGTCAGTTGTCCTCCAGACGCATTGGGGTCCTAACGAGGGAAAGTTATCAGTTGTCTTTTAGACACACCGTTTTTGACTCAATAACGAAAGAGTTATCACTTGTCCTCCATAAATATGTCACTAACCCCCACCCGTTACTCTCATTACTTTAAAGTGTCCTTAACAATTTAATTCCATCAAACAGTAAATTTTCAATGGAATTCACAATTTAAAATGAAACAGTAATAGATGATAACAATTTTCGTGAATTGTCAACTAAAATTTAATGAAACGTCATTGGTAATCAATTAAATTTTCATTTGAATTTGTGACCCACTTTATGCGCATGAATTTCAATGATTTAAATTTAGAAAATACATGTAGATAGTGGTCTCTAAGTGTAGTTTAAATTCGTAATTGGTTAACCATCTGCGTTTTCATGGTAGTAAACCACACATTGTATAATATATTTAGATATACACAGAACGAAAAGGTATCGAATAGTCGATAGATCCCATAAAATCTATTTTTATATCCTAACAGTATCCTCTCTTTTTATCACTGATTTACAATATGCCGTCGTGTTTTGCTGGTCCACGTTATACCCATAAATGTCAATCACAAACTATCAACAACGGACTCATTCACACGTTCTCGTATCTTCATTAAAGGGACTGTAATTCTAAAGGATGAACTCCCAATGTGACCATATCACACTTATCTATAGCCAACTTGTGTTATGTGTTCAATGGCTTCACACATTTCCAACATCGATAAAGTCACTTTACTCCCATCAGCAAGGAAATATTTACGGAAAAAATAATTGCCGAATTGAGAAAGAGGGGTAGTTGGTTAAAAAATAAAACCTGATAATTATATACCATCTAATTATTCGATTGTGTAAATTACAAAAACATTTTTTTTTTTTGAAAATAAACTTGAGAATTAGTTTGGGATCCTCTATGCTAAATGAAAGGTGGTTTCTGACTGTCACAAATATTCTGACATCTAAGAATCATCTAACATGTAATTATGAATCCGGTTATTAGAACTTGCTGCTGATTTTTACAGTTCTTAAAAAATTCATCCAGCCTGAATACTACATTTGGTATGAAGAACTTTTTAGACGAATTAAGACTACGAATAAAGTTTAGGTTGCCAATTACAGTCGGTGATGTAATTGCTATGCCTAACATCTAATTATTCGATTGTGTAAATTACAAAAATCTTTCTTTTTTGTTTTAAATACACTTGAGAATTAGTTTGTTCCATGTTAAATGTTCCTTCCAGAATGAAGGATGGCTGCTGACTGTCACAAATATACTGATTTCTTGCAATGGTCTAACATGTAATGTAGTTATTCTATTGTGTAAATTACAAACCATTTTTTGTTTTAATTATACTTGAGAATTAGTTTGTTCCATCTTAGATGTTCCGTCTGGAATGAAGGATGGCTGCTGACTGACACAAATATACTGACATCCTGCAATGAGACTGGTTATTAGAAGCTGATACTGAATTTAACCGTTCCTAAAATTCATGTCACCAGGATGCTATAATTTCCTTTTTGTATGCAACACTTTTTAGATGAATTAAGACTACGAATAATATTTAGGTTGCTGATTGGAGTCGATGATGCCAATTGCCACAACATACCTTGACGTCTAACATTGAATTATTCGATTGTGTAAATTAAAAAATCCTTTTTTCTAAATGAATCTGAAAATTAGTTTAGGATCATCCTTCCTGAATGAAGGACGGCTGCTGACTGTCACAGTTATATTGACGCATAACAATTAAGACTAAAAATAAAATTTAAGTTTCTGATTGGGGTCGATGATGTCCATTGACGCCTAACAATGTTCATCGTCCAATTATTCGATTGTGTAAATTACAAAAATCTTTCTTTTTTGTTTTAAATACACTTGAGAATTAGTATGTTCTCTGTTAGATCTTCCACCTTGAATGAAGACTGAAAATAAAATTTAAGTTTCGGATTGGGGTCCTTGATGTCAATTGTCGTACTGACGTCTGACAATGTTACATCTAATTACGAGAGTGGTTATTAGAATCAGCAGGTTTACTATTTGCTGTTGTGAAAGTAAATAACAAAAAGGATTTTAATGTTCTGCTCCGAAATAAGTTTGGCATTGTTCAATCCAACGGACCCAAGAGTAAAAATATTGTTTCCCTTTTCTGAGGTGGGCAATAATGAAAAATTTTGAATGGACGAAGGGATGCAAAAGGGAAATTCATATTCAGCACCTGCATGCTTCTATTCGGCTATTGGTATAGGCAGTGGTTAAGAGGTGAGTCTGGCGCAACGCGCGCTTTCTGTGGTATTGATTACCAGGTGCGCAACCAGGGTCATATATCCCTCTTTACCCTTTCTCTACGGCATCGTCGTCAGCTCCTGCCATCCACCCGCAGACTCAGCGACGATCACTCTCCAACCTCTGCCTCATTCAGTTTATCCAGGGTTCGTTCCGATTAACCTGCACCTGTTTTTATCCTCCTCCTCTCCCCATCATCCTCCAACATCTAGTTCCTAAATACACGACACCTATTTTTAAATCAGGTCAAATTTTTTAATTCCCTAACAATTCAAGTCACAATCAAACAATAAAATTACAAAATAGTGAAAATTGGTACCTCCCTCTAAATTCTTCAATCAAAATCTTCGAAATTATGAAACTTGAAGCATAGTCAGAGAAAAAAATCAATATGAAAAAAGCTAATTTTTAAACTTGACACGTAAATCTAATTGTTTCCATTGCATCATACTGTAAATCTAAAGCATTAAAACGTTGCTGAATTTATATATATATATATACGAAATGTCATAAAACTGGTCCAACGTTGTAGATTTTCTACGTGATACGAGGGAAAATAATTCAATTTACATGTTATGTAAAATTATGTAAATTCTCCATTTTTTGGCGCAATGTGACAACAAAATGGTATCTTCTTAAAAATGAAAACAAGATCTTGGTGTCGTTTTATAAATTAAAAAGTTCACCCGTTTAGTAACATTTTCATCAATCAAAGATTCTAATTAAACGCTACTATTAACTTTAACCTTTATTTAAAAATGATTCCTGATTTGGACTAGATCCGTAATTCTTTCAAATATAGTTTTTAAATTTATTTCTTACATTTCTCAAGGGAGAGTAATTTTTGTCGAGCATTCGCAATTTTTTAAGCGAATTGTTTTATCTTCGAATTCAAGGTTTTTAAACTTTTAAAATTCTCCTTCTTCTGAAGATTGTTCGTCGTCGTCGTCGTCGTCGTCGTTGTTGTCCTGGTAGGCAAACCAAGCCTTCTCAAATATTTACATTACTTTTAAAATTCACGTGAAATAGACCAACAATAATTTAAATCGAATTTTCCCAACTGAAATTGAGTTCTCTCAAGTGCTTCAAGGGAAAAAAATTCAGTTGTTTAAATTTTGTAATTGTATTCGAAAAAAATTAATGTTTTAATTTAACTATAACGTTTTACGTCAAATCGTAATTATTCCTCTTGTAACGAGCAAATTCATTAGTAAGAAAATGCTCGAATGAATTTAACATTGCACTAAGAGAGAGGGAGAGAGAGAGATTGCAATCAAAATGATTATACTCGTTTACGCTGGTAAATAAATTTATCATAAACTGAATTAATAACATTTTGAAAATAAAGTTTACTTTACGTTAAATATCAACATTGTTTTGGGAAAATTTTTAACTGGTTAATAAATCAGAGAAATTATTTAAATAAATTGTGTAAACAGTTGGGTAATACTATTAAATTAATTAGACTATCAGAGGTGTCCAAACAGAATTGAATACAGCTTCCAGTTATTTATCCTTTTATTCTACCTTATTTATTATTTTTATTTATTTATTTAGAAACATAACGGGACATGCCCTTTCGTACACAAGTACTCTTAAGACTAAAAAGAAAAAATTACAATATATTTTTTATAACTAAATCTAGGTTTCCACTCTACTAAATAGGTCTTTTAATATTCAAAACAATACTACGCAATAATGATGTAAACCTTGTGGCATTATTTTCAAAAAAGTTTATCTCATTAGAGATCGCATTAGCTTCTCTACTAAGCCGAGGAATTAAGGAATTATTACCATAATTAGTTCTATTGGAATGCCACCGAAAATAGTGAGTATCGTCTAGAAAACATTCTAGGGACAGATAAATTTACCATAGAAAGTAGAGAGGGACAGAAGATAGCTCCATTCATAAGTCTGTACATAACGGTCATATCAATAAAATAAAAACGCGAAGTTATCAAAGGTATATTTAAAACTTCCTTTAACTCCCCATAATTATTAATGCAATAATTATTTAATTCATTAAACTTAATTTATTACTATTGAATAATATGTTAATAATTAATTACCTGAAAGATTTTTAAGATGAGTTTGAATTCCGCGGCTATTACGCTAACTGTAGGTCAGCATTTGTTTTTAAATAGAGAAAAAAACTGAAATAGGTGTTCACGGAAAAATGATATTTAACATGTTTATTTGCACGTTCATTTACAGAGACTGGCTTAATATTACAATTTACTGTCGTTTTAAATCGAAGAAATCCTTTTTCAGGTAGTGGTGGTATCCCCAAATGTAGCCACCTTCATTGTAAGGAATCATTGGTATTGTATGTAACAAATAAAAGAAATGCTTCCCCTTTCTTAGAAGGCGTGTCGCTGTAGAAAGACTATTCCTTCTAATGGTTGGACTTCATTAATTGGACCAAACAATTATTGGCTACCATTCATTTAAACAAAGATAAATAAATAGTATGGAAGAGGTCGACCTTGTGTAGTTATATTACTGATGAAGTGAATTACCTGCCAGTAACAGGAGTTCAAAAATTAAAATTAGATAAATAGAAGTATAATTACCTATCTTTCTATTTGGATTATGATTAATTGTAATCATTGTAATTAATTGTATTACACAAATTGTGATTTGTTGCTAATTTAGGTAGGAAGTGAATGTCTCCTGTTTAAATAAATCAAGGTAAAAGAAAATTTAAACAATGATATTATGACGGTTCTTTTAATAATAAATTAAAAGTCATGCAAAATTTAATGAACTATATTCCCTTGTTCGTCAAAAATCTGTTCATTACCAACGAGGTAGTCAGACGCCAGTTAATTTTCTTTTATAAAAATTAACAAAAATTAATATTAAAAATACTATCCAAAAATAATCCAAATTCTTACAATTTTCTCAGAGAAGGTTCCATAGAGAAACAGTTAATTAAAAAGGGAAAATTTAACCTTTGAGATACGACTCTTCTATATCACAAATACACATATACTATATTTATCCCGATATCAGCAATTTTCTCGTCAAATTTCAGGAAGGTAAATTCCAATTGAGTCCAAATGCAGATAATAGTTTTCACAATCCATTTATTATAACATCTTCAAAATAATACTCTGTATCACCGATTTTAATACATTTCCCAGGTCAAAATACAATTTCTTACATCTCAAGAAAAACAGTCTTACTCAAACGACTCTCTATTCAAAACTCTCAACACGTGTGTTCGTTGTCTGCTACATTTTTCGCGAAGCGCCGGTACACACTTGTCAAAAAGGGGAATTTACATTTCTCCCTACGCCTTAAAGTCAAAAGGACTAACGCACTAAACCCAAAATCAAATAATTATTAATTGAAATTATAATAATAAAAAGAAAGTAAATAATGAACATATCGTGACGAAACCACTTCGTCACAATATGGACGAGGGAGGCCCAGTGTACGAGTAGATAAATATGGAGATTCAAAGAACGCGTTCTCATCATGTAACTAAATCAACAACCTGTTAATTACGAATTTCTGTAAGGGATCGTCCATATATTACGTAACACTTTTTGGGGGGAGGGGGGGTCAAGCTGTTTGTTACGATAAGCCAAAAAAATGGCGCTAATGTATGTAACAGCGTGTTACATGGGGGGGAGGGGGGGTCAAAATTTTCAAAAATTAGCGTTACGTAATATATGGACGGCCCCTAAGAGAGATTTATCATTTTCATAGTAAAGACGTCCTCTTCATCTAACAACGTTAAATATTTAAGTGCTGTAATATAATACAAATTTTAATAAACTCTACACATACTGATATAAATTGTTACCATATTTCATGAAACAGGTGGAAAAATATTATTTATTTCCTTGAATTTCTCAAATATTTGTGTATACTTGAAATCTATGTCAGTAGCATGTCTGTTGCTTTTTTTTTTTTACTTCTCTCCGTTTCTTCCCAGTAGTTTAAAAATTCACCACGGTGAGGCACTTACTTTTGCGTGAGTATATGAGAACTACTTTTATGTTGGTAGCAAATCTATGATGCTTTCTGAAAAGAAAAATTTTCTGCATTACAAAATATCGAGGTAGATTATTATTGAACTAAATTTCGTTTGAAAATTGCTCAGAATATTGACAAAGAGATGTTAAATTAATTTTGAATTTCTTGCCTGTTAATTCTGAATATAATCTTTGATGAAACATTCTGAATGTTAGAACAATATGAAAACTAATGAATCCCTTATAGTGAATAATTCGTTTATTGAAACAATGTGAGGAATATTTAAAAACCTTGGAACAAGCGCACATACGACGTATTCATCTCTGTTTGCTTTCAGTTCCATTCTTCGATCACACATCCCCTCAGGTAATAGCAGCCTGTGATTTTACGACCCTCTAGGTTCTTCTATCAGTTCATTGAATATACATAGAATTATATAGTTTGTTTACCATATTTTTTTTAAAAATATACATTTCCGGGATCAATTTTCATATCAAGAACACAACGCATAATAAACAGTAGTATTGCAAGAAATATGAATTTTATATTTCATATTATAGATCTTGATATTCAACTCTGAAATGCGATCTACAGTTATTTCGGTGGAACCATATTCGACATTAGAATTTAATATCCATTCATAAACAAATCAATATTGATATTGAACGTAATATACAAACATGAAAATTTTACAGTCCGGATATTAAATTCTAATATGGATTTAACACTTAAATTTCTTGATCGTTGTTATGGTATAGTAGTCGAAACTTCCTCTCTTCATACCTGGGGAGAATTTACCAACTTGAATTCAGTTTAGAGAAAGTATTATAAAATAGAAAAAAAATACTACAACAGCAGAAAAGTAGGATATTAATCCCACTGTATTTTCTTTTAAATTATTCCTTAAGGAACATTTTGAAAAATTTTTAACAAAAAGGAATTGTCTGTATTCAAATGCACTGTAAAAGCAAAGTCTTAAAATATTTAGAGTGCTTAATTCAGTCGATGTTCCGGATATAAAACATGTACATCATAAACGTTTTTCTTTGCAACTTCAAAAATAGCAAATGGAAGGCAAGTTCAATAAAAATTGTGTACGAGTTTGGATTATATTTTTTTTTTAATAAAATTTCTTTCCTTGGTCAGAATTTTTAATGATTTATGAGTTTATTTTTGTTTTTTTTTCTCGTTTTCAATAAAGTTTGATTCTAAAATATATGTGCCATCACCCTTGTATATTTCATATGCCAGGCACCTGTTTTGCATGAATGTTTTGCTCAAAAGTTGAACCCTGACCTATTCCGTTAAGGCTGGGTGTTTCACTTGAAATATTCACGGTCTCTACCCCCGATATGCCAAGTCCAATGCACGCAACTGACCACTACACAATTCTGCTCACCAGGATATGCCCACAACTCTAATTTCTCCTCCGATATGTACATGCGATCACAAAAAAATAAAAGGGGGCAAGAAAATGGTGAAATAGGGGGAAAAAGAAAAAAGGAGAAAAAGAATAAAAACTCTGGCACTGAGAACGCTTGGAAAACCTGGATTAAAGGACAAAGCGAGCACTGTGTGTATACTTACTGGATAAAATCCTTTTCGCTCTTAAAAATAAAGCACTCGGAATCGTGAGAAAAATACTTAAATTTATATAATCGAAAATACGACTTATCCTTGAATTAAGTAAATAAAGTGTTACTTCGCAGAAATTGTTGCAAGTCGAAAAATTTATTTTTACTTCGAATTTAAAAATTAAAACATAAAAATACTTTTTTTTGCCATAAACTCTGATACATCAAACATGATAGATTTTTCGTATCACGAATTGTTAGCGTAACTAAAAGTATTTATGGAATTTAAAAGAAATCTATATTCTCCGAAATTTGTTCGACATTTCGTTATTTGACGGATGATTCTATTCAAAGGCATTAATTAAACTAATTGCCTATCGGAAAAATAACAAGAAATATGTTCAATATTATTTGCGTGATAAAAGGTGTGCTTGCAGGCAGCATTCCGATTATGCAATACAAATTATTTATCTTTGTGATAGTAATTGAAAATATTTTAATTAACGTATTAAAAATTAAAATAGAATATTAAAAAGAGAAGAGCACATACCGTGAAGAGGCCTGGCTCCCCCACTTTGTCGATTTCTTACCCCCCACCAATTTCGTGACTGACCCACCAACCAACCGGGGTATAAATACAGACTTCCGAGCAAACATTGCTCAGTTATGAATTAGTAGTCCTTGAGAGCAGACGTATGGTAAGTTACAATAAAAAGGTTTGTTAAGGTGAAATTCTGAGCTAAATATTTTTCTTACTTTACGAAAATTATATTTTAATTGTACTATTAATTTCAAGAACGTCATCTCCAGCTTTAATTTGCAATAATTTTAAACTCTCAAGAACTGTGTTAACTAAAAGCATGAGATGCTTCTTCACCCGAGTGAAGAGAGAAACCAACATCTCATATAGTAGAGACTTAGAAGCACTAACCGGTGATCCTTTCAAACCACACCAAAGACTCGTCGTCTAGTTGTTTCGTATTATACTTACACTGTATTATACTCTAACTTTCAAAGATCTCACAATCGACTTCCTAAATTCCGTTTTGACATCGAATAAGTAAAAATTTATTTTTTCCCTTTTCTTCAAATACAGCTTTTTAGTGTTTATTTATTTCCAAATTAAAAATAACAGAAAACTTGATAATTTCAAATTAAATATCCATATCACTAAACAGTAAATCTTCCATATGAGAGAAAATTAAAGCAGTGATAAATAATGAATCCCCTATTGCCAATATTCGGTATTAATTAAAAAAAATAAACCTTTCTTTATTAATGAAAGTATTTTTGATTAAATTTAACAGCATAGAAATTAAAAAACCGAAATTATATTTCAACATGGAAATTGGTTCATCTCATCTGATTAAAAAAGAGGAATAGCGTCTATAAAAATGAACATGTTTGGCAGTATTTTTGCGTAATAAGCACTTTAATTTTTTGATTACGAATAAATGTTTCGACGAATTTTGCGAAAGTCGTTTTGTGCTTCTAGACTAGTTTATATTTCAGAGCACACATATGATGAATGCTAAATAAAATGTAGTCAGTAACTGTAAACTTGAAGTTGACACACAAGAGTATATTCTCATCTACTTTATGATTACTCTAGATCTGCTGAAGGCAATACCATATCAGAAACTGATCCCTCAAGTTTGTAATATGAGAGAAATCATTATAAAAAAATTGTTATCAGAAGGTTCGCTGCATATTTATAATACTTCAACCCTCTGCAGTATTTCTCATTATTTCGCATATCGATTTTATAATACAAAAATATAATGTGAAGTATTTTTCATTAAGAATTTAAAAACAGTTACGGGAAATAGGCAAAGCTCTTCAGGACTAATTTTCATAGGAGAATATGTAATGTCAATAAATTTTAATTAATTCGATTGTGTAAATTACAAATCATTTTATATTAAGACTATCCTAACAGTGTGACTCCGTTGTACTTCCCATGAGTTTAAATTATAAAAGAAATAAAGATGATAAATGATTTCCCAAACAAAGTTTCCTGATGATTCTTCAAACCCCAATAATTTCAAGTTTAAAATAAAGATTTCGAATATCATATTTCGAACAATAGATTGAAAATGATGTCGTCATGATTTACTACCATTGTACATGTTTGATAATGTTATTGATTATGCGAGATGCAAAGTAATTTGCGACATTACTTGAATGGCGAAGAGCGGAGCAATCTGTCCGAATTATTCTGCGAGTTTGACAGTCGTGAATACCACAGACAAGGCAGGATGGAAGCTGGTTTGTCTTTGCGGTTACATTCGATCTGTTGTCATTGACAGATGACCGCAATAGCGTCCCCGCAATCACTAAACACACAGCGCCCAAAGCTAAACCTTTGGTCACCAATCTCGATTTCCGCATTTGTGACGACCCCCTTCAACCGACCCCCACACACTTCACTCAACAGACTCCATTCCAACTGAGTCAGTATGTTCTTTAATTACATGATTAAAACCAATTCATTTACAATAAAATTGTCCCACCCACTGTCCTTTTTAATCGAAAATACAATCTTTAATTATTTATTCTTTGGATACTCAATGTTACATTACCCATTTCCCCCTTTTTAAGGTGAAATTCTGAGCTAAATAAATAATAACTTAAAGTTTCTAAAAACAGTATTTGAATGGGAAGAAAAGTTCCTAAATATTTAAAACTCCACTATCAAATTATTACGGTTGCTGACAACTTCCTTTTCGAAAGGAGAAAAAAAAGGTTTAGGAAAAAAAAGCAAGTCTCGAAATGAATCCAAAGTCGCTTCCGAAGAGTAAAAGGCCTCAAGAGAAAACCCAAGAATATTTGATAACATGTTTCCCCTGACGCCCATTGGGTGTGAGGAAACCCACCTCCTAGATATACATATATATGCATATTACGAAACATTCTCCAGATTTACCAGTTGCTATATATGGTCTTTCATATATTTTAACGTTGGTCTATAAACATTGAGGTCAAACGCATGGCAAGCGCGATCAATATATAAAACATTCGCTCACAAATATAGACGCTTCCCATATATATATATATTCATATTTATAAGCGTCATAATTATAACCACATTAATATCAAATTAATAAAATTAATAATTCAAGTCAATTTAATATTTTTAAATGACATAACAAATTTCATTTATCCATTAGTCGTGAATAATCAATTCCGAAATGTTAATTTATAGTATTCTGTGGTCGTGAAAATAAATTCTTATTTTCCACATTCAGAGATGTCAAATATTGACAGTGAAAAATGTTTCGAAGGATATAATCCGTTTTGCGAAAATTGTTCTTTCCCTTTTGAAAAGAAACAATTCTAAAGAAATTCTTTTGTGCAAAAATGTAATAAACGAAGCTTGAAAAATTATATCATAAAAAGGAAGATCAGTATGCTGAGGTGTGACTAAAATTCGGTACATGATAATTTATAATTATTGGCATAATTGACAATTTTCCACTATGACTTTCAATGTCAGCATTTTCCCTTCAACGAATAAGCTCTTGCCGAATAAAACGACAGTCCTACTTTGCTTCGCAAACTTACGGATTAAGCTTAGAAACTGCAGGAATCGTAATTAAAGTTTAACTGCAAGAAATGCCATTGGATAACGATGTTAAATACGGTAACGAAATTGGAAGTTGCTTTAGGTGTAGGAGAAAGTATAGGGGGACAAGTACCGATCGCATTTATCTAGAATCCTCATTCAAGTTAAATCCGTCTTGAAGATTTGCTGCTTCGATTTGTTTGTCAATTTGTAGGAGTTGAGAGGGAAAAAAAAATTACTCAACAAAAAAAAAGATCCAACAGGAAGTAAGAATGACAAATAAAAAGAAAAGAAATAAAGTCCTTTAAGATAGGAAAGAAGAAGTGGATGAAGGAAATGGCGATCCTCGAGCGAATTAACGAGCGATTACGTGGGTTCGCGGAAGGGAGACATTTACTATGCCAATCTAGCCCGACAAGTTCTGATAAGGACACCCGGAACATCACTAGAGAAATAACTGGAAACTATCTCTGGATAGTGGATTCTAGACACTTTGAACAAATGCATATTCACGTGTTTGTAACACAAACGTAGATGTGAAATGGGTCTAAGCGAAATTAGCTAACTTGAGACAGTAACCATACTGAGGAAAGTCATATCACGGCTGAGGAGGTACATTCACACTCTGCTTGAAATACAGGACGTTTCCAAACATTTTCAAGTAATACAAACCAAAATATTGTGTCTTGCTCATGGGTAATTTTAGAACTTTATTAATTCTAGTTCTACACTAGTTCAGTTCTAAACAGTTTACATTGTGAAAACCCGAAGTGTTTCTTTTTAGATCATAAAGGAAGTGAAAAATGAAGTTTCAATTAAAAAGGATGGAAACGTGCAACAAGTGCTTCTGTAGTACCAACCCAGGAGAAGCGAAATTAGAAAACGAAAAAATTGGTTTTATGTGTTGCTCAATTAAGAAAAGGGTAATGGTCGTCAGGTGTCATCGATGTCTGGGATATGGTCATATTGGAACGAATTCCCAAAAGGAGGATAGATCGGCAGCGTGCTTTAAGTGAAGCATTTTAAATTAATTCGATTGTGTAAATTACAAAAATCTTTTTAAATTATGAGTATGTTCATTAAACACAGACTCCGTTGTATTTCCCACTAGAATTCGTCGAAAATTCAACGAATTTACTTCTGAAGAAGAAAACAATTTTAGAGAGATACATCATCAAAGTCACTTAAACAGATTTATCCTTACCTGACTGTGTTCCAAGATCTCCATCTCAGATTTACACTCTATCTGCCAGGATTCATTCTTGCTTGCAGTGAGAATTGCGAACCACCGGACAATTTCCGTCACCCTCCGATTGCCACTCTGAAATCAGGAATGTACATTCGCATTGTAAAGTTCAGAACTGACCAAAGTTATCCGTTGCCGAGACCATACTCACTTGGTAATCGACGTTCATCCCCAGCCGCGAAACTCGAGAATTTTGGGCAGAGTGCTTTTGAAGTCCAAAGGAAGCCAACGAATTCAAGGATATGCGACTAGAGACGAATTAGCTAAGCGAATCAAGTTCGAAGAACTTGAATTCCAAGTCACCTGACACTGCTTCCCGTCCAACTCTCGCATCAAAGGCAAACTGCCTTAGTTTCAAACTAAAAGCATTTTACTCAAAATTAGGCAATGCCAATGATAGTATCCACCTGATAAACCTTCCACTCCTAGACGATCCTTTACACTTTAGATCTAAAAAATAATTGATCCTACAATTATTTACCGATCAATTTTAATAAAAAAAATCCCTCTATTTTACACCTCTTTATATTTTAATTAATTCCAAACACGCGAAATGCGCCAATATTAAAAATTTTTAAAGACGATAAAATCCTTTGAAGTATTTTAACCGCACTATCTTCTGATGTGGTTTTCGAATCATTTTTATATGTATATTATAAAATGTCAAGAAGAGAAAATTTTTTCGATGTATAAAGGGAACTTGCATTTCTCTTCATTTTTTTTATGTGCAGAGCTTCACAAACTATGCCATAGCTTTTTTCCAGAGAGTTGGTTCGTCCAATTAAAGGGTATCAGATTTTGTCCACGGCACGTTCACGAGTAGAAAATGAGCTTTGAAGAACGTCTGTCGGCAACAACGCGAATGCATTCTCTATTTTTCATTTACGGGAGAAGAGTAAAAACTGTCATCCTTGTATACTGCAATTATAAAAATTTTACACAAGATTGACACACGAGTTTTTGTTAAACATACTTCAGGAATATGTATCGTTTATGTATTAAAGTTGTCAACAGTATTTTAACATTTAATACCAAATCCTTTATTCAACTCTTAGTGTACAAAAATATATTATCATCTATATGAATGAATTTTTTCATGTCAGTCGTAACCACAGATTTCCTAAAGAACTTTGTCAAATGATGATGGTAATCATCTTTAGGAAGAGTAAATAAAACAAGATTGTTCTTGACTGTCAATGGAGTCAGACTGTTAAATCAGGAGACTCCTAATATAAAAAGATTTTTGTAATTTACACAATCGAATTAATTCAATTAATTAAAAATGAAGATTGAGAATAAGATGAAGGAGCAATGACCTGGGTTTGCAGCATCTAGCGAACGACCCATCAGACAAAGTAGAAATCCAATACGACTTCCAAGATAATGATAATTGCGTTCAATAATAACCTTTCTAAATTCGACACAATTTGACGAAAGATTTAATACAGTTTTAGCGTTTGGCCAACAATTATGTCGTTCTATTTTTCTCTATCTGTTCCTGCATATCTTTGTTCATCCACAATTATTAAATAACATTTTTAATTAATTTTCAATTTCATTTAAATGCATGAGATTCTTAAATAAAATCTCCACTATCTTTCCCTGGAACTTCATTAAAGTGAGGAAGCTCTATGGTGAACGAGCTATTCGACAGTAATGTGTGGTCTCAGATTCCTGGCGGAATGTTTGCGTCGCGGAGATGGTGACTGCTCTGCGGTTAAACTTGTGGTGGTGGTTCGGACTCGGTCTATATAAATCTCAGGGGTGGCAAAAAAGTTTCAGCAAAGGATAGAGATAGTAGAAGAAGAACAAGAGAGGGATCTGTCATATACATAGATTTCATTTAAAAAATTCGTTTATCTTTCTTTATTTCAGCAGATCACTAAACTATTCCTGAACAATATTCTTATGTCTTGATTTTTAAATTCAATCCTTCGTTGCAATAACTAATTTTCTAGTTAGAACAGAAAAAGTATTTATTCTTCTACATTTTGTAGAAGAATTTATTTTATATTTCTTATCTTTTATAAATATTTATAATTTGTCACGTGTGTTCTTGAAAATTGTGTTAATAATAACATAATTGAGTGCTTCATGTTGTTTTAATCAATTTTTCAATATGCTGTTTTACGATATATATCTTCAGTCAAATATAAACTCGTGTGCACGCTAAGTGCATGATATATAGTGTTAATAATATCTCCCTTTGAGTTTATTTTTTCTTTTTATCGTTTGCTTCTTTCTATGCAGTGTGTTGCTATCTTGCATCCTGCTGCAAGCTCGAGCCGAAGCGAGGGAAGCGTTCAACTTTTAATATGCCTCGTTTCAGCGATTATTCACGCGACATACTGCTGTAGACGTGCTGATATTTCTTATTCAACACAGGCCTTTTGTTTGACAACCAATATGATATAATCACAGTGCACCTTACCCTAACAACATTATGACTATTATTACTTGTAAAACTCATCTAAATGAATGCAAATCAATTTTTAAACAAATGCTTAACAATTTTCAAATTCCACTCATAGTTATAATCGCAATTCTGTTCATAGAAACAAAAACCAATGTTGCTATGATCAGAATTGTTCATGGACCTTTTCGAAATTAATATTTTCTGTCTATCCTTCGAATATAAAAAAAGGGACTAAGGAAAATTTATCATTGATAAAAATAATCCCTCAAAGCTTTCAGAAGGAGGAAATTTTTTCGATTTCTTGGCGTGCTTCTTCTATATTAGTCGTAAACGTACATCATCAGATAATACTATTTTATAAAGGGAGCTACAAGCAAGAACGAATATTTATTACTTTCGGTATTCTGGTGGGAAATCCTCGTACACGCGTGTGGTGATTATATATCGCAAACTTCTATGACACGCGCTTTACAAACATATATCTATACATAAAATATTAATCGAAAAACACCGTATTGGCGTGTAAATAATTAGTTGTCAAGTACTCGGCTTAACCGCAAATTCTACGAAATAAATTTTGAATTCCTATTGGGAAATCTTTCTTTCAAAATTAATTTTCGTTAGCAAGCATTTTGTTATCCTCCTTACTAAAGGATAATAATTTTTAATTAATTCGATTGGGTAAATTACAAAAATCTTTTTAAATTAAGAGTATCCTGTTTAAACAGTACGACTCCGTTGAAGTTTCCATGAGGAACTTAGGATGTTATTGGATTATCCTCCTTATCAAAGGATAATAATTTTTAATTAATTCGATTGGGTAAATTACAAAAACCTTTTTAAATGAAGAGTTGTCCTGATTAAACAGTGTGACTCCGTTGAAGTTCCCTTGAAGAACTTAGAATGTTTCAGCATGACTGTCGCCCCTAATTGACCAACATTTCTTCTGGTGTTCTAATATCAGTCACTGTTTGAATTCCAGGACCAAGTTATTATATTTTCTCTTCAGTGATAATATGAATCTAATGAAATGTATAATGAATAGATAATCTGAAAATTAATAAATTAAAATTGCAAATAGATGGATTTGGAATTTATGAAAATTCTGTGTTCGGTCGGCTTTTCATTAGGTCAATGAAGTGGTCCCTGTAAAACACACTTTCCAGAAGTGAATGTTGAATACTATGAGAAAATGCAGTAAACGTATTCAAATTAGAGCACACCACACGTGCGATCTCCATTTGAGAAAGGTAAATTTGAGAACACACGCTATCTCTATACTGAAAGAGAAAGGAATACGTCTGTAAAGCATGTCACAGAGTGGCAATTCTATTTGGTTTGCCACATGTGTTTGAATATCCAAATGAATCGTAATAATATTTCCTGAATTATTAATTTACCGAAAAGAAAGACTATGGGTACTTAAAATTTATGAAATTTATAAACTTTATAAAATTTATAAACTTTATAAAATTAAAAAAATCCAAATGCTATTTATTAATTGAAATTCGAAATTTGACTTTCATTATATTTTAGCGGAAATGGGAAGACAATTTTTTTTCTTTATACTCTTTAGATCCGCTATTAAGCGGTACAAGTGCAAGGCATCAGTGTCACACCAAGTACTAAGAGGTTCTTTATATATATAGCAAAGCTGTTTTCGTTAATGATGGAAGATTTCAAAACAACCTCCTTTGGTGGTCTGACCTGCCATCTAAAATAACATTTATGATGATTTCCTTTCATGAAAAATATAAGCAGAACACTTTTTTCATAACTCATCGGAATTTTCTTTAAATTTCCAAAATTATACCTTATTTATTTTCTATTAGATTATAATTTATAATTCAAATTCAAAGAAATAAAAATTATAAATATTTGTTGAACTCTAAGAAAACTTTTCCCTAAAAATAGCTAATAAAAAAGTATTTCTAAAAATACTGCAAAGTACAGGAAAAATCAACCAACTAAGACTATCTTTGCAAATTTGATACTTTTCGAAACCGAGACTGCTTTTTCAAGCATAGAATATTTTTCCCATTTGAATAGATTTGAAGTTGAAGAGGTTTGGGAACGAAAATCTCTTCGCGTTGAAAATACTGATATTAAATCCATTCAAATTATTATAAGATACAGGGAAGAGGAAAAAATTTTAAATAATAAATAACAGACGTACCTCTCTCTAATGGATCAATAATCTTTATTATAATAAAATTTCTAATGGAAATAAAAATTCTACAACTAATTCTTCGATAATTATTTCATAATAATTAAGAATGGTAAATGATATAGAACTGACCTGAAGCAATAGCAAAAGATTAATTTCAATTTTTAGGATGTAGTGCCATCTCTTTAAAACTTTGAGAAACTGAGAATCAGATTGAAATCAACGGATAATCCTTTGGTCGGTAACGAAATTTCAAAGTTTAAATAAAAAAGAATAAATAATAAATACAAAAGAGTAAAAAATGAAATATTGTAAAGTTGAGGTAAATTTTGATACTGATACTTTACTATAAAATTTGATTTCATAATTATTTAATGTCTAAGTGATATAATTTTCAGTAAGTGTATACATTACAGTTAAATGAGAGCTCACGCAATATTTCCTCATATAAATTAATTTTGCTTTTGGAAATGATAATTGAAACAAATACCACCTCGAGGAGCTGCCGTGAGATTATTCTCATTACCATTACGAAACTCGAACTCTCGGCGCAAGCTGTAAGCTACACAGGATGTTTCATGATGCGACCCTTATAATCTGAATCGCGTCTACGTCCCCCCCCCCCCACCGAAATGCAAATGTGTTCGTAAACACAATTTTGGTTGCCTTATCCGCTTGAGATACCAAAATAACATCAAACAACATTGATTCAAGTCCACACTTAATTATTTTTTATTTACTTTTGTTCGCAATTACAACCCACCTGAATGTAAGTTTCATTCGTTTATTATATTTATAATTTTTTTCCATCATAATAAGTACAAATCCAATGACCAGCTTTCTATGTGAACTGATCGATGATGATTTTTCTATGTTAGCAATTTTCTTAAAACTTTTTTTCCTTGTAGCAATTAGGGTAAGAAATAAATAAGACGATTTTAAAAATTTCAAATTTGGGTACTAATTTTTATAAATTTAGATAATTCTTCTTGATTTTATTATTTTTGAAAGTTACTTTTTAATTATTTATTTTATAATAATATTTTTACATGGCTTTTCAAATTATTTTTTAATTTTTGAATAGTGAATTCCAGGTTATGATTAGATATGTACAAAAAATACATTTCATAATTTCTTATTCTGTGATTTCTTTTCTATATTTACGTCGCACTGAATGCACCAAAACGCTCCAATTGCTCTGATAATGCCACAATTTTCTCATCTGAACAGTTTTCATCCAACGATAAGGTAAAATAGGCGTACAGAAGATTAGAGACAAAAGCACTTCGAACTTCTGTCAGTGAAGGGGAATTTCTTTCGTTCTCAAGATATCCACTTTTCACAGCATCCAGATATCGAGTGAAAATATCGTCAATGTCACCCATTTCTTTAGACAAATTTTCAAAAATAATACAAGCTAAATCCATACCAATAGAACTGTATTTTATCGTATGCCAACGAATAGCCTTTACATCGACTGCAATTCCATTTTCATATCTGAATAGTAAATTTTGTCCACTGAAATTCCCGTGGCAGAGAATTTTTTGTTCCCTAATAATTGACGATTTTAAATAATCGACAACATCATTATCACCCAATGTATTCAGAATCTTTGCTAAAATTTTCGAATCTACCAGACTTTTTATTCTGAAAAAGAAAAAATTGATCAGAAAAATAGAATTATTTGAAAGAATAAAAATTTATTGTATAATCCAAACCTGGAGAATCCTTTCTCGAAATCTTGATTCGTTTCCATAATTTGTAATGTCGTGAAATTATTTAACGACGTATTCTTCTCTTTCACATACTTTAGAATGCCTTCATGAAAAAGGCCAATTGCACGAGCGCATAAATTTAATTCTTGAAAATTCAATTTTTCAATTTTCAGAAAATTTTGCGTTGATAAATCTTCAAGGACAAGAACAGGTCGACCATATTTACCCATACTGACAGCATAACATTTTGGAATAATTTTCAAATTGTTCACACTTTTACGAATCAAGTGACTATTGTAAAATATTTCCTCATTTAAAAACCAATTGTAAGTCACATCATTCACTGTAACTGCAAGTAATTTAATGAAGAGGGGAAAATTTTTTGGTTCACCGGAAAATTTCACTACAACATCAACTAAATAATGAGATTCATCATTATTCGTTGGTTTTGTATTTGGAATTTTAACGCTGGCCGAGTCGTATTCGACAAATTCTCTTGAACCCACATCACAAAAACATCTTTCGTACACCAATTCTGGTAGAAGGTGATTTTTAATAAAAATTATATCTTCTTCTGTTGAATTCATTCTTATAATTTTCAATAACTTTTGGTTATACTTTATTTATGTTATAAAATTCAAAGAGAAAGAAAGAAAATAATTATATGTTATAAATATACGATTCGAGGAGAATGATAATACTGATACACGCTGCTTGAGAATTGTGAAAGGAAATACTATGTTGTATTCCCCTCCATAAAGATTATAAAAGATCTAGTGAGACATGACATCATTATTATCGAGTTTGCCGTTTATTGACCATTAAAAGTTTGTCGTGCGCCTTTGATGCTATTACATCCAGATAAAAAAAAATGTTTCACTACCATTTCCTCTTCAACCGAATTTGCCCAGATCATTTTTTTTAATAGATACTTTTTTTAATTTCCGTTTGTAATTTTACTGACATAAAAAAATTGAAATTTTAAATTTCGTATTATGTCCTAATTTGTGATATTTTTATGAATCTTTTTAAATGTTGCAATAACCGAAATCCCCTGATTTTTTATTTTCAAAATTTCGTCTGTAAGTAAAATTTGATGCTCTCGCTATGCCTTTTTACATCCGCGAATATCTCTTAAATCCTTCTCCTTTTTATTTAATTTCATTAAAAATATTATTTTTGTACCTTTCATTGATTGTTTCGCAATTATATTTTTTAGTTATTGATGACATTTAATAAATATTTATTCAATAATATTTTGACTCAAAGAAAACGAGTCAGTCATAGACAAACGAAACTATATAGAAGGTCGTTCGTCGACACTTGAAATTGTACCAAAAAAATTTTTGTTTACAATTAAAAAATTTGAAAGTCAACCTTCAAGTAACCTCAAATCTTCATTTAGAACCAAAATTTTAAGTCATTTCTTTTTTTCCTACATCTTTATTAATTTAAAAAAAAATTGGCAAACCGTTCAAAATTAAATATGCAGCCGAGAAAAAATGTGAGAATTGTTTATAATTTATAAAGAAAATTTCCGTTTGTAACAAAAATAAATTAACCGTTTAACTATGTTTACGATTTAATCAAAATGACACAGATTCCAAACTTTTATAACAACGAATTTGCACAAACGAATCAAAATAATTTACAAAATCAGCAAAATCAACAAAAACAGCAAACTGTCCCTCCGCAGTTAATTTCTAATATGAATCCATTTAACGTAAATCAAGCAGGTAGTAAACATTTTAAAAATTCAATAATAAAATTTTCTTTAAAAAAATAATTACGAATTTTCCCTTTTTTGAATTCTGATTATTTAAGGTTCGAGCTATCAGAATAATCCTTTTCAACAATATCAACAAGAATGCTTTGGTGGTCAACAAGTTCCGAGTCAAAATTTAATAACAAATCCTTATCAACAAAATCCGAATACATGTTCCAATGCACAGGGAATGCAAAATCAGAATTATTTTGGATCATTGTCTCAAGGACTTCTCGATCAATTTCGATCCTGCATGAATAGTGCAGCGCCAATTTTTATTTTACCGAATGCTTGCCCAAATCCTGCCCCAACAACGCCTCAATTGCCAAATTCAATTTTAGGACAAAATTTTGGATATCCGATGAATTATCATCATCCATCGATAGGTATATGGAATTTTTTGTAAAATTTTCCGTAATTTGAATAAACCAATCATGGAAAATTGTTGATCGTAAAAAAAACTATTCTTAAAAATTGAATATAAAAATATTACAACTCATTTATTTTGCGATTGTAACTTTTTTATATTTCAACGCATAAAACGAAAATTTTGATTTAAAGTTTAAAAGTTATAACTGACCTTTAAATATTTCCGTCAACTATGAAAAAATATAAGTCAATGAAAAGGAATAGCTCTTTTAAAAGAAAGAGGGAAAAAAATTGGTGGTCAGAAAGTATCAACGTAAAACTAAAAACAAAATATAAAAAAAAAGTATAATGAAAAGTTACGATGTCCTCTAAACATAAAATTCTTCTCTCTTCATTCTTTTATAAAGAATATTTTCTTGTAAAAAGAAACTAAAAAAGGGAAAAATTATTTTTTTGTCATCAAAATAACATATCAAAATCTCTCCAGTATTTTTTATTCAAAAGAATAAATTTAAAAATCTAGTTAAACATTTACTTCCTTCAAATTGATTTTCACTTTAAGTGGTTATATTATAAATTCAAAAGATGTGCGTAGATTAAATTCATTCAAGACCCTCTCTCAGAGGGTGCGAAAAACTTGTAATTCCCGTGAGACAAAATTTTATATGTAATTTATATTCAAAAGTCTCGTAAAAGTTTTCACAGTTTTTGTCGTAATTTTTTTTATAATTCTCTTGACAATAAATAAAAATAAATTTTTCCCAGGTATACCCTACACATCTCCTGTCTGTATTCCTTACGCACTTCCAATTCCCATTTACAACAATCCATCTAATCAAGAACGCAAAAAATGTGAATGTTGTCCAAAAACGGAAATTGTTAATGAAACATTTAAAAATCCAAATATTTTTAACGAATTCGAGGAACATAGATGTAAGGACCCTAAGGATGATACAATTTGTGCCAAGAAACATTGTCCAGCTTCATTGAACCTACAAGCACTTGCGTCACAATTTTTGGCAATTGCAGGAATAATCTCGTGTGCCGCAACAAGATTAATTTTACGAAAAGTTCCCGGATCGAATGTAATTCAAAGTGTTGATGAAACAATCAACAATGCCGTTCTAGCGATAAATCAATTGAACAAAGATAAACTTTTAAGTGAATCGAAGAATGCTCAGCAAATTAATGCTTTGATTAATATTCACATGAATGCGAATCCCCCATCGAATATTATTCCCATTTTAACAATGATTCAGTTGAAAGTTAATTTACTGAAGGCACACGTCGAGCATTTAATAAATAGAAAATTAATGGAGAATCAAGGAATTGGAACCGAAGCAACTGGTAATCTTGATCCTATTGTTCTTGCAATGAAAACTGATTCTGAACTTAGGGAATTTTTGGCTGCTCTTAGAGAGAAAGAATGTCAGGAGAGGGTAAATCTTTGAAGTCCAGACTAATTTTTAATTAATGAATATTAAACTATCTATTCTATTCATTTATTAATATTAAGTGCTAAATATTAATTTTCTTTCTAACAGGTGAATTTTAATTTCGCTCCTTATCATGCTCAACGAGTTTTGGCAGAGAATTATCTGAACAATATCCAGAGAAAAATATCTCAGGTTAGGATATGAAACTTTAGTTCTAACCTAAACAACCTTAACTTAGATTTCCGTTTTTTTGCAAAAAAAAAAACACTTAACCTATACGCTTTTTTATTAACCTTACAAAAATACCCTAACCTATCAAAAATCGCCAATGCCAGGGCTTTTGTTTCCAGTTCCAATTGCCTTTACTGGCTTTATTCCCAGTTCGCTTACTCTTAACCTCAAAATTTTTGACCATGAGTCATTCCATTATATTTCGACTAAAGTCGTTGCTGACTAATTTTAAAAAATTATAATATTTTGCAGGAATGATGTTAAAGATATTAGGATCACCGAACAAAAAGAATTTTTTAAATATTTTTTATATTTATTGTAAAATAAGCATCTAAAGTATATGAAGTCGTAAAAACTGTCACATTTTCATCTATTAGAAAATATTAAAGAAAACACATAATTTACTATAAAAATGTAAAAAAGTTATAAGAATTTATTAAGAAAGAATTGTTTTATTATTATAAATTGATAGAAACAATTATTAATAAGAAATATTAAATAAAAAAGGATTTTTAAGTTCACCTGCCAAATAACCTAATTTTGCAAATTTCATTCACTAAATGTGAGAAAGAGAAATCATTAAATTAAATAATACCTTATGAAATATAAAGTACCTGTGATTAACTTTTAGTTTTTCTTATCACTTTCTTCCTTTTTTCTTCATAAATGTTAAAAAATAAGCAATTAAAACTGGCACTTTGCTTATTTTCACGATTTTAAAATGCAAATAACTTCTGCCCAGAAAAATGAAAAATTACGAAAATTGGGCAATAATTATTTGATCACTAGATACACTCACTGGAAAAAGATTTTCTTTGGTCCCGAAGCTATTTTCCGAATTCATTAACTTTAAACTTTTTACTATTTTTATCAGGTTAATACATGTGTTTTTTAAAGGACGAAGTTAGCTCTTCTTGTTTAATCGTTTTGAACCAACTTCAGTTTTAAAAAAATCACATGTATTAACCTGATAGAAATAGTGAAAAGTTTAAAATTAATTATTTCGGAAAATAGCTTCGGGACCAAAGAAAATCTTTTTCCAGTGAGTGTATTTAGTGATCAAATAATTATTGTCCAATTTTCGTAATTTTTCATTTTTCTGGGCAGAAGTTATTTGCATTTTAAAATCGTGAAAATAAGCAAAGTGCCAGTTTTAATTGCTTATTTTTTAACATTTATGAAGAAAAAAGGAAGAAAGTGATAAGAAAAACTAAAAGTTAATCACAGGTTCTTTATATTTCATAAGGTTTTATTCAATTTAATGATTTCTCTTTCTCACATTTAGTGAATGAAATTTGCAAAATTAGGTTATTTGGCAGGTGAACTTTAAAATCCTTTTTTATTTAATATTTCTTATTAATAATTGTTTCTATCAATTTATAATAATAAAACAATTCATTCTTAATAAATTCTTATAACTTTTTTACATTTTTATAGTAAATTATGTGTTTTCTTTAATATTTTCTAATAGATGAAAATGTGACAGTTTTTACGACTTCATATACTTTAGATGCTTATTTTACAATAAATATAAAAAATATTTAAAAAATTCTTTTTGTTCGGTGATCCTAATATCTTTAACATCATTCCTGCAAAATATTATAATTTTTTAAAATTAGTCAGCAACGACTTTAGTCGAAATATAATGGAATGACTCCCATCCAAACTACTTTTATTCACTCGTATACGTTCATCATTTCACCAATATTCCTTCTTTCATTCCATGCTTTCTCTCTCAACAGCCATATAATTCTTCTTTTTCTCCACGTTCTATCCTCGGCAGTTCTTTTCTCTCTTTCCATGACATCCACTCGCCTCGATAATTCTATTTTCACCTGCATAGACACATTCTCATTTCCTTTAACCTTCTCTTTATTCTCCATTAAACGTTCTTTTAATTCATACATTTTCCTCCACAAATCTTCCTTTTCTTTTATCCACTCCATCTCCCACTTTATCCACATTCTCTGCATACTCTCCAAGCTCTCACTAATTTTCTCTTTTTTTGTTGCGCGTCTTGTGAAAAACCAACGCAAAACAGATGTTTTAACCAGGGTTGGGAAGGTGAATGTTGTTAGTTCGGAACTTATCGTCACGAACTACAGCATTTTGATAGATTCGTCACGACTTTTTAAAACACTTGCCTAACAAGTAAACTAACCTAAAAAATTCCACCAGTTAGAAAAGAACAAAGAAATGCCCATCCTTCTCCAACTAATGAAATTTTTAATCAGTCCACTTGCCACCAGGAGCCTCCAGATGAGGCTTTTAATTCGACACTTTAATTCTGTCAAACAGGTGGAAGACGAAATGAATAGAAGACGTAACAACTCGATTCCAAGAACGTCAATCGTCAATCGGTTGCAGTGTGAGTTTACAAATCCTTGTTGTTATTACAATAGTTCAACATTGAGCGCCTCCCAAAGGTATGGCACTTTCGAAACTTCTCCAACGCAAACACACGATTCTCCCGATCCCTTCATAATTCAAGTACGCAATCCCAAGAGACTTAATTTGAAACCTCACGTCGGAAGTCCCGAGACGACCTATCAACAAACCAATGACACCGAAAATAAAAATTGCTGCGATAAAAATTCAATATTAGAAACTGACGAGGTGACAAAACCTGATGAGACAACTTTGACCACTAGTGTTGATAAAAATAATGAAACAGATTGTGACGAATTGAAAAAATCTCAAAATCGAATAGAGAATTCTGATGACAGTATTCCTTCAAAAGAGTCGAAGGAGGATCAGGAAAAAGGCGAAATAGAAACAAAAACAGAAAAGGAAAATGGCGAACAAAACGTGAATTCAGTGGCAGGAAAAGAAAGTCAAGTCGAAGAGAAAAATTGTCAAGATGGTACAACAGTCAGCGAAGAGTTTCAAAATAAAAAGATAGATGGCGATACTGAAGATGAACAGGAGGATGATATGACTGACATTGAAGAAAGAAAATAAATTTTCTCTTTAGTTATAATATTTATTCACAAATAATAATAATTCTCGAAAAAAATGTAACATATATTCTCAAATGATACAAATTTTTTATTCAAAAGAAATAAAATTACTAATTTCACTTTCTATCTGTCTTTGGTGGCGTCGATGCTTCTTTCTCCTTTGATAACGTTTCCTCTTGTACTTCTTTAAGAGCCTTCAAAATCTCATCAAATCCCTTTTCTAATTCTTCAAAGAATTCCTCTGTTAAAACAATTATTATTTTCAATTATTTTCTGTTTAGGGTAAAATATTATGTTTCATTCACATAAATAAAAAAACAGTACGTACTAATTTCTGCAAGATCACTTAAAGAAATGTCTTCATCAGCGTCATCGTCCTCGTCAGCTTTCTTTGGTTCTGCTGCAACTTCTGCTGCAACTTCTGAAAAAAATATTAATCAAAAAACAATTTTTATTGAATTCTTTATAGAATTATAGAAAATCAACGAACAAATCAACGACTTAATATTAATAATAAAGTTGAATGAAACATTTTATACGAGAGAGAAAATAGGTTAATTTTCTATTGTGGACTCAACCTAATATATTTCGCGGAAACCAGGGTTGGGTAACTAAAATACTAAAATTCGCCAAGAACCTCACTTTTTTTAACATTTTATAAAAGGAATAATTAAAATTAATTACTTTCAATAGTATCTCAACTATTTCAATTGTTTAATTTGCCTTTTAGACTCTCTGATAATTTATACATTTTAAAACGGAAAATTTAGTAGCAAAATCGACAAACCTGCAGGTTTCGCTTCCTCTCCATCAGGGACAGGTAGTGACTTAACATTTTCTGTAAAAAAAATTAAACTGTTAATAACTTAAAATTATCTAGAATATAATTCTAGATCCGGAAAGACTCCTGGTGGAAGGTGGACAAACTAAAAAACTCCATTGGTTAGAAAAAGACAGAGAAATTTTTGTCCTTTTCTTACTAATGGAAGTTTTTAGTTAGTCCACTTGCCACCAGGACACTCACCGGATCTAAATGAATTATCTTAGCAATTATTTATAAAAAAAACACTCTCCATTTTAATTTAATTAAAAAACAGTGCAAATGAAGCAAATTTTTAAAATATTCTTAATTAGATTAAATAAAGTATTTTAAAAAAATCTGTTCGGAAGACCAAAATTAATTAAATATAATAATAATAAAATATAAATAATATAATAAATAAAATTAAATAAATTACATAGGTAATTATAATAAAGAAAATAAAATTAAAAAATAATGTTAAATTAATAAACGGTAGTAAATAGTAAAAAAAAAATTTACTTTAGAAATAGTTCAAAAATAAAAATTTTTCTTAATTTTTAATGAACATACCGGTGCAGACGAAAAGTACAAGACCAAAAAGTAGGAAGACTTTGAAGTTCATGTTTTTTGTGAATTTATTTATTCTTTGCAGACTTAACAAGAGAGACTGATAGTTTTTACTCTCGAGTCTCTCCAGTTATATACTAAATTATTGTAATCGTGTAATCAGCTGAATCATTAATGACCATGAGAAATTTATTGCCTTATGCACATTAATGACAGGTTTACAAGATCTATCAATTATTTGCATTTGCATTGAAACAAAAGTAATTAGGAAATTTTGTTAGAAATTTAATTTAAATATTTAAACTTAATTTTTTTTTATAATGTCTGTTTATAAATTTACACATTTTCAAAATATAAAATAATTAACATTATGAATAAAAAACTATTAATTCTACGAATTGTTGAATTCCGAGAAAATTTCATAATATATTTTTATTTTAAAAAAAATTATTGAGGATAATGAGATATAAACTTCTTTTATAATTGCAAAATATCAATCTTTTGTTGCTTGATTTAGATGTATGTAAATTACTGAATTAGTATTCACACTTGGCGATAATCATTTTGATACTGATAATATATGAAATATTAAATTGAAAAGATTTTTTGACGTTTTGACGAGAAGTTTAATTTATATACTTTTATGTAATCATTGTTATTGTTTTCTCACGATGGGTTATGTGATCGAAAATTAATTTTCATATTATTTTAAATCCTTTGTCCCTACGCTTAACGCGACAAAAACTTATAGGTTATATCGTGGAAATGTTTAGGTTTTTAAAATAAAGATTCATTTTTAATTGAGTTAAAAACAATTTCTGTTAATTATTTACAGTGGAAAATAGTTGAAAAAATTGCTTTTCACAGCAGATTATTAAAAACGAATCTTAAATGAAGCAAAAACTTTCTTAAACATAACCTATAATTTTTTGCCTAACGTCCAGTGTGATATAAAAAGAAAACGTAGGATTTAAAAAAAGGAAAGATAAAAATAGTTGAAGAAAGGTAAAAAAGAAGAAAAAAGATAAAAATTCATATACTATTGAAAACTTATTCTTAGACGTCCTAGAAAAGCGTATAAAATAAAAGTTTCATGTAGTTTTGCGGAAATTATGAAATATCGCCGTCAATTACTTTATTAAAAAACCAACTCTTTGAATTCTTTCGAATAATACATCATTCTTTTAAAAGTGAAAGCTAAACCTGTTTAAACAAAGTGACCGAATAATCATCAAACGGATAAGAATGTTTGTTATTGTAAACACTGCACCTGTAAGGCGGCAACCCGTCGAGCTTAGAAGTGTGTTTTAAAGATCACAAGCATCCTAAAGGTTTGTCAATAGGATTTAATGTTTTTTTTAATGTTTTGCTTCCTCATGAGGAAGCTTTGCATAATTGACGATTTTCAATTTTTCAAAAGAAGGTTATATGGACTCATTTTCATCTAGAACATATGTATATTCAATTATGAGCAAATGTCCAGATGTATGTGTGTGTGTGTGTGTCACAAAAATTGTGAACAAATTATCTCAGACAAATTTTGATGGACTGTAATAAAATTTTGCAGGTTTATTGCAGTCATTATTACCTAAAATTTAACAAATAGATTTTCGAAAATATATACAAAATCATTTTTTATCCAATTTTTTTAAAATTCAGAAAAAAATTTTTTTTGTATTTTTTGAAATAATTTTTTTATTTGTTAATATTTTCATTAATTATTCTCAAAATTACATTCCTAGTGTGATAACTTTTTTGATTTTTGTTCTACAGGAAAGTGTCTAAAGGAAAAGTTGTTTGTTTTTGCCCAAAATTTAAGGACAAAAAGAGAAAAACATTTTTTATTGAACTTTTGGAAAGATACCAAAGTTTAAAAATTTCATGGACAAGAAATAACACTTTTTTGTCCATTTTATGGGAAAAGTGTGATAACTTTTTTGATTTTTGTTCTACAGAAAAGTGTCTAAAGGAAAAGTTGTTTGTATTTGCCCAAAATTCAAGGACAAAAAGAGAAAAATATATTTTATTAAAATTTAGAAAAGATACCAATGTTTAAAAATTTCATGGACAAGAAATCACACTTCTTGTCCATTTTATGGGAAAGGTGTGATAACTTTTTTGATTTTTGTTCTACAGGAAAGTGTCTAAAGGAAAAGTTGTTTATTTTTGCCCAAAATTTAAGGTCAAAAAGAGAAAAACATTTTTTATTAAAATTTAGAAAAGATACCAAAGTTTAAAAATTGCATGGACAAGAAATCACACTTTTTTGTCCTTTTTTGGAACTAGTGTGATAACTATTTTGATTTTTGTTCTACAGAAAAGTGTCTAAAGGAAAAGTTGTTTGTATTTGCCCAAAATTCAAGGACAAAAAGAGAAAAATATATTTTATTAAAATTTAGAAAAGATACCAATGTTTAAAAATTTAATGGACAAGAAATCACACTTTTTTGCCCCTTTTGGAACTAGTGTGATAACTTTTTTGATTTTTGTTCTACAGAAAAGTGTCTAAAGGAAAAGTTGTTTATTTTTGCCCAAAATTTAAGGACAAAAAGAGAAAAACATTTTTTATTAAAATTTAGAAAAGATACCAATGTTTAAAAATTTCATGGACAAGAAATAACACTTTTTGTCCATTTTATGGGAAAGGTGTGATAACTTTTTTGATTTTTGTTCTACAGGAAAGTGTCTAAAGGAAAAGTTGTTTGTTTTTGCCCAAAATTTAAGGACAAAAAGAGAAAAACATTTTTTATTGAAATTTAGAAAAGATACCAAAGTTTAAACATTTCATGGACAAGAAATAACACTTTTTGTCCATTTTATGGGAAAGGTGTGATAACTTTTTTGATTTTTGTTCAACAGGAAAGTGTCTAAAGGAAAAGTTGTTTGTTTTTGCCCAAAATTTAAGGACAAAAAGAGAAAAATATATTTTATTGAAATTTAGAAAAGATACCAAAGTTTAAAAATTTCATGGACAAGAAATCACACTTTTTTGTCCTTTTTTGGAACTAGAGTAATAACTTTTTTGATTTTTGTTCTACATTAAAGTGTCTAAAGGAAAAGTTGTTTGTTTTTGCCCAAAATTTAAGGACAAAAAGAGAAAAATATATTTTATTGAAATTTAGAAAAGATACCAAAGTTTAAAAATTTCATGGACAAGAAATCACACTTTTTTGTCCTTTTTTGGAACTAGAGTAATAACTTTTTTGATTTTTGTTCTACATTAAAGTGTTTAAAGGAAAAGTTGTTTGCTTTTGCCCAAAATTTAAGGACAAAAAGAGAAAAACATTTTTTATTGAACTTTTGGAAAGATACCAAAGTTTAAAAATTTCATGGACAAGAAATAACACTTTTTTGTCCATTTTATGGGAAATGTGTGATAACTTTTTTGATTTTTGTTCTACAGAAAAGTGTCAAAGGGGAAAGTTGTTTGTATTTGCACAAAATTTAAGGACAAAAAGAGAAAAACAGGTTTTATTGAAATTTAGAAAAGATACTAAAGTTTAAAAATTTCATGGACAAGAAATCACACTTTTTTGTCCTTTTTATGGGAAATGTGTGATAACTTTTTTGATTTTTGTTCTACAGGAAAGTGTCTAAAGGAAAAGTTGTTTGTTTTTGCCCAAAATTTAAGGACAAAAAGAGAAAAACATATTTTATTAAAATTTAGAAAGGATACCAAAGTTTAAATATTTCATGGACAAGAAATAACACTTTTTTGTCCATTTTATGGGAAAAGTGTGATAACTTTTTGGATTTTTGTTGTGCAGAAAAATGTCAAAGGGAGAAGTTGTTTGTATTTGCCTAAAATTTAATGACAAATAGAGAAAAACATTTTTTATTGAAATTTAGTAAAGATACCAAAGTTTAAAAATTTCATGGACAAGAAATCACACTTTTTTTCCTTTTTTGGAACTAGTGTGTTAACTTTTTTGATTTTCGTTCTACAGAAAAGTGTCTAAAGGAAAAGTTGTTTGTATTTGCCCAAAATTCAAGGACAAAAAGAGAAAAATATATTTTTTTAAAATTTAGAAAAGATACCAATGTTTAAAAATTTCATGGACAAGAAATCACACTTTTTTGTCCATTTTATGGGAAAGGTGTGATAACTTTTTTGATTTTTGTTCTACAGGAAAGTGTCTAAAGGAAAAGTTGTTTGTTTTTGCCCAAAATTTAAGGACAAAAAGAGAAAAATATATTTTATTAAAATTTAGAAAAGATACCAATGTTTAAAAATTTCATGGACAAGAAATCACACTTTTTTGTCCATTTTATGGGAAAGGTGTGATTACTTTTTTGATTTTTGTTCTACAGAAAAGTGTCTAAAGGAAAAGTTGTTTGTATTTGCCCAAAATTTAAGGACAGAAAGAGAAAAATATATTTTATTAAAATTTAGAAAAGATACCAATGTTTAAAAATTTCATGGACAAGAAATAACACTTCTTGTCCATTTTATGGGAAAGGTGTGATAACTTTTTTGATTTTTGTTCTACAGGAAAGTGTCTAAAGGAAAAGTTGTTTGTTTTTGCCCAAAATTCAAGGACAAAAAGAGAAAAATATATTTTATTAAAATTTAGAAAAGATACCAATGTTTAAAAATTTCATGGACAAGAAATAACACTTTTTGTCCATTTTATGGGAAAGGTGTGATAACTTTTTTGATTTTTGTTCTACAGGAAAGTGTCTAAAGGAAAAGTTGTTTATTTTTGCCCAAAATTTAAGGACAAAAAGAGAAAAACATTTTTTATTGAAATTTAGAAAAGATACCAATGTTTAAAAATTTCATGGACAAGAAATCACACTTTTTTGTCCATTTTATGGGAAAGGTGTGATAACTTTTTTGATTTTTGTTCTACAGAAAAGTGTCTAAAGGAAAAGTTGTTTGCATTTGCCCAAAATTCAAGGACAAAAAGAGAAAAACAATTTTTATTGAAATTTAGAAAAGATACCAATGTTTAAAAATTTCATGGACAAGAAATCACACTTTTTTGTCCATTTTATGGGAAAGGTGTGATTACTTCTTTGATTTTTGTTCTACACAAAAATGTCTAAAGGAAAAGTTGTTTGTTTTTGCCCAAAATTTAAGGACAAAAAGAGAAAAATATATTTTATTGAAATTTAGAAAAGATACCAAAGTTTAAAAATTTCATGGACAAGAAATCACACTTTTTTGTCCTTTTTTGGAACTAGAGTAATAACTTTTTTGATTTTTGTTCTACATTAAAGTGTCTAAAGGAAAAGTTGTTTGTTTTTGCCCAAAATTTAAGGACAAAAAGAGAAAAATATATTTTATTGAAATTTAGAAAAGATACCAAAGTTTAAAAATTTCATGGACAAGAAATCACACTTTTTTGTCCTTTTTTGGAACTAGAGTAATAACTTTTTTGATTTTTGTTCTACATTAAAGTGTTTAAAGGAAAAGTTGTTTGCTTTTGCCCAAAATTTAAGGACAAAAAGAGAAAAACATTTTTTATTGAACTTTTGGAAAGATACCAAAGTTTAAAAATTTCATGGACAAGAAATAACACTTTTTTGTCCATTTTATGGGAAATGTGTGATAACTTTTTTGATTTTTGTTCTACAGAAAAGTGTCAAAGGGGAAAGTTGTTTGTATTTGCCCAAAATTTAAGGACAAAAAGAGAAAAACAGGTTTTATTGAAATTTAGAAAAGATACCAAAGTTTAAAAATTTCATGGACAAGAAATCACACTTTTTTGCCCCTTTTGGAACTAGTGTGATAACTTTTTTGATTTTTGTTCTACAGAAAAGTGTCTAAAGGAAAAGTTGTTTATTTTTGCCCAAAATTTAAGGACAAAAAGAGAAAAACATTTTTTATTAAAATTTAGAAAAGATACCAATGTTTAAAAATTTCATGGACAAGAAATAACACTTTTTGTCCATTTTATGGGAAAGGTGTGATAACTTTTTTGATTTTTGTTCTACAGGAAAGTGTCTAAAGGAAAAGTTGTTTGTTTTTGCCCAAAATTTAAGGACAATAAGAGAAAAACATTTTTTATTGAAATTTAGAAAAGATACCAAAGTTTAAACATTTCATGGACAAGAAATAACACTTTTTGTCCATTTTATGGGAAAGGTGTGATAACTTTTTTGATTTTTGTTCAACAGGAAAGTGTCTAAAGGAAAAGTTGTTTGTTTTTGCCCAAAATTTAAGGACAAAAAGAGAAAAACATTTTTTATTCAAATTTAGAAAAGATACCAAAGTTTAAATATTTCATGGACAAGAAATAACACTTTTTTGTCCATTTTATGGGAAAAGTGTGATAACTTTTTTGATTTTTGTTGTACAGAAAAATGTTAAAAGGGGAAGTTGTTTGTATTTGCCTAAAAGTTAAGGACAAAAAGAGAAAAACATTTTTTATTGAACTTTTGGAAAGATACCAAAGTTTAAAAATTTCATGGACAAGAAATAACACTTTTTTGTCCATTTTATGAGAAAAGTGTGATAACTTTTTTGATTTTTGTTCTACAGGAAAGTGTCTAAAGGAAAAGTTGTTTCTTTTTGCCCAAAATTTAAGGACAAAAAGAGAAAAACAATTTTTATTGAAATTTAGAAAAGATACCAATGTTTAAAAATTGCATGGACAAGAAATCACACTTTTTTGTCCTTTTTTAGAACTAGTGTGATAACTTTTTTGATTTTTGTTCTACAGAAAAGTGTCTAAAGGAAAAGTTGTTTGTATTTGCCCAAAATTTAAGGACAAAAAGAGAAAAATATATTTTATTAAAATTTAGAAAAGATACCAATGTTTAAAAATTTAATAGACAAGAAATCACACTTTTTTGTCCCTTTTGGAACTAGTGTGATAACTTTTTTGATTTTTGTTCTACAGAAAAGTGTCTAAAGGAAAAGTTGTTTATTTTTGCCCAAAATTTAAGGACAAAAAGAGAAAAACAGGTTTTATTGAAATTTAGAAAATATACCAAAGTTTAAAAATGTCATGGACAAGAAATCACACTTTTTTGTCCTTTTTATGGGAAATGTGTGATAACTTTTTTGATTTTTGTTCTACAGGAAAGTGTCTAAAGGAAAAGTTGTTTGTTTTTGCCCAAAATTTAAGGACAAAAAGAGAAAAACATTTTTTATTGAACTTTTGGAAAGATACCAAAGTTTAAAAATTTCATGGACAAGAAATCACACTTTTTTGTCCTTTTTTGGAACTAGTGTGATAACTTTTTTGATTTTTGTTTTACAGAAAAGTGTCTAAAGGAAAAGTTGTTTGTATTTGCCCAAAATTTAAGGACAAAAAGAGAAAAATATATTTTATTAAAATTTAGAAAAGATACCAATGTTTAAAAATTTAATGGACAAGAAATCACACTTTTTTGTCCCTTTTGGAACTAGTGTGATAACTTTTTTGATTTTTGTTCTACAGAAAAGTGTATAAAGGAAAAGTTGTTTATTTTTGCCCAAAATTTAAGGACAAAAAGTGAAAAACAGGTTTTATTGAAATTTAGAAAAGATACCAAAGTTTAAAAATTTCATGGACAATAAATCACACTTTTTTGTCCTTTTTTGGAACTAGAGTAATAACTTTTTTTATTTTTGTTCTACATTAAAGTGTCTAAAGGAAAAGTTGTTTGCTTTTGCCCAAAATTTAAGGACAAAAAGAGAAAAACATTTTTTATTGAACTTTTGGAAAGATACCAAAGTTTAAAAATTTCATGGACAAGAAATAACACTTTTTTGTCCATTTTATGGGAAATGTGTGATAACTTTTTTGATTTTTGTTCTACAGAAAAGTGTCACAGGGGAAAGTTGTTTGTATTTGCCCAAAATTTAAGGACAAAAAGAGAAAAACATGTTTTATTGAAATTTAGAAAAGATACCAAAGTTTAAAAATTTCATGGACAAGAAATCACACTTTTTTGTCCTTTTTATGGGAAATGTGTTATAACTTTTTTGATTTTTGTTCTACAGGAAAGTGTCTAAAAGAAAAGTTGTTTGTTTTTGCCCCAAATTTAAGGACAAAAAAAAAAATTTATTTTATTGAAATTTAGAAAAGATACCAATGTTTAAAAATTTCATGGACAAGAAGTAACACTTTTTTGTCCATTTTATGGGAAATGTGTGATAACTTTTTTGATTTTTGTTCTACAGGAAAGTGTCTAAAGGAAAAGTTGTTTGTTTTTGCCCAAAATTTAAGGACAAAAAAAGAAAAACATATTTTATTGAAATTTAGAAAGGATACCAAAGTTTAAATATTTCATGGACAAGAAATAACACTTTTTTGTCCATTTTATGGGAAAAGTGTGATAACTTTTTTGATTTTTGTTCTGCAGAAAAATGTCAAAGGGAGAAGTTGTTTGTTTTTGCCCAAAATTCAAGGACAAAAACAGAAAAACATTTTTTATTGAAATTTAGTAAAGATACCAAAGTTTAAAAATTTCATGGACAAGAAATCACACTTTTTTTCCTTTTTTGGAACTAGTGTTTTAACTTTTTTGATTTTTGTTCTACATTAAAGTGTCTAAAGGAAAAGTTGTTTGCTTTTGCCTAAAATTTAAGGACAAAAAGAGAAAAACATTTTTTATTGAACTTTTGGAAAGATACCAAAGTTTAAAAATTTCATGGACAAGAAATAACACTTTTTTGTCCATTTTATGCGAAAAGTGTGATAACTTTTTTGATTTTTGTTCTACAGAAAAGTGTCTAAAGGAAAAGATGTTTGTATTTGCCCAAAATTTAAGGACAAAAAGAGAAAAATATATTTTATTAAAATTTAGAAAAGATACCAATGTTTAAAAATTTCATGGACAAGAAATAACACTTTTTGTCCATTTTATGGGAAAGGTGTGATAACTTTTTTGATTTTTGTTCTACAGGAAAGTGTCTAAAGGAAAAGTTGTTTATTTTTGCCCAAAATTTAAGGACAAAAAGAGAAAAACATTTTTTATTGAAATTTAGAAAAGATACCAATGTTTAAAAATTTCATGGACAAGAAATAACACTTTTTTGTCCATTTTATGGGAAAAGTGTGATAACTTTTTTGATTTTTGTTGTACAGAAAAATGCCAAAGGGGAAAGTTGTTTGTATTTGCCTAAAATTTAAGGACAAATAGAGAAAAACATTTTTCATTGAAATTTAGAAAAGATACCAAAGTTTAAAAATTTCATGGACAAGAAATCAAACTTTTTTGTCCTTTTTTGGAACTAGTGTGATAACTTTTTTGATTTTTGTTCTACAGAAAAGTGTCAAAGGGGAAAATTGTTTGTATTTGCCCAAAATTTAAGGACAAAAAGAGAAAAACATTTTTTATTGAAATTTAGAAAAGATACCAATGTTTAAAAATTTCATGGACAAGAAATCACACTTTTTTGTCCATTTTATGGGAAAGGTGTGATTACTTTTTTGATTTTTGTTCTACAGAAAAGTGTCTAAAGGAAAAGTTGTTTGTATTTGCCCAAAATTTAAGAACAGAAAGAGAAAAACCGATTTTATTAAAATTTAGAAAAGATACCAATGTTTAAAAATTTCATGGACAAGAAATCACACTTTTTTGTCCTTTTTATGGGAAATGTGTGATAACTTTTTTGATTTTTGTTCTACAGGAAAGTGTCTAAAGGAAAAGTTGTTTGTATTTGCCCAAAATTTAAGGACAAAAAAAAAAACATTTTTTATTAAAATTTAGAAAAGATACCAAAGTTTAAAAATTGCATGGACAAAAAATCACACTTTTTTGTCCTTTTTTGGAACTAGTGTGATAACTTTTTTGATGTTTGTTCTACAGAAAAGTGTCTAAAGGAAAAGTTGTTTGTATTTGCCCAAAATTTAAGGACAAAAAGAGAAAAATATATTTTATTAAAATTTAGAAAAGATACCAATGTTTAAAAATTTAATGGACAAGAAATCACACTTTTTTGTCCTTTTTATGGGAAATGTGTGATAACTTTTTTGATTTTTGTTCTACAGGAAAGTGTCTAAAGGAAAAGTTGTTTGTTTTTGCCCAAAATTTAAGGACAAAAAGAGAAAAACATTTTTTATTGAACTCTTGGAAAGATACCAAAGTTTAAAAATTTCATGGACAAGAAATAACACTTTTTTGTCCATTTTATGGGAAAGGTGTGATAACTTTATTGATTTTTGTTCTACAGGAAAGTGTCTAAAGGAAAAGTTGTTTGTTTTTGGCCAAAATTTAAGGACAAAAAGAGAAAAACAATTTTTATTGAAATTTAGAAAAGATACCAATGTTTAAAAATTTCATGGACAAGAAATCACACTTTTTTGTCCATTTTATGGGAAAGGTGTGATTACTTTTTTGATTTTGTTCTACAGAAAAGTGTCTAAAGGAAAAGTTGTTTGTATTTGCCCAAAATTTAAGGACAGAAAGAGAAAAATATATTTTATTAAAATTTAGAAAAGATACCAATGTTTAAAAATTTTATGGACAAGAAATAACACTTCTTGTCCATTTTATGGGAAAGGTGTGATAACTTTTTTGATTTTTGTTCTACAGGAAAGTGTCTAAAGGAAAAGTTGTTTGTTTTTGCCCAAAATTTAAGGTCAAAAAGAGAAAAACCGATTTTATTAAAATTTAGAAAAGATACCAAAGTTTAAAAATTTCATGGACAAGAAATAACACTTTTTTGTCCATTTTATGGGAAAGGTGTGATAACTTTTTTGATTTTTGTTCTACAGAAAAGTGTCTAAAGGAAAAGTTGTTTGCATTTGCCTAAAATTTAAGGACAAAAAGAGAAAAATATATTTTATTGAAATTTAGAAAAGATACCAAAGTTTAAAAATTTCATGGACAAGAAATCAAACTTTTTTGTCCTTTTTTGGAACTAGTGTGATAACTTTTTTGATTTTTGTTCTACAGAAAAGTGTCAAAGGGGAAAATTGTTTGTATTTGCCCAAAATTTAAGGACAAAAAGAGAAAAACATTTTTTATTGAAATTTAGAAAAGATACCAATGTTTAAAAATTTCATGGACAAGAAATCACACTTTTTTGTCCATTTTATGGGAAAGGTGTGATTACTTTTTTGATTTTTGTTCTACAGAAAAGTGTCTAAAGGAAAAGTTGTTTGTATTTGCCCAAAATTTAAGGACAGAAAGAGAAAAATATATTTTATTAAAATTTAGAAAAGATACCAATGTTTAAAAATTTCATGGACAAGAAATAACACTTCTTGTCCATTTTATGGGAAAGGTGTGATAACTTTTTTGATTTTTGTTCTACAGGAAAGTGTCTAAAGGAAAAGTTGTTTGTTTTTGCCCAAAATTTAAGGTCAAAAAGAGAAAAACCGATTTTATTAAAATTTAGAAAAGATACCAAAGTTTAAAAATTTCATGGACAAGAAATAACACTTTTTTGTCCATTTTATGGGAAAAGTGTGATAACTTTTTTGATTTTTGTTGTACAGAAAAATGCCAAAGGGGAAAGTTGTTTGTATTTGCCTAAAATTTAAGGACAAATAGAGAAAAACATTTTTTTTTTGAAATTTAGAAAAGATACCAAAGTTTAAAAATTTCATGGACAAGAAATCTAACTTTTTTGTCCTTTTTTGGAACTAGTGTGATAACTTTTTTGATTTTTGTTCTACAGAAAAGTGTCAAAGGGGAAAATTGTTTGTATTTGCCCAAAATTTAAGGACAAAAAGAGAAAAACAGGTTTTATTGAAATTTAGAAAAGATACCAAAGTTTAAAAATTTCATGGACAAGAAATCACACTTTTTTGTCCTTTTTATGGGAAATGTGTGATAACTTTTTTGATTTTTGTTCTACAGGAAAGTGTCTAAAGGAAAAGTTGTTTGTTTTTGCCCAAAATTTAAGGACAGAAAGAGAAAAACATTTTTTATTGAAATTTAGAAAAGATACCAATGTTTAAAAATTTCATGGACAAGAAATTACACTTTTTTGTCCATTTTATGGGAAAGGTGTGATTACTTTTTTGATTTTTGTTCTACAGAAAAGTGTCTAAAGGAAAAGTTGTTTGTATTTGCCCAAAATTTAAGGACAGAAAGAGAAAAATATATTTTATTAAAATTTAGAAAAGATACCAATGTTTAAAAATTTCATGGACAAGAAATTACACTTTTTTGTCCATTTTATGGGAAAGGTGTGATTACTTTTTTGATTTTTGTTCTACAGAAAAGTGTCTAAAGGAAAAGTTGTTTGTTTTTGCCCAAAATTTAAGGACAGAAAGAGAAAAATATATTTTATTAAAATTTAGAAAAGATACCAATGTTTAAAAATTTCATGGACAAGAAATCAAACTTTTTTGTCCTTTTTTGGAACTAGTGTGATAACTTTTTTGATTTTTGTTCTACAGAAAAGTGTCAAAGGGGAAAATTGTTTGTATTTGCCCAAAATTTAAGGACAAAAAGAGAAAAACATATTTTATTGAAATTTAGAAAAGATACCAAAGTTTAAAAATTTCATGGACAAGAAATCACACTTTTTTGTCCTTTTTTGGAACTAGTTTGATAACTTTTTTGATTTTTGTTTTACAGGAAAGTGTCTAAAGGAAAAGTTGTTTGTTTTTGCCCAAAATTTAAGGACAAAAAGAGAAAAA
Source organism: Leptopilina heterotoma (assembly GCF_015476425.1). NCBI lineage: Eukaryota > Metazoa > Arthropoda > Insecta > Hymenoptera > Figitidae > Leptopilina > Leptopilina heterotoma. Next base: position 1,565,256 of record NW_025111078.1, on the reverse strand, counting down.
CATTTTTTATTGAAATTTAGAAAAGATACTAATGTTTAAAAATTTAATGGACAAGAAATCACACTTTTTTTTCCATTTTATGGGAAAGGTGTGATTACTTTTTTGATTTTTGTTCTACAGAAAAGTGTCTAAAGGAAAAGTTGTTTGTATTTGCCCAAAATTTAAGGACAGAAAGAGAAAAATATATTTTATTAAAATTTAGAAAAGATACCAATGTTTAAAAATTTCATGGAAAAGAAATAACACTTTTTTGTCCATTTTATGGGAAAAGTGTGATAACTTTTTTGATTTTTGTTGTACAGAAAAATGCCAAAGGGGAAAGTTGTTTGTTTATGCCAAAAATTTAAGGACAAAATGAGAAAAACATATTTTATTAAAATTTAGAAAAGATACCAAAGTTTAAATATTTCATGGAGAAGAAATAACACTTTTTTGTCCTTTTTTGGAACTAGTGTGATAACTTTTTTGATTTTTGTTCTTCAGAAAAGTGTCTAAAGGAAAAGTTGTTTGTTTTTGCCCAAAATTTAAGGACAAAAAGAGAAAAATATATTTTATTGAAATTTAGAAAAGATACCAATGTTTAAAAATTTCATGGACAAAAAAATTTGCCCTACAAATGAAGGGGCTTGTTTACCTCCTGCGTTCTGAGTATATTCAGAAACGTCCAGCGTTTTGATTGGCTATGCTCATAGAGAATTTCCAAAACATTAAATTTTTTGGAAATTCTCTATGAGCATAGCCAATCAAAATGCTGGACGTTTCTGATATACTTAGAACGGAGGAGGTATACAAGCCCCTTGACTCTTTGAATTTTTTGTTTTGCTTTTATGTCTTTTGTTAGAATAAATAGAATAAATATTATTATTTTTATTAAATGACTTGAGGCGCGTAGCCAACTGTCAGAATGGTCAGAACAACAATAGAATTAATATTCTAGATTAGAAAAAATTGTTAAAAAGTCGTCAAAGTTGAGCAGCACTGCATTTTTAAAAAATTTTCGATTCGAGCGCTCCGCTTGTTAACTAGTGGAACTATAATTAGTTTAAAGGGCAAATCACCCCCCACTTTTGGAGTTTACTTTCGACTTCGAGTTCACCTTCTCATCGTTAATTTATGATCATTGCTAGTTTTAAGAATTGTCAATGTTTTTGTTTGAAAACATTGATTTATTTTTTCCTTTTTTTTAAAAAAAAGGCTTTTTAAATGCAAGTGGTGTTATTTTGAAAAAATGGAGGGTAAAGCTGAGAAAAGGGAAATTTCACAAGATCTTGAAGCTGTCTTAGTGCGTGTAAATAAGGATTCTCAATCGACTCAAGATATTCACATAACAAAGAACGAGGTAAGTGTAACATAACCTTCTTTTCCCTGGGAACTTTTAGAAATTATAATAATAATTAAATTAAATAATAATTTCAAGACACCAAGCTAATAATATTTAATAATAAAAATCTTGGAAAATTGACCTCTTAATTTTCGCATTGGTAATGAGAAATTTATCTTACGATAATAAATACCAACGTATCGAGATATTTACGTACAAAAAACCGTTAATTTTTAAGTAAATTTCAAAAATATACTCGAGGTTCTTTATTAACGAACTAAATTTTTATTTTTATCGTGATATTTAGAAAATCTACAAAAACCCGTTTTTTAAAAAGAAATTTCATAAAATTCTAAGCAAACATTTCAGTATTTTCAGAAAATTTCATAAATTCTATTTTGATTTAAATTTTCTAACAAATTTTTCTCTTTTTCCAGTTTACAATTGGTCGAAGCCTTCAATGTGATTTTATATTTAAAAACATAAATATATCCCGTCAACATTGCATCGTAAAATTCACAGCCGATGAACAATGGTCAATAATAAATTGCAGTGGAGTTAATCCAATTTACATAAATAATAAACCCTTGAATAAAGATGAAATTCATAATCTACAAGTTGGTGACATTGTTCATTTGAATCCCGACGAGGATTTTAAATATGTTTTCGCTCTAAATATAAAATCAGGTCCAATAACAAAGAGACCGCGTTTAGAGGAGAAATTATTGGACGACGTTATTAATGAGCAAAAAACATTTATGAATGAACAAGAGGCGAAGAGAAAGGAACTTGAGGATCAATTGCAAATAAAGCAACGTGAGCAAAATTCCCTAAAAGAAGAATTGGAAAGATTGCGAAAGGAGAAGGAAATAACGCAGGAACTTAATAAACAAATTGAAATATTAGAGCAAAAAATTGAGAGTGGCAATGAGGTGGAAAAAGATTTACATGGGAAATATCGAAATCTTCTCGATAGACTTGAGGAGGAGAAGAAATTGTTTGAGGAAAAATTAGCGGATGAAAAGCAAAAATGGGAGGAGGCGCTTAATGCAAGTAAACAGGAGAAAGAAATACTTGAGGTTAATTTAAGGGAGCAGATGGAAGAGTGGAAAGTAAAGCAGGACGAGGAGTGGAAGACAAAATTGAATTCTGTCGTTAATGAGGAGAAAAATGCGCAGGATAAATTGTTAACTGAAAAAAATCTCTTGGAACAAAAACTCAAAGAAATGGAGGAGACTCTGAAACAAAAGGAAATGGCGGTTGCGATTTCCCCACAAAATAGTAATTATTTTTTTAAAATTAAAAATAGAAAAGAAGTAAAAAAAGAAAAACTATTTTTACTATTTTTTTTACAGTTTTTTTATTATTTTTTTTTTATTTTTGTTTTTAATCTATTTTTCTTGTTTTCTTTTCAGTTATCGAAGCTCCGGTCGATCTTCTGGACAACATGATTGTCGTTCAATTAGCGCAGGGCTCGCACAGTGGAACTCCGAATAAATTAAATATCCTCGATACAATTGATTTGACATTAGACACTCCGCGAACATCGTTTGTGGAACAGGCGAATAGGGAGATTTTCAATAAAGTTGAAAATATAATGGATGACCAGCTAACTTGTAGCATTTGTTCGGAATTATTTGTGAAGGCTATGACCACGAATTGTATGCATACGTTTTGCCATCACTGCATTATGATTTGGTTTACGAAAAGTGAGGGATATATCTGTCCAGTGTGTCGAAGAACGATTATTAATATGACGAGGTCATTGGTTATTGACAATTTTATCGAGAAAATGACCGAGAATCTTCCGCCGGACAGCAGGAATCGACGTATGAAATTCGTCAATGAAAGAATAGGTAAACTATTTGCAATATTTTTAAAATTTAAATTTAAAACTGAAACAAAAATACTAGAATATTTTTCTATTTTTTAAAGGAGATTCTCGAGAAAATCAAAGATAAAAAGGAAAATAATAAAGTACTTTTTTCTAGTTTTTCTTTTTTATAAATACAGGCTTCGCACTTATCTACTAAAACCTACTATTTACAACTTTTTTTACGTTATGCTACTATTTGGATACTTTTTTTTAGATTTCAACCACAAAAACCTACTATTTCTGTTTTTTTTAGAATTTACTTTAAATTCGCTAATACTAGAAATCAAAAAACTATTCTCAAAAAGTTATAATCAAATTCTTTAAAACGATTAAATTATTTTTAAAAAAATATATTCGAAGCACAATTATTTTCAATATCTAGTATTTTCATAATATTTCGCAAACGAATTCAATTATTTAAAAAAAAAATTGAAAAAACTCAATTACTTTAATAAATAATAAAATTTCCACAGGAATTCAATTATAATTTAGAAAAGTATTTTCAAAGAAAAATTTCAAAAAAATCAATTATTTAACAAAATTTTTATACAATTCTTCACAATAATTCAATTACTTTCACTAATAATAATATTTTTCATGGAAATTTAATTTTTTAAAAAAAATTAATTATCTTCACGGTTAATAAGATTATTTGCAGGAATTAAATTATTTTCAGAAATTTTTATCAAATTCTACCCAAGAATTCAATTATTTAAAAGAAATTAATAAACTTCCTAATAATTCAATTATAAAAATAATAAAATTCTTCTCAAGAATTTAATTAATTTTTAAAAAATCTAATAAAATTCTTTAAAAGAATTAAATAATTTTTAAAAATTCTAAAAGTATTTAATGATTTTGATAAATAATAAAATTCTTGACAGGAATTCAATTATTTTCAAAAATTCTAATAGAATTCTTTGAAAGAATTCAATTATTTTTTAAAAATTCTAATAAAATTCTTTGGAAGTATTCAATTATTTACAAAAATATTATAATTTTCCACGGGAATTCAATTATTTTCAAATATGTTAATAAAATAAAATTATTATTATATTAAATTATTATTTTAATAAAATTGTTGGAAAGAAATTAATTATTTTAAATACAGTTTTGATTAACTTTTTTTGAAATAATTCAATTATTCTTTCAGATTTTAATAAAATTCTTGTCAAAATTCAATTATTTTCATAAATAACAATATTTATCACAAGAATTCAATTATTTTTAAAATTAATAAATTTCTTCTTGGAAATTCAATTATTTTTAAAAATTCTATTAAATTCGTTGGCAAGAATTTAATTATTTTCATAAATAATAAAATGCTTCTTAGGAATTCAATTATTTTCAAAAAAAATTTAATAAATTGCCACACAGACATTCAATTATTCTCAAAAATTTTAATAGAATTCTTTGTAAAATTTAATTACTTTTAAAAACTATTCAATGATTTTCAATATCAACTATTTTCATAAAATTTCCAAATAAAATTCAAATATTTAAAAACTTTTTTGTAAAAATCTTCGTAAGAATTCAATTCTTTTCATGAATTAATAAAAATGTCTCAGGAATTTAATTATTTAAATTAGAATTTGCATAAAATTAGTCGAAAGAAATAAATTATTTAAAATTTTTTTATAAAATTCTTCGCAAGAATTAAATTGTTTTTATAAATATTAAAATTCTTTCATGAATAATAAAATTCGTTGCGGGAATTCAATTTTTTAGCATCAGGATAAGAAAGAAGTAAATATTTTTTATGAAAATTAGGAAAAAGTCAGGAAAATAAAATATAGAATGGAATTTTTGTCTGTTTTCTAAAGTTTCTTAAAGGAGTTTTTTTATTCGTCAAATTTAATTTTTCGATAGCTACTTCTTTTTAAGTTTGAAAGATACTTTTTTAAAATTAATTATCGAGTGCGAAGTCTGTAAATAAAATAGTCTAATTTAGTAAATAATAAAAAAAAAACATTCAAATTAGTTTTAAGAACAAAAAAATACGTTTAATGAATTCTTTTCTTTCAGCGGTAACGAGGAAAACTCGATATCCAACTTTTCAAAAGTCTCAAAAGAGAAAATAAATAAATAAAATTTGTTATACGCCAAAGAGACAAAAACATTAAACATTAAACATTAAACACTTTGTAAACGGTCAAAGAAATTCAACTCTCTTCTTTTATAAATATATTTAAATACTTTTCCAACCATGTTAAAAAGAAGATACAAAATGTTTATGATTGTCTTCTTTTGTGATTTCATATAGATATATATAAATTATATTTTTTTACTCCAGTACTTCGTAAAATTAAGAATTTAATTCCGAAAATTGATTTTTTTTCTCCCGTATATTTAATAGCTAGGAATAATTTATCTAGATTCGGATTCGGTGTCAAGTTGACAAACTAAAAAATCCCATTGGTTAGAAAAAGACGAATATACGTCTATCCTTTTCTTACCAATGGTATTTTTTGCTTCGTCCACTTACCACCAGGAGCCTTGGCTGGTAATCTATCAAAATCTTAGTTGATCGTAATTTTTTGTTTCATTAATTCGTAATTAAATTTTTCCATAATTAGACAAAGTAGCACTTTTCGTTTTTTATATTTTGGTTTAAACAAAATTTTCGTCTCACTCCTAAAGAGACAATTTATTAAAAATATATATAATTTTTGTAATGTTAAAATTAATTTAAAATTTTAAATATTAAAAATAGAAAAAATAGAAAAAATTTCTCGAACCGACAAAAAGATACTGATTTTCATTTCATCGAAATGTATATATATAAAATTAAGGACAATATTTTCCATAACTTAGAAATGGAAGTTTTGAGAGGTATAGTAAATAAAAAAATGGCAAGAAGAATAATTTGCATTGTTTTTTTTTAATAACTACTTTTTTTACTTTACCTTACAGATTAAAGTGACTTTTATAATTAAGAAGTCTATAGCGAATAAAATAACTTTATACATAGAAAAATTATGACTTGTCGAAAGAGACAAAATCTATTTAGTTTTTAGAAAGAGAGGAAGAGAGGAGAAAGGGAGAAAGAGAATTTATTCAATGGTCCTCGATTACATTATACACAATGAGGAAAATTGAATATTTATAAAGCAATAAATCTATTGCGCGCATCATTCAAAAAAAAAACCAAAAAACTTATAAACGATTATGTACAACTGATTTTCAAAAAAATGGTCTTTGTAATTGAATAAAAAAAAAACAGGAAGGATGCTAATACTTTTAATGTAAGAAGCACGATTTACTCGGCCGATTTTTCCCAAAAATCCATACTCAGTCGAGAAATATCGCCATTCGCGAATGATTCGTCTTCGCTGCTCGACGCCGATGTCTCCTCGGAAATCATCGCCTCACCACCGGCTTCCTGTGGTCTTGGACCAGAACTCGTCTCCTCGACAGACTCGGAATTCGCCGAGGGTGAAACACTACCGGGCCTTCTTCTCAATGGCGTTGAATTAAAAGCCGGCGTCCATGCATTATTCTCATTATTCGACTCACTCACCGAGACACTTTTCGATCGTGTCCGCATTGAGGATGTTGTCTGTCCACGTGGCATTGAGAGTCTCAATGAACTTTGTCTTGAGACGCTATTGCGTCGTGGCGCTGTAGCACGTTCTGCGGACTCGTCCATTGTCACGGTCCATGATATTGAATCGCCCTTCTCGACAATATATTTCACCATTGACGATGACTGGGGACTTTTGCTCCCGGTTATTGTGTGATCAATGTGCTCGGGACCCAGTGAACGTGAGAGTCTCTGCGGTGGTGTTGCCAATTGATTTGCCAAAACATTCACCACTTCGTTTCGTTGTCTCAACCTCCAGAGGAGTTCCTCGTTGCGTTGAGTTAAACGTTTATTGTGCTTCGATGCCTCGTGATAGGAATCAAGTAATACTTCATTCTCGTGTGATATTTGCCTCTCATAAATCTCCTTACTTTGTAATTGTGCTTTTAAATCCTCGCATTTTGCCTCCAGGGACTCGACTCGTTGCTCGAGCATTTGTTTTCCTTCCAATTCTCGCCTACAACAAATAATTTTTTGAGATTAATAACATTAATAATATTAATAACAATAATAATATTAATAATATTAATAATATTCATAATATTGCTCTTTTATTTATTTTCTATTGTAGAATTTGAAAAAACAACAAAAAAATGCAGAAATCGCTTCTTGGTAATCGATACTCTTCTACGGTAAAGAATCTGCATGAGTTAGAAAAGGACAGCGGTATGTTTGCGTTCTTTTCTATCTCATGCGTCTCGTTCGCGAACCTATTGTGCATTGGCCTTAATTTTCCACGTTACGTAACTTCCCACCCCTGCTATTCAGGTTAGAAAAGGACAGAGGTATGTTTGTGTCCTTTTCTATCTCATGCATCTCGTTCGCGAACCTATTGTGCATTGGCCTTAACCTTGTACTTTACGTCACCTTCCCATCCCTGCTATTCAGTCAGCTGTGTTTCGTCTCACTGCGATTGTTTCGCTTCACTTCGCTCACATCGTGAATATAATTCAGGAATATTTTGACAATTATTTAATTATTATTTCATTAAAAGTTTAATTATAGTTAATTAATGATTTGAATGGTAAGTTACATGACTAGTCAGAACAGACTATTTACGTAATTCAGTAATGCAACGAATATGTATTCATTATAACAATGCTGTTTCTGATTCTCAATCTAGTATAGATTTATTTAATTCATCTCTCAAAGAATTCATTCGATTTGTTCACTCTACTTTCCATGGTACATAATTATTTTCTTTCTTATTTCCAATTTTGTAAAGACTTATAATCTACGAAATTGCATTACCTTTGATAGTAAAATTACTGTTTTATTTTGTAGTCCTGTTATTGGTTGTAACCATGAAGAGTCTCTAGTTTTCTTGGTTGTAACTTAATTAAAAAAACATCAGGGTTGCCACAAAAATTTTATTTTGTTTTTTTTACTCAAATTATTAATTTTTAAATAAATTTTTATTATAGAAAATTCTACGAGAATTCAATATTATTTAAATACGAAAATAAATAATTTATTCAATAAATTGAATGTTTCTTAGAATTTAATTTTTACAAAGAAAATTAACAACTTTTGAAAATAATTTTTTTTTTAAGAATTTACTTAAAATTTTACTGAAATTTATTATATTAAAGAATGTTATAACAATTTTTGAAAATAATTGAAAACTTTGAAGAATTTTATTAGAAAATTTTAAAATAATTGAATTCCTGAGAAGAATTTAAATAATAATTTATGAAAATACTTGAATTCATGCGAAGAATTTTAATAAAATTTTGTTTAAATAATTGAAATTTTGACAAGAATATTATTAAAATTCTTAACGGGAATTTTTGAAAAATTTTGAATTCTTATATCATGAATTTTGATTTTTTTTTATTTGAACAAAAAAAACAGCCATAGGTAAACCATTATAGGCACTACAAATTAAAGTAATACCTGTTCATGTATAATAATACAAAAAAAAGAAGGGAGTATGTATAAAATAAATGAAAAATGTGTGCAATTATCAAAGAAACAAAAGTAGGCGAAGAGATGAGGAACAAAAGAAAACAAAAATGATAAAGGAATTAGAGAAAAAAATCAAAATACAAATTTAATTATGGTCGCAGGGCTATGATGCGTGAAATAATATTACGTTTGAAAGTTAAAGCATTTAAACTAAAAGTGTCGAAATCAGTATCGCTACATTCAAATATATCGTTAATGGTTTTACACATTCTATACATCGGAGACATATAACCAATTGGTCTTGTAGGCTTTCGCAAATAAAAAGGATACCATGACCTAGAGGTAAGACGTGGGATTTTAAGGTTTATATTATACTTAGTAAGAAAGGGCAATCAATTTGAGAATTTAATAAATTGTAAATAAATTTACATTTAGAAACAATGCGTCTTTCATTCAAAGTCAGGACGTCAAAATTAGTACATAGGTCAATGTAGTCTGAACCTCTTGGCGGATAAACTCCGTACTTGCGAAAACTACAATATTTCAAAAAACGTTTCTGTAATTTCTCGAGTAAATTAATCTCAACATCAAACACTGGATCCCAAAGTAAGGCGAGGTATTCTACTTTAGACCGAAAGATGGTGTTAAACAGTGTTAATAAAACGTCAGTAGATTTAATAAATTTAGAATTTCAAATTTATTGAATTTTGGAATGCAATTATTATTAAAATTATTAGAAAAATCTTCGAAACAATTCAATTATTTTCGTAAAAAATAAAATTTTCCGAATCAGTTCAATTATTTAGGAAATTTTAATAAAATTCTTCCCAAGAATTCAATTCTTTTCAAAAATTAAAAAATTCGGAGAAATTTAAATTTAAAAGAGCAAAAGCGTGGTAACCCTGACTCTGAAAGTTGCCTACTTTACCGACAGTGTATAAATTCGAATTCTTCTTTAGGCGGGAAATTTAAATCTTAACTTTCGCTTTTGCACTAAATTTCAAAAAATAAACGCTATTTCCGCATTAAAATAATAAATTAATCTAAAGATTCGATTAGAGATGAAAAATTTAATGAAAGTAAGAACAAACCTTAGAAAATCGTTCTCCGATCTTAGTCCGGTAATTTCCTTGCTCTTGAGTTCGAGAACAGTTCGCAAAGAATCGGCTTCGGCCTGTAAAACAGCACCTTGATCATGAACGAATATTCGTCTATTATCAGTCTCATCCTCTTTTATACGGGTAAGCTCTATTTCATGCTCGGCCTGTAACCTGGCGATAGTCGCACGATTTTCCCTGACCGTCTCCTGGAGTCGACTTTCAAACAAAGCTCGCTCTTCACGCATTGCTTGCTCCAAACCTTTGATGTGTTCCGCGTGTTGGATATCCACTGTGAAACAAAAAACAAAAAATCCAATCAACATTCTATAACCGTTAAAAGAAAATTTTTCAGTTTTTCAATTTGAACCCTTATTCTTTGAACCGATCCCAGTCACTTTGAAATAAACCCCCAAAAAAACACCATAAAATTCGAAAATAACAAATATTTCAATATTCCAGTTTTCTAAAATTAAAAATTTCAAAAACGTGACTAGTAGGATAATATGACTATTAACGAAAATTCGCTAATGAGTTTTAGGAAATATTTATCGCTCTGAAAAAAGTCCTTTCACTAAACATCCTTCTATTTAGGTCGAACGCTCTACTATACGCGAATCGAATTAAACAAATCGTTGGAACACTTCCAAAACAAATGTAAAATCTCTCCTTTTTGCCTAAAGTGTTTAGTTTACGCACTGAATATGCATAGAAAACGAAATGTATATTCAGTTATTAAAATATTTTATTAAAATTTATTCAAAATAAAAAAAAATAAAGAAAAATTATTTTAGTGAAAAAAATGATGGAAAATAGATTTGTTTTGTACTTTTAAAAATTTTCGAATTTGATATTAATTTGCGTATATTTACCGTATAATTTTTCAAAGAACTTGAAGAGTAGGAGATTAATTTAAAAAACTATATAGCGAGCAGATGCGCGATCGAAAGAACTTGCACCTGTCGTTAAAGTATCAGTGGCGTAGAGTTTGCAAACATTGACTCAAACAGGTGATATTTTAGCATACAAGTTTACGAGTCGTGGATTTTAATCGTACTGCCAAATGTAGTTTGGGAACATAAACGTTTCTATTTTTAATAAAAAAAAAAATTTCCTTCAAGGTTCCAGTGGTCTCTTGGCTGAAAATAATCGTTTCGTTCGCAACAATCGCATCTCGTTCATTATTATGTTAATTAAGCAACTCAACCTGCTCTTCAAATCTTATAATTATTATTATAAATAATGGAAATATAAATTATTAAAAATAATAAAAATAAAAATTATTAAAAATAATAATAATAATTATTAAAAATAATAATAAAAATTATTAAAAATAATAAAAATAAAAATTATTATTATATTTAAATAAAGTAAAAACTAAAAAGGGTCCATTTTGTTTATTTATTTGTTTAGTTATTTGTTTGTTTATTTATTTATTCCTTTATAAAATTACGAATATGGAAAAAAATTTCGAAGAATTTAGCCTAAATTTAAAACTACTTCATATTTCTTCACTGAATAATTTTATGCTGTATTGAAACAGCTTTTCAAGATTTTGTCAATGTAACTAAACAATGAAGAAAGAAGAGATTTTATTTTGTTTTTAAAGGAAATGATTTAGTTAAATGTTTGTGAACTCAATATTGAAAGGTGAAGAAATAGCTTCTTTTTTATTTTAGAAAATTTTTCGAAAAAATTGTAAACTTACAATTTTCTTGTAGTCTCTCCAAGGCTCTTCGGTGTTCTTCTTTATTTTCTTCTATTGATTGTTCAATAGCCATGTGTCTGCTCCTTAAACTTTCGACATTTTCATTTGCAGATATCCACTTCGTCTTCATCATTTCGTAATTTCTTCTCCACCTCAGCGAAGAGAATCCGTCAAGCTAGAAAAAAAATTTACTTATTTTAAACTGTAAAATTTAAATGCAGAATTTTTTTTTAAACATAATTTATACTTTTGAACAAAATGTGTTTACAAACCGAATTTTTTTGAATAGAATTCTTTTTATTTTTTTTAAATTGCTTTACGTTTATTAGAAAAGAGGAGATAAGAAATTTTGCCATATATAGTTAAAGAGTAGATAAAGATAAATGAATAGAAAGTGAATGAAGAATAAATTACTATCCCCAAATGATTTAATGACCCTTTTTCGAAATATTGAAAAAAGTAAAGTTTCGAAAAATTGACGATAAAAATTAAGAAACTATATTCTGAACTTTTACATGCTTACTTTGAAAAAGAATTTCATTCGGTAATAAAAAAAACCAACGTTTCTTCACAATCATTTTTTTTCAGAAAATCAAATATTAAATAAGTGAAGAAAAGTATCTAAGAAGCAAATTTTTTTTGTATAATAAAAACTTAAACATCAATAGTTTTATATTAAATCGAAATCGATTTTGAAAATTACAAACATAACCTCAAATTTTTTGCTTCTTTGGTACCTTTCTTCAGTTATAAAGAAGAAGAAGTACCTTTCTTCAGTGATCGAAACATAAATATAAACTTTTGATAGAAATTAATTTTAAATTTTAAATTCATATTCGATTTTTTTTTGTTCACTATTTGCATAAAAACAAAATCGAAAAAAATCATAACAATGAGAAATGTTTTGAAGAATTTTTAATGCATTGAACTTGAACGGCCGTGAATTAATTTCAGTTTATAACTTATAAATTAATAATAAATTCACGATGTTTATCGTTATGGAAAATGTTTACATATTATAAAGGCAATGTATTCATTGAGTCATGTTATGATTATTAATGTATATCATTTCGATTTAGTGTCAAACGGAAAAATTAATTATTCTCTCTACTTAAAAAAAAATTAAATTAAATTAAATTTACCTTTTATAAAATTTACATTTAATAAAACTTAAATTTCTAAAATAAACACTATTTTTGTAATTATGTTAACAATTTTTTAATTTTCACTTATAATTTTATTTTCAATTATAATTTTCATAATTAATCTTTCATAATTATAATTTTAAGTATGTTTCAAACTATTTTTCCGTTATTAATTAATTATTTCGCGCACTGAAGAAAGGTGCTTGAGAAGCTAAAAATTTTAGGTTAGGTTAGGGTTATTTTTATAAATATAGAAATTTTTATTCAACTGTTTGGTTTTGTATAATTAACACTAAAATCAGTTTTTATTATAATTATTCTAATCAGTGAATATAAATTCAGAGTGTTTTTATTAAAAAAAATAAAACTAACCTAAAATTGTTTGCTTTTTTTTAACACCTTTCTTCAGTGTTCATAACAGTTATTTTTAAATTATAAATTACAAAAAGTAATTAAAGAAAATTATTAGCTAATAAATTTTAAACTATATAATTGAATTAAAATCAAATAAATAAAATTAATTTACTTCAAAAGAAATATTTTCTATTTTTCGTCTTTAATATTTTTCAGTGTTCAAAACCAAATGATTATTCTCGGTTTCTTAAACAAACAAATTATAGTGTTTGCTGTATTCTTTTTTTTTCTCGCAAGTAAAGAATAATACGCACAAAGTGCTTTAATTAAGGAAGAACAAGGGAATAAAGTAGCTGTAAATACAATTATGCTTTTGATTTAATTGGCTTTGGCATATACGAGGAAGTAGAAAGTGAAAATAATCCCGTTCTTTCGAGAAATTACACCTTTCTTCACAACCAACTATATAAATATATTTATTTATTCTTTATTTTATTCCTCATTTGTGCAAAATAAATTTTGTCCTCTTCCCCCAAAAAAATTTTTTTTTTTTTTTTAACTATTTTTAAAACTATTTTTTTCAAATCTATATGAAAATAATTTTTTTTTTCATTCTTCAAATTGAAAAATACCTACAACAATTTTTTTTTCTTTCCGCTTAAGATGGAATATGTACTTCATGTGCAATGAGAAAAACTTGAAAGCACCATTTCTGGTGATTCTTGTTGCAAAAGTTTTTCCTTTTAAATTAACTATGGAATGACTCCCTCATGAAATCTCCCTGAATTCCAAAGACAACTTCTATCAATCTAATTCCAATTGAAAGTGGAGCAATTATCATATATTAAAAAAAAAAAGAAGAAATAAAATTGAAAATTCTGTATTTAAATAATTTTTAAATTAATAATTTTAAATATTTCTATAAATTTTGAAAAATGTTTTCCGTTCACTATTTTTATGATAAAATAAATAAAATGAATAAAATAAATTAAAACAAATACAATTCTGTTAGTAAATAAAATTTAATTGAAAGAAGGAAAAATAATATTAATTAAAGAAAAATAAGTAAATAATTAAATTAATGCAATTATTTATCGTTATTTTTTAATTTAAATAATATATTTAGTGAATAATTAAATAATTTATTTACCGAGTTATTAGTTTAAATAATTTCTTTAATTATTTATTTGTTTCAATAATGAAACTAAATTTAATTATTTATTTGTTTCAAAAATGAAACTAAATTTAATTATTTATTTACTTAAATAATTAAACTGTATTTCTTTTCTATTTTTAGTTAACTTTTATTTTTCAGTTTATTTTTAAACTTTAATTTTTTTTTCTCATTTTTCTGTTAGATAAAAAAAGATTTCGATAAATAGATGAAAAATTGAACAAAATTGATCTCTCTTTGCTTTTATTCTTCCACTATTTTTAATTAAATATTATAATAAAATAATTAAATTCAGTTTTAATTATTTAAGTAAATAAACAATTATTAATATTATTTTATTATTATTATTATTATTATTATTATTATTTTAAATTCACTTTAATTATTTTATCAATATTTAATTAAAAATAGTGGAAAAATAAAATCAATTTTTTTACTTTTTCATCTATTTATCCAAATCTTTTTTTATCTAACAGAAAAATGAGAAAAAAATTAAAGTTTAAAAATAAATTGAAAAATAAAAGTCGACTAAAAATAGAAAAAACGTAATAGAAATGAAAACTGTTTGTATAATAAATTATTTAGCAGATATTATTTTAAGATATTTTAAACAATTAGAAAAAACTACACTAATTAATAGTAATTAACACTAATTAATACTAGTAATACTAATAAAACTAATTAATATTAATTTTGACTAATTACTATTAATTATTACAATAATTACTATTAATGTTTACTATAATATTATAATTTTTACTAATTACTATTAATTTTGTACTATATTATTATAAATATTACTAATTACTATTAATTTTTACTATACTATTAATAAATTTTCATTTATACGAATTTTTAATTAATTAAAACTTGAAATTCGGTTTTTTTAATCATGTTAATTTTAATTAATAAAAATTTTGCTAATAAATTTTTATAATATATCTAAATTTTAAATTGCTGTAACTTTTTAATTATAAAAAATTTCAAATTGATGCAAGTTTTTAATCAAATAAAAATGTTGAATAGGTGAATGTTTTGTAATTATAAAAATTTTAAATTGATGCAACTTTTTAATAATATAAAAATAGTTTAATTGATGCAACTTTTAATTATAAAAATTTTAATTTGAAGCAACTTTTTATTCTTATTATAAAAATTTTGATTTGATGAATATAACACTTTTTTAATGAATATAAAAATTTTGAATTGATGCACCTTTTTAGTCAAATAAAAATTTTGATTTTGATATGAAAACTTTCAATTATATATATAAAAAATGTTGAATTTTGTCAAAAATGTTTATTTACACACAAATTTAAATAACATTTACGAAAAAAAACTCACCTCATTAGCAAGATAATTGACGGTAATTGAGAGAGCTTGAATTGTACTTTCAGCTCTCTTGATACTAGAATTCTCGTTAATCACAGCATCAGTCTGGGCAGTTTTTTCTCTAGTTTCTGGTGACGCAGTTTCTTTTGGTCCACGATCTGTAATTAATGGCACGGGACCCATCAGCAATAGTAAATAAAATTCACTTCTTTAAATTTTTGGTGAAAATTTTCCATAACTTCTGACTAACTCAACACATTTTTCATTTTAACACTGAACAGGTAAATTAATGTCTAGAATTTTTTTTTTTTTTTTTTAATTATTATTATACATTTAATTTTTGTATTTATTTCGATCTCTAAATTTATTTATTTCTACATATCATTAAATTTATTTCAAACATTGAATTTATTTGTTTCAATTGTTAAATTTGTTTATTTCTATCATTTAATTTAATTATTTCTATTGTTTAATTTGTTTATTTGTATCATTTAAATTATTTATTTATATCATTTAATTTAATTATTTCTATTATTTTATTTATTTACATCTTTAGTTTAATTTATTTACTTCTATAGCATTAATAATAAAAAATAATTTAAACTTTTTTAAAGTCACTGAAGCACTATAAATATTATATAGAATTCATATTTAAATAAATTCCAATCATTTTTATTTATCTTTGTTTTGCAGTTTAAAATTAAAAATAATTGTTTTTAACAATAATTTGTTATAATTGTTACAATAACAATTTTTTAATAATTTTTAAAATGTTTGTTTGTTTTACAGTTTAAAATTCAAAATAACTTTTTTTTTGTTTTACACTTTAAAATTTAGAATAACTTTTTTTTTCGTTTATTTCACAGTTGAAAATTAAAAATAATTTTTATTTTATCACTAAAACCAACTCACATTTTTAATTATTTTATCCTTATAATTTTTCACGTATAAAAAAATAACTATCAACAGAGGAAAAAAATTGAAATAGAATTTTTCATTTGAATTATTATTTGCGTTCTTCGCTTTATTTTCTCTATTAAAAAGAAAAACTATAAAAAAATATCAGCAAATGTTAGTTAGTTGATTGAGCAATAATTTTTTTCTGAATTTTATTTTCAATTTCACTTCATTAATTTTTATAGTAATATTCCAATTGAATCGATATCTAGGTAATGGCGTTTAGTTTTACAACATAACATTCGACGAACAACTATATGTATGCGTACCGAACTGAAACTGAATTAGCACCTAGCACCGAGCCACGCTTTTCCTTCGCGATTCTTATCCCTCTTTTCTTCTTTGACATACCCACCGACCCTCCCCCCCTTCCCTCTTTTTTCCACTAACTACCCAACAGTGGCTAATTACACAGGCCAAATTACCCAGAAATTTTTCTTACCCACTGGAAAAAGTAGGATCTTTTTTTGAAAAAAGTTGTACATTTATTTTCTCAGTTTTATTTATGTATTTCAATTTTTATTTTATTTATGTATTTAAAATTTTATTTTGTTTAAAATTTTATTTATGTATTTAAATTTTTATTTTATTTTAATTTTTATTCATGTATTTAAATTTTACTCAAATTTTAATTTAACTAAAACCATGAAGATTGTTTTATTTAATTGATTCTTGTTAATTTTATATTTTACTTCACTTTATTTTTATTTACTTTATTTTATTTATTTATTTATTTATTTATTTATTTATACTTTATTTTATATTAGATTGGAAAAACTGCATTTGATTCAAAACTTTGGTTACTTTACTTGAATCAAGTAAATATTTACTTGAATCAAATAATTTTTAGTTGAATCAAGTAAATTTTATATTTGAATCAATCATTTCGATATTTAAAGCGCAATTAATATTTTATTGACATAAATTAAATATTATTTGGTAAAAATAAATATTTATTAGATTTAACTGAAAATTATTTGATTCAAGTAAATATTTCCTTGATTCAATAGTAAAGTAATTGTTTATTTGAATCAAATAAAATTTTATTTGAACCAACAATTTAAATATTTAAAGAAATTACTATTTAACTTACTTGAATTAAATAACTTGATTCAAGTAAATATTTCTTTGATTCAAGTAAAGTAATTGTTTATTTGAATCGAGTAAATATTACCTTGATTCAAGTAAAATAATTGTTTATTTAAACCAATAATTTTAATATTTAAAGCAATTACTATTTCATTGACTTAAATTAAATATTTATTTGATCCAAGTAAATTTTTTTAGTAATTCAAGTGAATATAGTAATCATTTATTTCAATCAAATAAATTTTATAGCTGAATCAAGTAAATTTTCCTTGAATCAATAATTTCAAAAATTTAAAGGAATTACTCCTTAATTGACTTAAATTAAAAAATATTTTGTACAAATAATTATTTATTTGATTGAATTAAAAATTATTTTATTTAACTTAACACTATTTTATTGAACTAAAAATTATTTGATTCAAGTAAATATTTGCTTGATTCAAATATAATGATCGTTTTTTTTATATTAAATAATTTTTAGTTGAATCAAATAAAATTTATTTACACCAACATTTTCAATACTTAAAGCAATTACTATTTAACTAGGTTAAATTAAATATTTATTTGATTCAAGTAAATATTTCTTTGATTCAAGTAAAGTAATTGTTTATTTGAAACAAATAATTTTGAGTTCAATCAAGTAAATTATATTTGAAACAATAAATTCAAAATTTAAAGAGTTTATACTATTTGATTGACTTAAAAATTAAACATTTATTTGATTCAAGTAAATTATTTTATTCAAGTAAATATTTACTTGAATCAAATAATTTTTAGTTGAATCAAGTAAATTTTATATTTGAACCAACAATTTCAATATTTAATGCAACTTAAATTAAATATTTATTTGATTCAAGTAAATATTTCCTTGATTTAAGTAAAGTAATGGTTTATGTGAATCAAATAAATATTTCCTTGATTCAAGTAAATTTTATTTAAAACAATAATTTCAATATTTAAAGAGTTTGCTATTTAATTGACTTAAAAATTAAATATTTACTTGATTCAAGTAAATATTTGCTTAATAGTAGTTAAGTAATCGTTTATTTGAACCAACAATTTTAAAATTTAAAGCAATTACTATTTAATTCACTTAAATTAAAAATTATTTTCTACAAATAAATATTTATTTGATTCCACTAAAAAATTATTTGATTCAACTTAACATTATTTAATTCAACTAAAAATTATTTAATTCAAATAAATTGTTTCCTTGATAAGAGTCGAGTAATCGAATTTTTCGCAAATTAAAAGTTCCCGCCAAAAAATGACAAATCTGCATTATCCATAGTTCATAGAGTGGAAACTCGATAATTTTTTTTTTCTTCGACACAAATTAAGCATTAATTTAAATCATGAATTAAAGCTTCTGAAAAAACTTACTTCTTAACAAATTTCTTCTTTCTCTTATTATTAACTCGGAAATATATTACAGACTTCCTGAATAATGCGTGCGTCTTTTTATTAAACTCTCGAGACAGATTTGGAATAAAATTTCTATAAACTTGTTCCTCTTTTTTACTTTTTATTCCAAACGAGAGAAAACTATGACATTAAATCAAATGAAAACTCAATTCAGAAAATATATAGTATATATATATAGTGAAAGTTCAACAGGCTTTCTTACTGCTTTAGGCGAAACACGCACGCATTTATGACCATAGTGAAATAATATAGGTATAGAATCTTATTTCCTATCATCATAGCCGATCTTCAACGGCCACTTAAGTTTTAGAGGAGAAGAAAAATTAGGGAATTCCTAATTATCCCCAAAAGGCATTTCCCATTCGACGAGGAAAAATACGTGTCTCGACCGATTGTACAATATACCCATCTCGCCATCACAGTACGATCGTTTATCACTTAATGAATTCGTATTTCATGCGTAAAAAGAAAAAGTTTGTTTTCCCAAAAAAAAAAAAAAAAAAAAATGAATTTTAAAAGATTTCAGATTTTTGTTTTAATTTACAACTTCTTTAAATATTCTTTTCTTTTTTGAAAACGGAAATATTTTACTTTAAATAGAAAAATTGACCTGATAATGAAAATCGAGATGAAAATTCTGTTAAGATTTAAAAATTTTTTTTCCTGTCAAGTATTTTTTTTTATTTTACATCGTCGTGACTATTAGGTCTCCAATTTTTCGCCCTTTTTTCTATTAAAACAATTAAATAAATTTCAAAATTATATTTATTTATGTTTTATATTTAAGAATATTTATAATAATAATAATAATAATTTCCCTTAGAAATTAATTGTCAACCTTATCTACAGAACATATATTATGGGAAACTTATTTTTTTAAAAATTTCGCCTAAAGTGTAGACTTACTAAATTCAAATTCGTTCGTCGTAATGAAAAATTCCTTTTTGGAAAAATTTCATTCAATAGAAATAGTAATCGAAAATTTTAATTCGAAATAAATTAAAAAAACTTTTAGCCGAATTCGGCTTCTAATGTCAAATCACCTGAGAAATAAAATAAAAAAAAAAATTTTTTTTTATATAATAGACGCGACAAAAAATAATTTTAAAGAATAAAGAAACTCTTGTTTTGATGGTTGAGTATAACAATTGTTTTATAGATTGAATTAAATTTTGCTGACTCATTATTAAATATATATTTTTTTTTTGCTTCTTATTTAATGCATCATAGAAAGTACAGGAAGATTATATTTACAGTTATGCAAATAAGAGAGGATGTGTAGATTACAATAAATTTCATACCATAATTTGAATCAATTGTCATCAAAAATTGCCAATCTCTCGATTATTTCGATCTCTTTAAAAGTTTAAACAGTAAAAATGTAATTTCAAAAATATTTTTTTAAAATTCTATTTTATAAAAACCTATTCTATTTTATAAACCTATAAAGGTTTTATTTATGTATATTTATGTTTTACTTATATTATATTATATTATTATTATTATTATTATTATTATTATATTATAATAATTATAATTATTATATCATTATTATTACTAATATCATAAATAATAATATTAATAATTATTATTATTATATACAATAAATAGAATATTTTATGTAAATATCATTTTATTGAAAATGTTTATCGCTTTGTAAGTCTGTTTCTTATATTTAAGTAAATAAATGAAAGTATTGCTACCTGCAATTTTTTTAATTATTTTTTTATCCACTTTTTTCGAATTTCTTTCTTTTTCTAAAACAATTTTTAAACATTTTTCTAAAATTATATGTTTGTTTATAGAATATAAAATAATAAAAACAGATATTTTTAGAAAAATGTTTATTTAAAATTTTTTTGGAAAAATTGTAGAGAAACTCGAGTCTATAGGTATGCATTTAAAATAAGAATAGAACAAAAACGATAGAAAATGTAAACTATTTTTTAATTGACTAAAGGAAAAAAAATGGAATTTCCCTTTAAAATTTAAAACATCGTTAAAATACTTAATACACTGTGTAAATGAAGTTAAATAGAAGTGTATTTGACTAAATCTAAAATTAACTATGTATATACATTTACAAGCTTTGAATAGAAAGCTGAGATCTATATATTATAAAATCTAAAAGCATGCTAAAATTTAACTCTCTAAATTATTTTTATTTTTCTTTATAGAGACTACTTTTTTTATAATTATTATCATTTTCGAATAAAATTTTCGATATTAAAATATTTACTTTTTATCATCATAGCAATTTCCTTTTGTTTTCCATAAGCAAACGATAATTATAATAATTTTAATATTTATTTATTTAAAAAATAATATTTAATTATTTATTAATAATAATAAATTATAATTATAAATATTATAAATTATATATATTATAATATAATTATATAGGATCCTTCATGAAATTTCATAATTTAAAAACTCAAAATAAAATATTCTGCCTTTTCGATTACAAGAACAAAAAAAACTAATTATTTAATCCATTATTTATTTAACTGAATACCTAATGTAAATCCTAAATAATTAAAAAAAAAAATTTTTTATAAATACCTTTAATAGAAGAAGAACTTTTTTGTTTATTTGGGATGATTGTCGCTGCTCGTCGTACAATTGGAACCTTTCTAGTTGCCGATGGACTTTTTTCTGCAAAAAAAAAAGTAATTTAGTTAAAATTTTTAAATTTAATGTAAATATAGTAAAAATTTTTTTTTTAAATTTAAATATAAAAAAAATATCAATCACATGTTTATTTCTATTAACATTTAAGTAATTTTGTATTCCAATCAAATAAATTTTAATTGAACCAAAATAATTTTAGTATTTAAAGCAAATAACATTTAATAAGAAATTATTTGGTACAAATAAATATTTATTTGACAATCGACAAGTATAATTGTTTCTTTGAATCGAATACATTTTTTTCATTGTCTCTTTGTATAAACTTTTATATAAAAAAACAAAAAAAAATTATTTTTCAGACCAAAAATTAAAATTTCTACTTTTAAAATTTTTTTTTAATTTTAAACTTTCAAAAGTTTTACATTTTTGAAGGAAAAAACTTTTAATTTATTCTATTCAATAAAATACATATTTTTTATAATAATAAAAATAATAATATAAAATACTAATTACTAATTAATTAAATTATACCTTGGATGTTAAATTTTCATTAATAACTAGAAAATCCCCAATAAATTCACACACACACAGATTAAACAATATAATAACAATTAAGTGTAAAATTTTCACACGCCAGGAAAAAAATTTCTTAAATGGTGAAGGAATGAAATTTTCCTTGTTAGTGCGAGAAATCCCACAGATGGAAACAGACTGACAAACATTTGCAACAACCTCAGTAAACCCCCCAAAAAAGAGGGGTCATTTAACCATAGGAAGTGGAGACCCGACCGATTTAAAGTCAACAAACTCCTCAAAAATTTGCCTTTTGGGTATATTTGCTGTACTTATGGTCGTCGAGCAGTAAAACATTTCGTCTCGTTATGTATTTTTAAAGAAAAAAAAGAAGTAGAAAAATTATTTTTCAAAAAAAAATTACAATTTCTACTTTAAAAAAATTTTCTTTTTTATTTTTAAACTTTCAAAAGTGTTACACTTTTGAACGAAAACAATTTCAATTTATTCTATTCAAATACATATTTTATTGTTTATTAAATAATAAATGTTATAAATAAATAGTATATTAATTAAAAAAAAAAAAAAAAAAAAAAAAAAAATCGTTAGTCTAATAATTACTATTATCAAACATTTTATTTATTTATTGACTTTGAATGGGATAAACAAATTTAAAAAAATAATTATTGTTTTACTATTATTTTTATTATAATAATTATTATTAACAATGAATAGTAAAATAAAATTCATTGTTTTATTTTTTTAGAATTAAAAATAGTTTAGAGAAGGAAATTGCAAACTTTGTTTTAATTACGATTTTATGTTATAAATAGTAATTTAAAAAAAAGTTTGCAGTTTCCTTTTCCACAAAGAAAAGAAAAAAAAATAAATAGAGACATTTACTGAAGAAATTATATTAAAATTTCACCCCGAAAAATAATTAAAGTTTCTCAATAATATTTCTCGTTAAACGCTTTTTTGCTGACATAAAAATTTTAAAAGAAAAAAAAGAAATGATTTCTCTCATTTTTCTTAAAAATTTAATTTAAACCGCAGTAATTTAATGGTTAATAACTATTATTGAAAATTGAAAATTTCCGTTCCGTTAGATATGGGAGGCGAAAAAAAGAGTGTAAACTCGACACTATTTTAAAGAGAGAACAATAAAGATTTCACCTTCACGGAAATGCTAATGCACTGTCACGAATAGTTTTTTTTTCTTTATCTAAATGAATCCCTCTTGAGAACCTACTTTTGCAACTTTACTTGACGCACAAGGTTTAAATAATTTGTTTCAATTTTGTTTTTGTTTTTTTGTCTTTTTATATATAGTCACTTAAAAAATCGAAAAGTTATATTTTGGTTTTAACAAAATTTTTTTCTGTAATTAATAATTAATTTTAATTATTTATTTTTATATTATTTTTTATCATTTATTATTTATTTTATTTTTCAACTCTACTTTTAAGGGCATAATGGTTCAAATGCCCTTAATTAATTAATTAATTTATTTATTTATTTATTTAGAAAACAATATAATTTTATTTTTTTTTATTTTAAATTTTACTTTTTTTATATTATTTATTACTTTTTAATTTTGAAAAAATTATATTAATTCAATATTAATATTTTGAGTATTATAAAAGAATTAATATTGAAATTTTTATAATAAAAATAGAAAAAGAAAAAATTGGATAAAAATGCTGGTAGACATGGCAATTGATAAAAGTAAATATCGTTCTAAAGTGGGATTTTCCTTTTGGCGACTGAGTGTGAACAATAAAAAGGAGAAGAAAGGATACGAGCGACATTTTTGAATACCTAACACCAGGTGCTGTAGAAATGACAATGTGCGTCTCCTTCCCTGCCAGGTAGTCATTTTATTTACTTTTCAATAGAGATTTTAATAGAATCTGTAATAAATTTTTCTCGATTTTTCCAAGGTGTTCATAAAATCTGCCGGTCAAATTTTTTTCTCCTTTTTATACTATTACTACTGCTGTTATCATTATTATTATTTATTTTTATTATTATTTTATTATTATTATTATTATTATTATTATTATTATTATTATTATTATTTCATTTTTAATATTGTTATTATTTTTTATTAATAAATAATATTTGTTGATAATAATTACTATTTATAATTATTAATATTATTATTATTATTCTTATTACTACTGTTTTTATATTATACTTTTTAGATAATAATAAATAATATTTTATGAATGCGGCGTAGCTGTGCGGTCTGAGTGTAAGATTTGCATCATTAGAATCCGGGGTTCGAGTCCCCTTGGAGGGAGAAATTTTAATTTTTCTGTTACATTTTTTAATTTCAAAAATATGAGCTAGAAAATATTGTAAAAAATACTGTTGTTAAAAATTAATAATAGTAGTAATAATAATAATAATAATAATTTTTTCCACATCAGAGTAAAACAATATTTTTTAACTAAATTAATTTTTTTATGAAGGAAAAAAAAATTGATTAAATGATTCAAGAATAAAAGGTAATAAAATAAATTTTCCCTTATATTATTGCTGCGAGAAAACTAAAATTAGTCAGCTTTTAAATTAAGAATCATATAAATTTCACGACTTTTAAGAAAATAAAAGCGTTTAAATTTAGAAAGGTTATTAAATTAAGCTTTTTATGAATACATATAGACGATGCCTAATGAAATACAAACTATATAATATATGAGAAAATTCTATAAATAATTCTCTATCTTAAAAAAAAAAAAAAAAAAAAAAAAAAAAAAAAAAGACAAAAAATTTATATTTTATGGCAAAATAATTTTTCTTTGTTTCTTAATAATAAAATAAACTGACTTACAAAAGAGTATACTCTTACAAAAAGGGGGAAAATAACATTCTTTTTTTAAAAAAATAAATTTTATAATGAAAAATAATAAATATTTAAATATAGAAAACAAAAAATAAAAAAATAGGATAAAAATTTTTTTTTGAAAAATATATCCTAAAAATGGATTTTGATTATATAGAAAAGAAGAGACGTAACCTTGAAGAAAGGAGAAAGAACGAAAAAGGAAAAAAAGGGCGAAAAACTTGTTTAAAAAAATAAATCGAATTTGATGTTGAAAATAATTAAACAGACAAGTGTAATTGTTTATATGCTTAATGGCTTCGACGAAAAGAGGGGACGTTAGACGGCTGGAGACCATATACTTCCGGTTAGTTACCCGTTACAACTGACCAGCTTTATGCGAATAAACACATTCTGTCTACTGTGAATAAGATTATTTTGCAAAAATAATTGAATATTTCATATTTATGCTTCCCCCATCCCCCTCCAAAATCAAATTTTCCAAATATAGAATTTGAAATAAAAAAAATTTATGTAATTTTACTTTTTATATAATAATATAATATTATTATTATATTTATATAATATTTATTATATTATATTATAATTATATTACAATATTATATATTTAAATTAATATTTTGTATTAATTAATATTTTTAATTATATAAAATTAATATTTTATTTTTAAATAATAATATTTAAATAATATAATAAATATATTATTTAAATTAATTGGCATTTATTTTACATTAATATTTATTTATTTTTATGAAAAAAAAACTTACCCAAATTAATAGTTGGAGGATCGAGACACGTTTTCTTTGCTTCATAACTATTTGTACGTGAAACCTGATTACTTCTTCCATTTACTTGTCTCCTCGTTTGATTATTCGTTGGCGGTGATCTCTCTGAAAAATAAAAACAAATATTTTTATATTATTTTTTTGTCGCAGAACTAATCAACGAATACGATTATTTTCATACTGTTTTTTTTTATTTATAAAATACAATTTATATTATACTTTTATTTAAATAATTAATATTCGAATAATAATTATAGAAAATATTTATAGCGAAACTTAATGTAGTGAATAATTTTTGTAATTCTAATTTGTTTAAATAATTCTTCATTATTATTAAATTATTATTATTATTATTATTATTATTATTATTATTATTATTATTATTATTATTATTATTAATTATAATTATTATATTAAAATTATTATTATTTTAGTTTTAAACTGTAATTCTCATTAAATTTTTTCGTGCCTCTAAGAATTCAACGTAGCTGTGTGGTCTAAGAGTATAATTCGAGCCACTAAAGTCCGGGGTTCGATTCCCGTTGGGGGAAGAAATTAGAATTTTTCTGTTACATTTCTTAATTAAAAAAAAAATTTAAATTAACAAATTCTGTTGTTAAAAATTAATAATAATGATAATAATAAGAAGCAGAAAATAAAAAAGTAGTAATAAGGATAATAAAAATAATAGTAAAATAAAAATAGTAATGATAATGATAATAAAAATAGTAATATTAATAACAATTATAATAAAAAAATAATAATAATATTAAAATTGAGTTTTTATTTAAATAAATGAAAAAAAATTTATTTCCAGTTAAAAAAAAAATTTTTTTTTAAATATTCAGAGAAGGTAAAAATTTATCCCCGTTACAAATATTTGAATCGCGAAAGCCCCACCCTTTTAGTTCCATTTTCAAGATAGGTGGAAGGATCGATGACCCTTTTCTATTTGCAATTCCTATATTTAGAAATTCCTCCTTTTCCTCATTAATAACGCTTCAATAAATACTTTCAATTAATAAAAACAAAAAAAAAATTCAATTCCATTGAAAGTTACATCAACTAACTAACCTTTTAAATGAATTAATATTAATTATCGAATAAACTCCAAAAAAATTTCTTTTTCATAGAATTTTTTCAAAATTAATTTTAAAAAAATAAACATTCATAAAATATAATTAGTAAAAGTAAGCAAATAAATATCTTAAAAGTAAATAGAAAAAATAAAATAGCTGTAAAAATGTAAAAAAAAATGTAAAAAAATGTAAAATTTATTTTTTAGTGATTTAAATTTAAAGTTTTTTAAACAAAATTTGAAGTTCACTCAAGTATAAAATTTTTATTGTCAACCTTAATTAAATTCAATTTTCAAAGGCAGAGAAAGAGAGAGATGAAAAAGAACAATAACCTATTAAGGACAACTAAATTGAAATCAATGACTGTGTAAATTTTTGGTGAACACACCTTCGTAGGTGCTTATAAATAAAAAGACAAGAGTCTCACTGTATTGAATAATTACAAAATTGTATAATTAATTTATATCCCATCTCAACAAGAAATTAGTTATTTATTTATTATTTTTTTTTTATTTTACTCCAACGTATTGTATTAACTTTTTTTTACGTATTTTTTTCCTACGCCTAAAATTTTTACTTTTCATCACACTCCTAATTTAAAAAAAATAAATTAATTAATTAAAAGAACAATTAAAAATGAATAGAAAATATTTTATATAAAAAAAATTCTATACAGTCGAACCTGTCAGAATGCAAACCTAAAAATTTTTTTTTTATATTCAAAAATATCCAACAAGAATTGTTTTCAATTAGTTCCAGAATATTGTAAAAAATATTACAAATTAATTAAATTATAAAACAATTTTTTGAAAAATTGTTTACTGTACGTGATCAAATTTTTAAAAATCTAGTTGCATTCCGACAGGTTTCACTGTATAATAAAAAAATTCTATATAAAACAAAAAAAATAGTAAAATTAAAATAGATAATAATAAAACCAAATAGTAAACTAAACTAAACTTGCAACTAAAATAGTAGATAAATTATTCGACGAAGAGGAAATCAATTTTTGAATCAAAATTTCCCACCTAATTTCAATTATAATTTATCCCATTCTTCGAAAATGAACCTTGAAAATTGCCTCCACTCAACTGTCGTAGACGACAATTTTAAGTCTTCGCGTCTCATTTCTCCTTTTAACGTTCTAATTCTAAAGTTATTTGCGTTCCAGCATTTCTATTTTTATCGATATATATATATACACCTATAAATTGAATAAAGCAATGTCATGACGAGAAGAAAAATATTTTTTTACATAAAATAAAAAAAAGAATAAAATTTAATTTTACATTATATAAAAAAACGATAAAATAAAAAATTTTCACTTTAAATATAAAAATTTCAAAATTCCAAAATTGGATCCAAAGAAAGTAAAAAAAAACTATTTCAACTCATCAAGTGTCAATTGCGGGTCCTTCTGAAGAAGCCGGGCAATAAAAAAAAAAAAAAAAAAAAAATGGAAAGAACATGTTGAACATATTTTGCAATACCTATAGACGTATATATATTTATGCTACATAATACGAGAGTCGATTCTGAAGAAGGAACAAAATCTGGGTCAACTGCTTTCGACCAGTCCTTCCACGTGTTCGGACCGAGAGGATCGTTGGACTCTATATTAAGTTCCACACACGTGCTGTGTTGTGCGAGGGGTAGTCTCAATTTCATATTATTTCTATATCGCTAATTCTGCCCAGTCTTTTGATAAATTCCATACAGATTATACACTCGCTAAATGTGTATAATATCCATTTTTCCTCATTTCAGTCTATTTTCTTCGTTTTTCAATTTTTTTTCTTCCTTTTCTCCACTTTTTTCATTTTTTTTTTTCGAGTAAAGAAAATATTTTTTTAGCGCCAGGTTATTTTTTTAATAATCACTTTTCCACTGTTTGTAAATTCAATTCTTCTCATGAATAATAAAAATGAATTGAATTTCCCAGGAATTTAATTATTTGGGAATTTAATTCAAATTAGAATTTGCATAAAATTAGTCGAGAGAATTGAATTATTTTTGAAAAATTTGTATAAAATTCTTCGTAAGAATTAAATTATTTTTATAAATATTTGAATTCTTTCTTGAATAATAAAATTCGTTGAAAGAATTCAATTTATTAGCAGGTGAAGAAAGAAATATGAACTAATGAATTTTAATACTTGACTCAAAAAGGTACTCGAAGCAAAAAATTGTAGGTTATGTTTTTTTTTTACTTTTGAACTGAAGAAAAGATTGACTCTCACGAAGGAAATTATTTAAATTTCAATTGAATTTAAAATCGTCAATAAATATTAGTTTCGATTTCATAAAAATTAAATGTACAACACGAATAATAATGGTAATAAAATGCGATAATAAATTACGATCATTTTTCTTCTTCGGTCGACACTGCTAGTAACTGCGCATGCGCCACTCTAATCTCTCTATTGATAGAAATTGGCGCGATTATTTAAAATACTCAAATGTAAAAAAATGTCATTCGACATCAAATATTAAGTATTTTTGGAATAATTTTAAAAATTCTCACCTAAACCTCTTTTTGAGAGCGAGGAGTTAACGAAAACTTCCTCAAAAAAATAATTTACAATAAAAAAATAAATATTTTATAGAACAAGACAGTGACAAAAGTGATGGGACAAGTGATAAAATTTCACAAGTGCGGTTATTAAATTAACAAAAATATTGTATCTTTTTACGAATTTAAGATTTTTATTTCTATTTCCTATAATAATGGAACCATATATCGTACCTCTTTTAAAGCTGCCAAGTCGCATTTTCGAATCCCTGACAAAATCATTCCGAAGACTCGTGGTCCTCCCCTTAGATCCTTGTTGACCCATTTTGAATAAATTTTTTTTCCAAAAATATATATTTTCTAAACGAATTTTGTTTTTCACTAATCACTAGCCACTAATAGCCATTACCGTGACAATTTTTCAATGTCCGGTACCGTGAATAAAATATTTTTTCTTCTTCTCCTCTCTCTAAACACAAAGTTTGCACCTCTTGTACGGTTCATTCTCATCTCGATGAAGAGTTCTTTAACATCATGTTACGTACTTCCTTGGTTCCAAGTTCCAGACATGATTTGCATATCATTTTACTATCTGATCTGTGCGAAGAAATTGCTATACACGTTTTGAATTTGCAAGTGCTATTTTATTCCATTATTTTTTGCAAAAAAAAAAAAAGAAAAAAGAAATGGAAAAACCCGTTTCAGAATATTGAAAAGTATACCGTTGTTGAAAATAGTTTTCTTAAAGTAGAAATTTTTGATTTGAAAATTTTTTCTAAAATAGAGGTTTTGTAAATTTATATTGCTAACTGGATAACTGGAATTTTGTTCTTATTTCTAAGAATAAATGAGAACTAAATGTTTAATGGAAGAGCATAACCCAATACTTTTTAAGACGACTTCAAGTATTTGGTTATTAAAGAAGTTATTCCTAAACGAACCCAATGGATTATTAAATTACAGATCTCAATTCATAGACTTGTGTCAATTGAAACTAAATGGCATTTAATTGCATTGAGAAAGATCCGAACAATTTAAAAATTCGAACCAAAAAAACCAGGGGAATCACAAAATAGCAATACAACAGTGCAAAAATTACCAAACAGTATCACAACAATTCCAAAATTAGAAAAAAGAATTTAAAACTCTAATTTTCGTATAAAAAATTAAAAATTTTTGAATGCGGTATTCAAATCTATTTTTAGTATTCTTATAGTATTATAAAGTATTCGAAGAGGAATACTATTAAAGAAGTTGATAAAGAAAAAAAATCCCTTTTCTATGAGTGGCGATGATAAAAGTGTACATACACTTTATCCATGAGAGAATATTCGAATATATAAAATGATAAATAAGACATCTTAAGAAACCATGTGGCACTTCTTATTACGGACTTTATTGCTAGTTGAATAGCACACACCAAGTGAAGCAATATTTCTATACACGTATAAATCTTATAAGATGAAACATTTTCCAGAAATGAGAACTTGATTTAAATTTACTTTTATTTTTGTATTTATAAGAAAACGTGTTTTAAAGTCTGTTACTTTTACTCTTTATTGAAGCATTACCAGAGGAATTGGACGATTTCTAATTACTCTTACTTGATTACGTATTGGCAACATTTAACAATTTTCGTCTATAAAGACTGTAGAAGTCAAATTTAACCATAACTGTTAAAATTTAACTGTATCTATCAAAATTTAACCATATCTTTCAGAATTTAACCATAAATATCAAAATTTAACCATAACTGTTAAAATTTAACTGTATCTATCAAAATTTAACCATATCTATCAGAATTTAACCATAACTATCAAAATTTAACCATAATTATCGGAATTTAACCATAACTATCAAAACTTAACCGTAACTTTCAGAATTTAGCCATAACCATCAAAATACAACCAAAATTATCACAATAACTATATAACTATCAAAGTTTGTCCCCAACTATCAGAATTTAACCACAATTGTCAAAATGGACTCAAAAATTTAACTATAACTAACAAAATTTAACTACAATTATTAGAATTTAACCATAACTGTCAAAATTTACTCTTAACTATCGGAATTTGGCCACAACTATCAGAGTACAACTAAAATTATCACAATAACTATAACTACCAAAGTGTGGCCCCAACTATTAGAATTTAACCACAACTGTCAAAATGAAATAAAAAATATAAAAATTTAACTATAACTAACAAAATTTAACCATAATTATTAGAATTTGACCATAACTATCAGAATTAAACCACAACTATCAAAATTTAACCACGCAACTATCAAAATGCAACGAAAAATATTATAACAATGACTATAACTATCACAATTTAATCATAACTACATGTACGTTCAACAATAACTATCAGAATTTAACCATAACTATCAAAATGCAACCAAAATTTATATGACAACTATAACTATCAAAATTTAACCACAACTATCAAAGTTTAACCATAACTATCATAATTTGACCATAACTATCAGAATTTGACCATAACTATCAGACTTTGACCATAACTATCAGAATTTGACCATAACTATCAGAATTCAACCATAACTATCAGCATTTATCCATAACTATCAAAATGCAACCACGACTACTAGAGTTTAACCATAACTACCAAAATACAACCAAAATTCTAACAATAACTGTAAAAATAAAAATCCAACCATAAAATACAAAAATAATTAAAAATTCAGAAAAAAGAGATAATTGAGAAAGATGCAAAAACCAAAAATTTCTTTCAACTCTTCTGAACATGAGGTTTGGTTCCCGGTTCTGGTAATTACAAGCTAAAGAAAAAAAAATCCAAAACCGATAATAATAATTTTCGTATAGCAGTAAAT
Organism: Leptopilina heterotoma; assembly: GCF_015476425.1. Classification (NCBI taxonomy): domain Eukaryota; kingdom Metazoa; phylum Arthropoda; class Insecta; order Hymenoptera; family Figitidae; genus Leptopilina; species Leptopilina heterotoma. Next base: position 1,533,060 of record NW_025111078.1, on the reverse strand, counting down.
ACAGCGATGAAGGGGAACCAGTTTTCAAAAGTGGAAACTGTTTGTGTTAAGTAAGAAAATACACAATGTGCTTACAAGAAAGTCGTCACACTGAAAAGTAGCTGACATCAATTTTGCTTCGGTCTCACTTTATATAAAAGAATTAGATCGAGGTAACGCGATGTCTATTTGGAAGATAATTGTCCTTATTGTGAAATTTACCACTACCACTACTACTACCACTACTACTAAATAAATAAATTTAAAAACTAAACTCTGCATTTCGCCTGAATTTTAAAACCGTAAATAAGTCCATAAAATTTTGGCTTGTACCAAACATTCTTTATGGACACACTTTTATATTTTTCTTTCGTCTCAGGATCTTCTGAAGAATCAAAAATTACTCAAGTTTTTCTATTTTTTTTTTCTTTAGGTGCCAATAAAACTGATTTTTCTTTTTTTTCAAGCATTTTTGGATCCTAAACAAAAAATATCAAACTTTAGACAATTTTTGATCCAAACTGAAGTTTGGATCAAAAATTGTCTAAAGTTTGATATTTTTTGTTTAAAGTCTAAATTCCTGTTACAATTTTTGTTTTAGGTTCGCTTTGTTTTCATTCTCAAATCATTCCGAATTGTGAACCACATTTGAAAAATGACTTTGATTGCCTGACTTTGATTTCTAAATAAAAAAAACCGATTTTTCTAATTGGGGTTCAGATTTGGATCAAAAATTGCCTAATTGCCTTTTTTTCTTCGTCCCCATTCTTATCTGGGGTTTCTAATGGTGAATCAGGTTTGGATTGTTGAGAATTGCAAACTCTGACAAAAAAAAAGTGTCAATTTACAGCATTCGCAATTTTTTTTCCCCCGAATTTGCTTCTACCATGTCCGTAAAAATGACGAAAGTCGAAAATAGCAGTTTTCAAATTCAGGTGAAGCGAATTCAGTGAACGAGGTCGAAAGGGGTCTAAAGACGTCCACATTCAACAAGTGAAACTTCCGTTTGGCGTGCAATTAAGACATTAGGTTCGATGGTTCAACAGGTTCCGCAACATGTTGCAAAGCTTTTCGAAGCATTCAAAGGCAACTATTCTTTTTGGCAACTATTCTTTTTTTCCAGGAGCAGAACTTTTATTCGGAACTGAACTTCTATTAGTGGAACCATTAGGATCCGAACTTTTCTCATTGGAACGATTGGGGTCCGAACTTTTCTCATTGGAACGATTGGGGTCAGAACTTTTCTCAGTGGAACAATTGGGATCCAAACTTTTCTCAGTAAAACAATTAGGATCGGAGCTTTTCTCAGTAAAACAATTAGAATTGGAGCTTTTCTCAGTAGAACAATTAGGATCCGAACTTTTATCAACGGAACAATTAGGACCCCAACTTTTCTCAGTAGAACAAATAGTAACCGAACTTTTCTCAGTAGAACAATTAGGATCGGAACTTTTCTCAGTGGAACAATTGGGGTCCGAACTTTTCTCACTAGAACAATTGGGGTCCGAAGTTTGATCAACGGTACAAGTGGGACCCGAACTTTTCTCACTAGAACAATTAGGATCGGAACTTTTCTCAGTAAAACAAACCTTAGGGAACAAAAATTTGAGAGCACAAATCACAAGCACAACACGTACGCGAAGATAAAGATGAGTAAACCACAAGCACTGCAGTGTTGAAGAGCACGTGGTCGTGTCACGAATACACCTGTTCGATATGGCCTCGGTTGGGACAACAGTAAACCCAGTGCGCGCACTGGAGGACCTCAAACGACTGCTTCAAGAAACCGGGAACTATCTCGAGCGAACGAGTCGATATACCCAGGAGGAAGAGTGATGCCGGAAATAACCCCATGCCGTAGTTCAGTGCCGTTGACCCTGCTTGATCTCTCTCTCACTCTTGAGGGTCCCAACATCAGGACATGTTTTACCTCTTCTTCTTCTTCTTCTTCCTTCTCCTCCTCATTCCCTTTATTCCCCTCCCCATAAATCCTTCTATTATCTCCACAAATTTAAATCCTTCCAAAAAAATTTATCAACTTTCTAAATGAAAAAAAAAAAGAAAATTAAAATTAAACCGCCACGACGGTACCGACCAAACTCTGCGAACCGACAACACCAAGAGGGGAATATATAAAATACAAAAAAGAAGAAGAAGAAGAAGAAGAAGAAGAAGAAGATGATGATGGGAAAAAAAGAACGACCAGGATGAATAGGCGCGCGCAGAATGAGTAACCGAAGTGTATTCACGAGCTACGACGAGAACAACCGAGGTGTATTTTCTCTTGTTATAAACCCGGTGCACGGATGGATGGATTCTTTACACACCAAACGGAATCGAAGGAATGAGGAGAGAGAATATATGTCCATGAGTTTGTTATACTCTGGATTGTGTTCTGTCCTTTCACGTGCAGAGATAGAGAGAGAGAGAGAGTGAGAGAGAGAGAGAGAGGCCCAATGGCGACAAGAAGAGGGGCAAACGTGGGCCTTGGAGACCACAAAAGAAGATGTATTTTATTCAGCTTATTTTAAGATTTTTTTCAAAAAATTTACTTTTTGGCTTCATCATACTGAAGAATATTTGTAGCCGAAAATTTAAGTACTGCTTAATTATGTTAAGCAGTACTAACATTATGTTCGCATTATGTTCGTTAATTATTCATTCAAACTTCAACTACTGTTCCATTATGTTCAATTATTATTTATTAATAGAGAAAAGATGTCTTTTATTCTTGTGCCCTACTGTCCACAAGAATAAATAAATAAATAAATGTGTCCAGTAGGGCACAATAATTAAAAAAAAATCTCTTTTCTCCATTATAAATAGTTAAAATAAAGGGGTATTTGCACTTCATATATTATTATTTATTAATATCATAAAATAAAATTTTTAGCAGTAAGCTTACTGCAACATTACACTGACAGGCTTCGCACTCATCTACTGAAACCTACTATTTACTACTTTTTCTACGTTATACTACTGATTGGATACTTTCTTTAGATTTCAGTCACTAAAAGCTACTATTTCTGTTTTTTTAAAGTAAAAAATACTTTAAAAAAACTAAGTAATAATAACTAAATAATAATAATAATAATAACTAAATACTTTAAATTCGCCAATACTAGAAATCAAAAAACTATTCTCAAAAATTATAATCAAATTCTTTAAAACGATTCAATTTTATTTTCAGAAAATATTCGAAATTCAATTTTCAATATCTAGTATATTTTCATAAAATTTCGCAAAAAATTTCAATTATTTAAAAAAAAATTAATAAAATTCAATTATTGTCATAAATAATAAAATTTCCACAGGAATTCAATTAATTTAGAATAGAAACAAATTTCAAAAAAATCAATTATTTAACAAAATTTTCATACAATTCTTCACAATTCTTCAATTACTTTCACTAATAATAGCATTTTTTCATGGAAATTCAATTTATTAAAAAAATTTTTGATAAAATTCTAAGCAAGAATTCTATTATTTTCGTAAATAATAAAACACATTGAAGAATTTCAATTATTTTCAAATATTTTAAAATTGTTCGAAAGAAATCAATTAATTTAAATACAATTTTAATTAAATTTTTTTGAAATAATTCAACTATTTTTTTTTAGATTTTTATAAAATTCTTCCCACGAATTCTATTATTTACGTACATAAATAATTTTTCAAAAAAAAATTCAATTATGTTCGTAAATAATAAAATTATTGACGAAAATTCAATTATTTTGAGGCATTTTAATAAAATTCTTTGCAAAATTCAATTATTTTCATAAATATCAATATTCATCGCAAGAATTCAATTATTTTTAAAAGCAGTAAATTTCTTTTTGGAAATTCAATTATTTAAAAAAATTCTAATAAAATCGTTCGTAAGAATATTCAATTATTTTCATAAATAATAAAATGCTTTTTAGGAATTCAATTATTTCAAAAAATTTTAATAAAATACCACACAGACATTCACTTATTGTCAAAAATTTTAATAGAATTCTTTGTAAAATTTAATTATTTTAAAAAACTTTTCGCAATTCAATGATTTTCAATATTTACTATTTTCATAAAATTTCCAAACAGAATTCAATTATTTAAAAAAATGTTTGTAAAAATCTTCGTAAGAATTCAATTCTTTTCATGAATAATAAAAATGAATTGAATTTCTCAGGAATTCAATTCTTTAAATTAGAATTTGCGTAAAATTAGTCGAAAGAAGTGAATTATTTAAAAAATTTTATAAAATTCTTCGCAAGAATGAAATTACTTTTTATAAATATTTAAATTTGTAGAAACAAAAATTCTGATTCTTGTATTTATAAAGCATATATTGCTTATAAAAAAAAACAAGAATTAATAAAAAAAATATTCCTGATGTCTTATTTCAAAAAATAAGTAATAAAGCGTTACTGAATCTTTTAAACGATGACTTATGGTAAACATCTTAAAATACTGCTCTCCTATGGTTGACTGACTCTCTTTACTCTCCAGATGCCTTGTACTGAACCTTGAAGTTAGGGAGGGTCACGGACTGATTGGAATTCGAAAGGGGTCGTCCTTACAGTGTCGTAAGTCGTAACTGTTACTGGGATGGGATATACATATATGTATATCGAACGAGTCGCGAACAAGGGCGACCGGAAGGAGTCCATGTAAAAACTTTTTCATCGATATTATCGAGCCGTTTGAGAGGAGAATTTTTTTTCACCTATACAAAAAAGAACCTACCCTTTCTTGTAGCTTTTTTTTCTATCTTCCCTACTGAATGTTAGGTAAATTTTTCTAAACGCTTCTTTAACGGAAACATTTCCATTTTTCTAATTCAAAATTTTGAGTCAAATCTGCATTATCTGAGTTGTCTTAAAGGAAAAAAAAAAAAATTATCCTGTTGGCCTTCGTGCTCCTCAGGGTCAGTTTGACCTTCCTGGTATAATGTGAACAATCCCTGCGCCGAAATTCGCTGGCAGTTTTTGACAATGATTTTTTTTTTTTTTGATCATTTACAATGATCTTCCCTAACAGCTATGATCATAATTAACATTTATTTTTTATTATAATTATTTCCCAAACTGTATTTTCGAATCTTGAAGTGTTCCAAAAATTCCCAGACATCTTTTCTATTCGGTAATAATTTTTTTAATAGCGAATAAATTTTTTCCCAACTAATTTTCTCTTCCGTGCGTTCTCATTTGTGATATCAACTGCAGTATAGAACAACCTGTTTCTTCCCTCGCGTGTTACTCTTTCCTCGTTTTATAACAAAAGCTAGATATATACATATATATAAAAGTATCACGGAAGAGGAGACTGGAATCCATAAATAGTTAATGAGCAATTAACAAAAAAGGCATATCATTTTGCGAGACGCTTCGCTTAACAAACATATTATCAATCATTAAATTTCTAATATCTATAGTTTTGTGTGACGGGGAGAGAAAGAGAGAATAAAAAAAAAATTAATCATTACAAATAAGTTACCGCAGTTTTCTCCTCTTTTATATTTGCCGTTAGGTAATTTATAATCGTGTCAGGTTTTACCGGCTTAGGATTATATTGTGGCACGTTGGATAAAAAAACCTTTTTTTTCAATTTTTTTTTTCTTTACGCGAACAAAAGGGATTTTTTTGTGGTCATGTTATTTTTGACTGTTGCCCGCTGTTGCCGGAAGCGATGACTAATAAAGAAACCGCGACCAAAAAAGACAAACAAACAAAACTTATCATCCATGAAAATTTACACGAAAAATTCTTCCATGAAAAAATAATTCCACTTTTTAAAAGTTAATACTTTATTGAAATTTCTCTCTAAAAATTTAGTATCACCAGAGAAAAGTATCTGTCATTAAAAAAAATTCCAGGGGTAAATTGCAATTTAGCACTGCATGAAATACAATATTTCTTTGAAATGAGTTCATAAAATGAAATAAAGGAATATATATCTATACAATCTAATCTTTTTTTTGAACGTGAATAGTTTAAAGAGTTCTCAAGTTACGCCAATGATGTTTAAAATTATGTTTGAGGTGCGATATTCCCCTTTACCTTTAAATTCCTAACATCCTGTGGGTGGTATTAAACCTTGGAGCAAGTTTTCTCATGTGCTTTAATATCGCCGGGAACTATCTAATAGGCTAGAAAATGCTTTTGTATATTACCAAGAACACCTACTAAAGTATTTAGAACGATAATACATTTACAAATATAATATATGATCCAGTATTTTCGAAACTATTATTATCCTATCTTTATTGCTTGCATTATCTTTAGAATTTCATATAGGGAAATATTATTATAATTATAACAAAGTTCATCTAGTTTCAAATTTAATTGCTTTGTAATTTTTTTTTCTCTTTAATTACATAGAAAAACTATTTTTGCAGATTATTTACTTCGAAATAATCTGCAAAAAATGTTCTTATCTTATTAATCTAACGAAAAACAGTACAAAAAAACTGTTTTCTAAAAATTTTAGTCTTTATATTGAATCTGCCTTTTTGAATTTTTAAAATCTAGTATCAGATTTGTAATCAGCGACTGCAAAAACCCCCGGGTAACAAGTTTCAAGCCAATTAGTTTATTTTTTTAAGATTCGGTCGCCATATTGGATCCGCTATTTTGAATTTTGAAAATCTGATATCAGATTCGTAACCAGCGACCCCAAAAACCCCCGAGTAACAATTTTAAAGCTAATCTGTTGAATTTTTAAAAACTCGGCCGCCATATTGGATCCGCCATTTTGAATTTTGAAAATCTAACATCAGAAACGTAATTAGCGACCCTGAAAACCCCAAAGTAACAATTTTTAAACAATTCCGTTGAGTTTTTGAAAATTCGATTACCATATTGGATCCGCCATTTTGAATTGTCAAATTTTGACATTAGATTCGTAACCAGCGACCCCAAAAACCCCCGAACAACGATTTTTAAGTAATTGCGTTGAGTTTTTGAGGATTCGGTCGCCATATTGGATCCGCCATTTTGAATTTTCAAATTCCGATATCAGATTCGTAACCAGCGACCCCAAAAACCCCCGAGTAACAAGTTCTAAGCAAATTTGACGAATTTTTGAAAATTCGTCTGCCATATTAAATTCGCCATATTGAATTTTGAAAATCCAACATCAGATTCGTAATCAGCGACCCCAAAAACCCCCGAGAAACAATTTTAAAGTGAATCAGGTGAATCTTTAAAAATTCGTCCGCCATATTGGATCCGCCATTTTGAATTTTACAGTTCTAACTTCAAACAAGCGATCGTTGTTAAAGGAAAACTAAAAAACAATACAAATATTACATGTTAGTAGTTATTTTGCTTTCTATCATTGAAGTTATATCAACGATTATGTATTTGAAGTCAGAATTACAAAATTCAAAATGGCGGATCCAATATGGCGGCTGTGTTATTTAAAATTCAACGGATTCGCTTCAAAACTATTACTCGGGGGTTTTTCATGTCGCTGATTACGAATCTGATATTAGATTTTTAAAATTCAAAATGGTGGATCCAATATGACTGATATTTTTCTTAAAAATTCACAAAATTCGCTTGAAATTTGTTACTCGCCGATTTTTGGAATCGCTTATTCCGTTTCTGTTATTGGATTTTTAAAATTCCAAATCGCGGATTCAAAATGGCGGTCGAATTTTTAAAGATTCAACAGATTCGCTTTAAAATTGTTACTCGGGAGGTTTTAGGGGTCGCTGATTACGTTTCTGATGTTAGATTTTCAAAATTCAAAATGGCGAATCCAATATGGCGGCCGAGTTTTTAAAAATTCAACAGATTAGCTTCAAAATTGTTACTCGGGGGTTTATAGGGTCACTGATAACGAATCTGATGTTAGATTTTCAAAACTCAAAATGGCGGATCCAATATGGCGGCCGAGTTTTTAAAAATTCAACAGATTAGCTTCAAAATTGTTACTCGGGGGTTTATAGGGTCGCTGATAACGAATCTGATGTTAGATTTTCAAAATCCAAAATGGCGGATCCAATATGGCAGCCGAGTTTTTAAAGATTCAACGGATTCGCTTCAAAATTGTTACTCGGGGGTTGTTAGGGTCGCTGATAACGAATCTGATGTTAGATTTTCAAAACTCAAAATGGCGGATCCAATATGGCGGCCGAGTTTTTAAAGATTCAACGGATTCGCTTCAAAATTATTACTCGGGGGTTTTTAGGGTCGCTGATAACGAATCTGATGTTAGATTTTCAAAATTCAAAATAGCGGATCCAATATTTCGGACGAATTTTTTAAAAATTCATTAAATTCTCTTGAAACTAGTTATTCGGTTCAGCTCTTGAAAACTTTATCTAACAGTTATTGATAAATAACAATAGTGACATTCCCAAACCAAATCTAATTTTAAAATCCGTTTACATTCCTCACTATCAAGGTAACCTATAAACTCAGTTTGGAATTTCACCTTTTAAATTTATAGTCCTACTCTAATGACTTTTTCTAATTTTTAAAGTTTGTTGCCCTTCTGACTTTCGACCCAACCCAAAATCCTAGACCTAGTAATCTATTCAATTGATTTTCAAGATAACGTCTTGACCTTTAAAAGGCGCATTATTTCACCCCATTCACTTTGTTGAACTTAGACCTAGAATTTTCGTGCGACTACAACTTGCAATTAGCAAATTTTATGAATAGTCATCATTTGTTATAGGTATCTAGTGAAAATATAATAAAACTTACTTGGAACTTCTTTGCCTGGAGCGCTGCTCAAATCACTCATAGAACTTCGTACAGAACTGCGGGCAGTCTCCTGATTCGGTGATTTAGTTTCCTGACGACCTCTTCCTCGTCTTTGAAATAAAAATAAACACAGATTAGTTAAAATTCAAAATTAATGTTTGCTTTCAAAAATTAATAGCAGTTAAATAAAAGGAAGTGGTGAATAACAATTTTCGATTGCAATAATTTTACGAATGGAAAAAGAAAATAAATGTAGAGACGTAGAGAGAAATGGCAATGAAGAGAGAAATGTTTAAGATTACCCCGGAAAAAATATTGCAAAGGTAAAATATGGATGAGAATTAATATGAGAAATAGAAGTACTTTAGGATTAAAAAAAAGAGTTGTATCCAGACTCGACGGTTACTTTGTATATAAATATTGCAACATCCGTACGATATCAAAGAAACTGGAATTCTTTTTTCCGAGAGTTTATCTAAGAACAGAATCTTCAAACTTGCGTGGGCAGTTTCTTGTACTTTAACAGCAATCAGTATTCTTATTTCCATGTATTACCCAAGTGAATCCGAACGATAAAATCTTCAACAATGCAATATAGGAAATAATTTCATTTCTTATATAAAATTGCAACAATCGCAAGGAATTCTTTATGATGTTAGGCCACTGTCGACTTTTTCGAATAATCGACAAAATTTTTAGAAAAAAATATAATGATCTATTTTAAAGTCCAAAAGTTAAAATTCAATGTTTCGAGTATAGCGGACTAAAGGTAAAATAATGTTTTAAAATAACTACCCGTACCGTTTATCTTTATTGGAACCAGCATTATTGTTGGCGTCCCCACAATTTCTTCTTCCTGGTGAAGATGTTGTGGCATTTGTGAGATTCTGCAACACTCTGGATTTGACATCCTTTCGCATTACTCTAGCTCTGGCTTCATTTTTGCCAGCCTCTATTTTATTCATAACCGCGTCCCATCTTCCATTTTTTCTCGGTGCCCTCTGGGGTCTTCTACTTTCCTTCCCCTCATCCTTCGGCCCCGATTCAATCATTTCCTTAATTTTCGAAATGACATTACGTTTTGGCATTTTATATTTCTTCACGTGCGGCGGTGTTTCATTTTTATTATTCGACTTTGTCTGCTGATCGTCAGTTTCAATCTGACGATTACGATTTCTATCCACTTCGATGGTTGTCACCTCCATCGGCATACTCGTTTCCATTGAATCGTTACTGACCTCCAGCACATTCTTGGATGAGTCCTAAAATCAAAAGTTCGAATTAGAATCATAAATCAGAATCAGGGCTAATTCCACCAAGAATTTAATCATTGATTAACTTTTAATCGGTGTTGGTGAAACTGGCCCTTAGAAACAGAATTGAAATTAGAAATACAAGAAAGAATTTACCTGCAAATAGTTTAGGATAATTTGAGCAGGTTCGGGTTTAACATTAGGAGAGAGTTGACTCTTTTGCGAGAGTTCAGTGTCCGCAGTGTCGGGAGTGCGATCCTCGCTGAACACCTCCTCACAATTAGGACGATCGTCCTGCCGTTTATCGAGATCAGAATAAATACCACTCGAGTCCATTTCCTCACCCATAAAACTAGGACATATTCTACCCCCCGGCGCACAAAATAACGTTCCATCAATCACTTGCGCTCGTCTATCACCTCTGATTATTTCCTCATGAGCGTCCGCGTCACTTTCAGTGAAGAAATCGGAATCAGTCATTGGATCTTGCCGACAAGGTGCAACAATGAGATTTGATGGTGCGACAACTAGAGGGATTTCGGGTCCACGACTCGCGGGTCGTGAATTTTCTCCATCGCCTTGATAGCCAGCCTCAAGACTTGTGATACTTGTTATTGAAGTTATAAAACTAACGGGAAGTACCGATCTCACTGGTTCAGCTGGTTTTGGATCAAGTGGCAATTCCTCGGGTGATGGACTTCTCTCAATCGAACCGGCAATTATTGGTTCAACATCCAATGAAAGTGGCACCTCCGATGGACGTAATGCTGAATGTCGTATTAATTTACCACCAGCGGATCCAGTGAGATTCTCGCAGGATGGCGTTCTTGAACCTTCGAGAGCCACTGTGAAGTCAGGCATTTGATCCGGTGTCAGAATACCCAAACTTTCGTCGTGCTCGAAGGAATTTTGCTTGTGGAGCATTAAATAATGAGGCGCTGACGCTGTACCCGCATCTCCAAATGCGCCAAGATTATTCAAATCCTGATGGCAATTATTGTCCTCGACGTCATCGAGTCTCTTCAACTGGGGATCCTCGACCAAGCTGCAAAAATTTGAGACAAATTAATTTAGAGAATAACGATAGTTTTTAGTTTGTTAATTCTAAAGAAAGGGACTTGCGGTATGATGGTTACCGGACTTTTTTTTCTCGGAAGTCTAACTTTTTTAATAATATAGCAATAGCAGTTGTACAGTACAGCCATCGTAGTCGCGAACAGCTCGTAGGGTGGAGAGAGACTGACCAGTGCGCACGAGACTCGCGCCGCTTCCCTTCCCCCTCCATTCGCTCTCTTCGCGACTATATAACCCGCGCGCTCAGTCTTTTCCGTCAGTTCGTCTACCGACTTGGCTCGAGGTGCACTTCGGACTAACCGAGCTAAACCTCCCAATTCGTCACTATAGATCATGGAATGAATTCTAAACTACTTCCGTAAAATAATAATTCCACAAAATGCTCCCAATACTAAATGTATCAAAACGTCGTCAATGCAAATAAATAAAGTTACTTAAACGGTACAAGGCCCGGTAAAATTTATTACGCAAAATGCTCCAGATTCATCACGATAGATCATGGGATGAATTCTAGACTACTTCCATAAAAAATAAATCGACGAAATGCTTTAGATTCAGGGGGAAACAAATATTTTTAATTACATAGATCCGCAAACAGATCGGAGGATTACAACAACAACGGATTGGTAAATATTTCTACCCCGGATTCCCTGGCAGAAAAAATTTGTCTGTTCTACTAAAAATAAAAGGGAACTTACCCGAGAAAGTCCAGCTTTTCATTGCTGAGACGTTCCAAACGTTCATCATCATTATTGTCTGCACTCCAGGTGCAAGAAGTCTTATACGTTCCATCTGATTTCCCTGCAAATGAAAATGGAACTTTAGCATTTTTTTTTGGAATGATGGAAATATTCTGAAGAGTTCCAAGAGACACTTGTGGAAGAAGAAGTTAGGAGTGAATGTTTACCTTCAGCAGCAGGTGTAGAAGCAGCTCTCTTGATGGTTTTCACTTTTGGTGTAGTTGTATTGTCGTTCTCGTAACTATTAACATGCGGATAACCGGAAATAATTGCTGAACGTCTATGACCGGAGGCTAATTTGTTCGCTCTTAGTTTTGGCAGAAACGAAGGCCGAACAGCCCGTGGAATTGGAATTCGACTTTCTGCTGAGTTCTGCAATGAGAAAATTAATAATTTATTAGTAATCATCTAAACTATCAGGAGCAGAATAATTTTTTGGATTATGATCATTAGGATAGGTCATTAGGATGACTGGCATTAGGATCAGATGAATATTGCTTCCTCAAAGAAAGCTTTATGGTAATTAGCTACGTGAACTATATTTAGGTGGAAAAAAAAATAAGAGTACATTGTCCGTTTGTCTAAAAATAAAAATAGTCTTCAATCCTGGACATTCTGGAGGATGAAGCAGTAGACTTAGCTACTTCACTTCATAGTCTCATTTCTCAATGCCAAATCAAAAAACACATTTTGTAACAGATATTGCTCATTTCATTTACCAACTCGACATTACGTTCTGCTACACTGATTCTTTCAGCGGAAATCGTTTACTGCCTTTAAACAACAATTTTCAACGCATTTACACGCTGGTGGTAATAAAAGCCAGCGGATATTATAACCGAAAAAATGCACCCATTGAGGGATTTTGTTTTAGACCCTAAACCAAAAGTATAATTATATTATGCTACTTGTATTATCCTGATTCTTTTTACAGAAATTGATGGAAGCTTCAAATGTTCCACCCAAAAACTTTCACCGTAACTTTCGTAAAAATTTATTAAAGATTGCCTTGCAAACTTCGGAGTATTGCAAAGTTTAGTCAAAATTGTGTAAAGATTTAAATGCCCCACTTCAGTTAATGTTTATCGTGAAACTTTCCTGAACATTTAAATTAAACTTTCGCCTAAATCATTATAGATTTAGGCAAAAATTTACATGTTCAGAAAAGTTTTAAGGAAATCTTTAAAGATTTAGGCGAAAATTTATAATTTAAATATTCAGGAAAGTTTGTAATACCAATGATGATTAAAAAAATTATTAGAAAGTCGACATTTTGAGACATTGCATAAAATATTAATGGCGTGCAGGCGACTTTTCTGCGAATAAGAATTGGCCATTAATTAATTAGATGATAAGCAGCTTTCGATATAATGTGCGCTTGCATAATTGTATATCGCGTCATGATACAGTAAAATATGAGATGCTACTTCAATAACTATATGAAAGTTAATTGTTCTCAACTTACAATGCAAGGACAACTACATTCTATACACATTATTATACGAACCGCGTTAAAAAGTAAAAAAAAATAATAATCTCTATTCTCTCAAACACTTAAACTCTCTGTTGAATGTAGAATTAAATACAAAATAAAGTATACAAAAAGAAACGTCGTAAATTGAATAATTGTGTTTATGTAATTACTGCCTGTTAGTGCCTTTAAAGTTAATTTTATGCTTTTAATTCTTTTCATACGCCAATCTCGTTTTGATGTTAATAACAAAAGCGAGACCCCGACCCTCTAAAGTTTAAGCTTAAAAATAATTATAAGAAACAAAAACTAATAAACTAATGATTGTGGTGATGGAAATTGGCCTAAAAAATTCTTATTTATGGAAACAAGAACAAAAATTTTCAATTATCTTATTTTTGTTGAAAACGTGGTTGATAATAAATCGTTTGTTTTGAAAACATGAAAAATCGTTTGACCCTTGAATGCTTGAATTTAACGGTAAATTGTTTTAGAGAATAAAATTAATTTTGTAAATAATAATAATAATAGTTTGTCGACCGCAACCCTGACAGCAACATTTGTAAAGCTGACATTGATACCGGTTAGATGATCGCGTGACCATTTCGTCTTAAGTAGGTGCAACAATGTAAGAATTCTTAAGTAGGTAGGTGTTTCAAACTGGCATCTCTTTTAAACTGAGTGATAGTAATTGTTGATTCCTTACGGTTATATATGTTTATAATATAATATATATACATGTACAAATAATATATAAATATTTATATACATTTATGTAAATTATACACCGTATTTCATTCTACACTATATTTTATTTATTTTCTCAATTTTCACTAAATAATATTTTTAATTTTTTTTTTTTTGAAATATTGCTAAGTTTCGGTTTATTTAGTTATACTATAAATATTCTATAATTATATTATATAGAAAAATAATAAATACTATAGAAAAAAAATTAGTAAGAGAAGCTGGAGCAAAAAGCCTATATCTTAGGGTTTCGTGGCCTAAAAGAACAAAAAAATAAATAATAAAAAAAAATTGTAAACCATAGCAACGATCATTATCGTAACGTAACGCCCCCCCCTAGGGGGCCGTTAGGATCTACGAACGCCCTAGGCAACGAAACCCTAAAAATAGTGAATATTTTATTTTAAAAAAGTAAATATTGTAATAAACAATATTATTATATAAAAAATTGAAAAAAAAAATTATATTATTAATAATATTTTTAAATTTATAAATTTAAAATTTTAATTTATTAATTTTAATTTTAAATTTTAATTTCGTTAAATATTTCTATCATCAGAAATGTAAAAATTAATTCGCCAAGAGTTATGTTTATTTCTATAGGTACACTATATAAATGCTATTTATAAGTAAAAAAATAAAAATGCGATTAGAAGAAATTGACATTAATAATGGAAACAATAAAATGAATGAAAATAATGCCAAGAACGCTTATGCAATCGATTGTATTTCTGGAATCTTGTTATGTATTTATTTATTTATTTATTATTTTTTTTTCTCATTCTTTCTTTGAGAACATGACTTGACATACGTGTAAAAGTCTGAACCTATGATTTTATCTTATTTTCTCACAGTGTATTCTCAATAATTTTAAAAACTTTTTCTATTTTTTTCCATATATTAGATACTGAAAGAAAAATATAAAAAGAAATATTCCAAATATTTATTTTTTCGCAAGAAGAAAAAAATACTCTAAATACATTCTTTTCTATGAAACAATAACAATACTTTGACTATATTTTTTTCTATGAAAACAATTATCTACCTGTATTTTTTTTAAAAAGAAAAAATACTGTATTTTTTTTTATAAAAAAATACTCTAAATATTTTTTTCTATGAAAAAATAAAATACTCAAAATATATTTATTTTCGAGAAGAAAAAATACTCTAAATATATTTTTTTCAAGAAGAAAAAATACTATAAATATTTTTTTCTATGAAAAAAATACTATAAATATTTTTTTCTATGAAAAAAAAATACTCCAAATAGTTTTTTCTATAAAAAAATAGATAGTTTAGATAGTTAAGTGTCAATACTCTAAATATTATTTTCTATGAAAAAATACTCTAAATATATTTTTTTTCAAAAAGAAAAAATACTCTAAATACTTTTTCTATGAAAAAAAGTACTTTTAAATAAATTTTTTTTTCTTGAAAAAAAAAATTAAGAATTTATTTTAAAAAATTTCTATCTGGGCGTTCGGGTTAAGTGTATAGAAATACATAAAATGTTATAACATATGAACAAATATTGTTCTTATAAATTTAAAACGAAGGTGCTTCAAATGAAAGCAAAGTTTAAGAAGCATTATATTTCTTATCTCCTTTCTCTGGGTATATATACAATTTTATACTTGTATATAATCATCATGACCTAATTCCACATGGAAATTGAATCAATTTCAATCAAAAAAAAAAAAAAAGAAGGAAAGAAAATAATTGATAATATACTTGAAGCTTTGCAATATCAAAAATTGATAAAAGAAATAAGAAATAGAATTAAATTAAATATTTATCTATAGAAATATAGTTTTCACCTTTTTGAAAAAAAATCACATTTCTTTAGTTCTTGAAAAATTTCTTAAAATCAACTTTTAAGAATATTAATAATAATAATAATTAATAAATATTAATTGTTAATATATTATATTAATATAATTGTCTATTTTTCCAACAAAACTTGTTTTTAAATATTATTTTAATGTTGTATTTATAATTCTACACGAAAAAGACAAAAAAAAAAAATATATTTTTGAATTTCGCGCCTAAAAGTTCTTTAGATTGCCGCCTAGATGGCATGAAAATTCGCTCACAAGCGAAATAAAGCTAAATTATGGTCTTTCTTCAATGACAATATTGGAGAAATAATAATTAATAATAATATTATTAATAATAATAATAATAATGATAATAACAACAACAATAATAATAATAATAGTAATTCACTTCCGACTACAAAAAAAAATAATTATAATAATAAGAAAATAAAAATAATAATAATAATAATACTAAAATAATACTAATAATAATAATAATAACAAAATAAAAATAGTAATAGTAATAATGGTAATAATAGTAATAACAATAATAATGATAATAATAATTTAAAAAAAGAAAAAAATAAGAGAAATAAAATAAATTTATAATTTAGGGAAATATTTACCTGCTTCTCTATAAGCGTATTGTATATAAAACACGTTTGAACATATATAAATATAAATGTGTATATGATATGTTTGATGCGGGATTTGGCCTGATTTAACGTTATGCTCACGTGAACACGAATAAAACTAGGCATTGAATTTGTTATCAGTCTTGCGTTTAATCGGAAGCACTTGCCATGTGCATTGAGTATCATAAACTTAATTACAGGAGGAGAGAAAATAATAGTCATTCATCTAATGACTTTAAATTATATTTGTCTACCGGAAATAATAAATTTTAAATAAATCTTCTTCAAACTGGACTTCATAATTCAACATAATAAATGATGTCATTTTTTTTTTAAGGCGAAGAAACAAATTTTCGTCACTGAAAAAAAAAATAAATAAAAGAGTGATGCGCGCGCAATTGAACGAGAGGGGCGAAGCGGACCGCTATTGGTCAATGACACTTCCCCCCCACTACTTTCCCCTGACTGCGCGCGCAGAATTTTTAATTCAAGTCCGAAAAAGAAAGGAAGAAACCGTTTTCTTTCCACGTGACATAAAGAACTAACTAAAAAATTTAAATAAATATTAAATGTTTAAATAAAATACTAACACTTTTGAAGAAAATTTTTTTTTTTTTGATAAAAATGGAGCTATTTTTAAAACAATAATTTTATCATCAATATAATTTATAAGCTACGTTAAGCAGCGACAATGGAGAAAGTAGTTTTACAACTATTTGTCCGGGTTGGTAATTAATTAATGATTTAGTAAAAGTTTAATCAAAGACTCATTATTATTGAAAGGAGGATGTTTGAACGCCACTAATTATTTGTGGGTCAGATAATGTTGTAAAGAATGCTCGAGTTGATTTATTTCTCCAATGTTGTCATTGCATCGCATCGGCGGGGCGATTACAATATAATTAATTAAATCAAAAAGATAGACCCCTTAAGCCAATTAAAAATTTCTAATTAAACTAAAAAAAAGTGTATAATATAAAATTTAAAATTACGAAAATTTGAATTCAAAATATTTTCTACAAATAGAAATCATTTTTTCAATTATTACAATACAATTAAAAATTTAAAAAAAAATTAAGAAAAATAAAAAAATTTGTAACTAAAAAAAAAGGAAAATTAATTACGAAAATTCGAATTCAGAATAGTTTCTACAAATATTTAGAAATTATTTTTAATCGAATTGGTTTTAAATTATTTTTATTTTATTTTCGTTTATTTTCTAACTGAGAGGAAACTATTTTATATCACCAGCGGCTCTATGTCGTTTGCGAGAGAATTTTCATGCCATCTAGGCGGCGAGCCAAAGAACTTTTAGGCGCGAAATTCAAAAATGTTCAAAATTCATTTTCCCCTTTTTGTGTAATTAAAATATTTAAAAACCAGTTTTGTTCTATCGAAAAAAAAGGAGAAGTAGAAAAAGTAAAAGTGAATAAAAAATGGTCAATTTGTGAGACGTATAAATGTCAAAAGTTACGTCTAATTTAAAAAAAAAATACGTTTCTCAGCATAAGACTAAAAATTTTACGATTATGAAGAAACTGTCTAGAGGGGAAAAAAAATAAAGAAAGCGGGAATGTCGTACAAAGACTGTTTGTTAATTTGCCTTTAAAGTGTAATGGAAAAGAAAACAAATAACTTCTTTTATGGGATGAGAAAAATGAGAAAATTTACCAAGTAAAGATTATGGACGATTGCACAGTTAAAATACCAACAAAGTTTTGTTATAAATGACAATCTTGACAACAATGATGAAAAAAATGGCACTGAAAAAAAAGAGGAAAAAAAAAAGAAAAAAAAAGTTATTACATTGTATATAGAAACGCGTAAGTCTCTTGCAGAGCCGGATGATACTGTCGTAAGATAAGCTCAGTGCATTAATTTAATATTCTATTAAAGCGTAATTCTCACTAATTCAAGCCACCCACTCGGTTTAAGAAAGAACTTTGAGTATAATGACCGGGTTCATCTTTCTAGCTACGCGACTTTTTTTCTCTCTCTCTCTCTTTCTCTTGCTGCTCAACTGCATACTGATGCGGTACATCTACTGTCATTAAAGACAATCTCATTCCACCAAGGATTTATTCACTTATATTACACGCATAACGGATGCATTCTCCACAAGCCATCTGGCCATTTTCTTTTTCTTTAAGAAAAGAATAAAAATCTATTATAGTGTATTGCATTGTTTACGGATTATATTGCGGTTAAATATTCTCATGTGAATTTTTTCTTTTTCTTATATATTTGCTAAGAAAATCTGCACTAACAGTTATTTTTCTTTTTGAATCTATTCAATTTTTTTTATTTACTTTTCCTACACGAAATAAATTTATTTTATATATTTTACTCAATTTTGTATTTTCAAAATTTTCCTCACATCAATAATTTTCAATATCATTAAAAAAATAAAAAAAAAAATTTTTAACTTTTTTTATTTTATTTTAATAAAATTTTCCAAAAAGAAATTCAATTATTTAAAAATTTTTTCATAAATTTCTCCGCAAGAATTCAATTATTTTCGTAAATAATAAAATTTTCACAGGCATTCAATTATTTTTGTAGATAATAAAATTCTTATTTAGAAACTCTATTTTTTTTTTTTGATAAAAGAATTCAATCGTCAAAAGAATTCAATTATTTTTAAAAAGATTTATTACTTTTAAAAAGATTTATTACTTTTAAAAATAATTGAATTCAACTATTTTCAAAAATTTTAATAAATAATAATTCATGGCAAAATTACAAATATTTTCAATAATTTTTCTTAATTCAATGATTTGCAATATTCTTGTTTTAATAAAATTTTCCAAAACAATTCAATTATTAAACAAAATTTTTTTTTAATTTTCTTACACAAACATTCAATTATTTTCCAAAAATAAAAATTTCACAGGAAATTTAATTATTTAAAATATAGAATTTGCATAAATTTTTTCGAAAAAAATCAATTGTTTGAGAAACTTTTTTTTTATAAAATTCTTCACAACAATTCAATTATTTTTATATAAATAATAAAACTCATTGCAGAATTTTCAATTATTATTTTTAATGAAATTTTAATCGAATTTCTCGAAAAATGTAATTATTCTTAAAAATTTCATTCAAAATCGTAGAAAGAATTCAATTATTTAAAAATTTTGTTGATAAAATTCTTTATGAGAATTCAATTTTAACAAACATTCAATTATTCAATAAATAATTAAATTTTGAAATTAATTTTTTTTGAAAAAGTTTAATTGAACTTACATCAGACATTTTATTCGTTACAGGCTTTTAATCCGATACCCCGCACGTCACTCACTCACAATAGACAAAATTCAACTAATTGTATATATTTATAAGAAATGTCAACAAATTATTTAGTTTTGTCTCTCTCTTTCTAAAAGAAAATATAAATGTTTTGTAGAAATGAATATTAAAATTAATTTCTCGTACACTTTTATAATTTCTAGTTTTTCTTAGTGCCTTACATTTACCCCAACAATAAAAATAGTCAATTTTCCCCAATTAATCTAAATTTTAATAGAATTAGTTTCATAAGTAGAAAAAGTCACTTTTACTTACATTTTCAAAATTTCTTTCTTTTTAACTTTAAGTAGAAAAAGCTTAGTTTTAGTCAGACAGTCTCATTTCTAGTAACATTTGTTATTAAATTTTTTATTATTAGAAAAAAAAATTAAATTTTTCTTGCTTCTTTTATTTTGCTTCGCTGGGAAATTTGAATTTCGCGCCAAAAAAACTGCCGACAGGTGGCCAAGGAGTCGTTACTCGTAAACGAGACTATGTAAAATTCATTTTGCTTTGATAAATTTAACAAGTTGAATGTAATATTTAAATAAATTGACGATTATTTTTGTTATGTTTAATTTCAGTTACCTAACAAATATTTTAGAGTTTTTTTTACAAAAATGTTTTTTTAAAATTATTATTAGAAGTATGTAGTCACTCTACATGCAAATAAAATTTAGGAAATCAAAATTCAATTGTTTAAGATAAATACAAAACTTACGAATGAAAATAAAAAAGTCGCCTTAGGAGACGACTCGAAAATATTTAGGAGCGGTCTATTGACTTATGCTTTTAACACATTTTTTCTCTCTTATGAAAATATCTCCGCTTTTTTATTCTGATTATTTAGATTTGAATTTTACGTTTTGTTTTCTTTGGACATAATTTATATAAGGTAAATTATTTTACGAAACTAAAAAATGTTCTACCAATATGTAAAATATTTTTAAAAATTACTATTTATTTATATTCATTTTTTATTTACATTATTCATTTAATTCCATATTATTATTGAAAATTAAAACTTTGAAAAAATATAACAATAATATAATAATTATAATAATATAATACATTAATAATAATAATAAATAATAATAATAACAATATACTATTTATTACTTATTATTATTAAATGTAATAATTAAATAAATAAACTACTATACGCTTTCTATCGCAGAAAAATTCAACTCTGCTGGGAATCGAACCCCAACTGATTAAAGCACAAGTCAAGAATGCTAACCACTAGACTAAATCTAACCAATAAATCTAAATACTATTTATTATTATTTTTAATTTATTCATTTTATTTATCTATCTATTTATTACTTAATTATAATAAAGTAATAAATTAATAATAAATAATAATTAATTAAAAATAAATAATAATTAATAAATTAATAATTTATTTTTCAGGCAAAAATAGAAAAGAAAAAATGTGATGAACTATTTTTGAAAATTTAAACTTTGATTATAGAGAAAAAATATTAATTCACTTTAATATACATAAATTTTCCACTTCGTCTATATTAATGTAGATTGATAAATGCTTGTATTAATCAAACATTTAAATTTATTCCGACCGAAAAAATTAACCTTAATACGTAATTCATTAAAAAAAAACCAAAAAGAATTTATCTTTCTCGAGACCAGAATAGAAAAAAATTTTTAATGAAATTCAGTAGTTGTGTATTAAAGTCTACCTTTTGTTTGCACTCGTTTATCACAATACGCTAGGTTCTTAATAGGCATAACTAAAACTTTGATAACAAAAAAATGTATTAAAGACGACAAAATAGTGATAGCATTTTTTTTTCCTTAAATAAAAATAATATTCTTTCAGTAAAATATTTTTTTTTTTAGTGAATTTAAAGTTAGAATCCTATTATTTTTTTTAAACGTTTTAACAAATTTTTTTTAATACTATTTTTCATTAATAAGTTATAATTGTTATTACAATTATACTGATAATTATAATTATATAATTATACTGATAATTATAATTATAATTATCAGTATAATTATAATTATAATTATACTGATAATTATAAAAAATATTAATAGTAATAATAAAAATATTAATAATAATAATAATTAACAATAATGATATTTCACAATATTATTATTACACACTGTATATTTTATCTATTAAAATTCAAATATAATACAATTTCTTTTTCTGTTACGAAAAAAAATCATTTCGCAGTTATCATTATTACTTTAAAAAGATTCCTTCGTGAATATTTTGTTGTCCGTCTCATTATAATTTATGATTGTGCAAAAAAGTTCTAATAAAATGTGTTTTGTTGAAAATATAGTCTATTTGTCTTTGAAAACTATAGTTATTATTTTTTTTTAAGAAACTGTTATGAAACACTTTTAAAAAAATTTTTTCATAAATTTTTTAATAAAAATAAATAAAATAATTAAAAATTAATAAAAAAATGATTAAAAAAAATAAAAATTAATAAAAAAATAAAGTAAAGTAACTAAAAATTAAAAAAAAATTAATTAAAAAATATAAATTAATTAAAAAATAAAAATTAATATAAATTAAAGTAAAGTGTAACTAAAAATTAATTATTTTAAAAAATAAAAAAAAAATTTTCGGATATGTTGGAAAAAAAATTCCGTATAAAGATTTTAATAATATAGTGACATAGACACGTGTGTAGAAATTCTTTCACTTTATCAAATGTATATATAGTCGTCAACACTATACATTATAGATTATTATCTTTCGAGAAAAGTAGGATCAAAAATGATCGAGTCGACTAGTTTTCTATATGGATTTCTCGCTGTTATTTTCTTTCCTCAACTTTCATTTATATCTCGATCATAATCCCGAGTGCTCTAAACATCTTGACAGGTGCATTAAGAAGGTGCATCAAAAATTCATAAATGAATAACCATTTAGAAAAAAAACAAGTTCACGAGATAAAATCAGTTCTTTAAAAAACAATTATTTTTCTTAAATTGAATTCATTTTTACAAAAAAAAACATTTTTTTCTTTTAATATTATTTAGCAAATATTATTTATTAATTATTTACTGTATAGTTTATTAATATTTTTCACTAAGAATCTTTAATTCTCAATTTAAAAAAAATTTTTTTTTTAATTGTTTTTTTAATTGTTTTTTAAAACTTTTTTCATCCTCTTAATTTTTTTACAAGAAACATTTCTTATTTTTTACTTTTAATTTAATATACTTTATTGTTTATTAATATTTTTCACTAAAAATGTTTAATTCTCAATTTAAAAAAAAAAATTTTTTTATTTTTTTAATTGTTTTTAAAAATTTTTTTCATATTAATTTTGTTTACAAGAAACATTTCTTATTTTTTACTTTTAATTTAATATACTTTATTGTTTATTAATATTTTTCACTAAGAATTTTTAATTCTCAATTTAAAAAAAAAAAATTTTTTTATTTTTTTAATTGTTTTTAAAAATTTTTTTCATATTAATTTTGTTTACAAGAAACATTTCTTATTTTTTACTTTAAATTTAATATACTTTATTGTTTATTAATATTTTTCACTAAGAATTTTTAATTCTCAATTTAAAAAAAAAAAAAAAAATTTTTATTTTTTTAATTGTTTTTTAAAATTTTTTTTATATTCTAAATTTTTTTTACAAGAAACATTTCATTTTTTACTTTTAATTTAATATACTTTATTGTTTATTAATATTTTTCACTAAAAATGTTTAATTCTCAATTTAAAAAAAAAATTTTTTTTATTTTTTTAATTGTTTTTAAAAATTTTTTTCATATTAATTTTGTTTACAAGAAACATTTCTTATTTTTACTTTTAATTTAATATACTTTATTGTTTATTAATATTTTTCACTAAGAATTTTTAATTCTCAATTTAAAAAAAAAATTTTTTTTATTTTTTTAATTGTTTTTAAAAATTTTTTTCATATTAATTTTGTTTACAAGAAACATTTCTTATTTTTTACTTTAAATTTAATATACTTTATTGTTTATTAATATTTTTCACTAAGAATTTTTAATTCTCAATTTAAAAAAAAAAAAATTTTTTATTTTTTTAATTGTTTTTTAAAATTTCTTTCATATTCTAAATTTTTTTTACAAGAAACATTTCATTTTTTTACTTTTAATTTAATATACTTTATTGTTTATTAATATTTTTAATTTTTATTAATATTTATTTGTTTTAAAGAAAAAATTTGCGTTTTCTTTGTGACTAAATAAAAATTCTTTTTCAACTATATAATAAAAATTAATTTTTTTAAAAAAAGATTTACAGAATTCCTTCTAGATGATAAGAATATTTTCACACGTCAACTATGGAAAAATTATCTTTCAATGACAATTTTTTTTTCTAATATGCCCAATCAAAATTGATAGCCTTTTTATTCGGATAGCAGTATAATATATGAATACTGAAAATTTCAATTTTGACCTGTGACTTCATTACCACGTTGACAGTAATTTATTCATTTTCACATCGCGTTCCATAATTGTGAGAGTATAAAAAATTCCCTGTTCAAAAATTTTAATATTTTCCCTATTAATCTTCGTCACATTCCAAAACTTTACACTTTTTCAAATTTTATAATTAATAAATTAATTAATAAATAATAATATTAAATTAATATTAAAAAAAAAATCTCATTTTTTTTTGTTTTTTATTAATAAATTAATTAATAAATAATAATATTAAATGAATATTTATTTATTTTTCATTCCTTTTTTAACGAAAAATACTTTTTACAAAAAAACGAATTGTTTTAAATTTAAAAAAAATTTCGTGAACGTAAAAATAGTTGAAAATTTGCATTCTCTCTGCAAATTATTATTGTAAATTCACTTTTACTATATATATAATAATGCGCTACGCTCGGACGATGATAAAATGTACTCGCGTAAAATCAAGGTTGAATAACCAGAATGTTACGTATACAGGCCAAGCTCAATCAATAATAATAATAATAATAATAATAATCAATGAATCGATTAAAAACCTATCAATAAAAAAATACAATTTTTATCCGTTATAAGTGTGAACATTAATCAAACTATTCGCGCGCATAATTTTCTTCTCTTCATAGAAAATATTTTAATATAAGAAAAGTACATTCTTTGCAATAAATTTTGTCTATTTTCATTTTTTTTAATTATCTAATTTTTTTTCTATTTTAATTATTTTATTAATCTCATTTTTTACTATTATAATTTTTTCTATTAATCTAATTTTTTAATATATTTTTTTCTGTTAATGTAATATTTTTCCAAAATGTTAAATAATTTAAAATATTAAATATTTAAAAAAAAATAGATCAAATTTGACCTTTTTTGGGCCTCTGTTTCACCTGAAAATCAAAATATAGTTCAAATTTGACCTAATTTTTTAAGAAACGTAATGGACGTAATCTAAAGGCCCCTTGGGGGGGGGGTCTTAAAAAATTCTGTCTCTGTGGCGGCGTCGAAATTTTTTTATTTAATAGGAAGAGAGAATAATTAATATATATATTAATAATAATAATAATAATAATAGTAATTAAAATTAATAATAATAGGTAATAATTTTTTTTTTAATTATTAATAATAATAATATTTGTATTCACAAATTTATATGAGACAAAATTTTTTTCAAACGCTTTTTTTGTTTTGAGAAAAACCCATTTTCCTTATTTTTTTAGTTGAAAAACGAGAATTCATTACGTGATAAAAAAATGATAGATTGATTTCTTCATTTTTAAATATAGAAATCACCTCTATTATTTTTTATGAACACTCTAATTTCTTTACGAGTTTTTCTTATATTTATCTTATTCTCTCTATAAAACTTTCTTTTTTTGTCGAGAAAATAGAAAAAGAAAATACTGTTAAAAATTGAAGACTAGAACCTTTTTTTTATTATTTCTTATTTTACGAAATACCTTTCTCAATAATTGATTTATTGCTCTCCTTCATTATGAAAGCATTGTTTTACCGAAAAATTTTCAAAATCCATTTTTTCACTTTTCTCTACGTTTTCTAAATAAAAAAAAAATTTTTCCAAATAGCTTTAAAAAAAATGTCTTTCTAAATAATTTAAAAAAAAATTTGTTTTCCAAATAGCTTTTAAAAAAAATTTTCTTCCTAAATAATTTTCTCTAAATAATAATAATTTAGACATTTAAAAAAAATTTAATTCCTATTAAATATTACAATTTTTTCATTATTTATCAAATTGTCTATAAAATGTTTTACAATAATAAAAATAATTTTAAAAAATAATAAAATAATAATATTTATAAAAATAAAAAATTTAAACAAATTTTGTTTTATTAGTTATTTATACAATTTTTAATATTAAAAAAAAATGTCTGTATAAAAAATTTTTAGTTTAAAAATTAAGTTGAAAAAAATTTAGTCTACACTAAAAAATAAAAAAAATCAGAGAAATAAATAAATAGTACCAAGAATTTAATCATTAAATTGATATTTGAAAAAAGAATTCAATGTACACAGAAGAATTTCTGTATAATATAGCGGCCTTCTTTTACTTAATAAATTAGCGTGGTAAAGCGCAAGAAAATTTATTTTAACGCGCTGATTATCAGCTTAAATTGTAATTTTTTGATAAGACTGTATAAAACCAGTTGTTTTATACAACAATTATATATATAGTTTACTTTGAAGCCATATATAAATTAGAAACAATTCGCAATAAAATTTCAAGCAAAATTCTTCCCATATTCTTTATATGAAAACTAGAGTCGCAAAAATACCAGGAAAATAATATTTCAAATCGCAATAATATTCAATCGTGGAAAATAAGATCCGCAATAGAATGTAGAAATAAATTCCTCTTCAATTTTATTATTACTTACTTTTATTATTTTGTTTTTTACTATTTTTACATATAATGTTCGAAAATTAATTAAAATAAAAATTTTTTTTTAATTTAAAAAATTTTTTAAATTCTGATATTTGAATATTTTGACGAAAATTTGAAAATTTAGTTCGGAACTAGGAAATAGAAACTAAACACAAGAAAATTTTTTTTAAATTTGTAGATTTTTTAAGATTTTCCACACTTTTTTTTTTTTTTTTTTTTGAGGCGGGAAATCTTAGTATAAATTTTTTTTAGATTTTCCCCCTTAAAAATAAAAACATTCTACATAAGAGAATAAAATGAATTATTATTATTGTAATTATAATTGTTATTATTATAATTAAAAGGTTTTTTTTTAAGATTTTCCCTTTCAAAAAAAAAAAAAAAAATTGACGAATCAGAATAAACTGAATTTTTATTATTATTATTATTATAATTTTCATAATTTTTATAATTAAAATATAATATTTATAATAGCAGAATGAATAAATTTCCCCAAAAATAATTCTTTCAGTCATGTCAAAAAAAAAAAAAAAAAAAATCTGACGAATTAGAATAAACTGAATTATTATTATTATAAGTTTTATAATTGTTGTAAATAAAATATATTTATAATGACAGAATGAATAAATATCCCCAAAAATAATTCTTTCAGTCATGTCAAAAAAAAAAAAAAAAAAAAATTCTGCGAATAAGAAAAATTTGCCTAATAGTTGATAATTTTTTTACCACATTATTATCGAGAACATGCGAGAACGAAGAAAAAAACGAAAAAATAAAAAAAACAGTTAAAATTGCGTCAATAAGCGAACAAAAAGAGCAAAGCAAAAAAAAAAGAAGAATAATAGTGAAGAATAGTAATGAGGAGAAGAAACTAGTGTTCTAATTTAGTCTTGCACAATCCAAACCCGCCTACATTTGACCCGCTAATTGTGTGTGTGTATTAAAAAATTAAATTTTTTTTTGTTGAAGATTACCTTATTCAAAATAAATTATCCAATATATTTGAGTGTTGTCCTTTAATGAAACGCGTGTTTATTTGTTTTTACGAGAGGGGAAGACACAGTAGAAACGAAAAAAAAACAAAAAAAAAAGAAGAAACAAAAATTAAATCGTCGCACATTGCAAGCTGGCACAGTTGAAGAGTGTACACGTTCTACTCCCGCGTTCTCGGAGGTCACCGATTCAACTATCTACTATCCTGGTTTCAGTGGCCAGTGTACTTCGAGTCTAGACTCACCGCGAATGAAACTACATTGCTTGCTAGAGAGGTCTCTGGTGACCAACAGCGAGATTCTATGTATGAATGTATATACAACACGCACCTCAGGAAGTTTCATTTATATATTGCCTTACATACACTTATATATGTTTATGCACTCTTCGTATTTTTATAATATTTTTATATTTTCAATTCTCGAATAGATTATTACAAATATTACGAATATTACGAATTTTTTAAAGAAATTTGACCTTTTTTTCATTTTTTTGATAATAAATAAAAATAAAAAATAATAATGAAATTAAAAGTAAAACAATTTAAAAAAACAATAATATTTATCTAATAATCAAATCAAATAATAATCAAAATAATAATCATAATCAAATAATTATCATCTTACGATGATAATTATTTGATTATTAGATAAAAATCGTGGGAACTTGAGAGTAATAATTAAAATTAAAAATTAGTTTTTGATCGTATTCGATAAAACTATTTTTATATAAAAATCACTTGCGATATAAATTTTATTTAACGTAAAAAATTGTCTGACTAAAACTACTTGTTACTACTAATACCAAAAAGCATGAAATTCATAAAATTATCTCACTCAAAGAACATCTTACTACTTATATCGAAAAGCAAAAAATTTATAAACTTGTCTGACTGAAACAACCTTTGACTACTAATATTGAAAAAGCAAAAAAATTGTCTGACTGATACAACCTTTTACTACTAGTAACAAAAACCAAAAAATTTATAAACTTGTCTGATTGAAACAACCTTTATCTACTTGTATCAAAAAAGCAAAAAATTTTTTTAAAAAAATTGTCTGACTAATACAATCTGTTACTACTAGTTTAAGAAAACGTGAAATTCCAAAAAGCAACCATTTTCTACAAGAAGCAAAAAAAAAATTATAAAATTGTCTGACTGAAACAACCTTTTACTACTAATATCAAAAAAATATAAAATTTTCTGACTTTATCAACCTTTTATGACTAGTATCAAAAAAGAATAAAACAATAAAATTGTCTGACTGAAACAACTTTTTTCTACTGAAACCAAAAAGCAGAAAAGTATATAATCTTCTGACTCAAACATTCTTTAACTACTGGTATCAAAAGATATAAAATTTATAAACTTGTCTGACTGAAACAACCTTTTACTACTATTGATAAAAAGCTAAAAATTTATAAATTTGTCTTACTGAAACATCCTTTAACTACTAGTAAAGCAAAATGCTAAAAATTAAAAAAGAAAAAAAAACTTGTCCGACTGGGACAGTGTTTTACTACTGGTATCAAAAAAGTAAGAAATTGACTGAATTGTCTGATCTAGATTGTCCTTTTCCACTAAAAAACAAAAAATCTCCGTCTCACTAAAGCAGTGTTTTACTACTGCCATCAAAAAAGCAGAAAATTTGATTGTCTGGCCAAAACTGCCATTTTCTACTAGAATTTACAAAAAAATCATGTGTCTGACTAAAACTGACCATTTTCTACTAAAGCAAAAACAAATTTCAAAAAAAAAAAAAATAACTTAAACCGAAATTCAACACTGACACGAAAAAAATTTAAGATTGAAAAAAAAAAAAAAAAAATTTTAAGCAAAAAAATAATTGTCTGACCAAAAATAGGTTTCACTACTCATTGGAAAAAAATTCAGCTGCTTTCGATACACTAAAAGAATACAAAGAAAGCAATAAACACCATTGTCTCAATGAAATGAACTTTAGAGGTTTACTTCTCAAGTTTAAAAGTCTGACTAAAACCGCCTTCTACCACTAATACAAAAAAAAATTGACAAAAGACCTTCGAAAACTTCTTTAACAAATACTGAAACTTTATTCTATCATTGAATCTAAATATAAACAAGAGTTCCTGAAAAGTTGTCTGTCTAAAGCGAACTTTTTCCACTTATACACAAAGCTGAAATTAATAACCGCATGAATTATTAATTTTTAGCGGAATATATTTAAATTAAATGTTTTCAACTAACTTTTCTTCCGTTTGTTTATTGGATTCTTCCTCAAACGCTTAACTAAAAATAAATAAATTTTAAATTTTAAATTTTTTTTTTTTTTTAATTTTCTAACTAAGACGCCTAATGATTAATTTTAATTAATTTAATTAAAACAACCACATAAACCCCATATTCACTTTATTTCATGTTCATCGTTTTCATCATTTACGAGTAAAGAACACTGTCGCCATCTGTCGAGTAATTACAATGGCGGGAAATTCAAATTCGCTCTAAACTAATGGTGAAAGTAAAGTAAAAAAAGAAAAGTTCCAACTGAAGTTTAAAGACAAAAATAATTTTGTGGATTGAATATATAGCCTTCGCGGAGGATTCAAAGTAGAGCAATATAATAAATGTGCCCTTTATACTTTTTGCATTCAGCAGTCCGTGAATCCGTTTCCACCGCGCAATAATCTACGTATTCTAGCGACGATTGCCCTTTCCGCTCGTATATAGGACCGATGATGATCCTGGTCCCCCTATAATGCGTGCGGACTGGAGAAAAAGGCGTAGGCAGTGCGGTCGGATATTAGATATATGCAAGTGCAGTGGAGTCACGTGCTGAGTTCATATTGCCACCTGCCTCTTATCTGGCCAGGACCGGATTCTCAGGTTCAACCACTCGATATAGAATTGGATTTTTATACTAACATCTATCCCCCCTACCTACTCCTTATTATACACCGTTTCTGTTTTTTTTTCTCATCTTCTCCATTTTAATTTCATAATTTAATTTTATTTCATTCTATTTTCATTCAATTGAATTTAAATATTTTTAATTTAACTTAATTCTATTTTAATTCAATTGAATTTAAATACATTAAATTTAATCACATTTTAAAAACGTAAAACAACGAAAAAGTATAATTACAACGTTTGCCATACTCAATAAAAGCAAAAATTTCTAAGTTATTTGAATTTCAGAAAAAAAAATTTTATTAGGTATAAAAATAATTGAATTCTTGCGAACAATTTTATTATTTATGAAAATAATTGAATTCTTGCGAAGAATTTTATTATTTATGAAAATAATTGATTTATTGCGAAGAATTATTTATTATTTATAAAAATAATTTAATTCTTGCGAAGAATTTTATTATTTATGAAAATAATTTTAATTCTTGCGAATAATTTTATTATTTATGAAAATAATTGAATTCTTGCGAAAAATTTTATTATTTATGAAAATAATTGAATTCTTCAGGGTTGCCACAAATATTTAATTTTATTTTTCCCTAACTTTTCCCTGATTTCCAGACAAAATTTTCATTCTTCGTAGAAATTCAAAAATTTTCAAAATTTACATTTTTAATACAAGTTTTCAAAAGAATATAATTATTTAAATAAATTGTAATAAAATTCGTTGCATAAATTCAATTTTTTTACAAGTAATAAAATTTTCCACATGAATTCAATTATTTAAAAAAAAATTGATAAAATTCGTTGTAAGAAATCTATTATTTTCATAAATTATAAATATTTTCTGAGGATTTCAATTATTTATAATACAATTTAAAGTGAATTCCTAGAAAAATGGAATTATTCTCTGAATTTTTTTGTAAGAATTTAATTACATTTCACGAATATAATGAAATTCTTTGTTGAAATTCAAATATTTTCACAATCTACTTTTTTGATAAAAGTTCTCAAAAGAATTCCATTATTTAAAAAAATGTAATAAAATTCGATGCAGGAATTCAATTATTTTCATAAATAATAAGATTCTTTACATTATTTCAATTATTTAAAAAAAAAATTGAAAAAATTCATTGCAAGAATTCAATTACTTTCATAAATTAATAAAATTCTTCACAGGATTTCAATTATTTTTAATACAATAATTTTAAGTAAATTCTTCGAAAAATGTCACTATTTTCAAAAATTTTGTTAAAATTCTTCGAAAGCATTCAATTATGTTTTTTTAAAAATTCATGCTATAATGCTTTTAATATTCAATTATTATCTCAAATTTTAACTGAAATTCATTTTCATGAAATGAAAATCAATTTTTATTGGAAAATTCTACAAGAATTCAATTATTTAAATACAAAAATAAATAATTTATTGAATAAATGAATGTTTTTCGAAACTAAATTATCACAAAGAATTTTATCAACAAACTTGAATTTTTCGAGAAATTTTAATAAAATTTTCAAGAATAATTAAATTTTTCCAGGAATTCAATTAAAATTGTATTAAAAATAATTGAAATTCTATGATGAATTTTATTATTTATGAAAATAATTGAATTTTTGTAAAAAATGTTATTATTTATGAAGATAATTGAATTTTTGTAAAAAATGTTATTATTTATGAAAATAATTGAATTATTGTGAAGTTTGCTTAGAATTTTATCAAAATTTTTTTTTTAAATAATTGAATTCTTTTGAAAAATTTTATTAAAACTGTAGATATTGAAAATTTATTTATTTATTTAAGTAATAAACGGGCTTACAAAAAATAAATGCCCTTTCGTACAGATGTACTAGTAATTATTGAAATATAAGAACAACAATAGTGCTAGGCTGCAGCATCATAATCATATGTGAGAATAAGTTTACGTAACGATGCCTTAAATATTAATATTGAGTTATTAAAAATATCTAATTCATCACTACATTCGTTAGCCTCCTTACATATTCTGGTAAAAATAGAATTATCTCCGTAGTCAGTCCTATGGTAATGGAGTTTAAATAAATTTTGCCTACGTGGTGATTTAATAGGAATTGCAAAATTAATTTTTTCTAAGATAGTGGGGCAATCAACTGAAAATCATTGAATTGAGAAAAATTTTTTGAAAATAATTGAAATTTTGCAAAGAATTTTATTAAAATTTTTGAAAATAATTGAAATTTGAAGAAGAATTTTATTATTTTTAAAGATAATTGAATTTTTATGAAATTTTTTTTTATTTTTGAACATAATTGAATTTCTGCAATCATTTGTAACTTCTCAAAAATTCAATTTTTTCCAGTTACTTAAATAAAAATCCCTGACTTTTCCCTGAATTCCCTGATTTTTTTTTTTTTTTTTTTTTTTTTTTTTTTTTTTTTTTTTTTTTTAATTGAATTGCTGAGAAATTTATTAAAATGTTTGGAAATAATTGTTTTTCTGTTAAGAATTTTACTGAAATTTTCGAAAGTAATTGAATTCTTTCGAGCAATTTTATTAAAATTGTATAAAAAATAATTTACTTTTGTCTAGGAATTTAATTAAAATTGTACTGGAAATAATTGAACTTTTATAGAAAATTTGACAAAATCTTTTGAAAATAATTGAATTCATTCAGTTCTTAATTTTTTCTAGGGGTTTTATTAAAATTTTATTGAATTCAATTATTGAAAATAATTGAATATTCTTATAGTAAAGAATTTTTACATTTTTGAAAATAATTGAATGTATTCAAAGAATTTCATCAAAATTTTTAATAATAATTGAATTTATTCGGGAAATTTTGAAAAATGCTTTAATACTATACTTGGGGTTTTTTTCGAGGTCGTTTATAGAAAATTTGAATTAATTTTCCTAAAATTCAAAATGGCGGATCCAATATGGCGGGAAAGAAAAATTTATAAAATCACTTCTTTCGGAAAATATAAATTGTAATACGATAATAAGATATAAAAAATTGAAAATATAGTAGAAAAAGAAAAAAGATCGACTTATTCTTCTTGTTAAATATTTATATGTTTATTTGTGAAAACAAACAGTGTGAATGTAGGTAATGGTTTATTTTTCGATTTTACATTATCTCTGTTTCCTTATTTCTTTTCTTTTTTTTCTTTTTTTTCTCTCTCTTGCTCTGAGTCCCGAGCAGGTGTGTCCCACTGTCCTAGACATCACACAAACACCGCTCCCACAAGAGAGAAAATCATAGGAAATGGAATTTTAAAATAAAAGTCCTACATTTACACTTGGCACATAATAGACACTTCGCACAATATTTATATAGGTTCTACTTTTGCAATTTTTAGTTTTTTTTTTTTTTTTTTTTTTTTTTAATGCACTCATAATTTATTTTAGAAACAAAAAATATTCTTCTAATTTTTGTTTTTCAAAATATTTGTTCAAAAAAAAAATTCATTGCTTTAAATTCAAATAAATAAATTATTTATAACAAAAATAATAAATGTTTAGTATAATTTAAAAATTTTTTTTAATAAAATTGTTTTTCTATTATGAATATTAATAAATATTTTTCAAGGCCTCTGGGCAAATCTCAAAATTTCCAGTTGGCAATTTAATATTAATTATTTTATTAATAATATTAATATTACTAAGAATATTAAAATAAATATTAATAAATATTGCTGTTGTTGTTGTTATTATTATTATTATTATTAACGGTTTAATAATAAAAATAATAATTCTAATAATATAATAGTGAAAGTAATTAAAATAATTAAATTTGCAAAATATTTTAAAGACAAATATAAGTTATATTGTGTGAATTTTATCTTTTATGAAACGAAACAACGGTATTAATTAATTTGTGCGCACAAAACGTGCGAGTAGGAAATCATTAAAGAAGAAAAATACTGTACATTTGAAAGAAAAAAAAAAGAAAAAAAAAACTTTCTGAAGAAGTTCAATTCTACTAAATATTCATTTCTTGATGACTTTCTTTTCCAGTCGTTTTCTAATTTTCTAATGTACACTCAAATATTAAAATTGTAAATTTACATTTTAAATAAAGTAAATGTATATAAATACAAAAAAAAAGAGAGCATTTCTATACAGAAGAAATATTTCAAATTTAATTGAATAAAAAAAAGAACTTTAATACTCTTTTCATAAAGAATAAAAAGTTTCGTCACGAAATTAAAAAAAAATCGGTTTCAGCAAATTTATTAGATTGAAAATACGAGAAAAGTAAATAAAATTAAGTAATTAAATAAATTAAGTAAATTATATAAATTATATAAATTAAATAAAATAAATAAATTAAACAAATTAAACAAATTAAACAAATTAAAGAAATTAAATATTAAATAAATAAAATAACTAATAAAAATTATTTACAAGGGAAAAAAAATTTATTTTTTGATAAAAAAATGATTATTTTTCTTTTATCCAAATAAAAATTTAATTTAATTTATTTAATTAAATTTAACTAAATAAATTTAATTTAAGACAATTTATTTAATTTGTCTATTTATAGAAACTTATTTCTTAATTAATTAACTAATTTATTTATTTAAACTTATTTTTTATTTTATTTACTTTTTTAATCATTTATTTATTTCTTTATTTTTTTATTTATTTTAAGGGCATTTGAACCTTGATGACGTCACACATGCTTTGCACAAAGTGTAACGTCATCAAGGTTCAAATGCCCTTAAATACGGAAATTATTGGTTCAAAAACAAATTTATTTGAATCATAACTAAAAATTATTTGATTTAATTAAACGATTATTTTACTAATATCAAGAAAATATTTACTTGAATCAAATTACTTTTACTTGAATTAAGTAAACATTTATTTCTACCAAAAAATTTGTTTTTAAGTCAATTAAATAGTAATTTTGCATTAAATATTGATATTTATGGTTTCAAAGAAAATTTATTTGGTTCAATTAAAAATTATTTCCATTTAATTAAAAATCATTTTCATTTAATTAAACGATTACTTTATTGTTATCAATGTAAATATTCACTTCAATCAAGTAATTTTTAGTTGAATTAAGTAAATATTTATTTCTACCAAAAAATTTTGATTTAAGTCAATTAAATAATATTTTTTTGAAATATATACTGAAATTATTGGTTCAAATAAAATTTATTTGATTTAACTAAAATTTATTTGGTTCAACTAAAATTTATTTATTTCAACTAAAATTTATTTGGTTCAAGTAAAAATTATTTTATTTAATTAAACGATTATTATTTTACCATTATCAAGTAAATATTTACTTGAATCAAGTAATTTGTAGTTATTGAATCGAATAAATTTTGACTTGAACCAAATATTTTTTAATCGAATCAAGTAAATATTTTCTTGAATCAAATAATTTTTAGTTGAATCAAGTAAATATTTATTTCCACCAAAAAAAATTTTAATAATTTTAATTTTTGATTTAAAAATCAACTAAATTGTATTTTTCTGAAAATACTGAAATTTTTGGTCCAAATCAAATTTATTTGATTCAACTAAAAATTATTTGATTCAATTAAACGATTATCTCACTATTTTTGTAAATAAATATTTCTTTGAATCAAATAATTTTTATTTGTAAAGTAAATTTTAATAATATTCGTTCAATTAAAATTGATTTTGATTCAACTAAAATTTATTTTGATTCAACTAAAATTTATTTTGGTTCAACTAAAATTTATTTAGTTCAACTAAAATTTATTTGAATTCATCTAAAATTTATTTACTTCAAAAAAATTTTATTTGATTCAACTAAAAATTATTTTCATTCAATTAAACGATTACTTTACCATTATTAAGTAAATATTTACTTGAATAATGTAAATATTTACTTGAATCAAATAATTTTTAGTTAAATCGAATTTGACTTGAAAAAAATAATTTTTAGTTGAATCAAGTAAATATTTATTGGGAAAAATAAAAATAATTCTCGTTTTTTTGTCCACATTCTATACTTATTTACCAGTGGATAAGAAATTCAATTAAAAATTAAATAAACATTAAACGACCTCGAACCTCAAGCAACATATATACACGATTATCAATGTCTTTATAAAAAAAAAATTTTTACCTTGACGTTCGCACTTTTTTTTCAATAATTAAACTTTGCAAACAAAAAAATTGCTTTCTTTGGCAAAAAAAAAAAATATTTCAAACCAAACATAAAAAATCCACTAGAATAAATAATTAAACTATTTCAAAAAATGTCAATTAATTCAAAAAACCATAAATCGAAAAATAAAATGTTTTTCCTATTTTTATCAATAAAAAAGAAAATTATAAAAAAAATGTGTGTCTTACCTTAGCCATTTCTGATTGGGTGGGTTCTACTGGCAGTTGACAATCATCCATAAAATTGTCGAGTGTTTTTGATTTTCTTCGTAATGTAACATTCTGGAAAAATTGAAGGAGAAAATTCACTGATTTTTGGAAAATGAAATTATTTTTGACTGAAAATACTTTTTTTTGTTTTCGTTATAATTTATTCATTTATGGGGGGGAAAAAAAGGGAAAAAGCGCACAAAACACACTGGACATTCGTTTTGGGACGAATATAATAATGTGAAAACGCGAAATTGACTATTGAGGGAAGCCTTTCGCGCAGTAAATGGGAGCGGTGTATTGATCCGAGTTTTGTTTCGCCGGCCAATGCGGGGGCGGAGTTGACGATTCCGGCGTCGGCGTCGTGGACCCGCCGATGCCGGGCGTCCGATTTTTTTTTTTCTTTTTTTTTTTTTTAATTTTCAATTCAGTGATACCTACGCACCACCATTGAAAAAAAAAAAAAATTGAAAAAAGAAAAAAAAGAAAAGTAAAAGAAAAATGTTAATACTACTCGGTTACTCTAGCGCGAAATTAAAAGGAATTTTCATTTTTAATTACATTTTTTGTCATTTTCTTCCCTCTTATACTAAAAAAAAGAATTTATCTTATTCAAATAACAAATTTAAAATTTTAATTTTAATTTAAATAACAAATTTGACTATTATCAATTAAATATTTACTGGAATCGAATAATTTGCCATTTTTTATCCATACTTACAAGGAAAAAAATTTATTTGATTCAAATAACCAATTACTTAACACTTATCAATTAAATATTTACTGCAATCAAATAATTTTTATTTGAGTCAATCAAATATGGTTCTCTTTATATTTGCCTCAAACACTGGAATTATTTATTCAAATATTTATTATTTCATGTAAAAAATATTTAATATATATGTATATTATTATTTATTCAAATCATTTAATTAATTTGACAACCGAGTGATAAAATCGTTTATATCATTAAATAATAATTATTTGATTCAAGTACTTAAATATTTATTTGATAATAGACAAGTAATCGGTTACTTGAATCGAATACATTTTTTTCTGTATATTTTTCTTTTTTAAAATTGAAAAATAAAAATTGAAAAAAATGGTAATTTTAAAAAAATGGAATTATTCTACCAAAAATGCGACAAAAAAAAATTGAAAATAAAAAATAATTATACAATCACAAAAATTATAAAAAATTTATACCGAAGATGAAAATAATTTTAGAAAAAAAATTTCAATTGCATTTGATTAATTGTTAATTAACAATAATATTTTTAACTAAAATTATTATTTTTGAAAATAATTAAATTCTATTAACAAAGAATTTTATATTAAAATTTTTGAAAAAGAATTGAATTCCTTAAAAAGAAATCCATTTAAATTGTAAATTTATTATTAAATTTATTTATTAAATTTATTATTATATAATTCTCGCGGAGAATTTTATTAAAATTTTGGAAATGAATTCTTTTAAATTCCTGGAGAGATTTCAATTCTTTTTGAAAATTTCTATAAAATTATTTTTAAGAATTCAATTATTTTCAAAATTTTTAATAAAATTCTTCGCTAGAATTCAATTATTAAAAATAATTTTAAAGATTTAAATTATTTTCAATAAAACTTCAATTGAATTTGAAAAAAAAAATTAATCGTTAACTAAAATTGTTAATTAACAATAATATTATTAACTAAATTTATCATTTTTGAAAATAATTGAATTCCTGTTAGCAAAGAATTTTAATAAAATTTTTAAAAAATAATTGAATTCTTTCAAATAGAATTTAATTTCAATTGTAATAAAAACAATTTAATTCCAACGAAGAATTTTATTAAAACTTTTAGAAAATAATTGAATTCTTATAAATTCTCCGATAGATTTCAATTCTTTTATAAAAATTTCTATAAATTTCTTTAAAACAATTCCATTATTTTCAAAAAATTTCTTAGAATTCAATTATTTTTAATATAATTATAATTGAATTGGAAAAAAATTCAATTATTGTTAACTAAAATTGTTATTTAACAATAATATCATTATCTGAATTCATTAATTTTGAAGATAATTGAATTCCGCATGTGCAAAGAATTTTATTAAAACTAAAATTATCAAAAAATTATTCAATTCAATTCTTTAAAAAATAATTTAATTCTTATAAATTCCTCTATAGTTTTCAATTCTCTTTAAAAAATTTCTTTAAAAATTTCTATAAAATTTTTAAAAGAATTCAAATATTTTCAAAAATTTTCTTACAATTCAATTATTTTTAATACAATAAATTAGAATTGAATTTGAAAAAAAATTCAATTATTGTTAACTAACATTGTATTTAACAATAATATCAATATCCAAATTTATTATTTTTGAAGACAATTAAGTTCCATTTGCAAAGAATTTTATTAAAACTTTAAAAAATTATTGAATTCAATTCTTTATAAAATAATTTAAATCTTCAAATTCTACGATAGATTTCAATTCTTTTTAAAAGTTTTCTATAAAATTCTTTAAAAGAATTCAATTATTTTGAAAAATTTTAATAAAATTCATTACAAGAATTCAATTATTCAATAATTAAAAAAATAATTCTTCCTATGAATAATAATTGAATTTTTTCGTGAAATTGTTTTAAAATTCTTTAAAAATAATAAACCAGAATAATTATTATACATCATATAACAAATATAATAATAGTAATAATAATAATAATAATAATAATAATAATAATAATAATAATAATAATAATAATAATAACAAATATAATAATAATAATAATAATAATAATAATAATAATAATAAAATTGAAATTTTTATTATTGTTATTATTATTTAAATTATTATGAGACGATATTTATATATTTTTCAAACGAAGACAAAATAAGAAGACAACATTAATTAAAAGGTCAACAACTTTCAAATGTCTCTTCATCAGAGACATCAAAATGTGTGTATATAACAAACCCAGACGTTAAGGAAGAGGAAAAAAAAAGAAAAAGCAATTTCCCATGGACTGGAAACTCAATTCACCAGTGTAAACCCGGAAATGTCATTTACTCTCCCTTCGTCATTTTCTATAATACACAATTTTCAAAGGGTTTCTGACGACGACAAAAAATTATTCAACACGCACTTTAAATGAAAAAAAATCCCAAAAAAAAAATCTCGGACATTAAAAATTAACTAACAAATAAAAGAAAAATATATAAAAAATATATATATTTCTTTTATTTTTATTTTTCATTTTTTTTTCAGTTAAAAAAATCTTTTTTTTAAATAAATATAAAATTGTTTATAATACTCACCGCAAAACGTGAATTGTTGATATTGAAAAATTCCATCTTGCACTTGCGCCTCTCACACACAATTTTTTTTTTTAAACTTTCACTATTAATATCATTCTATGTATTATGTACTAATTAAAATTTTTTTTTTTTTGGTTTGAAAATTTTTAAATTGAGTAAAAATTAAAGAAAAACTTTTAAAATTGTATAAATTATAAGAAATTCATCCTCATTAGTTCAACACTATTTGAATCCGTCATTATTAACGGATTATAATTTCAAAAGGAACTGATTGTATTGTGAGACGGGAACCGAATGACGCTATTTGCTAACAATTTCTTGAAGAGGCTATAAACATAAACAAAAATAAAATTTGAGAATTAATTTTTCACAAATATTCACTTATTGTTTTTTTTCAATATATAGATAGAAAAATAGAATTTATTTCCGTAGAATAATAATGCAAAAATTATAATGATAATGAATATTCGATTTAAATTAATATTATTCATTGAATTATTTATTTATTTATTTATTCATTTATTATATTTATTTAACAAAAAGTAGAGAAATTAATCAATAAAATTAAATAAATCAATAAATAAATAATAATTTAAACATTTTTTATTTCAATAATAATAATAATAAATCAAACAAATTCATTAATTATAATAAAATAATAATAAATAATTATTATTAAATATTTAATTATTTAGCTTCATTTCAAGAATTCAATTATTTTTAAAATTTTTATTAAAATTCTTCGCTAGAATTCAATTATTTTTAATATAATTTAAATTGAAATTAAAAAAAATTTTCACTAATTGTTAATTAAAATTGTTATTTAACAATCAATTTTAACTAAATTTATTATTTTTGAAAATAATTGAATTGCAATTAGCAAAGAATTTTATTAAAGTTTTTGAAAAATAATTGAATTCCATTAGTAAAGGATTTTATTAAAATTTTTGAAAAATAATTGAATTCTTATCAATTTTCCAAAAGATTTCAATTATTTTCAAAATTTCTAGAAAATTCTTTAAAAGAATTCAATTATTTTAAAAATTTTTAATTACAACTTATCGCAAGAATTCAATTATTTAAAAATTACAAAAAAAAAATTTATTTTTCTATTCAATTATTTTTATATCATTTGTATGAAGGTTGAAAAAAATTTAATCATTGTTAACTAAAATTATTTTGAATTAATAATAATATTTTTAACAAAATTTTTTATATTTGTAAATAATTGAATTCCATTAGAAAAGAATTTTTTTTTAATTTTGGAAAATAATTGAATTTGTATAAATTCCTGGAGATATATTTCAATTCTCTTTAAAAATTCAATTATTTTCAAAATTTTTAATTCAATTCTTCGCTAGAATTCAATTATTTAAAAAAATTTCGAAGAATTCAATTATTTTTAATAAAATTTCAATTTGAATTTGAAAGAAATTCATATTGATTGTTAATTAAAATTGTTATTTAACCATCAAGTTAATTAAATTTATTATTTTTGAAAAATAATTGATTTCTTATAAATTCTCCGATAGATTTCAATTATTTTCCAAATTTCTATAAAATTCTTTAAAAGAATTCAATTATTTTCAAAAATTTTAATAAAATTTATCGCAAGAATTCAATTATCTAAAAAT
The DNA here is from genome assembly GCF_015476425.1 of Leptopilina heterotoma. Taxonomy (NCBI): domain Eukaryota; kingdom Metazoa; phylum Arthropoda; class Insecta; order Hymenoptera; family Figitidae; genus Leptopilina; species Leptopilina heterotoma. The sequence goes on along the minus strand of NW_025111078.1, from coordinate 1,491,348 downwards.
TACAAAAAATGATTTTTTTCTCTGAATTCAATTATTTTTATATAATTTGAATTAAAATTGAAAAAAATTTAATCATTTTTAACTAAAATTGTTAATTAACAATAATATTTTTAACAAAATTTTTTATTTTTGAAAATAATTGAATTTTAGCAGAAGAAAGTTGCATAATTATTCTTAACAATATTATAAATAACAAATTTATTTTAAATTATGATAATAATTATAATTTATTAAAATTTATTATAAATAATAAATATTATAAAAAAATATTTTTTTACAATTTTTTTTAAATAATAATTGTAGGGAAAAAATTGTTTATTGCAATTTAATGAAATATATAAATTTCAATATTTAATAAATAAAAAAATCGCATAATTATTTTTATCAGTTGCAAAAAAATATTTTTTTACAATTTTTTTTTAAATAATAATTGTAGGGAAAAAATTGTTTATTGCAATTCAATAAAATATTGAAATTGCACAATTTAAATATTATAAAGTCAAGTCTTTTTTTTTCTTACTAAAAAATTTATCAGGGAAAAAAATTATTCATTTATCGGGATAAAGGAGAAATTAATTAAATTAATATTAATTAAGCATACTTACATTCTTGATGCAGAAGGAAATTTTTTTTCGAATCTATTGTTGTACACTTTGCCGGCCGTTGATTCACCAAAAAAAATAATTTGGAATTGGAAAATTTTTCTCCTCTTCAGAAAATAATTCACTTTTTCTGTTCTTCAATAACTTCATATACTATAAACCAAAAATCAAAAATATTAATGAAAAATATCAACAAAATAGTTAATTATAATAATTATATTTATAATATTTATAATATAATATTAATATTTTAATATTAATAATATTCATAATTTAATACTAAACTAAATGAAAAATCAAAAAATAATTAATTATATTAATAACTCTAGTAATTAATATTTTATTACTATTTATTATAAATAAACAAAATAATAATAATAATTTACTACAATATTATTATTATTCTTACTAGAATATTTACTACAATAATATTAATATAAAATAAACTTAACAATTATAATTATAATTATTAAAATTATTTATATTCTTGAAGTTAGTGAACGTTTATTATTTTAATTATTTTTGAGTAAAAAGCTGATAAGCTTTTTTTAATTTTTAAAATTTAATATTTAATATTTAATAAATATTAAAAATTAAAAAATAAAATTAAAATAATAAAATTATTATTTAATGTAATTATTATTAATTAATAATAATAATTTTAGGTGAAAAAAATTCTCAAAAAAAAAAATTATCAATATTCGCTGTTACTGATATTAATATTTTGCAATAAATGAATACATAGTAATAGTAAATAATAAATAGTAATAATAAATATTAATTATTTAAAAGGATAGGAACAATATTTGTGTCGGTAAATAAAAACTACAGTTTATGCATTGCACGTACATACAGAGGTAATATTCACCATATTCATACTTGGTATTTGTGTAACAATATAATGGATACCAGAAAAATTTAAGTAAAGCGGATAATTTTTTTTCTTCTTTTTTTTAACGAGCTAAAGCTACCGACGGTAATTCTATTATGTTGAATGAACAACAATAGTGATTTTATTTTACAGTTTATCACTATACACTATTGGATATTTAAAAATTATTTAACTTTACATTCTCTGATATTTTTAGAAAAAGAGGACAATCACGATACTATTTATTATCAAAAAAAAATTGCAGCCATTGAAAAATATCAATTTATTTTATTTCTAATTATATCATACCGATTGTTACCTTTAAAAAAAAATTTTTTCCTAAAGAAACATTTAAAAAAAAAAATTCCAAAAGTTTTCAAAAAAAGTATTAGGAAAAGTTTTCAAAAATGATTAAAATTATTCAAAAATAGTTATTCAAAAAGAATTATTAAAAATAGTTTTCAAAAAAAAAAGTTTAAAAGCAATTTAATCAATTTAATCCAACAGATAATTTCGTAAAAAAAATTGAGTCCAAAAAAACTATTTATAAAAAGATTTTAATTCAAAAGAAATATTTATATAAAAAAATTATTTCAACAATTAAATTTAAAAGAATATTTTGTAAAAAATTTTAGTCCAGAAAAATATTTAATATAAAAAAAATTCAACAATTTAATCCAAAAGAATTATCAAAAAAAATTAGTCCAGAAAAATATTTATAAAAACATTTCAAAAATAAAAAAAAATAAAAAAAAATATTTATAAAAAAATGTTTATCCAAAAAAGTATTTATATAATAACAAAATTTTAACTACAAAAAATATAATATATATACACATTTAAAAAGAAATGAATATAAAAAAAAAATATTTTCTAAAAATAAATCTATTATTTTAAACTCTTAATTATTAATTGTCTTAAGAATTCATTTTTTATTTTTCAGAATGGGAAAAATAATCATATGAATTAGTTTAAAAAATTAATTTTTAAAATATGTAAATTAATTAAAATTTTTTTTTTACTTTTTGAAAAAATATATATTTTTTTTTTTTAATAAAGCGAAAAATAAATTTGGAAGCACACGATACGCGAGAATAAAAGTAAAAAGAGAATTGAAAAAAAATTGAAAAGAAAAGGAATTAAATTAGCAATAATATCACTTTCACGTTTTTGGCTTACTATAAAAATTTGTTTTACAATTATTTAAATACATAAAATATCAACAATCAAATGTCAAGACGTAAAAAAGATGATTACAAAAAATGGAATTTGAAAGAAAAAAATTATTTCAGACTAAAAATTATCAATAATTCTAGAATATTTTTTTTTTTAATTTTTCATTTAAAAAATAGAAATTTAAAATTATACAAATTTCATTGTATTCATTTTTCCTTTATTTTTATTCAATTTAACTTTGAATTAAAATATTTTCATTCAATTTAAAAAATTTGAATTCAATTTAAAAAATTTGAAATTAATTTAAATTCAATTTAACTTTAATTTTAAATATTAGAATTTAATTTAAATTCAATTTAACTTCAATTTAAATATTTTCATTCAATTTAATTAAATTTGAAACATTTGAAATCAATTTAAATTCAATTTAAAAAATTTGAATTTAATTTAAATTCAATTTAAAATATTTTCATTCAATTTAAAAATTTGAATTCAATTTGAAATAGTTTCATTTAATTTAATTCAATTTAAAAAATTTAAATTCAATTCAACTTCAATTTAATTTTAATTTAAATTAAAAGTCATTTTAGAAATTTCTTTTAAAAAATTTTGTCAATCGTCACTTAAAAAAAAAACATTGTCAAAATTATTTATAATTATTATCGTTTTTAATTACACAATTTTTTTTGTTCTATTCACTAATTAAAATCAAAATTCCATTCTTTTTTTTCAATTCTACGTCAATCGTTTGATTCCCTTTGCTTTCAAAAAAAAAAAAAAATTCACATAAACAAAACAATTCAGTAAATCTGACTTTTTAATTTTTCTCTTCTTAAAATTGAATCAGAACAAAAAAATTCTTCCGATAAATTCAAATTCAAAAAAAGAAGAATAATATCTAATTTTCGACTTTTTTAAAATTTGGAATAATTTCGAATTTTTTTTTCCTCGAACTAAATTTTAAAAAATGCTAAAAATCTTTTGAAATGTTGATATAAATATTAAATTAACAGATTGATTAAATAATTAATTACTTCCATATTATTCAATTATTTTAATTTAATTTATTGAGTAATTAATTAGTTCAATATTATTCTATTAATTAATTCATTCAATATATTATTTTTAATTATTCTTTTAATTAAATTAATTACTTTAAGTAATTAATAGAATGATATTGAACTAATTAATCACCTAATCAATTTAATTAATAGAATAATATTCAGGTAATTAATAATTTAATTCATTAAATTAATCAATTGAATAATATTCAAGTAATTAATTATTTAATCTATTAAATTAATTAATTGAATAATATTCAAGTAATTAATTATTTAATCCATTGAATTAATTAATTGAATAATATTCAAGTAATTAATTATTTAATCCATTAAATTAATTAAATAAATAATATTCAAGTAATTAATTATTTAATCCATTAAATTAATCAATTGAATAATATTCAAGTAATTAATTATTTAATCCATTAAATTAATTAATTGAATAATATTCAAGTAATTAATTATTTATTTAATTAATTTAATTAATTAACTAAATACTATTGAATTAATTAATTAATTGAATAATATTGAAGTTAACAATTATTTATTTAATTTAATTAAATAATATTGAATTAGATATTTCTCTAATTAATTAAATTAATCAACTAAATAATATTGAATTCATTAATTAATTAACCATTAAAACATCGTAATTTTACGATTTTTTTTACAATATTACTATGGCGTGTGCATTTCTAAACCTTATTTTCAAAAAAAATGGTTTAGTTTTATTTTTTTTTTGTTACTTAAAAATTAATATTCAGATAATTGTTGTGCTGAGTTGCGCAATGCGACAAGTATATAATAAAAAAAGCAAATTACAATTAGTGTAATTATATTGTGTCTCACATGAATTGTGTATTATAATAATTATTATGGAAAATTCACGAAAAAAGCGTCGAAATTGTGTTCTTTTTTTCCTCTCTCTCTTTTTCTTTCTCTCTCTCTCTCTTTCTCTCTTTTTCTCTCACATTTATAATTTTACGCCATAAAGAAAGCGTTATTACTTTCACAAAATAGCACGTTTCTGCGGTAACCCTAATTTTTTTTTCTTATTAACTACTGTACACACATTAAAATTACTTTTTTTTCCTTAATATTATTAATATTATTATTTTTTTCTTTGCTAATCTCTCTAGTTAATTATCGTTAAAGAATTCTTTTTTCTCTAATCGAGTGATTATCTACGAAAATTGCAATAATAATAAGCACTTTAATCATTGACTTTCAATCGTATCTAGTGAAATTCAAATGGTGAAATTTGATATTAATTTTTATATATTGGAAATTTTTGTACAAGATGAAAAATAAAATATAAATCTAAATTTCCAATTTTTCAATTTTTATTTCTTTCTTTAAAATAATTACTTTTTTATTTTCACTATAAAGAAATTTTTATTATTTTCTTCTTCGTTATTTTGATTTTGACTATTTTTATTTTTATTATTCGAATTTTTACTATTTGCATTTTTATTATTTTTATTTTTTGTATTTTTATTATTTTCCTAATTTTCAAATTAAACGGAAAACCGATTAGAAAAACGGAAATTATTTCCAATCGAAACAATCATTAAAAAATCTTCTTTACAAAAATTCAAACTTTGTCAATTTTTCCAAAACTATTTAAATTCTCAAAAGGGGAAAAAAATTCTCAAACGAATATTCTACAATTGAACGCAAAAAACAAAGTCAAAAACCAGTCTCTCGCTTTGAAAAAAAAATTTAATTGACAAAAGGCAGTGATTTTTTCTCTTAGTATACAAAAAAAAAAAAAAACAAATGGAAATTCGGAATGGAAATTTTCACTCATAATTTTTTCTCTCTCCTTTTTTTTTGTTTTCTCTCGTCTTGAAAATCTTATTAAAGTGCTTATTAAAATGAAATAAACAGATCTATATAAATCCAAAAAGAAACATTTTTTTTTATTTCTTTTAATGAAAAATGTGGAAAGTTTCGTTTATCTTTCATTCTAAATCGTATAAGAAATAAATTCAAGTCAATTCAAAGAAACGCTATTCAAAAAATTACTATATATTATCACCTGTTGCATTTTGTTCCCTTTTCTTAAAAAACAAAAAATTGCTAGCTTTTTTTTTTAATTATTCCTGGCCGGAAACCGGCTTTACTTTCATACGAGTCAATATAATATTTGTATTGTCGCAAAAGGCCTCTTTAAAAAAAATAATGCAATTAAAAGTAGTGCCTTTTATTATTGAAAAATGAAAACGAAAATCTGAATTCTAAAAATACAATTTCTTAACAATTACCAATTTTGTTCAATTTAATTTCAAAAAAATTTTTTTACGAATTAAAGTCTTTTCAATCGAAATTAAATTTTTTACACGAATTGAAATTTTTAAATTGAATTCAATTTAACTTCAATTAAAAATATTTTTATTCAGTTTTTAAAAATTTTAATTCAATTTAAATTCAATTTAACTTCAATTTTGAAAAATTTAATTCAATTTAATTCAATTTGTAAAATTTAATTTAATTTATTTAGTATATAAACGGGAATTCAAATTTATAAAATTTAAATTCAATTTAACTTCAATTAAAAATATTTTAAATCAATTTGAAATATTTTAATTCAATTTAAAAAATTGAAACTCAATTTAAAAAATTGTAATTCAATTTAAAAATTTTGAATTCAATTTAAATTCATTTTAAATTCAACTTAAATTCTATTTAACTTCAAATTTAAAAAATTTCATTCAATTTAATTTAATTTGTAAAATTTCATTCAATTTATAAAATTTAAATTCAATTTAAAAAATTTGAATTCAATTTAACTTCAATTTAAAATTTTGTAAATCAATTAAAAAAATTTGAATTCAATTTAAATTAAATTTAATATATTTTCATTCAATTCAATTTAACTTCATTTAAAATATTTAAATTTAATTTAAATTCAATTTAAATTCAATTTAAATTCAATTTAAATTCAATTTAAATTCAATTAAAAATATTTTAATTCAATTTAAAAAACTTGTATTCAATTTGAATTTAATATTTAACTTCAATTTGAAAAATTTGAATTCAATTCAAATTTTTAAATTAAATTTAACAAATTCAAATTCAATTCAAATTCAACATAATTTTAATCAAACAAATTGGAATTCACTTTAACAAATTTTAATTCGTAAAAAAATTAAAAATAAATTGAACGAGTTTAATTTTAATTTAAATTCAATTTGAATTTAATTCAACAAATTTAAATTTAAGTAAAATTCAATTTAATTAAAAATAAATGTTACAAAATTTGAATTCAATTCAAATTCAATTTAAATTAACTTTAACAAAATGAAATTCAAATAAATTAACATTTAAATTAAATTTAAATTGATTTTAAGTTTGTTAGATTTAATGTTAATTGAATTTAATCAATTTCAATTTCAATTTTCATTCAATTTAATCAAAATTTTTTTATATGAATTCAAATTTGTTAAATTGATTTTAAATTTTCGAAATTAAAATTAAATTTGTCAAATTGCATTTCTGATTGTGAATTGAATTTAATCTTGTTGAATTGAATTTAAATTGAATAATTTATATTATTTTATTTCTAATTGAAATTGAATTTCAATGGAATTTGATTTTTTTAATTCCAACATAAATTTTGTCTAATTGAATTTAAATATTTATAAATTTTACTTTAAATTGTTAAGAAAATTGTATTTCATTTATTCAAAAACAAAAAAAAAAAAATTCAAAATACGGACAAAAAAAAGAAGTCCTTATTTGCAATAATAAACAGAAATTAAAAAATTGTGCATTTTATAATATAAAACTTTCCATCACAGTTTCGTCGTTTTGTCAGCCTCAATTAAAATTTTTCCTATGTGTATATTATTGTAAGAAATAATGTAAAAGTTCCCTTGACAATGTTTACTGTATTAAATCGCAAAAACAAAATTTTCCTTTTCAATATAATTGATTTGAAAAAAAAAACAAAACGATGAATTATCATCATTTTTCTTTTGAATTATTTCTCTTTTTAGAATATATTTTAGTCTTACATAATAGGCACTATTACAATAATCATGAGATCAACTTTGAAAAGTTGGCGTTTACACTTTTTTTCAGAGATTAATCTTCAATAATATACAATTTATGTATATTTTATTTATTATAGTACAATAGAATAAAATAGTTTCATCTTCATAAAATATTTTCACGATAAATAGCTAAAACTTTTTTTGTTTTGTAAAACATTTACAAATTATTTAATAGGCAATTCTCAAAGCCTCTAATTAAGGCTTTTTTTCTACATACCAAAAAAAAGGCTATTTTTTTCTAACTTTTGGCCAACGTGAAGGAAAGCAGTTTTATCCACTGAATATTTTTTTTGTACATTTTAATGAAAAAATGCAAAATTTTTTAGGCAAAATAAGAATCAAGAGAAATCACAATTGTACTTTTTTATCTTTTAGCTTCGATTTTTTTTTATATCGAAATATGCATCGTATGAGCAAAAACTCGTTTCTATCGGAGTAATTAACTATTTTTTTTTTTTAAATTTTAATAAAGAAAAAATATATTTTTTTTAAATTGTGGCCAATTTTTTTACTGAATTTTCTTTCTATTCCTATCTACTATATATAGTAAATTATTCTAATCGCTAGTTTAATTTTTTTATATATATATATATTTATATAACTTCTATGTCTTTCATCGAAGTTTGTTTTTTTTTTTGATTTATTTAGCTAATGAGACATTTAAAAACATCACTATAAATTTTTATATAATATATATATATAATATATAAATGTACTTTGTCATGTTGTACATTTTTTTTTTGAGAAGAATTATAACTAATTTTTTGTTTAAAAAAAAAAAATTTCGTCAATACTCGTTTACACATTTTTTTTATGGAACGTATAGAATAAATCTATACCTATACAATTTTTTTTTGTATTTTGAGGCAAAATAATCGCTCTTAATGATTTTGGTTTTACATTATTAAATTCTTTCTTTTATTAATTATTTAATTTTTTTATTTATTTAATAATCGAGATTTACTTTTTCATTTTCTAAACTTCTATTATTAATTTCTTCTTTTGTCATTTTTTTTGGAAAAGAAAAGCAAATCTCGATTTTTTTTTTTGATTTTAGAAAAAAGAAATTTAATGAAAATGAATTTTTATTTTTTCTCACGTTTATATTGTCCTCTGAAAATTATATCCTTACGACATGGAACTTATGGCGTTGTGAGGTGATCCCATTTGGGTGAGAACTTTGTCCAACCATTGCAATGGTCCATGCAAGTGGGCCTCAATCCAACAGGGAGTTGATGTTACGTCCTGTCGATGATATTCAGCACCCCAGCCTTTCACAAATGACATTCTGTAAATTTTTGAAAAAGAATTTAGGGAAAATTTTAAATTACTATATTTTTTTTAAATTTAATTAATTATTTTCGGTGAAAAATTTTCAACATCTAATCAATTTTTAAATAAAAGAATTTTCATTCAATTTTCTATTTCACAGAATTTTTTTCGATTCAATAGATTTTTTTTTACTTCAAAACGAATTGCAATTTTTGAAGAAATATTATTTTCCAATTGAAAGAATTTTTATTCGATAAAAATTTTTATTTCACAGAACTTTTTACGATTTAATAGATTTTTTTTTACTTCAAAACGAATTTTCCATTGCAATTTTTAAAGAAATATTATTTTCTAATTAAAAGATTTTTTATTCAATAGAATTTCTATTTCACCGAAATTTATTCGATTTAATAATTTTTTTACTTTAAAAGAAATTTTTCATTGGAATTTTTAAACACATTTTTTTACATTAATGAATTTTTTATTCAAAGTATTCACCAAATTTTTTTTTGTAATTTTTAATTAACCCAATTTTCAATCTATGAAATTTTTATTTAATTGAATTTTTTCCTAATTTAATAACTTTTTTCATTTAACAAAATTTTCACTACATGTTTCTCACAAGTTTCTGATTAATTTCTAATTAAATTAATTAATTCAGAGTCAACTGAGATTTTAATCGATGAAAGTTTTAATTAATTTGAATTAAAATTTTGTGAAATGTAAATTAATTGAAAATTGTCCTCGATAAACATTGAAACAAAAAATTTTTTAACGATTTTTAGTTTGTTCAATTTAATTTAAATTTGTTGAAGTTAATTTAAATTTTTTAAATTGAATTTGATTTTTTGTTAAATTTTGAATTTAAATTCTCAAATTCAAATTCAATTCGTTAAATTCAATTAAAACTTCTCAAGTGTTAATTTAAATTGAATTCGTATTCGTTGAATTTAGTTAAAATGGAATTTGAATTCGTTCACTTTTAATTTAAATTTAGTTTGTATGAATTAAAATTTTGTAAATTGAATTGAATTTAAATTTGTTAAATTGAATTTAAATTCTCAAATTGAATTTAAATTCTCAAATTGAATTTAAATTCTCAAATTGAATTTAAATTCTCAAAATGAATTTAAATTCGTTAAATTGAATTTGAATTGAATTTGAATTCGTTCAATTTAATTTAAATTTCCTATACGAATTTAAGTTTAATTATTTTAAATTTATTTTAAATTGAATTCAAATTCGTTGAATTTAGTTAAAACTGACTTTGAATTGAATTTTTATTCGTTCAATTTAATTTTAATTTATTTTTTTAAAAAATTTAATTGAATTTAAAATCAAAGTTGCTAAATTGAAATCAAATCGAAATCGAATTTGTTAAATTTAGTTTAAATTGAATTTGTTTAAAAAATTTTTGTTTTTTTTTAAATTAAATTGAATTTGAATTTAATTTCTTAAATTTGATTCAAATTTTTAAGAAAATTTGTATTACATTTTCGAAAAGAAAATGAAACTTCAAGTCTGTCAAATAAAATACGGTGGAATTAAAATTTTCTGAATTGATATTTAATTTGAATTGAATATAAATTTAATTAAAATTTTTTATATGGAATTTAAATTTAAATTATTTGCTAAATTTAATTTAATTCGAATTCGTTGAATTTAGTTAAAATTGAATTTGAATAAGTTCAATTTAATTTAAAATCATTTTTTATGAATTTAAATTTATTGAATTTGATTTAAATTTAAATTATTTGCTAAATTTAAATTAAATTGAATTTGTTAAATTCAGGTTAAATAGAATTTTAATTAAAATTTTTAAAATTGAATTGAAATTTAATTTGAACTTAAATTGAATTTCAATTTGAATTGAAATTTTAATTTCTTAAATTTAATTTAAATTAATTAATATTTGATTCAATTTATTAAGCAAATTTGTATTTCATTTTCGAAAAGAAAATGAAACTTCAAGTCTGTCGAATAAAATATGGATGAATTTAAATTTTCTGAATTGAATTTAAATTCGTTCAATTTAATTTAAATATTTTATATGAATTTAAATTTACATTTCTTAAATTTAATTCGAAATCGTTGAATTTAGTTAAATTTGAATTGAATTTTAATAAGTTCAATTTAATTCAAAATCATTTTTTATGAATTTAAATTTGTTGAATTGGATTTAAATTTAAATTATTTGCTATATTTAATTAAAATTGAGTTTGAATTTAGTTTAAATGGAATTTAAATTTGTTAAATTTAAATTAAATTAAATTATATTTAAAATTTTTGAAATTGAATTTGAACTTAAATTGAATTGAAATTTGAATTGAAATTGAATTTAATTTCTTAAATTTAATTTAAATTTATTATAATTTATTCAAATTATTAAGAAAATTTGTATTTTATTTACGAAAAGAAAATTAAACTTCAAGTCTGTCAAATAAAATACGGATGAATAAAGAATTAAATTTAAATTCTTCAAAATGAAATTAAATTTTTTAAGATAAATTTGAATTAAGTTTTAAATTTGTTAAAATGTAATTAAATTACATTTTACATTTAATAATATTCTTTAAATTGAAAGAATATTTTATACTTGTATACTTGTAGAAACTAAACTTCAAAATAAAAATTTTTGGAAAATTTACAAAATAGGAAAAGTAGATTCCGAAATTAAAAAAAAAATTAGAACATAAATTTTTCTAAGAAAATATTGAAATGAACGATCACTCTGAGTGATCGTTCATTTCAACATTTTCTTAATTATTATTAACAATACCAAGCGATAGAATAAATAAAAATTATATAATTTAATTCTCTATTATATAACTTTGATTTATATATTATTAAATTAAATATAATTATCTTATAAAAAAAAAAGATTTCTAGTTACCTAATTGTACACATTTTCGTCAATTCATAAACAGCTTCAAATCCATGATTAACACTCTGGGACAAGAGTGATGCAAATTCCTGATTATTGAATATCTTGAGTGAGCATCCCGGTGGAATTTTACACACCGTACTAGGATGAAATCCATGGAAATGATTGCAATTTCTCGACTGTACAAAAATCGCCGAATCAGATAGGCACTCGGCATAAACTTCACCGCCAACATAATATAAATGCACCCCCTTGCCAATGTGTCGCCTCGTATTTTCAATTGTCGAATTTCTATTCACATTTGACAATTGCCCGAGGCAAAAACGATCAGAATTATTACTCGGATTAGTGAAACCATCGACAATCACCGAATGACTCTGACAATGAAATATTTCACCAACACGACAATTTAATTCATAATATGCAATTGACGCCCAATAGGGTTGCTCCTGATAGCAAACGGGAGCGACTGCAGGCGAACTCCCAGTGTCCATTGCCGCCGGATCGGGTGGCGGCGATTGTCCATGCTGTGAACCGTCCTCGGGTGGGGAATACGCTGGCGGTGGCGTTTCCGGCAAACCATTCGTCCCGTAGGGACTCTGAGGATTTCCTGAACTCGCAGGACTCGGCACTGAACTCACCGAGGATATTGGCGACGTTGGATTTACGTTTGTGTTCCCCGCGTTGAAACCGCTTGTCGAGTATGTGACATTGTGCGGCATTGTTGGCTCGGGAAGTTGTTGAAATGGTAGAAGTGAATGACCGGGAGCGAATTCCGAGTGTCTTGGCACGAGAACGGGCGGCAATACTGGACTCTCGACACGCTTATAATGATAGGGATTGATGCAAACTTCCTTTTGTTTCGCTGAGAATGGATATTGACAGAGTTCCAGTGGTTTGAGTTCGTGATGCGATTGCAGGTCGGGCCATCGCCATACGCGACAATAAATCACGTGCGGTAAACCCTTGCGATGTGATACTTGTAAACGTCCGTCTAAACTACGCGGTATTGTCACACACTTACTCGGTGTACCGGGACAACTTAATGCTCGTTCGAGCTCCTCGATTGCACCCTTTCGTTTCTTTAATTTCTTCACGAGGGAATCGACAGCCTTCTCGGCCCATTTCTCCTCCTCGTCGCCTTGCTTCCAACCGAGGAGCTTCTTCACCGCTGGACTTGTGAAGGAAAATAAACTATTCAATGAGGACATTGGTCCTGAACTCGATGAGCCTTCCTCGTCGTCCATTTTCTCGTTTTTCTATTTTCCCAATAAATTAAGCGGCCGTTACTTCTTGATTATTTAGTTCTTTTTTTGGGAAAACTACACTGAAAGAGAAACAAAAATTTTAGTATTCACAATTTTTTAATAAACATGCAAATTTTAAATTCTCTTTATAATTTTTAATTTTTGCAAATTAAAACATTTTATATCTTCAAATAAAATTCTTTGACAAATTTTATTTGTTCCTTTCTAACATTAAAAAAATTCCTTTCTCAGAAAAATTGTTTGTAAAGTTACAAAAGATTTGGTAGAATTTTTGCCATATTTAATTTTTTATGATCAATTTTTTTAAACAAATTTTTAATTAAAAAAAATCTGATTCAATAAAATTTCTATTTAAACGAATTTATTCAAATTTAATTCAATTTTTCAAATTTTTTATTACGGGTTTTTTTTCTGGAAATCTTGAAAACAATTAATTTTTAAAGAATTATAAATATCTTGAAATAAAATTCTTTGCAAATTCAATTCTTTTCAATACAACTTTAATAAAATTTCTCTAAAGAATTCAATTATTTTTAACAATTTTGATAAAATACTTCAAAGGAATACAATTATTTTCAAATTTTTCGACAAAAATTCAATGATTTTTAATATATAAAAATTCTTAAATTCTAAACTTGAATAAAATATTTCTAAAAAATTCAATTATAATCAAAAGTTTAGATAAAATTCTTTGTATATTTCAATTACAAAATTATAATAAAATATTTCTAAAAAAATTCAATTATAATAAAAAGTTTTTAATAAATTCTCTTGTAAATTTCAATTACAAAATTTTCAATTAAAATTTTTAGAAAAACATTATTTTTAAGAAATTTAAAGAAATTCTTGAACAAAATTTAAATTGTCAAATAAAATTGTTTAAAATAATTTAAATTTCTATCGATAGTGTTAATAAAATTATTAATTAATAAACACGATTATTTTAAGAAGAAATTCTTCATAAAATTCCATTATTTAAAAAATTTTTTAATAACAATTATTAATAAAACTCCACTATTTTCAAAAATGTTAATTTTTCAAAGTTTTAATAAATTTCTTTGAATGAATTCAAATATTTTATTAAATTTTGTTAAATTTCTTATGAGAATTCAATTATTTTAAATACCATTTTAATAAAATGCTTTGAAAGAATTCAATTATTTTTTTATACACTTTTAATAAAATTCCCAGAAAGAATTCAATTATGTTCGAAAATTTTAATAAAATTCTTGAAAAAGTTCAATTATTTTCATAAAACGATAAAATCCAACAGAAGAATTCAATTATTTTGAATTCTTGTCAAGAATAAAATTATTTTTATAAATTAATAAAATTTTTCAAGGGAATTCAATTATTTTCAATGCATTTTTAATAAAACTTCTCCAATGGTTTCAATTAATTTAAAAATAATTGAATTCTTCCAAATTAATTTTTAACAGTCAAATTAAATTTTATAAAAAGTAAATATTCAAAATGGATATATTATATTTTAAATATTAGATATTAATTTTTAATTAAATTAAAAATTTTACCATCTAGCAAAGAATTAACAATTTTAATACTTACTTATAAAAACTCTACACCAATTTTTTTAAGAAATCATCATCACAATTGTCTTAACATTTAAAATACATTTTGTCTTCTCCTTAGGCAGTGAAAATCGGTTGAAACAGATTCTGTAACAAAATAAACTTTTACAATTAATAAACGTAAATACCAAGTTCTAGAAAAAAAAATTCCTTTCGATTTTAATAAAAAAAAATGACCAAAATACAAAAAAGAAGCAATATTTTCAATATAACAACTGACAATATATATTTTTATATAAAAAAAAATTGGACACTTGTGTGTATATTGATGTTGACAGTGGATTTGACGATAAACGAATTTCCCGAGTGAAAAAAACTCGGAGTAAATTTACTTTTATTTAAAAAAAAGAAAAACAATCGTATTTTCTAAAATATTTTTTTTTGTCGTATAAATAAAAAGTTGTTCAAGATAATGAGAAAAAAAAGGGGGAAATTAAAAGTAATTTAGTGCAAGAAAGCTTCGTCCCTCCTCTTGCCTCTTGACCTTACGTCCCTGTTGAACTTGCATTGCAATGATTTACCCCAAACAGTAATTATTATTTTAGGTTTCACTAGAGAAAAAAAATTACTCACCACAAATCGAATAATTAAATTTATCCTTGAAAATAATTCTCAACTATTATTTCAATCTATTTTCAACCACATGCGAGGAATTTGTTTATTGTCTCTCTCTCTTGGAATATAAATGTTGAATAGAATCTATGGCGTTACAATAATGGCGGCAGAGTGTTTATGCCTAAGCCGCCATGAACTATACAATTGTTTATAGAGATACAAACTATCAATCAAAAATCTAAAGGCGTTTTCACAAGTGCCGTAAGGGTTAAAGGTACGTTCACAGTTTGGCGATGGCGCCAACTTTGAAATACAAGAGGTTTTTAGTCTTCACCTATCCAACCCTGGTTAATATCTCTCTCTGTTTTGTTGTGACGTAATGTATACGTGTCGTCATATCCGAAAACTCACCTGATTTTGCTGTTTGTTAGTCGTGTCTCTTCTTCACGTTATAAACTATTTTCCTCAAAAAGAAGAGGAAAATAATAATTCAAAAATGTCATCGAAAGAAAAAGAAAATTGCGAAAGTACGGAAGAAAATTCACCCCAAGAAGAGGAGAATCAAGCCACTAATAATGAAATTGTCCCTGCCGAAAATAACGAAGCTGAAAGAAATGTAAGTATTCTTTTTATCTCCAAAATCGATTTTGATCACTTTTTCGAATCTTTACATTTTTTTTACTAAAAAAATATAAATTCAGTTTCGTAAAGTTCAACTCTTCGCTATTAAAAAAGAAAATGGAGAAAATTAAAATTAATTTTACATTACATAAAAAGGCGTTTCCTCTTTTTAACGAAAATTAAAAATAGTATTTTCAATTTCGTTTTTTCTATTAATTTAATTTCTCAATTTGAATCACTTGAATTTAAAATAAAGTTCTAATTCTTTCTCAAAAAATTCGAACCAAAAATGAAAAATTACGGAAGAATTTTATTACTTTTGAAAATAGTTGAATTTCTGCAATGATTTGTAATTTTTCTAAAATTTTCCAAATTTTATCATACAATTTACGAATTTTTCGTCCTTTTTCAATCAAATTACGGACCTTTTTTCAAAAAAACTTACTTTCACGAACTTGAAGCAAATTTACGGACCTAGTTTGAACCCTGGAATAAAAATAAAGTTACAAGAACAGTAATATTAGATAAAAAATATTTTTCGAAATTTGAATTACAATTCTACAATTCTTTCGAAAATAAATCGAAAAAAAAAAATTACAGGTCGCCGTCGAGAATGAAGAGCAACAACGACGAAAACAAACGACATGGTCAGAGTCATTTTTTGCCATCACAAAATCGCTGATAATTCGTGCGCTTATTATTTATTTCATAAGTTCATTCTTCCGTCGACCACAGACTGATGTACAAACACAACAACAAGGTTCAAGTTCCGGTGCAATGCCAAAATTAAGTTCATCAAATCTCTTTGAAAATGGAACACTATTTGATATGAATGTCTATTTATCGGAATTGGCAAATTTCAATGATTTTTCAAATTTGGACGCACACATTTGGAGGGAGAAGCGTTTAATTTATGGCGATTGGTCGAGTGGTCCTGATGATGACGGTACAAGAGTTCACATTCACAAATTCACACCTTCCAAGGAATTATTAAATAATGGTTCAATTTATCTTCATGTTTTTGTGACGAAAAGTGGTAAATCACCTGATCCCAATGCGGGAAAGGGAAAATACGCCGGTAAGGATATGATATCGCATGCAACGAAAATGTTAAATAAATTTAAACGTGTTAAATATCAGAAGACACATAATTTACTCACGGGAGAAACTACAGCGACTGAGGAGGAAATTAAGGTAAATTATTATAATAATAATTATTTTTATTATTTTGAAGAAATAGATTCTTTGGATTTATATTTTTCTTTGGAAAAATCACAGAAATTTTGTTTCTTTACAGAAAGCCGAATTGATGAATCAAGAAATTCTTTCTCATTGGCATCCAAATACGACTGTTAATTTTGTTGTCGATCAAACAAATTGGGTACCTGGACAAGTTCCTCCGCCTTTAAACGAATGTGAGTTTGGAAAAAAAGAAAAATTTACTTTTCAGGGTTGCTACAGGTCAGGGAATCAGGGAAAAAAATTAAATTTTTGTGACAACCCTGTTTTATTTTCTTTTGCACCATTTTAATTATTTTTATTCTATTTTGTTAATATCGCATTATTTTTATTCCATATTTTGTTAATATCTCATTATTTTCATTTCATTTTACTTAATTATTATTCTAAAAAATATTGACAATATTCAACAAATTTGTTTTTTTTTTGCCGGCAGATATCGAATTCACAATGGGAGGACTAAATTACAAGCCAGTTGTTTATTTCAATGATTTTTGGAATATGCAGAGGGACTATCATCCTTTAAATGATTCGATAAAAGAACTCGAATTACGTCTCACCTATCAGCCTCTCTCATTATTCAAATGGCAACTCTACACCGCTCAGAATATGAGAAATAAATGGACGTCTTCGATTTTAGGTGACAAAAAAAATATCCATTTATTTATTATTCTAGCTTTTTATTCTCTGCTAATTAATTCTTCAGGGAATAATTTTTTCTCGGGTAATTAATTTTTCAGGGAATAATTCTCTCGGGTACTTAATTTTCCAGGAAATAATTATATCTGGCAATTAAGTTTTCAGGGAATAATTCTCTCGGTTAATTAATTTTTCAGCTGTCGATTAATTAATAATAATAATAAAAATAATAATAATTTAATTTTCAGGAAATACCGATGAGGAAGACAGTGATCAGGACACGTTGAAGGAAGCTCTTCTCGAAACAAATCCCTATCTTTTGGCTCTGACATTTGCCGTTTCAATTCTTCACAGTATTTTCGAATTTCTCGCTTTCAAAAATGGTAAATATTTATTCTTTTTTTCTGGTAATTTTTCCCCACTTACGTTGCAATTTTTCTACCAATTTTTTAAATTTTCTTCTTTTCCTTTTTGTTTTTCAAATCTAATTCCTAAAATCCTAGAAAAATATTTATTAACACTGACATTGAATTTAATTCAAGAAAATTTTTGATTCACAAAAAAAAATATTTTTTAAATTTTGTATTCAATAAAATTTTGATTCACCAAAATAAATTTTTTTCCACAGACATTGAATTTTGGAACAATCGAAAATCACTGGAGGGACTTTCGGTGCGCAGTGTATTCTTCAATGTATTCCAATCGGTGATTGTTCTCCTGTACGTTCTCGATAACGAGACAAACACAGTGGTCCGTATAAGTTGTGCAATTGGTCTTTGCATTGAAATTTGGAAAATCAATAAGACCGTCGATATTAAAGTGAATCGTGAATCGAAAATATTTGGCATCTTCCCGCGAATAACCTATCAGGATAAAGGCTCATACGTTGAATCGTCGACAAAAGAATACGACAGACTTGCCTTTAGATATTTATCGTGGGCACTTTATCCATTGCTCGGTGGCTATGCAATCTACTCGTTAATGTATCTCGAGCACAAGAGCTGGTACTCTTGGGTATTGAGTATGCTCTATGGATTTTTATTAACATTCGGCTTCATTATGATGACACCGCAATTATTTATCAATTATAAATTAAAGAGTGTCGCACATCTTCCATGGCGAATGTTGTCCTATAAATTTTTAAATACATTCATCGACGATGTTTTTGCATTTGTCATTAAAATGCCAACGCTCTATAGGTTAGGCTGCTTCCGTGACGATATTGTCTTTTGTATATATCTCTATCAACGTTGGATCTACAAAACTGATCTCAGTCGTGTCAATGAATTTGGATTCTCCGGGGAAATGGCTAATGAAAATAAAAAGGATAAAAAGGCGATTGAACCACCAAAAACCGAGGAGACGGGGAAGAAGAATGAAAACGCGAAGAAAACGGATTAATACCCAGTTTTTTATTTTCTAAATGAAGCATTTTGTTTCATAGATTCATTAATTTTTAAAAAGGAGAATTTACAAAAAAAAATGTTTTCAAAAGTACATAAAAAAAGTACCAAAGTAAAACGTGTGTGAAAACTTTTGAAATATAAAACACGAATACAAGGCGTGTGCGTGTGAATAAATATTCTGAATTGAAATGAAAGAAAAAAAATATATGTTCGCACAATGCGTAATTAAGTGAAAGTACGACGTAATTGAAGCGATTCAAGTGATAAATATTGGTGTGAAATGA
Source organism: Leptopilina heterotoma (assembly GCF_015476425.1). NCBI lineage: Eukaryota > Metazoa > Arthropoda > Insecta > Hymenoptera > Figitidae > Leptopilina > Leptopilina heterotoma. The sequence continues at coordinate 1,471,823 of NW_025111078.1, read as the reverse complement.
AGAAGTCTCTAAATATGCCCGTATGGTGTGTGTGAATATTTTCTGAAAATCGTCAATTTCCTGTGACGAAGTTTACAAAGAGTTTAATTCATTAAAAAGCAAAATGACAGTGAAAATGTTTCTATTTCATTCGGTATTTTTTTTTATTTCCACTCGGCAGAATTTTCATCCAGTCGGATTTTTAATGAAAGGAAATTTTTACTTGGACAAATTTTTATACAACTAAATCACTAAATAAATGAAGAAATAAAAGAAGAAAGAAAATAAAAAGGAAAGAAAGAAAATAAAAAAGAAAAGAAAGAAAATAAAAAAAATAAAGAAATAAATAAGTAAATAAAAAAATCAGTAAATAAATAGATAAAAAAACAACTAAGTAATTAAAAACATAAATAAATAAAAAAAGTAAATAAAAACAGAAATAAATGAAAAAAATAAATAAGAAAATAAAAACAGAAAAAATAAAAAATGTTATTGAATAAAAAATCTCAGAATTCAAAAATTAATTGTAAACTTGTAATAAAAAATTATTTAAATAAAAACTTAAATTTGTTAAAGCAAAAATTCTATCAAATTGAAAAAAATTCGGTTAAATAGAAATTTTATGATATAAAAAATTTCAAAAATGAAAAATTAATTAAAAATTTGCTGCAAACTTTTAATGAAAAATTAATTACAGTAAAAATTCCACCAAATCGGTAAAAAATTTGGTTAAATTAACATTTTATGAAATAAAAAAATGTTTTAATTAAAAAAATTAAAAAATTTGCTGCAAATTTTCAATGAAAAATTAATAAAAGTAAAAATTCTACTAAATTGAAAAAAAAATCCGATTAGATAGAAATTTTATTGAATAAAAATTATTTTCATAAGAATAATTAAATAGAAATTCTATCGAGTGGAGATTTTATTAATTAAAATGATTAAAACAGTTTGAATACAGAAATAAAATAGAAAAAAAGAAAGAAGAATAGAAAAATAGTAAGAAAGCAGGAAAGAAAAAATGAAAGAAACAAAGAAAGAAATAATACGAAAATAAAATAAAAATCGAACTAAATGAAAATTATGTTCAATAGAAAATCAAAGAAATTACAGTGAAAATTAAAAGTAAAAGAAATAAAATACTAAGCAAATGTCTATTTTTCCTTGTTTTTATTTTTTTTTAAATTAAAAAAAAATTCGTTTTGAAAATAAATTAGAACAGGAATAAAAAACTCTAAAAAAAAGATTCGAAGCAAAAATTTTACGATTTTCAGAAAGTATTCAAATACCTCATTTACGCCCTTAGATAATTTTTGCTATTTATTCTTTGCAAATTTGAAACTTTCTTTTTCTTTACTTTATTTTTCCTCTTTAAAATAATGCACAATAATTTCCTAAGCAATTTTTATCATTAGTTTTTTTTGTCAACATTCCAAACAAATGCCATTATTTCCCTATCGTATTTTATAGATTTTACGTTGCTTTTTATATTGTCCATAAATTTTACTCTTTTTACCAAAAAAAAAAATAAAAAAAACAAACAAACAAAAAGAAAAAAGAAAGACTTAAATTTATCAAATAAGTTGAATATATGAAAATAAAAAAAGAAGAAGAAAAGCATATATTATAATTATACATATATATAAATATTATCAAAGTAGGCAAAGAAAATAAATCAAGTAAATTAAATCGACAAATTTTTTATTTTAAATCGCATAAAAAGCAAATTTACTTTAGAATTTTTTTCCAAAACTTCAAAAAATTATTTGACGACCCAAGTTTTATTTTGCACTGTATAAATTTTTTAATTAATCTTTAATTATTTTTTGATTTTTCCTCATTTTTTTTTTATTTTAAAAAAATGAAATTCAATGAAATAAAATAAAATTAAATGAAATTCAGAAAAAAAAATTCAATTAGAAACAATTTGTTTCAATCGAAATGGACATGCAATTTCTTTCAAAAAAATATGTTGACAAATTTGTATAAAAATATCCTTATAAATAAAATGTGCGAAAAGAAAATTCTGCAAAAAAAAGCATAAAAAATTAGTGAGATATTAACAAAATGAGATTTGAAAATAATTATACGTAATATTAATGAAAATAAAGACGATCATTTTATTTTCTAATTCCCAGAGAGAATTTTTCTTTTTCTTTATTCTATAAATAAAAGTAAAAGAAAATTTTCAAGGGGGATCTTAGGAAAATGAACTTAAACCTTGTTGTGTAAACATGAAATGAAATTAAATTCCATATTTAAGAATAATATAACAATAAGTTAAGTTATAATTATGTGTTAATAAAAAATTAAATTTCCACATTGGAAAAAAATTGTCAAGAAATGTGTAAAAACAAATATTGTGCTTGTAAAATAATTCTTTTTTCTTGATATATATAAAAAGTCAACAAAACTGCGATGTTGTCAACAATTCACTGAGTTTTTACTTGGAGAATTTTTAATTTGTTTTTTTTTGTTTAATTTATTTCACGTATAAAACTTTTGTTCACGTATTAATCAAGTTCTAATTTTTCATCAATAAATTACATTTTCAGTGGATACGATTTTTAATCATGAACTATATACTTTAATCAAATTAATTTTTCCCTTCGTTAGGAATTTAATTCTGTTTTTTTTTCTTTAACTTTATAAAGTTTCTCTCTGTTTATAAATATGATTTTTTTCTCTTCATCTTTATAAATATAAGTTATTTGTACAAAAGGGCATTGCCCATTAGTTTTTGAAATAAATGAATAATTTACTTGTAAATGTATTTATAGTTTTTTCAAATTCAATTAAATTGGGAAAAATTCGTGCAACTTTCAATTTTTGAACTAGAAAATATTACGAACGAAACGCAATATTTAATTACTTATTAAATATGCAAATAACAAATTTTTTATTTTCAAATATTGATTTCAATTTTTGAATAATTTTATATTCAAATTTAAAAAAAAGTCAATTATTTACTAATTAATTATGATTGTCTATTATTTTTAAAATTTATAATAAAATTTACGAAAGAATTCAATTATTTTCTAAAATTTTAATAAATTGTTCGAAAAAATTCCAATTATTTCTTTGAATAGTAAAATCTTTGCAAAAGTTCAATTATATTCAAAACAATTTCACGAAAGAATTAAATTATATTCAAAAATTTTGATGAATCCTTCGAAGCAATTAAATTCTTTTTTTAAATAATAAAAACATAGCAAAAATTCAATTATTTTCCAAAAATTTTCACAAAAGAATTCAATTTTTTTCTTAATTTGTTATAAAATATTTTAAAAGAATTCAATTCTTTTCTAAAATTCTAACAAATTTCTTCCCGATAATTCAATTATTTTTTCTAAATAATAAAATTTTTCGAAGGAATTCTATTATTATAAAATTTATTGATAAAATTCTTTGCCACAATTCGATGGTTTTCAATACCTACTTTAATTTTAAAATTGAAAATATTTAAAAAGAAAAATTATTTTAAAAAAGTTCTTGACAAGAAATCAATTATTTTCAAAAATAATAAAATTCTTCGAAACGATTCTAAAATGAAAAATAAGATCTTTTCAAAATAGAAACAAAAAAATAACTTCTTACGATTGAAAAATCGGTTTTAAAAGTAAAAAATGTCTGGCTGCAAAAAATTAGAAAACTCTTTTAAGAATTTTTATTAAGTAAAATGCTAATTAATATTTCCCCTATTTAATCTTAATTATACACTTAAACCTGAAAAGAAGAAAATGTTTCTAAACGAAATCTTCCTCAAAAGAATTAAAATTCCTTTTCTCTTTTCTTTTCAATGAACAGTCGTTTTTATTTCAAAAATTGATATTTTCATGGTTTTTCCTAAAGTATATTATACATATATACAGTTAGGTATTATTTATATTAAATTAAGTATAAGTAATGAAAAAAATAATGCTAAACAGCCACACTGCTTTCACTTTTCTATTTAATTTGACATTGTCAAACCTGCATCTTTCGCCATACTGTAGAATAAACTATCTCGTCTTTGTAGTAAATTAGAAGGTGAATCAAATTCCACAATTGTACCCTTATCTAAAACTATCACCCTAAGAAATGGAAAAGAAAATTTCTCCCCTTAGTAACAATTTCTTTCTTCTTAGAAACTAAAATTTCATTCCATTGTATTTCATTTCTCAAAATTTTTCATTCACTTTAAATGATAGACGAATTATTTTAAATCTATTCTATTCTATTTTAATTTTAATTTGAAAATTTGTAAAACTTTTAATTGAAATAATTGAAGAATTAATAATTATTTTTCTTAAAAATAATAATTTTTTTTAATGAAAATTATTTTCATTTTTCCTTTCAATTTTTTTAAAGAAAATTATTTTCATTTTTCCTTTCAATTTTATTTAAAGAAAATTATTTTCAATTTCCCTTTCAATTTTATTTAAAGAAAATTATTTTCAATCTTCCTTTCAATTTTTTCTTTATAAAGAAAATTATTTTCAATTTCAATTTTCTTTAAAGAGTTTAAAAGAAATTGAAATCGAAATAACATGAAATATATACAGTAAAATGAATAAAATAGAGAAAAACAAATTCAAAGAAATACAATGGAATGGTTTTGATTTAATTGAAAAAATATTTTGCCAATTTACCTGTCTGAATCAAGAATAGTATTAAGCCTGTGAGCGATTGTAAGAACGGTACATTCTTTAAATTCCTCTCTGATTGTCCTTTGTATGAGGTCATCTGTTTCTAAATCAACGGCAGCTGTGGCTTCATCTAAAATAAGTACTTTAGTTTTTCGCAATAAGGCTCGCGCTAAGCAAATTAATTGTCGTTGTCCCACGCTAAGATTGTCGCCACCCTCCGAAACTTCGTGCATCAAACCACTAGGTAGTCCTGCAAAAATAAATTAAAAATTTATTAAAATTTATTATATTCAAAATAATTGAATTTCTGCGAAGAATTTTATTAAAATTAAATTCAAAATAATTGAAATCTTAAGAAGAATTTTATTATTTATAAAAATAATTGAATACTTGCAAAGAATTTTACTATTTATAAAAATAATTGAATTTTTTTGAAGAAATTTTGAAGCTAATCAAAATTTTAGGAAACAATTAAATTCTTTCGAAAATAATTGAATTCCTGCGAAGAATTTTACTATTTATAAAAATAATTGAATTCTTCCAGAGAATTTTATTATTCATGAGAATAAATTGAATTCTTTCGAAAAATTTTATGAAAATTGTATTTAAAATCATTGAATTTCTGCGAAGAATTTTTATTTTATTTATTTTACAAATTTACGAATATAATTAAAATTATATTGAAAATAATGGAATTCATGAGAGGAATTTTATTATTTATAAAAATAATTAAATTCCTACGAAGAATTTTAGTATTTATGAAAATAATTGAATTAAAAAAGTAGGAAAAAGTAGGAAACAAGAATATGAATTTTTTAAATTTTGATTATGAAATTATTTAAAAATAAAAACTTTTGTAATTTGCATAATAATAATAAATCGAACGTTACGTTTCGCGCGCGTATCATTTGCTACTGATAATAATAATTTTCGGTTAAATTAAAAAAGAATAAGTAAAAGTTTTATGTAAAAATAATAATTTTGAGATTGAATAGAACCTTTAATAAAACTTTTGAGATGAGCGTGCTCGAGTGCTTTCCACACTTGATCGTCCGTATAAACACCAAATGGATCAAGATTCATTCTTAAATTGCCAGAAAATAATACTGGATCCTGAGGAATTATGGTCAGTCTCGATCGAAGTGTATGCAGACCGAGCGATGCAATATCAACGTTATCGATGAAAATTTTCCCATCTGCCGCCTCAATAATTCGGAATAATGCGAGTGTAAGTGATGATTTTCCAGCACCAGTTCGACCGACAATGCCAACTTTCTCGCCACCATTCACTGAAAAACTAATTCCCTGCAGCACCAAATCGAGTCCTTTCCTATAGCGAACTTTAAAATCACGAAATTCAACGCCACCATTTGTCGGCCATTCTTTTGCCGGTTCACGTTCAGCAATTTCCCAAGCAGCCTCTTGCGGTGTCTCGCCATATTCCTTTATTCTCTCAACAGCAACAATATTCGTCTCAACGTCCGATGTCATACGCACCAACCAATTCAATGTCTGTGTAATCTGGAATTAAAACAAAAAAAATATTATTAATTGCAAATTTTTTCCTTTTTTTGTTCTAAATTCATTTTTTTTCACATTCCAAGTCCAGGGCTCGAACCAGTGAAAGCATTTAAAAAAACTGACTTTACGGACCAAAAAATAAAACTATAAAAAAAATTTTTTCATATTTTATAAGTAAAGATTTCAAATTGATAAAATCATTATTTTCTTCCTTAGAATTCAATTTGTTTCAAAAAATTTTAATAAATTTTCTCCAACGAAATTCAATTCAATTATTCAAAAATTTTAATAAAATTTGTCGCAAGAATTAAATTTGTTTTCATAAATTTGAAAATTCTCCGGAGAAATTGAATTACATTTAATACAATTTTAATAAAATTTCCTGATTAAATTCAATTAATGTTTAAAAATTTTAGTAAAATTCCTTAAAGGAATTCTTTCATCAAATATTATTAAAATTGTATTAAAACTAATTGAATTTTTGCAGAAAATTTTACTGTACTTATAAAAACAACTGAATTGTTTCGAAGGATTTATTAGAATTCTAGAAAATCATTGAATTATTTTGAAAAATTGTATAAAGAATTAAGAAAAAAAATTGAATTCTACCGTGAATTCAATTTTATTGAAAATAATTGAATTACAAAAAAAATTTATTATTTACGAATATGATATAAAATAAAAAATAATAAAATTTGGTAAAAATACAAATTGAATTGTTTCGAAGAATTTTATAAAAAATTTTAGTCAATTTATTCAATTCTTTAGAAAATATTTATATTGAAAATAATTGAATTGCTCCAAATAATTGTACTATTTATAAAAATAATTGTATTCTTCTGAAGAATGTTATTATTTTTTGAAAATAATTAAATTCTTTTGGAAAATTTTATTTCAAGTAGTAGATAATGAAAAATCATTGAATAGAGGAAAATTTTTGAAATTTTGCCAAGAATTTTATTCAAATTTTTCCAAAAATAATTGAATTTCGAAGAAGAATTTAATTATTTCTAAAGATAATTGAAATTTTGACGAGACATAATTAAATTTTTGCGAAGGATTTTATTACTTTTTTTGACCTAGTTCGAGCCCTGCAAGTCAAATTTCCGTATTTTTTCTCTTTTTGGAAATTTCGATCTCTTAAAACAAGAAAATGATGATTTTTTCAGTTGTCAAATTGTAGCGTCTTAAAAACGAGTTATTGCTGAAAATCATGCGGTAGTTTTATCAAAGGAAGAAAAAAAATGTTATTTCTGAGAAAAATGCAATTTTCAAACAAAAAACACAAGTGTACCTTGTCGCAGTTTCGATAAAGACGTTGAAATTCTCTAACTGTGACGATACGTTCACTTCCCAACTACAAACCAAAACATCACGAGCCAAAATTTCTTACACGTTTCATTGCAATCACTTTCTTTGTTTATTTAAAAAAAAACTTCAACGCATGATGTTTTAGCTTTTTTGATTATTTATTCTTCATTTTACTAATTTTTTTTCATATTTATTTTTTATTGTTCGAGTATTTTTTACTATTTTTATACTATTTCTTTTTTCGCTTTTCTAGTATTTTTGCACTATATTACTATTTTTATACTATTTCATTTTTATTTTACTTTTTTTGTAGGTACTATTTCCTTTTTATTTTACTATTTATCTATTTTTTTACTATTTTTTTATTTTACTAATTTTCTACTATTTCTTTTTTATTTTTACTATTTTCCTACTATTTCTTTCTTTTTCCACCAATTTTTTACTATTTCTTTTTTTACTGTTCTAGTATTTTTATGCTATTTCTCTTATACTTTACTATTTTTTTTATTATTATTTTCTTCTCATTTTAGCAGCTTTTCTCTACTATTTTTAAAACGAAGAAATTTTATTTTCATAGGATTACCGATATTTTTAATAAGAAATAATTTAATAAATCTTACTTGTAAAGCGTAACTGAGAGATAATCCAGCAATTCCTGCTTCCAGATGCTTTTCTCTTCCTAAGACGCAAAAAAGTGCAGCGAAAAATATAATCAAGTTGCCAACCATTTCTAATCTTATCGCTAACCACCTAAAAAAAAAAAACGAAATTTCAATAAATTAATAGAATTTTTTTTGTTTTTAAATGTTTTGAATTTTAAAATTAATGTATTGAAAATCATTGAAATCTTGCAAAGAATTTATTTAAAAAATTCGAAAATAATTCAATTCCTCCGAAGATTTTATAAATTATTCAAAATAAATTCAATTCTTGGGACAAATTTCGTTAAAATTTTGGAAAATAATTAAATTCGATCCAGAAAGTTTATTAAAATTGATTTTAAAACAAATTTAATTCCAAGAAAGAAATTTATTATTTATGAAGATAATAAAATAAAATAAATAATAAAATTGTTAAAAATACATATTCAATTATTTTGAAGAAAATTTAACGATTTTCGTGGAATTTAAATTCAAAATTTACTGAAAATAATTGAATGCTTGTAAAGAATTTTATCATAATTATTGAAAATAATTGAATTCTTTCAAGAATTTCATTAAAAATTTGGAATTTAATTGAATTCTTTCAAGGAATTTTATTAAAATTATATAAAAAATAAATGAATTCTTAAAGGATTGTTTCGAATAATTTTATCAAAATTTTAGGAAATAATAATTGAATTCTTGCGAAAAATTTAAATATAAATAATTGAAATTTTTCGAGAAATTTTATTAAAATTATATTAAAAATAATTGAATTCCTGAGAAGAATTTTTTTGATTTATAAAAAGTTAAATTCTAGCCATAAATTTTACTGTTTATAAAAATAATTGGATCGTTTCGAAGAATTTGATTAAAATTGTATTGAAAATAATTGAATTCCTGACAATAATTTTTTTATTCATAAAAATTTAATTCATAGCAAAGAATTTTACTTTTTATAAAAATAATTGAATTCCTACGATGAATTTTACTATTTATAAAAATAATTGAACTTTTTCCGAAGGATTTTATTATTTTTGAAAATAATTGAATTTTTTCGAAGAATTTTATTATTTTTGAAAATAATAAACAATCATCTAATTAATTAGCAAATTAGTTAAAAATTGAATTTTTTTTAAATTTCAAATCTAAAAACATTTAAAAATTGATGTTTATTTATTGAAAATATAAAATATCATTACCTATTGGCAATAATACTGGGAAAATAGCACACTTGATTAAAATCAACTCTCATTTCCGATTCCTTGATAAATCTTTCCTGTACACCATAAGCTCTAATTGTTTGCGCACCTGAAAGTAAAGAAGAAGAAAATAGTTAATTATTGTCGACCAAATTAACAAATTTTTCTTTTCTCTTTTCAAATTATAATGAAAAAATTTTTCTATTTGAATATTTAATTAATTAATTATAATTTTCTATTATTTTAATTATCTGCTACTTACCAGTAACAGATTCACCAAAATGAGAATAAATCGGAGATCTGGAAACAGATTCTAAACGTTTTAATTGTCGTGACGTGGAAACGTAAAAACGTTGAACGAAGTAATAAATTAATCCCATGGGAAAAATAACACTAACAAATTCAGGTGTACTGAAGCTGATCACCACCAAAGTGGCGACAACCTAAAAGAACAATCAAATCAAATATTAAACGAGGCACAAAAATAATTCCATTTTTTTATTATTTAAGCCGCAGTAATAAATATGAGAAGCGCGAACATTGCAAAAGTTAATCTCAAAAAATTATCCACTTTCTCTGTAAATTGATAATTATTAATTTACAAAAATTAAAATAATTATTAACTTTTAAAAATTAATAATTCAAATAATTTAAATAAATTATTAATTTACTAATTATTATTAATAATTAATAATTAATAATTATTAATCTAAGAATTAGAAATTTACGAAATTGAGATAATTATTAATTTGCAAAATGAAAATAATTATTTCCAGTTAAAATAATTATTTTTCTCTTTTTCTGTAAAAGAACAAAATAATAAAAATAAGACCTGGAAAAGATTAAAAATTATTAAATTTTGCAATGAAATTAAACACTTTTTCTTAAATTTTATATACAAAAGTATAAAATTGCAAGAGACTTATTAACAATACAATAAATAAACAAAGAAAACATAAAGCAAAGCAATTATAATAATTCCCATAACCACAAGTTGTTCCCAAACTTGTTCACATTATTAACAAACCAGTTTTTTAGAAAAAAGTTTCATATAAAGAAATATTTACAAAAAGAATTCAATTTTTTATTTTCACTTGTCAAAAAAAATTCCATTTTTTTATTTTTAAATGTGAAACTTTTTTTTTCCAAAACTGCAACACAAAGAAAAATTAATAATAACACAACTAAATAAAAATCCTAAACTAAAAACATGAAAACAAGCAAAAAATAACAAATAACAATCATGCTAAGCATTTTTGAGGATTTTTTTTCTCTTTCTCGAAAGCGGAAATTACAAAAAACTTCCAAAGCTTTTTTCTTTAACGACAATCTTTTTTTTTCTATATTGGCCCACCAACATGTACGTTAAAAATGTATTATTAATATTATTTAGTATAATTATAAATTTCTAACAAAGAAAACATATAGTATATATACATATATACGTATAGGAAAAAAATTATTTGCCTTGTGTTGATTAAATTGAGAATTAAAATCAGGACACAATTATACAGTCAACCATATTTTCTACACGAAAACTCAGTTTTTTTTTCAAGTGACAATAGATTTTTTGGAGAAGAATAGATTTTTTTTTACTTTCCACATCTGACTATTGATATCGGACGCTTCTAAACAATACTATAATAAGAAGTCAATTTTAAATTAGTTTTTGTTATTAGAATCACAACCAAAGTATTCAGTTTTTTTTTCATCTACTTTCCCTGCCACACTTTGAAAGTTTACGCATAAAAAAAGAAAAATTTTTTTTTTTGAATGTCTAACACTACTATATTTATACGGGGTAGCAAATCTAATAGAAAAAAGGAAATATTATTAACTAAAATAGATAGTAACAGATAATAATAGTATAGATATACATTTATATAAATTGAGGGAATATTTCAAAGAAGAAAATGACGAAATCAAATTGCCACAATTGCCACCAATTTTTCTTTTCATTTCATTTATTTTATTGGACGAAAATCTACCAAAAATTCGTAAAATTAAAATTTGAGTAAATAAAAATTTTTATGAATATAAATTTAATCAAATGGAAATTCAAAGAAATAAAAAAAAAATCGATCAAATTAAAAAAAATAGAACTTCATTAAAATGAAAGTTTTCAATAATCGAAAATTTTTAAATCCAGTGAAATGGAAATTTTTATAAATAAAAATCGAAAAAAAAACCACTTAAAATGGTAATTTGAATAAATAAAAATTGAAAATTCAGTTAATTTGAATTTCAAATAAGAAAAATCCAGTGAAATTGAAAATTTCAACAACAAAAAAATAATAATAAAATCCACTCGAATTGAAATTCGAATAAATAAAAATACCAAAATCCAGTCAAATAGAAATTTTAATAAATAAAAAATCCAATAAAATGGAAATACAAACAAAAAAAGTTGGAAAATCCACTCAAATGTAAATTCGAATAAATAAAAATTCAAAAATCCAGTCAAATGGAAATTCGAATAAATAAAAATTTAAAAATCCAGTCAATTGAAAATTCGAACAAAAAAAATCGAAAAATCCAGTAAAAATGGAAATTTGACTAAATTAACTTCGAAAAATCTAGTCAATTGAAAATTTAGAATAAATTAAAATTCATTTAAATAGAAATTAGAAGAAATAAAAATTGTTTCAAATGAAAATTTCCATTAAGTAGAAGTCCAGATCAATTAGGAAGTAAATGAAGAGGAAATTTCTTATAAAAATTCTGTAGAATTGAAATTTTGATGAATAAAAGACAAGTCCAATGGAAATTCAAATATAAATTAAAATTTGATGAATTGAAAATTTGGATAAATTAAAAGTCAGTCGAATCGAAACTCAAACGAAAAGGAATCCAATTACAAATGGAAATTCCAATAAATAGAAATTTGTTCAAATAAAAAATCCGTCTAATCGGAATTCTGATAAATAAAAATTCACTCAAATGAGAATTTGAGTAAATAAAAATCCTGTTAATTGGAAATTCGATTAATAAAAATTAAAAATTCCACTTAATTGGAATTTTAAAACAATAAAAATCCAAAGATCGAGTAAAATAGAAATTTTAATAAATAAAAATCGAAAAATCTAATCAAATGGAAATTCTAACAAAAGAAAATCGAAAAATCCACACGAATGGAAATTCGAATTTAAATGAAAATCCAAATCTAATAGAAATTTTCTAGTAAATAAAAATCGAAAAATTCAGTAAAATAGAAAATCAAAATATTCTCTCGAATGAAAATTCAAACTAAAAAAATCGGAAAATCAACTCAAATCGAAATTCGAATAAATAAAAAATGCAAAAATTCAGAATAAAATGAAATTGAAAAATCCATTTAATTGGAAATTCGATTAATAAATATTAAAAGATCTATTTAATTGAAATTTCAAGTAATTAAAAATCCAAAAATCTGCATCTTTGGATTTTTATTTATTCAAATTTAAATTAATCGAATTTCCAATTGACTGAATTTTTCGATTTTAATTTATTAAAATTTTGTCTTTATTAATTTATTAAAATTTCAAAAATTAAAATAAACAAAATTAAATTTATTAAAATTTCAAATAGAAATTCGAACAAAAAAAAAATCGAAAAATCTACTCGAATGAAAATTCGAACGTTAAAAAACGGAAAATCTACTCAAATGGAAATTCGAATAACTTAAAATCGAAAAATCTAGATCTTTGAATTTTTATTTATTCAAATTTCCATTTGAGTGGATTTTTAAAATTTTATTAATCGAATTTCCAATCGACTGGATTTTTCAATTTCAATTTATTTAAATTTCCAAAATTAAATTAAACAAAATTTAATTTATTCAAATTTCAATTGGAAAATCGAACAAAAAAAAACTGAAAAATCTACTCGAATGAAAATTTGAACAATAAAAAACGAAAAATCCATTCAAATGGAAATTCGAATAAATTGATATCGAAAAATCCACTTAAATGTGTAAATTCGATTAATAAAAATTAAAAAATCCACTAAAATAGAAATTTGAATAAATAAAAATCCAAAGATCCAGATTTTTCGATTTTAATTTATTTGAATTTCCATTTGAATGGATTGTCCGTTTTTTATTGTTCGAATTTTCATTCGAGTAGATTTTTAGATTTTTTTGTTCGATTTTACATTTGAAATTTTAATAAATTTAATTTTGTTTAATTTAATTTTGGAAATTTTAATAAATTTAATTTTGTTGACAATAATTTGACTCTGATCAACAATAAATATGTCTATCTTCTATATTTAATTTTTGAAATTTTAATAAATTAATAGAGAAAAGATTTTAATAAATTAAAATCGAAAAATCCACTTAAATGGAAATTTTAATAAATAAAAATCAGAAAATCCAGTCAAATGGAAATTCGAATAAATAAAAATCGAAAAATCAACTAAAATGGAAAATTAAATGAATAAAAATCCACTCAAATGTAAATTCACCAAAATAAAAATGATTTCAAACGAAAATTTCCATAAAATAGAAAATTCAGATAAATTCGAAACTAAATTAAGAGTCAAATCTCGAATAAAAATGACACTATGGCAATTTGATAAAAACGTCAGTGAGCAAAAAAAGTAGATTCTTTTTTTTTCTTTTCATAATCTCCTCTGAGGTGCAATATTTTTTTTTATACAAGATCCGCATCATTGTTATCATCATCATCATCATCATCATCATGAGCCTTGGAGAGGGGAATGTTACCTCGAAGAAACAATAGATGGTATCGGAAATTTGTTGGGGAAGCGAGGTGTCCAGTACATCGACGTCCTTTGCAAATCTGGAGATAATACGACCTGTGGGAGTCGTATCAAAGAACGTCAAAGGAACTCGCATCACTCCATGCAGCATCACAAGGTGCATCTGACGAGCAGCTAGCCAGCAACCCAGCTGTGGTGCCAAATCACAGCAAAAGCTCGCAATTGCTACAAACATCGCCCGATATTATCAATCTTTTTTTTTTCTTTCTCTCATTTTCTCATTTTTTCAAACTAAAAAAAAAAGAAAAACTTTTTCATAGCAAAAGTTTCTTTCTTTTTTTCATCATCTTCATCATCATCATCATCATCTTGCCGTGCAAAAAAAGGAAAATAAATCCACCGTTAGACCTACTCATAAAAAAGAATATTAAAGTCAAATAAACATTTAGAAAAATATTTTCTTTTCCCCAATCTCTAGAAAATGTGATATTTTATTTTCCAAAATAAAATTATTTCTTTATATTTATAAATAAATAAATTAAATCTCTTTATTTATTTATTTATTTATTTATTTATAAACAAATCAAGAAATAAATAAATAAATAAAAAATAAAATCTCTTTATTTATTCATTTAGAAACAAATAAAGAAATAAATAAAAAATGAAATATCTTTATTTATTTATTTATAAATGAATAAATAAATTAAATAAATAAAATAAATAAAGAGATAATTTTTAATCTCTTAAAGAGATTTTCTCTCAATTTCAAACTGCAAAAATATCAAATTTCTATTTTCGGAAAATAATATTCACAAGACAAAAGAAAATATTTTTCTAAAATCGAAAAAAGGCGAAAAAAATTGGAAAACGGTTTTTTTTCTCCAATTTTTCCAATTTTTGTCTGTTTTCTTTTTTTTTTTTAATAAAATTAGAAAAAGAAGGGAATGATCATGCTAATCATCATGAGAGCCAAAAAAGGAGATTAATTAGCTATTTTTGAAAACTAAAATGATTCCGAAAAGAGAATGAAAAAAGTTTTTACGTGAGGAAACCAATTAATTTCGTTCTAACAATTATTATTATTAATATTATTATTAATATTATTATCTAAAAGAAAGGATGTGTAAAAGAGATAGAAGATAGCATTTCCAAAGCGCAGGCAATAACTACAAATCCAGAAAAAAAATAAAAATAAAAACTAGATAAATAATGATAAAATTCAATTAGTATAATTGTGTCCATGATTAATTCTAAATATTATAATTATTATCCTGACGAATTCCACTGACCTTAATATAATTATATAGAAATATTATTATTATATATAGTTTTACGATTTGAAATCATTCCACTTTAAATAAAGCCTCATTCAAAAAAATTTTTCTTTTAATCAACAACCTAAAGAAAAATCCTGCGATGCATTCCGACAATCTCCAAAAAAAAATTATTATTATTTAGAATACTCTTGGGATGCAGATTTTTTTTTTAAATTATAAATAAAATGTATGAAAATAAATAAATAAATGAAATAAATAAATAAAATTAATGAAAGAAATTAAATTAATAAATAAATAAATGAATAAATAAACGAAATAAAATAATGAAATAATAAATAAAATAAATAAATGAAGTAAATAAATAAAAATCAATTTCTCGAAAGTTACAAAAAAGAACAAAAAGAAGAGCAATTTCACGATCAAATTGAAAAAAATTTTTGTAAATTGAAAAAAAATTCTTTTAAAAATTCACAAAATTTCGACAAAACTTTTGACAGATGTTAATTTTTAATGTATAGAGAATTTTAAAACATTTGTTTAATAAAAGTTAAAGTTTAAAGTTTACCATAAATCCTTTTTCAGAAAAAGAAAAACATTTTTAACCCCTTTTTCTTCAAAAATGAAATTTATTTTTCAATTTATAGAAAAGTATTCCTCTTTATTCAAAAATAAAAATCCATATTTTTTAATTCATAAAAAAATTTCTTCTTCTTTCCCAAAAAAAATCTTATTTTTCAGTTTTTAATAAAACTTTCTTTTCTTTCAAAAATAAATCTGATTTTACAATTTTTTTTTCAAAAATAAATCCTTATTTTTCAATTTATATGAAAATTTACTCTTTTTTCCAAAATTAAATCTCTTTTTTCAATTCATAAAAAAATTTCTTCTTTCTTCAAAAATAAATCTTATTTTTCAAATTTATACAAAAACTTTCTCTTCTTTCTTTTATTATTATTTACAAAAATTTTATTTTTCAATTTTTACTAAATTTTCCACTTTTTTTCCAAAAATAAATCCTTGTTTTTCAATTTATAAGAAAATTTACCCTTTTTTAAAAAAATAAATCTTATTTTTCAATTTATACGAAAATTTCCACTTTTTTTTACAAAAATAAATCTTATTTTCCAATTTATACGAAAATTTCCTCTTTTTATAAATTTCCTCTTTTAAATAAATTTAAATTTTAATAAGAATTAATAATAAATATTAATAACAATTTTTAAAAATAACAAAAAAAATAAAAAGAGGTCATTTTTGTAAAAATTGAAAAATAAAACCTATTTTTGAAAAATGTAGAATTAAATTTTTTTTTGATAAAAGATTTCTGGTATTCAAATTTAAAGAAGAAATCCCCATAATTTAGAAAAATTATTTTCAAAACAGTTTACTATTTAAAATATCTACCAGAGTTTCAAAATACAAAAAAATTATAATTTTTTTCTCATTCTTGATAGTTTCACGTAAAATTGCTCATAAATTGCAAAAAAAAAAATTAAAATTAAAATTAATTACAATAAAATTAGAGATAAATTAGAAATAATGAAAATTAATTACGAAAAAACAAAATTACAAACAAATTATAGAAAAAATTAAAATTATTTAGGAGAAATAAAAATTAATTACAAATAAAAATTAAAAATTAAAAAGAAACAAGAAAAAATGAAAATTAATTTCGAAAAACAAAATTCAACAGAAATTAAAATTAACTCCAAATAATAAAAATTTAAAAAAAGGAAACTAAAAAAAAATTAATTTCAGAAAATGAGAATTATTTACGAAAAATAAAACATAAGAAATAAATTCGAAAAAATGAAAAATTAATTTCCAAAGATAAAAATTAACAACAAATAATAAAAATTGACCAAAAAAATAAAAAAAAAAATGGTAAAATAAATTAAGAGAAAAGAAAAAACTGAAATTATTGGAAAACGAAAAATTTGGAAAAACAATTCTTGTGTAGAATTAATGAGCTTACCCTAAAAAAACAAGCCACCCATTGAGAAAATGTCAATGGAAGCTTTGTATCTATAACATCAATGTCGCTACTAAAACGACTGAGAATACGACCATTAGGCACTGTATCGAAGAAACACATAGGAGCACGCATTACAGTTTTCAATGTTCCTACGAGTAATATGATTGCCGATTGTATGACACCAAGATGAATTGACAGCGAGGCACAATAGACACATATGACTGTAACACACAACTCTTTCTTCAATATTTCAAATTATTTCTCTTAAAAATAAAATATAAAAACATTTAGGTATTTTTTCCAGAATTCATTTTCAATTCTCCATTTTTTTCATTTCATACTTTATTCAATACCCCATTATTTATTCTATAGCAAAAGTACTCCAAAAATTATAAATCCGAGAAAAAAATCGCCAATTTTCTCAATAAAATTTCCAATTTAAAGAAAAATTGTACTTTCTTGTTAATATGCTAAAAAAAATTTTTTTTGTTAATCGTTAGTAAATTTATCGCCATATGCAAAAGTGTGCAATTTTCGAATAATAAAATAAATTTTTCAAAGTGCTTTTAAAAAGCAAAGTGATTTTAAATACAGGATTAAAAATTACAATTTAGAAATTTTCACCCAATCACCCAGTGGAAAAAAAATTGCAATTTCTTAATTTTTTTTTTGCTCTGAATTACCCGAGAAAAACAGCCACTCCAATTTTGGAGAACCGTTGGAATAATATTATCGACGGTATCAATATCTTTGCCAAGAACATTGAGAATACGTCCGCGTGGAGTTTGATCGATGAAAGACATTGAAGTCTTCATTATAACTTGAATAACATCGAGAAAAATTCCACGTGACGCATAAACAGCTCCAAGTGAAACTGCTATCGTCTTCAAAGACATCACCACGCCTAAATTTTTTTTTTATCAATTATTAAAGAAAATTTTCTTAATTTTTTTTGCTTTTGGGAAAAATTAAAATTTTTCTCCTTTTTTTAGGATTTTTTTTAGTAAAATTTTTTTTTAGTCAATTATTGAAATGCGAAAAATTGGAATATTTGGAAATTAATATTAATAAATAAACAAATAATTTTTCTTTGGACAATTTTTAAAAAACTAAAAGAAAATTGAAATATTTTGAAAATTATTCAAATATAATTGAAAAAAAATATATTTATATCAATTTTGAAATATTGGAAAATTATCAATTATTTTTAACGAGAAAAAAGCCAACTTTTCTTTCCGGAATCTTTAAAATAGAAAAAATTGCAATATTTCGAGATAAAAATTGAATAAATAAAACAAAAATTTCGAAAATAATTGAAAATAAAAGAAAAACCAAATATATTCATCAATTTTCAAACATTGGAAGAATTTCAATTTTTTTTAACGAGAAAAATTACAATTTTGCTTTCCGTAATTTTTAAAATCCAAAAAATTGAAATATTTCTAAAAAAAAATTGAATAAATAAACAATATTTCGAAAATAATTGAAAATAAATTTTTAAAAAATCCAAATATTTTCATTAACTTTGAAATATTAAAAAATAATTTCAAAAAAATAAGTTTCGAAAATAATTGAAAATTAAAGAATTTGAAACATTTTGAAACAATTTGAAACAATTTTGAAACATTGGAAAATTTTCAAATTTTTCTAACGAGGAAAATTCCAAAATCTTTGATTTCTGCAATAATTGAAAATAAAATTGTTAAAAAATCCAAATATTTTAATTAATTTTGAAATATTCAAAAAAATTTCAATTTTTTTAAGAAGGAATTCTTTTTTGGAATTTTAAAAAAACCAAAAAATTGGAATAATTAAAAATAATGAATAAATAAACAATATTTCGAAAATAATTGAAAATAAATTTAAAAAATCCAAATATTTTCAAAAATTTTGAAATATTCAGAAAGTTTTAATTATTTTTAACGAGAAAAATTTCAATTTTTCTTTCTTAAATTTTTTAAAATACAAAAAACATTAAAAAATTTGGAAATTAATTAAATATAATTGAAAAAACAAAATATTTTCATCAATTTTGAAACATTGGAAAATTTTCAACTTTTTTTAACGAGAAAAATTCCAATTTTCCTTTCCTCAATTTTTAAAATCCAAAAGAAAAATTAAAATATTTCCCAATAATTGAAAATGAACAAAAAAATACACAAGAAATTTTCATCAATTTTGAAATATTGGAAGATTTTCAATTTTTCTTTTTTTCAACGCCAAAAATTCCAATTTTTCTTTAGCAATTTTTAAAAATTCCCCGCCAAAAGAAATAAATTTTGAGAAAAAATTCGAAAATAAATAAAACCCAAATAATTCCATTAATTTTGAAATATTTCCATTTTTTCTTTCTAATATTTTCGAATTTAAAACAAAAATATTCCAATAATAATTATTATTGTTTTAGAGACAAATTTTCTGCACCACTAAATATACTTAAAAGCAATAAAATTTACCATTAAACATTTACTGCAGCATTCTAGAAAATACAAAATTAAAAAAGCCCATTTTTACGTTTTTAGGACAATAAAAAAAAGACCACAATTTTTCCCCAAAAACCTCGATATTTATACCAATATTTTTTGTTTGTTTCTCTATTTTTTTTTTTTTTTTTTTTTTTTTTGACTTTACCCGGAAAAAACAGTCGATCCAACTTTGGAGAATCATTGGAATGACATTATCAACAGTATCAATATCTTTGCCAAGAACATTTAGTACTCGTCCTAGTGGAGTTTGATCGAAAAAAGACATCAAAGCCTTCATTATAATTTTTAAAACACCAAGAAAAATTTCTTGCGATGCGTAAATAGCTCCAAGTGCAACTGTCACTGATTTCATACAAATCATCACGCCTAAAATTTGAAATTCAAAGAATAATAATTTTTATATTATTTTCTCCATAAACTTCTCTCTCTTCCTGATTACAAAAAATGTAATGCAACTTTCTCGTCTGATATTTAATATTATTCAATTATTATTTATTATTTTTATTATTATTTATAAATGAATTAAATAAATTAAATAGAATAAATAGAATAAATTATTAAATTATTATTAAATTTAATTTAATTAATTATTAAATAAAATAATTAAAATAATAAATATAATAAATATAATATAATAAATTATATTATAAATTAATCAATTTTTCTTTTGAGATTTTTTTTCTAAAATTTCTCTTTTCGTCCATTTAATAATATTTCACTTATTTTGTTGATTGATAATTATTAATTTCAAATACAAATTCTTTTCAGGTTTAATTTTAACTTAATTTTGAAATAATTCCAAAAATACTTTTTTTAAGAATTTTTTTTCTATTTTTGTTTACTTTTTGTTTATTTCTTTTTTGCTTTTTTGTTTTCTTCTTTTTTCTTCCTTCCTTTTGCATTTATAAAATTTTTTTCTTTTTTTATTTTCTTTCTTTCTTTGCATTTTATTATTTTTATTTTTTTGCTTTTTTGATTTTCTTTTTTGTATTTTGTTTTTGTTGCTATTTTTGATTAATTTTTTGTTTTCTTTTTCTTTCTTTTTTTGAAAGAATTGAATTAAAATAAAGTCCTGTATCAAAGTCTCAAGAAAGTTACTTAAAATTTTATAAAGATGAAAATTCTGAAATTGTGTTAATAATTATTTTTAATAAATGAAAATGAAATTTGGACATTTTATTTTTAACGCACAAAAAGCACATTAATGATGAGGACAAAAAAAAATGTGATTCTAAAGCAAGCTTTTATAAATCACAGTAAGTTTTATTTTGTATTATTTTTATTTATAAATAAATTTATAGTTTATTTATAAAAAAATTTCTTTTTTTTACCAAAAGCACAGTTTAAGCATTTTATTCATTGAGAGCCTGATATTAATTTTAATTAGCAATTTTTCACTTTACCAAAAAGCCAAAGAATATGAATATTTATAATTTTTTATTTTCAAATAAAATTTCCAGATAAAAAATTTTTTTTCGGGATAATTTTGAAAAGTTTTTTAGTTAAAAAACAAATTTTTCCAAAACACAACGGGTTTCAAGTCAAGAAAATATTTTTTAAGTGAATATTTTTCAACTCAATGCCTTTTAACTCGAAAATATATTTTTTAGTTCATATTTTTCGACTCAATGCTTTTTAACTCGAAATTATATTTTTTAGTTCATATTTTTCAATTTAAAAATATTTTTTCGTTTGAAAATATTTTCTAACTTAAAAATATATTTTTTCTGTTAAAAATATTTTCAACGTAATTTTTTTTTTGTTCCACAAAACATTTTGTAACTCAAAAATAATTTTTTAAAAACTTTTTAGTTTTTTTGGTTAAAAAATATTTATTAAAAACATTTTGGAAGCTTAAAAATATTTTTCAACCTAAAAACATTTTTAGTTATTTTTTCGGTTAAAAAAAATATTTGTTAAATTTTGGAAGCTAAAAAATATTTTTCAACCTAAAAATACATTTTTAGATTTTTTTTTTGTTAAAAATATTTGTTAAAAACATTTTGGAAATTAAAAGCCTTTTTTAATCAAAAAATACTTTTTCAGTTAAAAATATTTTCCAACAAAAAAGTAATTTTTTGCATTTAAAAAATATTTTCCAACAAATAAATAATGTTTCGCACTTAAAAAATATTTTTTCGCTAAAAAATCCTTTTTTTTCTTTCAAATCCATTTTTTTCCACAAAAAAGTAAAATTCAGGCGCTAATGAATTATATTTTCGAATCATAAAAATAAAATTAAGTTTTCCCTAATAGCATTTTTTTTTCAATTAACAATGACGAATATATTATTAGTATTAGTAATCTAATAATATAAATTTCTACTATTAGCATTATTTTCTTCTTTAAAAATACCTCAAAGAATTCTTCAATTAGAGAAGAAATTAAAAATGGTAAAGTATTATCGACAACATCAACGTCTCTCCCCAGACGACTGAGAGTTCGACCAATTGGTGTTTGATCGAAAAATGATATCGGAGCCCGAATAACGCAATCAAGAGCGCGTTTAAAAATATTTTCGGACGCAATTATTGCTCCTGATAAAATTGTGAGAAACATTGTGGGTGCCGCCAAGCCTATAAAATTAAAATATTATGCAAGTGCGCAAAAAAAGAAAAATTTCATATTTGTGCTGTGGGCATTAATAATTATATAAAAAACGTTCAATAAGCGTTAATTCATTTTTTTTTAATTTACAATATAACATTCAAATTTTAAAATTATTATTTCAAAAAAGAAAACGTGAGGCACGAGATTTATTCTTTTTGACAGACAAAAATTTTTTCCAACAAACAAAGGAGAATTTTTTTCAATTCTTCTTTTTGATTTTATTGAAACTTTTTCTTTCGTTTAATTAAAACTTTTTCTTTTTATTTAAATTTTATTTAAACAAATTCAATTAATTTAAACTAATATAATTAATTAAATTAATTCGAACTCCTTTTATCAATTTCATTAATTAAATTAATTCGAACTGATTTAATCAATTTAATTAATTTAATTAATTAAATTAATTCGAACCAATTTAATCAATTGAATTAATTAAAACCAATTTAATTCACTGAATTAATTTAATTTTATTATCAATTAATTAAATTATTTTCTTTAATTTAAAAAATTGTGATTTTTAAAAAATTGTTTTTCGCATTTCTTTTTTCAAAATAATTTATATTTTCATCAAATAAATAAATTCGAACTAATTTAATCAATTGAATTAATTTAATTTAATTTTCAATTAATTAAATTATTTTCTTTAATTTAAAAAATTGTAATTTCTAATTTTGAAAAAAAAAATTGTTTTTCGCATTTCTTTTTTCAAAACAATTTTTTTTTCATCAATTAAATTAATTCAAACTAATTTAATCAATTGAATTAATTTCATTTCATTTTCAACTAATTAAATTAATTTCTGAAATTTTCAGAATATTAATATTTTGAAAAAAAGAAGTCAGGATGAAAATCATTGTCTAAAAAAATAAACCTCGTGTTTTTCTAAGGAAAGGGAGAAAAAATGATTTGAAAAAATTTTCAATCACTACACAAAATGCAGTGGAAATAAAATGAATTTCGATGTTTTTTGTTAGTGCTGCATTCGCATATTAATTAAAAAGTGTTAAATATCTACAGGTGCTCGTTAATTCTTCTTCAATTCTACTCCTAGGCGTTGATTTTTTTGACAAAAAAATTCTTTCTTTTACTTCTTTTTCTTGAATAAATTATTAATTCGCTATTTTTCAGCTATTATTTCGCTAACAAATCTCATTTTCAAAAAAATTTCCCCCCATTTTCTATTTTCGTCTTTAAACAAAAAATTTATCAATTTATCATAAAAAGAAAATTTCTAGTTTAAAAAATTTTTATTATTAAAAATTCAAAAACCCATAATGTCAATATTTATACAAAAATTTCTTGTATGGAAAATTTTAGAAAAATACAGAAAAATTTCTAAAAATTCATCGAAAAAAAATTCATTGAATAGAAAATAGTATTAAAAAAATTTATAGAAAAAAAAATTCATAGTAAAAATATTCACAGAAAAAAAATTCTTATACTATGAATTTTCTTTCTTTGGATTTTTTTTACTATGAATTTTCTTTCTATGAATTTTCTTTCTACGTATGAAAATTGTTTACCTTTGAAATTTTTCAATAAAAATTATCTTTTCCCTTCAAGTTTTTCCCCTACAAAAAAAATCCGCAATTTATTTAGAAAAATCTCAAGAAAAATAGCAAAAAAAAAATTTAATTTTTCCCAAAAAAAACTCAACTACCTATTTCTCAGAAAGCTTAAGAACAAAAAAGTTTGAAATGCACAATTGAAAAAAAGGAAAAGATAAAAATATCTCAGCAAAATCGACACCCATTTCTTTGCACAGTGTGATTATTAATAAATATTATTTTCAAAATTGTGAAAATGGTTAAAAATCCGAATAGTTTTTGCATTAGTTAAACACAATATTTGTACCCATTGGTGGACCATGTGATGGTTTTTGGGGTATTTTTTTTTTTTTTTTGAAAATTTTTTTAGTGCGAATCGTTGTTATATCAAGAATTTCTTACTGCCTATTAAAAAAAATAGAGAATAATAATTCAAGTATCATTCTTGAGATTGATTTTTGCATACCGATGCAAGGCAAAATAACCAAGCTTTAATTGTTGGCGGTAAAACGTTATCAATGACGTCAATGTCCTTTCCAAAACGATTAATGACTCTGCCTATGGGTGTCGTGTCAAAAAATCCAACAGGCAATCGCAGAATGCCAAATAATAATTCAGAATGGAGCAGTTTGCTGCTTCGTAGGCAGCCAATGGCCATTATTATTTGTGCAAAACACACAAAAGAGGCTGAAATACATTTCAATTACACCCATCATCATTTTTCTTTTCTTTTCTTTTTATTAATTTTTTAAAAATTTTTTTACGATTTTTTTACTATTTTTTTTAGTCCCTTGAGTCACATAATTTGAAATTTTTTCTCTTTTCCAAATATTTTTGGAGAAATATTTCTTTTGTAATCGAAATCGAAAAGTTCTTTTATTACAATAAATGTTAATAATAACAATTTTCTTTACCAAAATTGAATTGAAATTTCTTTCAATAATTTGAAAATATTTTTTCATATTGTGATTTATAAAAAAATAACCAAATTTTTTTTTTAATTAGAAATAAAATTTTGTAGAGACATTTTTCAAATTCTCTCAGAAGTCATTGATTTGAAATAAGAAAATATCGCAAAGAATGGGAAATTAGTCTTCTAAAAAGAAACAAAAAAAAAATTTGTTCTAAATTTGTCGCGAGATTTCGAAACCGAATTTTTTTCTCATAGGACCAAAAAGGAATTGTTTATCAAACCAAAAAATTAATTAGACAAATTTTTATTGACTAACAAAATCTTATTAATAAAATATTTAACTACTTCTAATTTTAGAAATATTTTTTTTTGTATTTAATTAATAATCGTCATCAATTAAAATTTTGACCGTAAAATGAAAATTCGGTTCGATAATAATTCCAATTTTTGGAAAATGGGAAAATTTAGAAATTTAGAAATTTAGAAATTTAGAATTTCAGAATTTCAGAATTTTAGAAATTTAGAAACTTAGAAAATTAAAAATTTTGAAAATTTTGATATTTTGATATTTAGAAATTTAGAAATTTGAAAACTTGTTTAGAAAGTAATTAGCAAAAAACGAATTTTTCTGTATCAGTTCTTTTGTGTTTAAACTTGAATTTTTTTGCGAAAGAGCAGCAACATGCTGTCAATATAATTATAATTTTATAATTTAACAATTAACTGTGAAATATAGGGAGACGAATTGAAAAATTTTTGCAAACGAATCAAAAAAGAGGAATTTAATAACTTCATGCCAAAAATCTGAACTTTTCTTTGAAACTTTGATTAAAACTAAATTTTATTGCAAAAATCGGGGGGAAATGAAATATTTGAAATTAATTTTCGAAATACTACTTTAGAGGCTTCTAATTACTACTGAAAAGTTAACATTTAAGTGCTGGTCAACTTATACATGCAAATTATTATTTTTTCTTTAAATTCAGACAATAATTGTATTTTTAAGTATAGAAATTTAAATAAAAAAAGGAAAATTCAAATACAAAGAAAATTAAAAAATATTTTTCATTTTATTACCTAATTTTAAAAGGAAAAAAGGAAAATTTAATTTAAAAAAAATTATAAAAAGAAAATGAAAAAAACATTTTAAAAAAGAAAAATAGTTTCTAATTTTATTAACTTTTAATTTTAAAAGAAAAAGAAAAACTTAATTAATGAAAAGTAAAAAAAGAAAATTAAAATTAAAAAAATATCGTCTGAATTACAAAAGCAAAAACGATTAATCAATGAAAACTGAATGAAAGTTTGTCTCTCATAAACGTGAAATGTTAAAAAAAAAACTAATGACATGAGTATTTTTTCTTCATGAAAAATTGATTATGAATAAATATTGAACCACTGGATGAAAAAATAATTCGAAACGTAAACAAAATTCTTCTGAAACTTGACAAATATTCTCTTCCTTGTTTGGAATATTTATATTTTCCATCAGAATAATAATAATTAGCGACTCTTAATTAATTTCCCCGTTTACTTTTTTTTCTTCTTTTCTTTACAGGATTAACGAACAAGTCAATCCATTCAGCGATTCAATAATGATATGAAAATCACAAAAACAAAATTTTTCGCACATTCCCTAATTTTTCTATGAAAAAAAAACAGAAAAAAATCAAAAAACACATTTACGAATCACGAGATGATTTGATTTTTAAAAACACAATTATTTTTTATGGTCTAAATGTATATCTCTTAATTAATAGTTCTCCTTTTTTATAATTTTAGAATATTTTCCAAAAAAAAAATTTTTTTCTTAAAATTTATTTTAATTTTCAATTTATTTCAAATTATTTGAAATAAATTAGTGAATTGAATAAATTTCTATTGAAAATAAAAACAGTTTTCTGAAAAATCATTCTAGAATTTTTTTCTCCCCCCAAAAAATAATAATTCAGATAAAAAGAATTCATTTCGTTGTTCTTTTAAAATAATTTTGTAATAATAACAATAAATTATTTTATTCAAAATCGAATTTAAAAATTAAAATTTTTTAAATTTGAAAACAATTTTTGGTTTTTTTCTGAACAAGTGAACAAAACGAATGAAAAATTTTCTGAGAAGATGAGAATGTTTTTAAACTATTCGAAAAAAAAGAAAAGCAATGGAACAATCGAATAATGTAAATCACATCTAAATAAATGAATGTGAAAATAAACATTTCTCTAGAACAACAAAACGTGAAAATTTCAGTAATGATTCTTTGAAAAATGAATTGGTTGATTGAATATTATTATATAGTAATTATATTAAATTTTTCTATTAAAGCAAATAAAGAAAAAATTGAGTGAAAAAAATTACTTACCCTGTCCCAAACCTAATGCACTGTAAACTCCGAGATACATTTCATTATTGACTGTCTCATTCGTCGAGCTCACATTTTCATATCTTCCCGACCATTTTGCCAGCCAAACGTTAGATCCAATGCTGAACGATTGGAAAATTGCGTTCATCACTATCGTTGAAATCGATAAAAACCATCCAATTGATCTTAAATAGTGCGAGTATACTTTCCATTTTACCTGAAATGCAAAATTTTATTAAATTTAGAAACAAAATTGTCCCTATAAAAAATAAGAACTTAAGTAGATAAATTTTGAGCGCGAAACACGGGATTTAATTTATTATTCTTGGTCAAATTTTTTATTTGCAACATAAACTTTAATTTTCGAATGATTTCAGATTAAAAGTACAAAAAAATTATTAACTGATTATGAACTGTATTATTTTTAACAGATTAAATGTTATTTTTATTATTATTACTATTATAGTATTTTTTTATTTAAACACTGTATTTTTATTTTTATTTATAAATTAATAGAAGTTATCAACTTTACATAAATGTTATTATATTTAGCAAAGAGTCGAGACTATTAAATAAGTAAAGTATTTTCCAAGAGCACAAAAATAATGAAGCTAAATACCATAAAAGAGAGGAAAACATGTTGAATTTTAAGAAATTCGGATTTTTGAATTTTTGATAATTTTCGATAATTTTAGATTTTTTACCAAAGAGTCGAGACTATTAAATAAGTAAAGTATTTTCCAAGAGCACAAAAATAATGAAACTAAATGCCGTAAAAAAGAAGAAAAAATGTTGAATTTTAAGAAATTCGGATTTTTGAATTTTTGATAATTTTCGATAATTCTAGATTTTTTACCAAAGAGTCGAGACTATTAAATAAGTAAAGTATTTTCCAAGAGCACAAAAATAATGAAACTAAATGCCGTAAAAAAGAAGAAAAAATGTTGAATTTTAAGAAATTCGGATTTTTGAATTTTTGATAATTTTCGATAATTCTAGATTTTTTACCAAAGAGTCGAGACTATTAAATAAGTAAAGTATTTTCCAAGAGCACAAAAATAATGAAACTAAATGCCGTAAAAAAGAAGAAAAAATGTTGAATTTTAAGAAATTCGGATTTTTGAATTTTTGATAATTTTCGATAATTCTAGATTTTTTACCAAAGAGTCGAGACTATTAAATAAGTAAAGTATTTTCCAAGAGCACAAAAATAATGAAACTAAATGCCGTAAAAAAGAAGAAAAAATGTTGAATTTTAAGAAATTCGGATTTTTGAATTTTTGATAATTTTCGATAATTCTAGATTTTTTACCAAAGAGTCGAGACTATTAAATAAGTAAAGTATTTTCCAAGAGCACAAAAATAATGAAACTAAATGCCGTAAAAAAGAAGAAAAAATGTTGAATTTTAAGAAATTCGGATTTTTGAATTTTTGATAATTTTCGAAAATTGTAGATTTTTTACCAAAGAGTCAAGACTATTAAATAAGTTCAGGAATTTAATTATTTTAATAAATAAGAATTTAAATATTTTTCCTAAATTTCTCGTGAAAATTAATATATTTTTTTAGAAATTTTTACGTTTTTACAAAATAAATTTAATTATTTTTCAAAATTTAGATATTTAAGTTATTAAAAAAAGAACATTTCGAATTCTGTAAAAGACTCAAAAAAATAAACATAAAGTATCAGTAAAAAAAAAATCCAAAAAGAATACTCACACTTCCAGTTTCCGTTTTTTCTGTTTCAATTAATTTCTCTCCGGTTACAATTTTTGCCGCTTCGTTATCTTTGATACTATTTGTTCGATTGAGACTTCCAGAATGTTGACTTTCCGTAGATTGCGCTCTTTTTCATTAAAAAAATAAAATATAAAATCATTATTATTAGTTATATTATTCATTAAACATTACAAAAAAAAGAAAGATTTCACAAAATTAGCAAAAGTCAAAATTCGATCAAAACTAAAATAAAATTCTTACAAATTTAAAAATCAATATACCTTTGAAGTGAACCGTTTAATGATTTTTTATCCGATGTTGTAATCGATTCAGGATAATTTCCCGATATTTGAGTCTTGACGTATGACAATTTTTGCTGTAATTCATCTTTTCCAATCGTTGTTTGTAAACTTTGTTTTATTTCATCCAAATCGCCGTCCGCAACGTCGTCCGGTTTCACTGTTAAAATAATTTTATACTAATATTATTACATAAAAAATAAACAAACAATAAACAAATTATTCTTCTCTCCAACTATTTATAATTTCCGTTTTTTTTCAACATTAAAAAAGAACATTTAAGTTCAAAAAAAGAAGAAGAAGAAAAGATTTACTTATTATTTAATTTAATTTTGAGTCTATCAAGCTTTCCGAGTCGTGAGACTCGGAAAGATTGATAGACTCAAAATTAAATTCTTTCACAGAGGGATAAATTCATAAAGATCTATTTATATTTAAAAAAAAAATTGAAAAGAAAAATACTTTAAAGCAAAAAATAATCACTATTTAAAAATAAAAAGAGAAAAATTTCTCACCTTCCTGAAGATGTTGTACAAGAAATTCAGCGAAAGCCCCACGTTTAGCGAGAAGTTCTTTAAAAGTGCCAATTTCCGAAATTTCACCGTCTTTTAAAACAACAATATTATCGACCTTTGGCAAATAAGTGATGCCATGAGTGACGAGGACGCGTGTTTTTTTCCTTATAAGTCCCTGGGGACCCAATAAATGTTCGAAAATATGTTTTCCCACATGTGAATCAACGGCGCTCAATGGATCGTCGAAAAAATAAATATCGGCATTATTATAAATTGCCCTTGCCAATGAGACTCTTTGCTTTTGTCCGCCTGATAAATTAATTCCCTTCTCGCCAATTTCCGTTTGATCGCCGGCCGGCAACATTTTTAAATCCGGTCCCAATGCACACGCCTCAACGACTCTATTGTAAATTGTTTTATCTAAAGTTTTGCCAAAAAGAATATTGTCCTGTAATGTTGCATTTTGTATCCATGCCTGCTGCGAGACATATGCGATTGAACCCTGAAAATAATTAAATTCCATTGTAGCGCATAAAATTTATCTAAAAAAATCTTTTTACTTTTTCTTTTAACTTCAGCTTTTTTTAATTATTTATTTATTTAGTAAATAATAAATTAGTAAATCAAACTATTTTTTTGTTAAACTTTTTCTGGTAATTATTGATATTTTTTTGTATCTTTTTCCAAAGTCCGAAATTTTTTTTAAATTTTGAATCAAAATTTTTGTTACAACATTACTTTTGTCTTAAAATTAAATAAATTTTACGATATAGAATTTCGAGTATTTACCTTTGTGTTAACTCTGCCATTTAATTTGTAAGTTTCGCCCAAGAATGCTGAGATCAATGAACTTTTTCCTGAGCCAACAGTACCAACGACAGCGACCAATTGATTTTCCTCGATTTTAAGATTAATGTTACGCAAAACAGGAGTGTCTGTTTGCTCCGAATCCCAAGCAAATGTGCCTTTTTCTATTACTAACGGATAAGCTGCAAAAAAAAAAAAACAAAAAATTAATTCCTTTTTTTTAAAAGAAAAGTTTTAAGAGAAAAAAGAAGAAAAAATTTTTAAAAATTTCTAAACCTACAAAGAAATAAATTTGTAAATCTATACAAAATACTAACGTTCGTTTGAATCGTGATGAACATTGTCTGGATCCAATTCTTCCGAATTCATAAATTTATTTATACGTTTTACCGAAACGGAAGCCTGTAAAAAGAAATTTTCATTTTAAAAAAATTACAATTAAAAATAATTACAGTTTTAAAAAAACAATTACAATTTTCAAAGATTTCAAGTTAAAAATCATTTGAAATTTAATTATTTCTAAAAAATTTTTCTTTTAAATAAAGTACAATTAAAAATAATTACAATTTCACAAAACAATTAAAATTTTCAAAGATTTCAATTTAAAAATCTTTTGAAATTTAATTATAACTAAAATTCAATTTTAAATCAGTTTTTTATTAGGAAATTCTACGCGAAATCAATTATTAAAATAAAAAAAATTAATAATTTATTGAATAATTGAATATTTCTTGAAATTGAATTCTTATAAAGAATTTTATCAAAAATTTCTTTAAAAAAATTGTATTCTTTCGAAGACTTCTAATAAAAATTTTTAAGAATAACTTTTTCGACGAATTAATTTAAAAATGTATAAAAATAATTTAATAAAATAATTGAAAGTCAGCGATAGTTTTCATTATTTATGAAAATAATTAAATTATAGGAAAGAATAAAATTTATAAACATTTATTTAAATATTTGAATTTTTTCGAAAATTTTAATGAAAATTGTATTTAAAATCATTGAATTACAGTGAAAATTTTTCTTATTTATGAAAATAATTGAATTTCTGCGAAGAATTTTATTAAAATTTTTGAAAATAATTGAGTTTGTGAAAGAATTGTGTTATTTATAAAAAATAATTGAATTCTTGCGAAAATATTTATTAATTTTGAAAATAATTGAATTCGTTCTACGAATTTTATGAAAATTGTCTTGAAAATATTTCAATTCTCATAAAGAATTTAATCAAAATTTTTCAAAATAATTGAATTATTGCGAAGAATTTTATTATTTAGAAATAGAATTAAATTTTTTTTTAAATATTTAACTATATTTTTTTCTTATGAACAATTTTATTGAAATTTTTCAAAATATAATAAAATTTTGTAGAAGAATTTTATTGAAATTCTTTAAAATAATTAAATTGTTGCCAAGAATTTGATAAATTATGAAAATAATTGTAAGCTTGCTGAGAATTTTATTAAATTTTAATTTGAAAATGTATTCAAAATATTTCAATTCTCACAAAAAATTATAATCAAAATTTTTTAAAAAACTGTTGAATTTCTCAGAAGAATTTTATTATTTATAAAAATAATTAAAGGAGAACTTTATTAAAATTATTCTATTGAAAATAATTGAATGTCAAAAAAATTTATGAGAATTTTATCAATATTTTTGTGAATAATTTTTTTATGTTTCAATTTTCAGGGAATTTAATGTTGTGCAAATTCTCTCTCAAAAAAAAAGAAATGAGTGTGAAACCTGTAATTTTTCTACTGTTTACGTACCTGAACGACATTGCTGATCATCATTGGTAACATGGAGAGGGGAAACCTCAAAATATTAAAATAAGTAAGTGAAACGAATGCTGTACTACTGTCCAAAATATTATTTTCATCAACGAGTACAAAAGTGGCGAACGATACCAAAGAAACCTGAAAAAAAGAAAAACATTTGCAATAAATATACTATTTAATTTCCATTTCCATTTTTTTTTTTGAAAAAAATTTAGTTTCATTAAAAAATAATTTTATTTTAATTTTTTTATTTCGTAAATACATGAAATAATACTCACCAAAAATGGTGCGCAAGACCAAATGAAACTTGTGCCCGCATTAAGATAAGCAGCCTCTTTAAGAACTTTAATTTCCTTATTACGAATTTTGAGAATTTGCTCCTCAAACGATGGTTCCCAGGCATAAAGTTTCAATACTTTTATTCCACTGAGAACTTCATTCATTAATTTAACGCGTTCGTCTTTATTTTTCATTTGTTTTATCTGTAAATTTCTCACTTTCCCAGCGATCAAGGCATTAACGGGAATTAATATAATCATCACAGCCAAACCGGAGAGTACCGATGGTCCTAAGCATTCCCACAAAAAATAAAGTGCAACTGCAATTTGCAATGGCGCCGACCATATCATATTAATGTATGCAGTCACATCCATAAATCTTTGTGCATCAACTGACATTAAATTGACAATTTCACCAACTGTCGTTTCTTTGCGCGCTGAATTTGATACGCGCAATGCTTTTCGATAAATTGCCGCTATTAATGCAGTACGAATACGTAGACCAACCAAAAACATACGATGAAAATATTGTGACAATATTAATGTTTGAAATACTGCTGTTAATAAGAGTATTACTGCATAAAAATAACCCTTCCACATATGTTCATCTTGATTTGGATTTTGTACGAATTTTATCAATTTTCTGTGAAAAAAAAGACAAAAATTTATATTAACAACAATTTACAATTATCAAATATCAAATTCAATTTCTTACTAATTTCCGATTCAAAAATTAAAATATTTCACAATTATTAACTATATAAATAATTACACATACGTAATTATTATTATATTCTAAAACTTTCATTGAATTCTTCGAAAAAATTCAAATTTTCAAAAATTAGAATAAAATTCATTAAAACAAATTTAATTATTTTCAAAAATTTCAATTACATTCTTTGCAAAGAATTCTATTATTTTCAAAATTAATTAATAAAGTTATATAAATTTAATTTTATTCTCCGAAAGTAAAATTAAATTAAATAAAAATTCGCCATACAAATTTTCACTTAAATTATATTAAAATTATTAGTAAAATTATATTATTAATAATAAATATAAATAAATAATAAATTATTACAATTATTATTAAATTATATTTAAAATAATTTTGAATTTATTTTGTCGTTTAAAATTAAAAAAAAGGAATAAACATCTGCTGAATAAATACTTAAAAATGAAATGAAAAAAGGAAAGTTTTAAAATTTTAAAGCATTTTATCCTTGAAAAATGTGAAATTAGCAGGCGGTCTAAACTTTCAGGTAGAAAAAAAAGGAAGAGGACTTACTCTAAAATCTTTGGGCTGACGAAGGTCATAATATCCTGAATAAGTTTAAGTGATGCGCCAAACAAAAATGTTGGACCAAATGCCTTGCACAATGGCGATAGAATTGATGCCGTTTTCTTTTTATTCATCGAATTGAGATTAATTTGTCCTGATCCCTTTCGAAATGACGCCTTAATACCTTGTGAACTGCAACAATTGGCTTCTCTTTTAAAATGCAATATAATCAGATCCTAATAGTACGTAAATAATCATTGGCACTCTTAATTTTTAATCTTACCTTAATTCATCACTCCATGGTTCATCTCTATTTTTGTTCGCACAAAAAAGAAACAAGACAAACAAAAAAAAGTCAAGTATAAACGACGTTTACGTACAACTAGGATTTTTCTTCTTCTTCTTCTTCTTTTTATTTTAAATTTCATCATTTTCTTTAAGGTGCTTCATCCAAAAGATAATTTTTA
The DNA here is from genome assembly GCF_015476425.1 of Leptopilina heterotoma. Taxonomy (NCBI): domain Eukaryota; kingdom Metazoa; phylum Arthropoda; class Insecta; order Hymenoptera; family Figitidae; genus Leptopilina; species Leptopilina heterotoma. The sequence goes on along the minus strand of NW_025111078.1, from coordinate 1,437,521 downwards.
TTTAGAAATTAACAGGCTTAATTAATTAATTAATTAATTAATTAAGCCTTTGAATACAAATAATTATACAAAAATATTGAAAAACTAACTTTAGAAAAATAATTAAAATATAATTTTACAGGGTTGCCAGAAAAATTAAATTTTGTTCTTCCCTGACTGAAATTTTGCGAAGAGTTTTATTAAAATTTTTGACAATAATTTAATTCTTGAGAAGAATTTCTTTATCTATTTATAAAGATAATTTAAATTTTATTAAAATTCCTTAAAATAATTGATTTTATGGGAAGAATTTTTTTGTTTATCAAGCTAATTGAATTCTTTTGCAGAATTACTCAAAAAAAATTTGAAAATAATTGATTTTCTGAGATGAATTAAAAGTTATTTATGAAAATATTTGCATTACTGCAAAGAATTTTATTATTTTACTGAACATTGAATGTTTCTTAAAATTGAATTCCTTCGTCAAGTTTTAATAAAATTTTTAAGAATAATTGCATTTTTCGAGGAATTTATTTAAAATTAAATTAAAATTTGAATTGAAATTTGAAATTTTGTGATGAAAATAATTGAATTCCTAAATGAAATTTTATTATTTATGAAAATAATTGAATGTTTTCGTAGAATTGTATCAAAAAATTTTTTCAATAATTAAATCCTTTGATAAATATTATGAAAATAGTAAATATTGAAAATTATTGAATTGCGAAAAACTTTTGAAAATAATTGAAATTTTGTAAAGAATTTTATTTAAATTTTAAGAAAATAATTGAATTTTTGGCGAAAAATTTTGCTATTTTTAAAGATAATTGAATTCTTGACAATATATTAGGCAAAATTTTTAAAAATAATTGAATTTCTTCGAAGAATTTTATTATTTTTGAAAATAATTGAATTCTTGCGATGAATATTGTTATTTTTGAAAATAATTGAATTTTGCAAAGAATTTTATTAAAATGCCTCAAAATAATTGAATTTCTGTAAAGAAATTCAATTTTCTTATTTATCAAGATAATTGAGTTGAAACATTTTAAATAATTAAATAATATTAAGGTTTTGTATAAAAATTGAGAATTTTCTTTTGAATTCTAATCATTTAATTTTTTCCAGTACTTTTAATAAAAATTCCTGACTTTTCCCTGATTTCCCTGACTTTTCCCTGAATTCCCCGATTTCTCTGACTTGTGGCAACCCTGTTTTAATATCTAATTATTTATTTTTAATTCAATTGTATTTTCTGAAAGAACAAGAATAGAAAATCAAGAAAAAAATTGCAATCAAATTTATAAAAATTGTATAAAGAAATAAACTTTGCTTAACATTTTTTTCTCTTGAAAATTTAAATGTTTTTCTGGCAAATACAAAATATTAATTTTTTAAATGTTGATTAATTTTCGTCTCTCTAAATTAGTGAATAAATTTTTTTTTAATGTATTTTATTCTTTCTTTGGATGAAAGACCTTAATAATAAAAAACAGTTATTGAAATATATAGTTTCTTTTTTTAATTTTTCTATAGTTCTTTTCTATAACTTATTTTTAACCTAAAGCCAGAAGGACAGAAAAAACTTACTGCTCTGTTTTGTTGAGTTTTGCATTCCAGTATTTGTCGAAGCGTGGAACAATTTCGTGAGCCATATCTTCAGGATTCATGGACCAAAGGTCACCAGTTTCAAGAGGTTTTTTGAATCCCTTCCATGCCAGAGAATTGAACCAATTAAAGAAAAGTCGAGATGGAAACGAAGCACTCTGCTCTGGACATGGCTTTTCAATCTTCAATTAAAAAATAGAATATAAATAAATAAATACATAAATAGATACGAAAATAAAGAAAATTACAAAATAACATTAGTTCGAAGCAAAAAGTAGAAAATTTTATAAATTTTCTTTTAAAAAACTCCAAAAATTGCGACTCATTTGTTTTTCTTCGAATTTTCAGAGTTTTTTTTCCTAATTTGTAAAATAATAACAATAGAATTTGTAAAATAATAAATAATAAATATCTTAAAGATTAAATTTATTATATTTATATTTATTATATTAACATTAAATTATTAAAAATAATAATTACTATTCACGATAATAATTAAGTAATAAAATATAAATCCACAAATTGGATCAATTATATTCCACTCTATAGATAATTAAGAAAACAAAAAAATACATACAAAGAAGAAGCCAATAAGAAAGAAAATACTCACCCGAGCATAATCAGTGACTTTGGGTTCGGCGTCGACGAAAAAGTTGAGCACAAATAATATCACAACAAGTGGATAATAAATCATGTATGATACAAATTCATATGTAACTTCCTCCTGAAATAAACAAAAAAACACAGTTTTGTTAAAACCTCAGCAATAAAATTCAATTTACAAATAAAGATAACACATATTTGCGAAAATCTGCAAACTTTGAGATAAATTACATAGTCATTAAAAAGTGATTTACATTCCTCTAGAGTGGCAGTTCTTTTTTTTTTTGTTTGTTTACCTTCAACGACGATGATCTTAATAAACTTCTATAGCGAACGCATCCAAAAAGTGCATGTAGAAACCAAAAGAGGAAAATTAATCCTGAAGTACGCATGCCAAACTTTTTGTTATAAACAACAAGTACAGCTGCCAAAATCTGAAATGATACAAAATTTTGCAATTTATGACTTTTTAATTAATTCTCTCTTGCTATTTTTATAATCTTTTTTTCTCAATTGCTTTTCTAATTTTTTTTCTCATCTATTTTCTGAATATTTTTTTTTTCTAGGCATAAATTTTCTTTCTTGCAAAAAGAATGACACGTTTTTTTTTCTCTATGTTACGTAACGGAAAAAAAAGAACTTTTATGGTGTTGTTTTAGGAAAATTGATTTTTACTTACGTAACTAAATACGTTTATACAGGGTGTGTAGAAATCCACATTATAAACTACTTTGTAAGTACTAAAATGAAGAGCCATCGCTAAATCGACTATGGCAAGAATAATAAGTCCTATGGTAAGTATCAGTTTCGATATAAATAGCCATGTGTAAGGAATATTTCTTTTCCTGCTATTCAAAAGGTAAAATACTTCTATTATTGAAAAAGTCCAAAGGAAAATACACGGTATCCATACGAGAACTGTTTTTTGAAAACATTCCGTCACATCGGGATCGTCCGTGTTCCATGTTAAGTTTGCATCCTAAAACAAAACAAAAAATTCATATTTTATTATTTACAAATAGGAAATAATTACAAATTTCTAATTAACAATTTTACCCCCAGGGTTGAAATTTAAAAAAAATTAGAAAACCATAAATTCTTTCCTTAATTCAACAAAAAAGAATAAATACAATAAAAATATAATTTTTCCAATTATTCAATTGTTCGGAAATTCTTCATTATATTAGAAAATAAAAACTTGCAATAATTTTCTTAAAAATTCGATTTTAATTAAATTCTTCGAAGAAATTTAATTATTTTCAAAAATTTCAATAAAAAATTGAAATCATTTTTTTAAAAATTCGATTTTAATTAAATTTGTCGAAGGAATTCAATTATTTTCGAAAATTTTCATTTTCATTTTTAGCAAAGCATTTTTTTCATAAATAATAAAATTCTTGCCAGCAATTCAATTAATTTCAAAATAATTAATTCATTTTAATTTAATTTTAATTAAATTCGTCGAAAAAAATTCATTATTTTCCAAAATTTCAATAAAATTCTTCACAAAAATTCAATTATTTTCATAAATTGTAAAATTCATTTCTTTTTGTAAATAATATAATTCTTCTCAAAAATTCAATTATTTTTATAAATAATAAAATTCTTCTGAAAAATTCAATTATTTTTAAAAAATTTGACTAAAATTGTTACTGAAATTTAATTTTAAATCAATTTTTGTTAGAAAATTCTACGAAAATTGAATTATTTAAATATAAAAATAAATAATTTATTGAATAATCGAATGTTTCTTAAAATTGAATATTCAGAGAAAATTTTATCAACAAATTTTAAAATAGTTGAATTCTTATAAAGAAATTTATCCAAATTGTTCAAAATAATTAAATTTTTTTTAAAAATAGTTAATTACATTTTTTGATAAACAATTTTATTGAAACTTTTCAAAGTATAATAAAATTTCTGAGAAGAATTTTATTAAAATTCTTTAAAATAATTAAATTACTGCGAATAAATTGTATAAATTGAGAAAATAATTTTATTTATGCGAAGAATTAGAATAAAATTTTCGAAAATAATTATCGAATTTTGTCTAGGAATTTAATTAAAATATTTGAAAATAATTGAATTTCGGAGAAGAATTTTAATATTTATAAAAATAATTTAATTTATGCCATGAAATTAAATTAAAATTTTCTAAAATAATTGCATTTTTCCTAGGAATTTAATTGAAATCGTATTAAAAATATTCCAATTCTCATAAAGAATTTAATCAAAATTTTTCAAAATAATTAAATTCTTTTAAGAAATTTTAATACAAATTTTATTAACAATTGAATTCTGTCAACAAAATTTTATTAATTATAAAAATAATTGAAATTTTGGTAACAATTTTATTAAAATTTTTCGAAATAATAAAATTTTTGCGAAAAATTTTATAAATTATGAAAATAATTGAAATTTTATCAAGAATTTTATTAAAATTTTTGTATATAATTGAATTTTGGATAAGAATTTTATTCATTATAAAAATAATTGAAATTTTGCCAAGAAGTTCATTAAAATTTTTGAAAATAATTGAATTTCGGAGAAGAATTTTAATATTTATCAAAATAATTGAAATTTTGCCAAGAATTCAATTAAAATTTTTCAAAATAATTGAATTTCGGAGAAGAATTTTATTCTTTACAAAAATAATTGAAATTTTGCCAAGAAGTTAATTAAAATTTTTGAAAATAATTGAATTTCGGAGAAGAATTTTATTATTTATAAAGATAATTGAAATTTAAAAAAAATTTTGAACATAATTAAATTAAAGAAAAAATAGAAAAAAAGGGAAAAAATGGATAAAAAAAATTCCTCAAAAGTGAAAAAAGTAACAAAAAACTGATTGTTTCACAGAATAATGAAATTAAAAAGAATACAATTTGCTCACTTTTGATTATTGAAGCGATTTAAATTTGTTCTATTTAACCCGCATTTTCTTATCTTATTAGAAACTGACGTAATCTTTAAATGTTGATAGCCACTGGATATAATTGTTTCAATTCCACCAATATTGACAGAAGCAAGGGCATAGAAAACTGAGATTAATAAATTTAACATTGTTTCATATTCGTTATATATTATTTTTTATTATTATTCCTCAATCGAGTTTAAAATTTTTCAAGAGAAATAAATCATCACGAATTGTGTCAATGATTAATGAGAGCATTCAATTTAAAAATTAAAGACGATTAAAAGTAATGATTAAAAACTACTTTACGTGAATTCCATGTTCAAAGGATATTTCAACCTTGAGCTTTGATTTTCTTCTATAATAATAGACTTGTATGTATTTCTTTCATCAACCATGAAAGTTGCATTACTGTAAAAATTCTCTTATACTCTTTTTACTGTACAATTATTTTATCAAAAAAAAAAAAAAAATGTTGACTCGATAAAATAATTTTTAATTTCATATCTTTAATATCAAAAGTAGAGCAACTTGAGTCAATTCGAAAATAAGAAATTCTTCAATTCTTCAAGAATTAAAAAATCAAATCAATTATTTTATCCGAAAACAAGCAACTCTTCTTGTATAAACTGAAAATTCAATATAGCACACTAACGGTATGTCTATAACTGCAATATATGTAAATTATCATTGCAATTTTAAGTATCACGCGTGGAACTATTCAAGAAAACAATCAAAAGTCAATTTTCTGAATGAGAGAATTTTTACTTAAAAAATGAATTATTCCAAATGTTCTGAATTAACCCTAAAATTTTCGAATTTTTACGTTATAATCCTTGTGATGTAAATTTTTCCTGTTAAAATACATAAAAAAAAAAAAAATGGTACAAACTAGAAAAAGGAGAAGAAAAACTTACCCAAAACTTGGAGCCACAAAATTGGTCCAAAGTGTGATTCTCCATTCTGACACATTTATTCCCGCGTTTGCGAGTTTAACAAACAATCACAATTGACACAAAATAACCGATTTTACACTTATTTTAATTCAAGTTGACTACTACTATGGCCTTTAATTGGAATCACATCAATGTCGCGACTAAAAGGGTTTTTTTTTCTTTCCTTTCCTTTACGAATAATTGACCGTCCGTTCTTTCATTTCTTTTTTGCAAAAAAAAATATTACAATTAAACACTTGAGAAATGATGAAAAACTTTGAAAGAAATACTTTTTATTTGAAAGAAATAGATGAGAATTTTCTTAAATAATGAAAAATAAGTACTGTGTATAATGCTTGTGAATGCGATGGTCTCAAGTTCGCGAGTAATCGCGTTTTTCCGGTCAGTTCGGCTCACCAACCTCGTGTAACTCAGTGTAACTGAAAATTAATCAGTGTTGGTGATTTATATGTTTGTATATGTTTATACATAGTGAAATTGCTGACATTTTCTCACATTTTCTCCCTCTGCGCATGTTTATTTTTCCTTTGTTCTCTGCAATTTTCCCCTAGACACCTGGGTTTTTCCCCCACTCAATTCAGGGCAGTGCGCAAGCGCCAAGATGGCCGACCAATCACAAACTGGCGGGAATTTCAAATTGTCACTAAATTCAAAAAATTCCCGCTTGGCCATTTTTATTAAATATAAGCGCGAGTTTATTTCTTTTTTCAATTTTTATATAAAATAGAAGTTTTTAAAAAAATATTTTTTTGCAAAAACAATCCTATGGTTTATAAACTTTTATAAATAAATCTTCTTCAATTATTCAATTGCCATTGAGATTTATATAAGTAATTTTCGTGCAGAAGTCACACGACGAGGTCACATCATTTATGGAAGTTTTATGTGTTAGGAAATAGTGATACAAATTAAGTTATGCAATTCGCCGCAATAAAAGAGAAAAATTACGGTAAACATTATAATTTGTCGTGTGTTATAATAACTTTAACAGATTTCATCAGAAGGATCAGAAGTTTCAACGATTTTAACTTTTTCAAACAATTTATAATTTATTTTTTAAATTGAAATAAATCAAAATGAAGATAATATTAATGAGAAGAAAATTTACTAAAGTATTTTTGTTTTTATTACCAATTACCAACGTTACCAACAATTATTATGATTGTGAAATAATAATTACACGACAGTAAAAAAAAAAATACCGTTTTTTCTATTTTTAGGTTATGTTTGAAAAATCACGTCAATAATTGTGACATAAATTGGTGCAAAAAAAAAATAAAAATAAAATAACGAGTCATTCTGATGATGACTTTCACACTATTATATATTGTTCTTTAACTTCCTATTAAGGCTATTAAGTGATAAAACAAATTAAAACTTATATAATTATTCGGAAATTCTTTTTTTTCCTCAAAAGAGTATTTTTAGCAAATTTTAACGAAAAGGAAGTAGAAATATTACATAAAAAAAAGAAGAATGAATATATTTCTCTACATTATTCGTTTTCAACCCAACACTATATTTATGTTTCCTGATAATATTTCTTACAATACGCTATCACTTTCGTGCTTATCTCTTATTTGTCTGATATACCTGTATTTTTATTTGAAAATAGATCCTTCTGTAAAAGAAAATCTACACTTGAGAAATTTTTTTTTCTTTGACACACACTATAAATAATTACCATAATCTGAATTACAAACAATTGTAAAAAATTATTACAAAATTTGAAAATTTTTCTGGCTTTTTTCAAAAATTATTACCTAATTAGGTATTTTTAATTAAAATCTAACATTTCTTTTCTGTTATTTCATATTTATTTCTTTTAATAATTTTGAATCTGAAATAATTGAATTCTTATGAAATTTTAAAAAATAATTGAATTCCTGCAAAGAATTTTTATTAAAATTCTTCAAAATAACTGAATTCCTGGGAAGAATTTTATTGATTATGAAAATAATTTAATTCCTGTGAATAATTTTGTTGAAATTTTGGAAAATAATGAAATTTTTTCGACGAATTTAATTAAAATTCTATTAAAATTAATTATTTTCAAAATTAATTAAATTGCTGGTAAGAATTTTATTATATAAAATTTATCTATTTATCTATTTTATAGAAATTATTTGAAATAATAAAATTTTTGCAGGGAATTTGATTAAAATTCTTCAAAATAATTAAATTCCTGTGATGAATTTGATTAATTATAAAAATAATTGAAATTTTGATATGAAATTAAATTAAAATTTTCAAATGTAATTGAATTTCTTCGAGGATTTTAATTAAAATCGTATTAAACATATTTCAATTCTCATAAAGAATTTATTCAAAATTTTTCAAAATAATTGAATTTCTGCAAAGAATTTTATCAAATTTTTAAAAAATAATTGAATTATTTTCAGAAATTTTATTTGAAATTGTATTGAAAATAATTCAATTCCTGCGAAGAAATTTATTAAAGTTTCTGAAAGTAATAAATATTAATAAGTAATTAAGTTAATAATGTGAAATATTTTTCAATTTTAAATCTGAAATTATTCCAAAATTAAAATTACTATTTAAAAATAAAAAAATTTTGATTTGTATTATTTTGTTTAATATAAAAACAACTTTTTTTTTTGCTTTTTTGTACAAAAAATTGATTATTTTATTAAAATATAAATTACAGTGTTATATTTAAAATTCCAATTCTTTACAATATTTCATATAATTATATCTATTTACATTAGTTATTAAAATGAAATTAAATAATAAGATAAAATCATTGTCAGTAAAAAAAACAATATTGAGAAAAAGAACAATTTCTAAATTGAAAAATAAATCTTTCAAAAAAACCGTAAACTGTAAATAAAATTTCTATTTAAAATTTTTATTTAAAATCATTTAAAATTACTATGTAAAAGTATTTATAGTAATACCATAAGCAATATAGTAATGTTTATAAATAAACTCATTTTCCATGAATGATAAAAAAGACATTGTCGATATTTAAATGCGAAAATTGTTAATAATTTGAAAAGAATAATCAAACTTGAATATCGTATATTATTTATCCATTAAAATATTAATTCAAAAATTGATTTCTATTTTCTACTTTTTAATTCGTCTTTCTTCTTTTCTCTTTAACAGATTTTTTTCTTTAAATACTTTTTTTCCTTTTTGTTTTTTTATAATAGAGAATAAAAATTGATTTTTCTAGGTAAGAATAGAAAATTCGAATTAATATTAAAAAGTACAAAAAATTGTTTCGTATCGAAAACAATATTAAATTATACTTTCAGTTGAAACTTTCAACTTTCGAGATTTATTACCTCCGATTTTAAATAAATTGTATTTAAATAAAAACGAAAAATAAATATTTCCTTTTTGCAAGAAAAAAATAATTAACTGTCGATATAATTTTTACATATACTTTAAAGAATAATAAATATATATAATAAAATATTTCTTTACCTTTGTAAAAAAAAGAAATTTACGTGTTATTGAAAAGTAGAGATAACAATTCTGGTTGTTCCAAATTTTGCTTGTACTTGAGTACCATGTCTTGGATTTTTAATCGTCTTCGTACATGCGGCGGATGATAACTGAAAAATTATTTTAAAAACGAAATGAGAAATAAGAAAAAGAAAATAAATGTTTGTTTTATTAATATAATAATTAATTACAATTTAATAGAAAATGGAAAACAATAATTTAATAGAAAATAATTATTTAAATAATTTAATAAGAAAAATTCTTTTCTTTAACAGAATAAAGAAAGTTTATATTGAAAAACTTATTGTAATGAATAATTATCAGAATTTTTGTTTTATTAATATAATAATTAATTATATAATTTAATAGAAAATAGAAAACAATAAATAGAAAAATATTAAATAAAAAAATGAAAATTAGACGTACCTATCGTTGTCGAGTCGTCGTCTACGACCCATATTTAATGCTGTTTGTCTAACTAGACTACCGAGTGCTCTTCGGGGAACAACCATCCCATCAATTAAAGGTGTGGCTAAATTAATTCTAGAAATAGGTCCTTGCAGTCTAACTCTCATTAAACCATTGTCCAGGGCTTGTAAAAAGATAACGTGAACATCAGAAGTTGTCACAATTCTTGTACTGCTGAGTCCTGTATTTGTGCACGGAAGTAATTCACCTAAAAAAATTTTTTAATTTTTTCAAAGAAGAAAAAAAACTACCAATCAATCAATAAATTTCATTTGAAGTAATATTTGAACTAAAGGTCATTTTTTTATTTTTGTGACTAAATAAATAAACATTTTTATCATTTCAATTCAATTAACATTTTCTAGAATTTTTAACAAAAAATTCTTCTTTAAATCAATAATAATTTTTCAAAAAGTTCTTCTTCAGTATTTTCAAATTTTTAAAAAAAATTAAATTTATTAAATTATTTCAAATAAATTAATTCTACCAAATTGTTAATTAAACGGACCAAAAATTTAGATTATTTTCAAATATTTTAATGAAATTCTTGGCAAAATTTCAATTATCTTTATTAATAATAAAATTCTTCTCTGAAATTCAATTATTTTCAAAAATTGTAATTGAATTCTTGGCAAAATTTCAAATATTTATACAAAAAATCAAATTCTCCAAAATTCAATTATTTTCAAATATTTTAATGAAATTATTGGCAAAATTTCAATTATCTTTATAAATAATAAAATTCTTCTCCGAAATTTCATCATTTTCCAAAATTTCAACAAAATTCTTCACAAAAATTCAATTATTTTCATAAATTGTAAAATTCATCGCAAGAATTCAATTATTTTCGAAAATTTTAATGAAATTCTTGGCAAAATTTCAATTATCTATATAAATAATCAAATTCTCCGAAATTCAATTATTTTCAAATATTTTAATGTATTTTGTGGCGAAATTTCAATTATCGTTATAAAGAATAAAATTCTTCTTCGAAATTCAATTATTTTCAAAAATTTTAATTGAATTCTTGGCAAAATTTCAATTATTTTTATAAATATTAAAACCCTTCTCCGAAATTCAATTATTTACAAAAATTTTAATGAAATTCTTGACAAAATTTCAATTATTTTCATAATTTATAAAATTCTTCGCAGGAATTCAATTATTTTGAAGAATTTTTATTAAATTCTTTATGAGAATTGAAATATTTTTAATATGATTTCAATTAAATTCATAGAAATAATTCAATTATTTTCGAAAATTTCATTCAAATTCATCTCATAAATTAATTTTTATCAAAAACTTCTACGAGAATTCAATTATTTAAATAAAACAAATTAATAATTTATTCAGTAATTGAATGTTTCTTAATATTTAAATTTTACAAAGAATTTTATTAACAACTTTTGTAAGTATTTAATTTCTATTATAAGGAATTTATTTTTAATTTTACTGAAATTTATCATATTAAAGAATTTTTTAACAATTTTTAAAAACAATTGAAAACTTTTTGAAGAATTTTATTAAAATTTTTAAAAATACATAATTGAATTCCTGAGAAGAATTTTAATAATAATTTCTGCAAATAATTGAATTCATGCGAAGAATTTTATTAAATTTTCTTTAAATAATTGAAATTTTGCGAAGAGTTTTATTAAAATTTTTGACAATAATTTAATTCCTGAGAAGAATTTCTCTATCTATTTATAAAGATAATTTAATGCTTGACTAGAATTTTTATAAATGTTTGAAAATAATTTAATTTCTGCAAAGCATTTTATTACTTTTTAAGAATTGAATTCTTGGGCTGAATTTGGATATTTATCTCAAAATAATTGAATTCTTGCGATGAATATTGTTATTTTTGAAAATAATTGAATTTTTCAAAGAATTTTATTAAAATTTCTAAAAATAATTGAATTTCTGTAAAGAAATTTAATTTTTTTATTTATCAAGATAGTTGCGTTGAATCTTTTGAAATAATTGAATAATATTAAGGTTTTGTTTTAAAATTGAGAATAATTTTCCTTTGAATTCTAAACATTTAATTTTTTTCCAGTACTTTTAATAAAAATCCCTGACTTTTCCCTGACCTGTGGCAACGCTGATAAATAAATTAATGCAATTTTTTAAAACTCTCTTTTTTCTTAATCGATAATTATATTGATCTCATTAAAATAAATCATAAAAAAAATAATTGAAAATTAATAAATAAATATTTGTTTTCGCCGTTTTAAGGGCTAATTAAATAAAGAAGGAAAGGATTGATTAATTTTAATTAGAGAAAAAAAAATCGTCACAATACCAATTGGAAATTGAGCATAATCCTCGAGACTCTCCAACCAAACGACCATTATTTTCGTATCCGTTTGCGCTGGAAGAGAATGCTTTGTCGTTCTTCTCGGTTTCACTGGATCCGAATTTGGAGGATTTGAATTTGATGAATTTGAACCAATACTCGACGGCTGCTTTCCAAGATCAAGTGACATTGTTCTTGGTGAATTTATCGTTGTATTTGGCGACATGGAAAATGTTTTTGAACCTGCACTTTCACTCGCACTTCTTTCAAACCAAGCTGAAAGAAAATTACATTATAAAATGAAAATTCGAGAAATTTTATTACAATTTTCGTTTTGCGTCTAATAATTATAATTGTATGAACATCTCACCTTGACCAGATTCATTAAAAAGCGTTTCATCCAAAGATTCAGAATTAACAGTCAACGATTGTGTCGGTACAACAAAAGCAATTTCGGAACTAACATCCGCCCAATATAAAACATGAGTGTTTCCATTGTAAATCGCTCCGCCGTGTTCACTTTGCGTTGGCTGTGGAACATTTATTTCGTTAATAATCTGCCAACTCGTAGAAACATTGCCAGTCCAACCGGCGTGTGAATTCACCGCCACAGTCCATCCGAGGGCATTTAAAAATTCCATAAAATTCGGCGAAACATTATTCTCATTTATTACATTCGATAGAATGGCATCGGGATTTTTTTGTCCCGCTTTCACATAAAAAATATGAACCGTATCACATGTTCTTGGACTGATACGATCAAGATTCTCGAGATCAGTGCAAAAGCCAGGAATCGTTGAGTCCAATGCAATTAAACCGCCGCCAGTCGTTGAATTTTCATTTGCTTCCTTTGGTTCTAAATTCAAAAAACCAAAGTGACTGAGAAAAAGTCTTGCGGTCTGAAATTCATGGCACACATGCGGTGGTGTGCATTCGTCAATTTTATCACTCGATTTTGTCGTTTCCGTTTCGTTATTAAATTTCAATTCCAAATCAATTTGATGATCCAGCAAATGCGATAGAGTTTGATGATCGTTCTTGAGAATGTCATTCTCGTTCATTACAATGTCCAAACTCGGTATTGAATCATCGCTAAATTAGGAGAAGAATTTTTTTTCATTAAAAAACTTTTTCAGATAAATTAAAAACTCATTCTTTTAAAAAAAAATGAAACTCTTTCTTTTTTAAAAGAAATATTTCCAAAGGTTGAGAAATATTACATTTTTTTCAGAAAGAAAAAAGAGAAAATGAAGAAAACAAAAATATTGAGGATGGAAAAAATAGAAAAATGAAAACTTATAAACAAAGAGAAATAGAAAATAAGAAAAAATAGGATTCTAACTTTTTCAAAATTATTTCCATCATTTGAATTCAATTATAATTTTCTAAAATTTTGAACTCTGATTAAGAATAAAAAAAATAGGAAGAATACTAAAAAAAGAGAAAGAATAATAAAAGAAAAAGAATAAAGAAAAGAGAAATTTAAAAAAAGAAAAAATAGAAAGAAAAGAGAGAATAAAAAATAGGAAGAATAAAAAAGAAAAAATAAAAAATACAAAAAAGAAAATTAAAAATAGAGAAACAAAAGAAAAAATAGAGAAAAAGGATTACATACACTTTACAGTGAGGAATTCTGTCGACATTGTCGGGGAAGAATTTCGGTTTATACTCCATACGTGGAGTTGGTTCGAGTAAAGGTAACGGACGTCCGGGATTTGTGTTCATACTCCTGACACTTGATCTGTGTCGAGGTAAATGTCGCAATTGCATTGTCCAAGCGTGTCGTCCAAATGGTCCGCGAATTAAAACAGTGACAGTTGGTTGTGGATCCTGATCATTTCCCAATGGTTCCTCCAATAATGCCAACATCGTCGCATTCTCAGCGACAAAATAACGAAATCGTTCGACTGCCGTCTGTCGAGGTACACGACCACCAGGCCAACTATTGCAGTGTTTCAGGAGCGAAACTTCATCCAACAACGAGGACAATGACTGTGTGCCACAAGCACTCGGAAAATATCCCACCTGTTAATTTATAATTTATATAATTTAATTTTTTATTAAAGTAATTAAATTTCTTTTATAAAGAATTTTTTTTTGTAATTTATCAAAATAATAAAATTTTTGCGAAGAATTTTATTTAAATTCTTTAAAATAGATGAAATTTTTGCGAATAATTTTATAAATTAAGAAAATAATTTAATTTCTGCAAAGAATTTGATTAAAGTTACGAACCTGTTCTAGAATAATTGTGAGTAGAGCATCGGCAGCATCTCTCACTCTCATCGACGCTGGTTTCAATTCTTTTTCGTCCTTCATTTTTATCGGCTCTCCTGGCTTTCCAACGCTTTTCGTCCCCGAAACTCCGAGCTCGACGACTTCCAAAACCGTCGCCAAGCAATCCTTATCCTTAAAAAAAAAATGGAAAAATAGAAATTTTCAAAATTTTGAAATTAGTTAAAAATAGAAATGAAAAAAATAGTAAAATTAGAAAAAAGCTAGAAACCTGTAAAAGTTGAGGATGAGCTGTGAGCCAAGTGGTTAAACAAGAAAAAGCGGCGACAATCGATGAGTGAAGATCCTTTGAATGAGAAGGAGGAGGTCGCCAACATTGATAGGCAATATAATCGCAAAGCCATTTTACAGCTCGTTTACATTCCAAGGCATCTGCAAAGAAATAGAAATGGAAAATAAATTAATAAATATCCAAATTTTCCAAATAAAACTATTCGTTAAAATAAATTAAAATTAATAAATTCAATTCACACCTGTAAGTTTCCTTGCTGCTTAAAAAAAAGATAAAATTTCAAAAAAATTTCTATTTAAATTACTTTTCTAATTTTTTTCATAACTTTTCTTTTTGATGCTTCAAATTTTAAAATTAATAAAATTCTAATTCAATTCTACTTTGAAGATTTAAAAATACCAAAAATTTATTAAACCAAATAGTTTTCAATTAAAAATATTTCTTTTAGGTATATTATTTCTTTTATAATTCTAAATCTGAGATAATTGGATTCTTATAAAGAAATTTATCCAAATTTTTCAACATAATTCAATTTCTTGCAAAAAGTTTAATTAAAATCTTTAAAAAGAAGTTAATTCTTCAGAGAAATTAAATTAAAATTAATATTTTAATTATTTAAATTCTTATAAAGAGTTTTATCAAAATTTTTCAAAGTAATTAAATTTCTGAGAGGAATTTGATTATTTATCAAAATAATTTAGATTTGAAAAAATAGATTTAAAAAAAAATCTAGAGACTTCATTAATATTTTCGTAAATAATAGAATTTTTTCAAAGAAATTAATTAAAATTGTATTAAAAATATTTCAATTCTCATAAAATAATTAGAAATAATTGAATTGATGCGAAAAATTCAAAATAATTAAAATTCTGCAAAGAAATTCATCAGCATTTTTAAGAATAATTGAATTCTGATATATTGTTAAAATTGGATTGAAAATAATTGAATTCTTTGAAAGAATTTAAAATAATTGAAATTCTGACTAGAAATTCATAAAAAAAAAATTTAAGAATGATTGAATTCTTTCGAGAATTGTATTAAAAAAATAATTTATATTCTGCTAAGAAATTCATCAAAAATTCTATGAACAATTTAATTCTTACGAGATATCTTATTGAAAAAATAACTGAATTATTGTTAAGAATTTTATTAATTATGAAAATAATTAAATTTTCATAATAATTTTATAAAAAAATTTTCAAAGGAATTGAATTGCTGTAAAGAATTTTATTAGAAATTCTTTAAAATAATTAAATTCATGACAAAAATTTTTGTAAATTAAGGAAATAATTGAATTTTTTCTAGAAATTTAATTAAAATTGTATGAAAAATATTTCAATTCTCATACAGAATTTAATTAAAATTTCCCAAATTAATTGAATTTCTTCGAAGATTTTTATTATTTAGGAAAAGAATTAAATAATTTAAAATATAAATACAAATAATTTAAATTTAATTAAAATTTAGAAAAGATTTAAACGAACTTTAAGTAAAGGAAAATAATTCTTGGTTTTTTATACCCGTTTCTCGAATTCGAGTCCTCGCGAGACCCGAAAGCATTTCAAGTGCAGCTAACGAAATATTGAGATCCGTTTTCCATGATGAAATCAGTCTGTGACAAACTAAATATGTTGCTCTTACAAACAGAGCGTGTGCCGAATCTGAAAAAATAAAAATAATTTAGAAAATAAATTCCAAATATTTTACAGAACACAAATTTAATTTTTTTTATTTTACTTCAATCGTTGTTCTATCATTTTGTTTAAAAACGCTTTTAACAACTTTCTTTCAATAAAATAAATTCTCTTACTATTCGAAGTTATAAAAAAAAAATAAATTTGTGTTCTCTCCCTATTTTTCTTTTCTTCTTCTTCTTCTTTTTTTTTTTTGAATAAAGATAGAAAAGACGAATTCAAAATAAAATCAAAAAGAGAAAATAATCGCAGAATGCACATAAAATTGAAAAATTGGCAATACTTGCGGCATTTAAAAATACTGGCAGAAAAAAATGAAAATTTTATTTTAAATATTGTTTTGAAAAATAAAAAAATACTCTATTTACCAAAAGCGATGCTCTCCTCTTGAAGTGTCGAAATATCGGAGGAATCGCCAAAGGATCGATGATCGCTGGAAATGCTTATCTGACTGGTTGAATCGCTGGTGACTACTCAAAGCGATGATCAATGGGCAGAATGACGAGAGAATGTGTATGTGTTTGTGAGAGAGAGAGAGGAGAGAGACAGACAACAGCAGCAGCACGTACACAATCCATGATAAAATATCGTTGAAGGGAGGAGAAAAAATAAAAATACAAAACACAAAAGCAAGTGAGAAAGCGGTATTCAAAAAATTATCTTCGCAAGTGCAATTTTTTTTTTTAAATCAGCCCGGCAAAAAGTGTTGAGCGAAAAAAAAATTGCCAAAAAATTTACCAACTACTTATGCTTTCTTTTGATTCTTTAAATTTCAAATTTCAAAATTCAAAAATCGTAATTATTAGTAAAATAGAAAACTTAGGTACTTCAAAAATATTGTTCAAGCATAAATAGCTTTTAGTAGTAAAATTATATCAAAAAAACTGTATATAAAAACTATGTAAAAACTACATAAAAAATATTTTCAGGGTTGCCACAAAAATTTAATTTAGAAATCAGGGCAGTAGCTCTAATTTTTTAAAATAATT
Organism: Leptopilina heterotoma; assembly: GCF_015476425.1. Classification (NCBI taxonomy): domain Eukaryota; kingdom Metazoa; phylum Arthropoda; class Insecta; order Hymenoptera; family Figitidae; genus Leptopilina; species Leptopilina heterotoma. Next base: position 1,420,010 of record NW_025111078.1, on the reverse strand, counting down.
TATAAGTAATAATTGTTTTGATAGTTCTTAAAAAATTAAAATATTTAAAAAAAAAAATTCCCTGAACTGTGGCAATCCTGATTTTTCAAAAAATAGATTAAAAATAGAAAAAGTAGATAAAAATATATATTGAAATTAATTATTAAAAATAGATGCACTAATTTGAAAAAAGAATTTGCCCTTTGGTGCTTACCTGAAGAGAGTAAATTCGTTGTATTATCGTTTGGAATTATGTCGGGTTGCGTTACTTGTTCCACTTCCTCGGCGGCCGCTGAATCTTGCACGCTCAACAATAAACCGCCTTGAAAATATTTTCGAAAGAATATTAATTTATACATATAACAAAAAATATTAATTCAAGTAAAATTAATAAATCGAGTAGCAAAAATATTCAATTTCCATTAAAACTATTTTGATATAATTAAAATTAAACAATTGAAAATTGCAATTCTCACCCAGAAGCATGTGAGTATTTTGCGGATCAGTTTCCACTTGCAAGGCATTTATCAATAAATTCATAAGTCTCGGTTTCAACTGGGAAAATGTAAACTGATTCCTCTCAAAATTTACCGAAAATCCATTCGGCAATTCCCTTATTGAAAGATTCTGAAAATGGAAACGTAAATTATTTTCTTTTCTTTTTTAATAATTATTTCTACCAGTTATTTACTTTAAATTAATTTCTTAATTTAATTCTTGATTTCTTTACTTTTAATTATATAGAATTCAATTTACCTGAAAATGAAGCGGCAATGCCAACATTGATATCAATAAATTAATCGACGCCCGTCGCAATTCAATTTTCGACACTGAATTTGTTTTTAGTCGTAAATCTTTCTCGGGTAGAACGACCTCCAATGCGGACAGTACAATTGGAACGAGAACTTGAACACCATCGAGATCAAGACGAAAGAGATCGGCTGAATTCAATAAAATACTGGCCAACGTTTCACCGCACTCCTTATTTTCATTTGTCTTCAATCCATGATACATGGCTTGATAGAATCTTGCCGAATAAATTGGAAGTATATCTTCGCCTGTTTTTTTCGCACAAAATATACGACACAGTGCGCCCATTGCCTCGGCGCGTCCCGATTCATAACGATCAATTACCAGTGATGAGGGGACATCGGCAATTGTGTCTTGTAAGGATGATGGTCCATCGACTAAAATTGACGACGGTCTTTTTGAAGCGCCAGTTGGTTCTGGAAGAGGAAAACAAATTGTATTCAAAATATAATAATAATAATAATAATAATAATAATAATAATAATAATAATAATTACAAAAATATTAATAATAATAAAATTAAATAACAATATTAAAAATTGAAAATGGAAAATAAATTGAAACTTACGTGGTAAATTTTGGGACCAACCGTCAGTGCCAATGAAAGCAGCTTCAAAAAGCCACTCGCCGAAGAGATGAAGAATACTGTTGCATTTCGGTCGACTTGGTGCCAAAGGTGGTCTCACATCTTGACCCAATGAAGTTACAGCTTTTAAACAAATTAAATTACATTTAAATCGAAAAATCTTCAATTCAATTTTTTGCTTGTTTCGCTATTTTTTCATAATTTTTCTTCTTCAATCTTTTGAATTCTTAAATTAATGAAATTCTAGATCAATACTTTGAAGAGTATAAGAAAATACAAAAAAAAATTTACTAGTTTTTAAAAACGATAAATATTAATAGTTAATTGCAAAATTAATTAATAATTGAATTTTCTTGAATTTTGTTATCTAAAATTATTCCAAAATAATTAATTTGGAAATTAATATTGGAAAATAAAGAAATATATAAATAATAATATATAATATAATAATATAAAATAAAATAATATATAATAAAATATATAAATAAATATAATATATAATAAAATATATAAAAACAAACCAAAAATGAACTTAAATTCAAATAAATTTTTTTGAAAAAAGCTTTACAAGTTGTAGATGATGTAGACGAAGGTCCAGAATTAGAAGATATCACTATTTGGCTGCTGGAAATTCTGCTCGTCGTCAAGCCAATCAACGAAGCTTTCGGAATACCTGCATTAAATAAAAATTCTTAAATTCCTCTTCCGATGTAAAAAAAATGTCGAGTTACATTTTAATTAAATTACAATATACAGAAATTCAGTCATCATAATAGATTTTTTGCTTTTGAAAATCTAAAAAATGTGAAAAGGTTTCATTTCCCAAAGTGAAAGAAAAAAAAAATAAAAATCTACAAAATGTGCAAAAATACAGATGTGAAAGAAAAGAAGAAAAAAAATTTTTTATTGTGACAAAATTGAAAGAAAATGTGTATATTTTTGAGGTGAAATAAATAAATAATAATCAGAGTGAGTGCAAATAAGAAAAGTTTTCAATATACCCTTGGTGACAGCCGAAGGTGTGACGCTGAAACTTTTTGCAAGCCGCCTCTGCGTCGGAGGTGTTGGAGAAGGCTGAGGTTGATCCTTTGAATTTACCTTCTCATTTCCAACACCTCCGGTACCAGAGTTTCCTATTCCTGTCGTGACGTTCGTCACACAACACTCCTCCCAACAACAAGCCTGTGAGACCCCTAAAAACATTTCCTTCTTTTCTTCTCTTTTCTTCATGCAAAACCAATCACCAAATTCGACAAGTATTTTTTTTTGCCAAAGAAAAATTTCCGTGCTTCTATTTTGTTTTCATTTCACAATCTCTCTATGCAGTGCAAGTGTAAATTGTTGAAAAATTTTCCGAAATAATTCCTTCTTCTATTTTTAGAAAAGTAATTAAAGTAATCAATTAATTAAATAGAAATTAATCAAATAAAAATTACTGAAATTAATAAATTGAATAAAACTTAAATAAATTAATTAAAAATTAAATTAATTAATAAAATTGAATCAATTAATTAATTAAATTAAAATAAATTACTTTACGTAGGTAAATAAAAAAATTCAAATTGATAAAATTATAAATTTAAATTGAATTAAAAAAAAACTAAAACTAATAAGTTAATCAACTTTTCTTTTTTTGTTTTCGGAAAATTATCCACAATTTTTCATAAATGTGCTGAGAAATAATATTTGCTTTTTTTGTTGTATTTACAATTATTTACAATAAAACTTACATAAAGTTTATATAAATTTTTTTTTTTTAAGTTTAAATATAAAATTTATAAAAAAAATTCTAGTAACTAAAGAACTTTTATTAAGTAAAGCGCAAAATCGAATTTTTCTCCATTTGAAAAACCGAACCAATCTGCAGTAAATTAATTTTCAACTATTAAATAAATTACTTTTTAAAACAGAAATTTTTCCGAAATATTTTTTTAAGAATAAAAGAGAAATTAGAAAAAAGAAAATAATACGTATTATTTTCTGTCAATAATTTTAGAGAGAAATAATTTAATAAAGAAATAATTTTATCGAGAAATAATTGAATAAAGATCTAATTTTCGGGAGATATTTACCTAGAAATGCGTCGACTTGTCCGGCAATACCTTTGATGGCCTTGAGAAAAATTTGAGGCAACGCTTGAAGACAGGGATGCTGACAAGGATCGACGACATTTGGACTTGCAATTGCATATCTCAGGAATGCCTGCGTTTGCGAAATCACTGCCGGCCGACATAAATCAATTGGATCGCCAACTGTTCGCAGAAGTCGGTACCAAGCTTGTGACACCGCCTCGTTTGTCATCGTGTGCGGCACAAGCTGCGAATCCTCCTCGCCTGTTTCAATTTACATTTCAATTATTACAAATAAATTTCTAATTCCAAAATTCAAATTACAAAATTTCTATTTCCAAACTTTAAATTCAAAAATATCTAGTTTCAAAATTCAAATTCCAAAATTTAAATTAAAAAATTTCTAGTTTCAAATTTTAAATTATAAAATTACAAAAAATAATACAAATATAAAAAATTACAGACGAAAATATAAAAATAAAGGAATAAATTTAATAAATAAACTGTTATTTGCAAATTTTCAGAATTACTTTCCTCTCCTCCTTCTGTATGGAAAATTGTTTGCTTTTGAATAAACTTACTGATTTTTAATTCGGGAAACATTGGTCCATACATAATTTGCAAAAGTCGTGCTGTTAATGCGAGACAAACGCGATTCCATTGTTCGATAAGAGCGAGTCGATGGCGCCATCGAAGGCAAGATTCACGCAAAGTTCTCCACAACGGAGGCGATGGAAAATTCTTCTCACACGCAACGAGCCAAACCTGAAAAATACATTTGCAAATTAATCATTATTTTATATTTTTATTTCGTTCATTTTAATTCTTCGGGACTTTTTCACCATTTTCTTTGTAAATTAAAAAAGAAAATAATTTTATATTAAATTTAATTGTAAATTATAATTGTATTATATTTAAATGTAAATTTTAATTGTATTTTACTTCGAGTAAAACGCCGAGAACTCTTTCACAAAGTTGTTCACCAGCATCTTCCCTAACTGCCGGAGGTGCCAAAAGCGCATCATTTATTCCAATCAAAAATAAAAGAAGACTCTCCCAAGTCTCTCTTTCCAAAGTGGCTGGACCTCGAGCCACTTGTTGCAAAGTTCGAAGTACTCTATGACAGAGGACTGCCTGTCGATTTATCGTATCCGCTCCTAAACGAACAATAAACTTATTAACATATTTCTTTTTTTCAAATTATTAGAAAAAAAAGAACATTTAAAAAAGACCCTTCACCATTAAAAGCCAAAAAATATTTTCCCTTTCAATTTAACTCTCCTCCTTATTAATAAAATCAAATTGAAATTTAATCAAAATTGTTTATTAAATTAAAAAGAAAAGTAAATGAAAATTTACTTACAACTATTGTTAATACAATTCTTCGGAAGAATTCAATTATTTCCATAAATAATAACATTCATCGGAAGAATCCAATTATTTTTTTATAAATAATAACATTTTTTGCAAAACTTCAATTATTTTGAACAAAATTTTAATAAATACTCATAAATAATTCAATTGTTTTTCAAAATAGTTAAATCACTGCAAAAACTCAATTACTTATCAATAAAATTTCACAAAAGAATTCAATTATTTTCTAAAATTTTAATAAAATTCTTCCTAAATATTCAATTATTTCCTATACAATCTTAATTAAATTTTTCACAAAGAATTTAAATTTTCATCGAAACAATTATATTATTTTTCAAAAATTTTAATAAAAGTCTTTACAAGATTTCAATTATTTTCATAAATAATAAAATTTTTCAAAGAATTTCAATTATGTTCAAAAATTTTAATAAAATTCTTCCTAAAAATTTAATTATCTTCATAAAAAGTAAAATTCTTTTGAACATTTCAATTTTTTTTCATAAAGAATTGAATTCCTCGGAGGATTTCAATTATTTTCATTATTAATAAAATTCTTCGGAGGATTTTAATTATTTTCAAAAATTTGAAACAAATTCTTGTCAAGAATCCAATTTTTTTCATAAATAATTGAATTCTTCGGAGGATTTCAATTATTTTCAAAAAATTTAATAAAACTTCGAAATGATTCAATTTTTTTTAAAAATAATTGAATTCTTCGGAGGATTTGAATTATATTCAGAAATTTGAAACAAATTCTTGTCAAGAATTCAATTTTTTTTCATAAAGAATTGAATTCCTCGGAGGATTTCAATTATTTTCAAAAATTTTAATAAAATTCTTCGCAAGAATTCAATTATCATCATAAAAAATAAAATTCTTTGGAAGATTTCAATTATTTTCATTTAAAAAAAAATTCAAAGAAATTCTTCTAAACAATTTAATTATGATTTTTAAAAATTTTAATAAAATTTTTTTCGAGAATTCAATTATTTTCATAAATAATAAAATTCTGCGAAGGAATTCAATTATTCTCAACATTTTTTGACAAAATTCTTTGCAAGAATTCAATGATTTTTAATTACATTAACTTTAAAATTGAAAATATTTGAAAAGAAAAATTATTAAAAAAGTTAGGAAACAAAAAATCGATTATTAATATAGATTTATTAAATTTTATTTATTAAAAAGTAAATTAAAATTTACTTTTCTTTTCTACATTTTCTTCTTTCTAAATTAAAGTCAAATTAAAAAGAAAAGTGAAAGTAAAGTTTAGTTTAATTTTACTTTCCTTTTCTTCTTTTTTTAAAAAGAAAAGTAAAAGTTTTACTTTTACTTTTTTTTTAATTTAACTTTAATTTGACTTCAAAGACAAAAATATTACGACAATACAAAAGCGAATAATAAACTTGAGTAAAAAAATTAAAAAGCTCCTTTTCTTAAAAAGGAAAATAGAAATAACGAATTCATTTACCTAAATCCTGATACAAAAATGGCCAGACTGCGAGAAAAAGTGTATTTTGAATAAAGTGCAATTTCTGGAGAAGTAAATTTTTAAATAATGTAATTTAAAAAAAAAATATTTTACCTTCTCCTCTCCTTGGAACAAATAAATTGTGAAAATGACTGATTATTTTTCTCGCGTAAAAATTTGAATCCTCAATTATTGGCCTTGGTACGGAGATTTTTGGCGATGAATATAATGCCGAGAGCCATTCACAATAAACATTGACACAATCGCGAACAGTGTCGTGTTCATTTAGAGGTAACGAGAGGCCATAGCAAATAACTTCCATACACCATTGTATTTCACGATCATTATTCAATGAACTTGGTTCGGCGGCTTGGGCAATGCCCAAATTTGCGGCCAATTGTCGTACAATTGATAATGCAACTTCACGTCCAACGCCGGGTGAAAATTTTTCCAATACACTTTGACTGTCTTCAGAACCTTGTTGAATTAGGGAACTCAATGATGCCCACTCGGAATACATTCCACCTCCAGAGTTCTGAAAATTAATTTCGATTAATTATTACAATAATTATCAATTATTTCAATTAATTATTAATTATTTCAATTAATTATCAATTATTTTAATCAATTACTTTAATTATTTCAATAATTATCAATTATTCCAATTAATTACAAGAATTACAAGAATAAAATTAATTATAATTGCTAATGAACACGACTTTTTAAAAAATTAACAGAAATTCTGCATAAAATTCAATTACGTTCAATTCAATTATTTTCAATATAATTTTAATAAATTTTCTCAAAAGAATTCAAATTGGTTTCAAAATTACACATATTTTTTTATGAAACTTCACAAAAATTGAATGAAATATTAAAGGAAAAAATAACGAGAAAAAGAACAAAGAAACACAGAAAAAAATACAGTATATATGTAAATAAACGGTATTTATAATAATAATAACAAACAAGAATAAAATACACAGTGGATAAAATTACATCCTGTTTAGAATATTTATCCGTGAGAAAATCTGAATCCGCGAGAAATATAAAAAAAGATAAAAACTAACCTTTAAATTGACTCTGTTGAATACGCCTAAATTCATAGATCATCAATTTATATTATATAAAACTAAAAAGAAGGTAAATAAATTTACAATTAATTCGTTTAATTTCAATAAAATTAAATAAAATATTCTTCTTCGTAAAAAATTGTCTCAATTTTTGAGGTTAGGTTTGTTTAAATCAATCTTTATATTTAAATACTCCGACTATTCTAGTTAACAATAACAATTTTTAGAACTTTTCTTTTCTGACATTAAGATACTGTATTGCTATTAAATAATTTGATGACAAATAATTGATTAATTGTAAGAAATAAATACAATATTTAAAGAATACAATCGTATTTTGACAGGAGCTGTCACTTTTGCATATTTAGTACCGAAAACTGTCACTTGAAAGAAGCGCTGAATTTTGGCGCCAAATTTTGAAATTTAGTGCAAAATAAAAAAATTCTAAAAAAAATTAAAGAAGTACGAAAAAAGTTTTCAAATAAAATAAATTAAGTTCAATTTTATTAAAAAGGATTTTTTTTCTATTTGAAAATTTTCTTCATTCAGCGAAATAAATTTTAATCCGAAAAAAATTTTCAAACAAAATAAATTGAATATAATTTAATTAAATTTGTTTTTTCTAATAAACAATTTTCCTAATTGTGAATTTTCTTCATTATAATGAAATAAATTTTAAATAAAATAAATTAAATATTTATTTAAATTTTTTTCCAATTAAACGAAATTAATTTTAAAAGAAAAATTGTTTTATTTGCTTTAAAAATTAATAATAATTTTAATTCTATAATAATAAGTAATAAATAATTCAAAAGAAAAATTTACCATTTGCTTTGAGATTCGGTTTCAAATTTGTAAAAAATGATTTTTCAAACAGAATTTTTGAGAAGAAAAATATTGATAAATATTGCTTTCAATATATTTTAGAAAATAAGAAAATACGCAGACAATGGTTCTAAATATAATTAATTTTAATTTTCTTTCTAAAGCAGTCTAATGTTTATTTTTTTATGATATTAATAATAATAAAAAGCACGTAGATATAAATTTTTTTAATTCTGTCATTTACAAGCGCTTTGCATTGCCTTCTCGGTGTATTAAATGGACGAACAATAAAATATGAAATTTTATTTCAAACGTAACAGTTTTATCAATTGTATTGCTACTACATTTTTTCTTTTATTCTCATCAAGATGATAAAATTAATTCACGATAAATTATTTGTATGTCGCATTGAAAATTTCATCTATCGTTATTTTTTCCTTCTTTTTTTTTTACAAAATTTTCAATAATTAAAAAGAAATTACGAGAGACAAAATGTTAATTTTTTGTTTATAGTAAAATTTAAAGAATGTAATTTTACTTTAATTGTGTAATTATTTAAAAAAAAGCCTACGATCTATTACAAATATTTTTTTTATTTAAATTAAAAAAGAACTTCTGACATAAAATGGTTTTTAATTGGTTTTACCATATAAAATTAAAGAAAATTTATCACGAATCTACGTGTAATTTGTTGAATATAAAGATTTTCTCTCATTAAAATACTAATGGATGTGTTTTTTTAAAAAAAAGTTTGTTTAAATCAGTATTGTAAAATTAAAAAAAAAAGAAAGCGATACTTCGGCAATAGTTAATGTCGAAATCGATCGACGCTGAAGAAAGAGAACTTTACACTTGAGCTGTACATGGTAAAAAAAAGTGTTCTTCCCTTCAGTTAATTGCAATCAGACCGGATTCGAGAAGTTTTTGCAATTTGGCCGCAATGTCCGGATTTTTAAGGTGGCTGTAAGAAAAAAATTTAATTATTAACAATTGTTGTAAAATACAGATAAATATAGTAATAATATAATAATAATTATTATTATTATAAATAACATAAAAAATTATTCACTCGGAAATAATCTTTAAAAAATTGCTTGAATTTTATTAAATAAAATTTTTTTTTTAATAAAATTCAAATAATTTTCTAAAGAATATTTTAAATACTTTTAAATTAGAAAAGAATTAAAAAAAAAATTTTGATTTACTTTGATGATTGTAAAATAAAAAAAATGTTAAATTCCTTTTTTTCTCTATTTTTGTTTGATTGTAAAATTAAAAAATTATCTATTTTTCTTTGATTGTAAAATTAAAAAATGTTAAATTCTTTTTTTTCTATTTTTGCTTGATTGTAGAATAAGAAAATTTTTAAATTTCTTATTTTATCTATTTTTGTTTGATTGCAAAATTAAAAAATTATTAATTCTTTTTTTTCTCTATTTTTGTTTGATTGTAAAATTAAAAAATTATTAATTCCTTTTTTTCTCTATTTTTCTTTGGTTGTAAAATTAAAAAATGTTTTTGTTTGTCTGTAAAATTAAAAAAAAAAAATTTCTCTATTTTTCTATGATTGTAAAATTAAAATTCCTAAAAAAAAAACAACTCACTATTGCAATGCTTTGGGATCATTTTGCATTTGTTCAAGAATCAATCTCATCGCTGGATCTCTCATTATACTTTGAACTTCAGGATCGCCCATCGCACGTTTTCTCACCTCCTCAGGATTCGAACTAACCGCAACAGAACACGAACGATATCCCTCCAATGCCTCTCCATTAGTTGGATCTAAATCCAATGCCTTTTGATAAGCACTCAGTGCCTTACCCTGCTGTTGCATTCCCTGTAAAATTTTTCCCTTTCTTATCCAGCCCTTGATGAATTTCGCATCAATTTCCACGCATTTTTCACAATCCTTCAAACCCAAGTCAAAAGCCGCCAATTTCGTATAACACGCAGCTCGATTACTGTAATATTTCGGATCATCTGGATTTCTCATTATTGCCTCCGTATAATGTTTAACCGCCGCCGCGTAGTCACCAATTTTAAATTTCTCATTGCCCAATTCTTTTTCCTCCTCGGCCTTAACTGGATCAATATAAGCCTTTCGCTCCTCCTCCTTAATTCTCTTCTCAATATCCGACAATAATGTACGAATTTCAGGTGTACGATGTTCGGACATTGATTTTTCGTAATTAATTTTCGCCTGTTTCCATTGATTTATTTTTTTATAAGAATGTCCTATTCTTGTGAATGCTTTTGCTATTAGCTTGAAATCGGCACGATTTTCGCGACCAATTTCAATTGCCTGCTCGCATTGTTCGATGCATTTTTGATATTCTTTTTGTTCAAAGTAAACGGCGGCGATATTTAATTGGAATGTGATATCAGTTGGATCGAGTTTCACGGCTTTATTGTAGTGTTCGAGGGCAACTTCGAAATTTTTCTTCTTGTAAGCTTCGTTACCTTGATTTTTCTCCTCTAGTGCTTGCCTCTTTTCGAGGGGTAAATTATCCTCGGGTTTTGATTTTGGCTCATCTTTGGATTTTTTCTGAGGGGCTTCTTCCTTTTTTGGTGGAAAATCTGTTTCCATTGGTTCGTCCATTGTTGTCATATTGACGCCGTAAAGAACGGCGATTGTTGTCATTATTCGTGTGTCCATTAATTTTGTTTTTAAAAGATTTGGATTTGTACGGAGGTCTTGAATCATTTTTAAATATTCGGGATCGTCGAGATAGGCTTTTGTTCTTGGATCGCTGCGTAATTTGATGAATAAATCGGGAGCGCTGAATGGATTGCCAATTGATGGTCCCTGTTGTGCTTTTAAATCGGCGAGACTCTCTTTTATTTGTGCATTCGATGGATCAAGTTGAAGAGCAGTTTCATAGGCTTTTATTGATTCGTCAATTTTTCCCAAATAAGCTAAGGCACTGCCTTTTCGTGAATAACCTTTTGCCCATGTTGGTTGAAGTGTTACGGTCTTCTCGGCGTCTTCGAGTGATTGACTGTATTTTTCGGCCTTGGCATAAGCTGCTGATCTGTTACTGTAAAGAACGTGATTTGAACCGTCAATTGCTATTCCCTCGGTGTAATATTTAACAGCCTCGTCATATTTGCCCTCTTGCAGAGCTTTGTTTCCTTTGTCCTTCAATTCAGTAATCTACAAAAAGGAAAAATATTTGTTTGTCAACAAAATTGCTTTTGATTCAAAATTTCTAAAAGCTAAACACTAAACTCAATTCAATTTGTATTTAAATACAAACATTTATTTTTTTATAATTTTTATTTTTTCCAATATTTAAAAGATTTTTTATTCAATTTTTTGAGAATTTAATTGTTTTCGAAAGTTTGCAATTAAAATTCTTCAAAGACTGATTTTTCAAAAATTTTAATGACATACTTCAAGAAAAATCAATTATTTTCAATCAAATTATTCTAAAATTTCAAATAGTTAAATACTTTTATATTATAAATGTAAAAAATTCAATTTTCTTTCCATAATTATTCAATATTTCAATTCAACTTCAATTTTAAATATTTTTTAAATGATTTCTTATTAAAATTCTTAAAAATTCAATTATTTTCAAAAATTTGCAAAATAAAAATCATTTAAAAACTGATTTTGAAATTTTTTAATTAAAATTCTCCAAAGATTAACTTTGAAGAATATTTTAAATCTTTTATATTATAAATTTCAAATATTTAATTTTTTTTCCATTATTATTCAAATTATTTTTTAATTATTTCTCATTAAAATTTTTGAGAATTCTATTATTTTAAAAATTTGCAGTTAAAATTCTAAAGAAGATTGGTTATCAAAAAAATTTTAATTAAATACTTTTAAAAAATCAATTATTTTCAATAGAATTTTTCAAAAATTTTAATTATTTAATAGAATTTTTAATTATAAATTGCAATTCAATTTTATTTGTAATATTTATTTTGACGATTTCTCATTAGAATTTGTTAATTGCATTTCAATAATTATTCAAAATTTCAATTTTAAATATTTTTTAAATGATTTCTTATTAAAATTTTTGAGAATTCAGTTATTTTTGAAAATTTGCAATTAAAATTCTTCAAAGATTGATTTTGAAAAAAATGTTAATTATTTGCTTAAGAAAAAACAATTATTTGCAATAAAATTTTACTAGAATTTTAATTATTTAAATTTTTGAGAATTCAATTATTTTCAAAAATTTGCAAAATAAAAATTCTTTAAAGATTGATTTTCAAAATCTGTAATTAAAATTGTCTCCAAAGATTGACTTTAAAGAGAATTTTAATAAAATATTTAAGAAAAAACAATTATTTTCAAGAGAATTTTTCAAAAATTTTAATTATTTAAGAAGTTTTTAATTATAAACTTCAAAAAATTAATTATCTTTCAATAATTGTTAAAAATTAAAAAAAAAATGCTATTAGTTTTATGTAATTAAAAATATTGTAAAGTAATTGAATTTTAAAAAATGACAAAATTCTAAAAATTTACTTTCTTTGAAAAAAATTTTGTTTCATTTTTTTGAACCAAATTTTTAGTTTCAAATTTTTATTTAAAGATTTCTCATTAAAATTTTTGGGAATTCATTTATTTTCAAATTACCTACAAAATGGGAAAATATTTGTTTGTCAACAAAATTGTGTTTCAAAATTTATGAGCTAAACACTAAACTCGTTATTTCGAAAATTCTAAATCGAAAATATTTCAATTTCTCTCGTATTTTATTCTCCTTTCGTTTTATTTTCTTTTTAATAGAAAGATTTTTAATTATAAATATAAAAAATTAATTATTTTTCAAGAATTGATGAAAAATTTGACTAAAATTATTATATAATTGAAAATATTTAAAAAATAATTGAATTTTGAAACAAGAAAAATTTCTAATAATTTCTTTATTTGAACCAAATTTTTTATTTAATTTTCCAAAGCTAATTGTTATTTTTAAATTTTTATTTCAAGATTTCTCATTGAAATTTTTGAGAATTCAATTATTTTCAAAAATTTGCAATTAAAATTCTTTAAAGAATGATTTTGAAAAGAATTTTATTAAATAATTTAAGAAAAATCAATTGTTTCCAGTAAAATTTGACTAAAATTGCAATTATTTAAAAACATTCTAATTAAAATTTTCAAAAATTTGCAAATAAAAATTCTGCAAAGTTTGATTTTAAAATTTTTTTTAATGAATTACAGAAAAATCAATTATTTTCCATAGAATTTTTCAAAAATTTCAATTATTTAAATGATTTTTAATTACAAACATCAAAAATCTAATTAGCTTTCAAGAATTGCTTAAAATTTTGAAAGATTTGACAATAATTATTATATAATTGAAAATATTGGAAAAATTGAAAAATAATTGAACTTTGGAAAATGACAAAATTTTAAATTATTACATTCTTTTCCTTTTTTAAAAAATAAATAAAAAATTGAACTTTTCTTTCAATTTAATATAAAAATTAAATTAAAAGAAAAGGAAATTTTTTTTCTTTCGTATTAATTAAAATTAATTCTTCGAGACAAATTTGCAAATTAAATTAATTCTAAAAGGCAAAATGGTCAAAATTAACGAAATTCGATTGATAAAAATGCGAATTCACGAGCGGCTTTCTAATTTTGAGGTTAGTTTCCAACTCTTTTGTATATATTTTCCCATCGCGTTTGTCAAAAGAAAAACCTTCTTTCCCCTCCGAAGGATTTTAAATAACCTTCTGAATTAATTTCCTCTCCTTAAAATTGAATAAAAATGGCAAGAATAATGAAAATTCTCTTCAATAAATGAAATAAATAAAATAAATACAATCAATTTAGCAACGAAATTCTCGAATGTTCAGAGATTAGGAATGAAGAGAAAATTTTCGAGGATTTTGCAAAAAATGAAAAAAAAAGAATCATCGGTACCATAATTTCATGTAATATTAATTTCCACAGAGAATTTCTTACTGAAATGTAATAATTTTGAGTTAATATTACATGAAACCACGCTGTCACAATGACTTTCAGACTTTCTTAGTTTATGACGAAATTCACGGTAAACATTTTTGGTGAAAAATTGTATTATTCTTAAAGGGGAAAAATATTGTGAGGAAATATTTATTCTCACCTTGTCCATAATGTCTCGATTCGTCTATTGCTTTTTATTAATTAGAAAAAATAGATTTCCAAATAAGATTTCAGCGAGTTCGATTATAATTAAAACCCTGCTGAGTAGAGTCTAATTCACACCGGTATTAACGACAGAAGGCTCCAGAACATTTTCAACACTAGCACTCCTGGCGGTGATTGTTGTTACTAAAAACAAAAGGGTTGAGTCGGTAAAAAAGTAAGAAGGAAATAGCAGAGTGAGGTAGGTAAAAATGTTTAATTTTATTGATTTTTCATGTGCCGTAGGTGCCCAACCCTGGTTACGTTGTTTGTTTTTTAAATCTCTTTGCAGTTGCAGTTGCAGATTATGTTAATATTGTTGAAGGTTTTAAACGTTTTTAAACGTTTTAAATGATTAAAAATTGTATTTATTTGAAAGAATGAGTGTTTCTAATGTAGTTTATACCGCATTTTTTAATCTGTCAGTAAATTGTCTATTGACTTCGACGAAAATCGTTGCAAATTGAAATGAACATTTTTAGGTTAGGTTTCTAAAAAAGAAAGTAAAAAGTAAAAGTTTATTCAAATAAAATGAATTGCAAATTGCATTCAAGAATAAAATCGAATAATAATTGATCCATTTATCTAATTTGGTATATTTATCAAAATAAATAATAGATAATTTAATAAAAACGGATCTTCGAATGTCAAGCATGTCAAGTAAGTTATTTTTTTACGCGCATTTAAAACTTGTTGTTTTATTTACTATATTTATATATTTATACTAAATTTTATTTATAATTATTACTTAATTTAATTCTTATTTGCAGAATTTAATTTTTATTGTACAATTTAATTCTTATTTGCAAAATGAAATTTTTACTGTAAAATTTTATTTTTATAATTTATTTTTTACGGGAAATTATTTAACAGCGCGAAAAATATTTGCAAATGCAAATTTAATAGAAATTAAAATTGCAATCTAATGAATTTTAAACCAAAAAAAACTAGTTTTGAATTATGCCAGTGACCTTTTATCCGATGAATCAATGGATTTTCATAATTGATTTATAATGAATGGAGTGAATAATCTTCATTATTTTCATTACTGAGAAATTATTGAATCATCTCATCTATAGAAGTTTTTAAAAACATCTTTCAGAATTATTTTCAAAATATTAACGATATATAAAAATTATAAATTAAATTCATTTAATTTAATTAATATTAATAAAAATATAAATAAATTAACTAATTAATAATTTATTTATTTTACTTAAAATAAGTTTATAATAATATTCAGTCAAATAAAAATTCGAAAACAATAAAAATGCAAGAATAGGAAAAATTATTCAATATAAATTCGAAAATAGGGAAAATTATTTAATTTTTATTAAATAATTTTCCCTATTTTGAAATTAAATAAAAATTCAGTTAAATAAACATTTGGGAATAGGGAGAAAAAAATTTGTAAAAATTCAGACAAATAAAAGTTTGAAAATTGGGAAAATTATTCAATAAAAATTTTAAAATACGGAAAATTTTTAATAAATGTTCGAAAATAATTAAAATTTAGTCGAATAAAAATTCGAAAACAATAAGGATTCAAGAATAGGAAAAATTATTCAGTAAAAATTCAGTTAAATAAAAATTCGGAAATAAGGAAAATTATTTAATTGCTATTAAATAATTTTCCCTATTTTGAAATGTAAAATTCCACAAAAGTATTCCGACAAATTATCAGAAGAGAAATTGAAATTACAAACAAGAAAAAAATAAATGAGAAATACGGGAAAATACCCATTTTATAACGGAATTTCCCAAAAAAGAGAAATTAAAAAGAAATGTGTAGGTGGGTTGAGGCCGAGCTTAAAATTGAAGAGAGCGATGACTCCTATTTATAAATATACGCATACATTTCGCATCCATGAGGAGACTGTTGAGATTTCCCCTCACCCTTTTCTTTAAAGTCCACGAATTACGGCGCCGTAGACGCGATTCTCTTTTCCAAAAAGGAAATAAGAAAAAGAAACAAAAAGAAAATAGAAAAATGCAATTTCTCAGAATACCGCAGACATTACGAATTGTAACCAAAATAAATTACAGGTCCTTGCTCCACATATATCTTTACATAACACTATGTGAGCAACAATTTTTTATTTTTAAAAAAACTTTTTTGTGTTTAATTAAAAAATGAGAATTTCTATTAATTCTATTTTTTATGAAAATAATTCTACTTGGACAAACAAAATTTTTGTTTAATAATATAAAATTATTAAATTGAGATAAAAATCCAGTCAAATAAAAATTTGAAAATAGGGAAAATTATTTAATAAAAATTTAGATAAATAAAAATTCTAGAATAGAGAGAAAATTAACTAATAAAAATTCAGTTCAATTATAATTCAGAAATAATAAAAAAAAATTAACTAATAAAAATTCAGTTCAACTAAAATTCAGAAATAATAAAAAAATTAACTAATAAAAATTCACTCGACTTAAAATTTCCATAAAGAAAAATTCACTCTAATGAAATTTGACTCAAATAATTTCCAGATTTCCATTAAAAATAAATATATCAAATAAATATTTCTCAAACGTTTTAATATATTGTTTCGATTTCAAATACAGAATGAAAAAAAAGGAAGAAAAAAAAGTGGTACTCAATTTATAAAATAGTTTCATCACACAACTTTTCCTAAATATTAAGATTATTTTAATTTAACTACTAATTTAATATTCTTTCAAAATTTTCTAACGATTATTATTCAGACAAGTTTAAAAAATTTTTTTTCAACAACTTTACCGAAAAAAAATGCAAGCTAATTTATTCCAAAGCTTTTTTCTTCATTAAAGAAAAAATTTGACAAACACACAATTTATTTGGCCTTAGAATTAATGTGCGATAGGTCAAGAGATTCTAAACACCAGAAATAAAACCTTGAGAAATATTGAAAAGGAGAAAAAGAAAAAAAAAATAGCAAATTTTTTTGATAAATTGTCAAAAAAAAGAAATAAATTTCTATATTTGAAAAAAATTAAATATTGTTTATTTAGAAGTAAATATGTAAAATTCTTTATTTGGAAATGAGTAAAAAAAATTCGTTACTTAAACTTTACATAAAGAATTTTATATTCTTTTATAAATTCGTAAGAAAAGAAGAAAAAATTTCTCTATTTGAAAAAAGATTTTTAAAAAATTCATTTTGGAAATAAATAAATTCTTTGCTTAAAAATAAATCAATATTTTTTTATTTGGAAATTAGTAAAAAATTCTTTGCTTAAAAATAAAAAGGAAATTCTTTACTTAAAAATGAAAAGGAAATTCTTTACTTAAAAATGAAAAGGAAATTCTTTACTTAAAAATAAAAAGGAAATTTTTTATTTAAAAATAAAAACGGAAGAATTTTATATTCTTTTATAAATTCACAAGAAAAGGAAAAAAATTTCTCAGATTTGAAATAAAAATGAAAAAAAAAAATTCATTTGAAAATAAATAAATTCTTTGATTTTGAAAATAAGTAAAAAATTCTTTATTTAGAAACAAAAAAAAACAATATAAATTCCTTTATTTGGAAAGAAATAAAAATTATTTATTTAAGAGTGTGAATAAAAAATTCACTATTTATTATTTAAAATAAATAAAGAATTTTTAATTTCTTTTTTTCAAATAGAGAATACTTTTTTTCCTTTTTTGTCATTTTATTAAAAAATTTGCCCTTTTTCTAAATTTAAGGAATTTTTTTAATTATTTATAAATAAGGAATTTTCGAATTACTTTAAAATAAAGAATTTCTATTTATTTCTAAATAAAGAATTATTTTATTTATTTTTAAGCAAAGAATTTATTTTCAACTGAATTTTTTCTTTTCTTTTTTAAATAGAAAAATTTTTTCTTCTTTTCTTGCAGACTTATAAAAGAATTTTACATTTATTTCTAAATAAAGAATTTTTTATTTATTTGTTAAGGGCATTTGAACCTTGATGACGTTACACTTTGTGCAAAGCATGTGTGACGTCATCAAGGTTCAAATGCCCTTAATAAAAAATAATTTATTTAGAAATTTTATTTAGAATTTTTTAATTTTACTTTTTAAGCAAAGAATTTATTTATTTTCAACTGAATTTTTTGTTTTCTTTTTTAAATAGAGAAATATTTTCTTCTTTTCTTGCGAAGTTATTAAAGAATTTCACATTTATTTCAAAATAAAGAATTTTTTATTTATTTAGTAATAAAAAATAATTTATTTAGAATTTTTAATTATTTATAAATAAAAAAATCTTTGTTTAGAATTAAATAAAAAATTCTTTCCCTTCTTTACTTGGGAATTTAGTAAAAAAAATTCTTGATTAAAAAATAAATAAAAATTCTTTATTTAAAAATGAGGAAGAAATTTCCTTTTTAGAAATAAATAAAATATTCTTTATTTAGAAGTAAATTAGGAATTTTTTTTATTTATAATTAACAAGGAAATAATTTTCTAATTTTTATAAAAATTGTAGCAATTTACCCAGAATTATAAAAATTTAAGTCTAAACTAAAGTATTGTCTTGTTATTATTATTGTTGGAATTATTAATTTTCACTGCGGGATTTAAATTCACCTCGCACCCGGAAATAGATCGAAAATATTTTTTCTACACAAAATTTCAACAATAGTTTCCTTCTCAAGATTAAGGAAATTTACAACAGGTTTTTCCAAATTCGTCCATAATGTGTATAAAATATTTGTAGGCGGAGGCGTTTTATTATTACTCAACACTTTTAGTTTTTATATTTCTGGACACAATCCAAGAGAATACAAATAATAATTATAATATTTTTCAAAAGAAATATTTTCTTCAGTTTCTATTTTAAAGACAAAAATACTAAATTTTTTTATTCTCAAATAATTATTAATACAAACACAAGAGAGTGAGAGAAAAAAAAGAGGGGGTGAGAATTGAAGGGCTTTACATAAAATTAACATTTTCCTTCTGATTTCAGAAATTATGGGTTATTCCACGAGAGTTAAGGGTGAGAAAAAGAGAGGGAAAAAAAATGATGAAGAGAGAGAAAAAATCCTCTGCAATTACGTTAACATTGTACATAATAATATATTTTTGGGGAAATTCACATTTACGCCCCTTCGGGTCTCATTTATGACTCATATACCTGCTTGATTTTCACCATAAACGTGGGACTTACCAAAGTGTCTATTCGAGGGAAAAAAATTTGCCATAAGGAGTGTTAGAGTGAGAGAGAGAGAAGGAAAAATTTTGCTGGTTCTTATAAAATTCCAGACAAAAATAGTTAGGACGTATTTAATACCGGTAATACCCCGCATGCGACATAACAATGGATTAGCCTATGGAGTGGTATTTATAAGAGAGATATGGTTGTACAAACAGAGTGTGGGAATTTTTCATTTCTTTCAACGGCAGGTAAAAACAAAAATTTCCCACCGGTAATCCGTTGGAGTGAGAGAGGGATTATAAATATATATATGTATATATACTCTTGAAACTTTTTTTTTTCTCAACAATTCGAACATTTGGAAGAACGGAGACAATATTTATTTGAGGGCAATATGTGTGTTAGACCCATTTTTCGCATATTGCACAGAAGCTGGGAGAATTCATTCTTTAAAATATATAGGACAAAAATAATTTTTGCCTCTCAAAAGGGACAAATATTATTTTGAATATATCTGACAAACAGAGGAACAATGATATTGTTCTATTTTCAGCTAAGAATATAAATGATTTAAGTTTTTGTATTCATCAATTTTTAATTGTTAATTAATTATATTAATTGATTTTTTTTTAACTCAAGTTATTTAATTATTTAATATTTTTTTTCAATATTAATTAATAATTATCGATTAATATCAATTCAAGTTATTTATCTTATTTTTTTTATAGAAATTTGATTTAAAGAGAGATTTCATGTAATTCCATTTTTATTATTAGCGAATTTTTATTTATTTTAATATCAATTTTTTTAAATTTATAATTTCTTTATAACTCACCAAATTATTACTTCAAGTTAATTAGCTTATTTTTTTTTATAGAAGTTTGATTCAAACAGAGATTTTATGTAATTTAATTTTTATTATTAGCGAATTTTTATTTAATCGAATTTTCAATTTGAATTTTTTCCTTTTGGCTAAATTTTTAAACGGAATTTGGATTAAAAATAATTTTTACGAATTTAGATTTATTTTATTTTTTAAATGGAATTTGGATTAAAAATAATTTTGACAAATTTAGATTTATCTTACTTTTTAAACGGAATTTGGATTAAAAATAATTTTGACGAATTTAGATTTATTTTATTCTCTTTAATAGAAGTTTTGATTTAAAGAGAGATTTTAGTAATTTTTATTATTAGCCAGAATTTTCATTTAATCGAATTTTCAATTTGAATTTTTCCTTTTGGATAAATTATTCATTAAACAGAATTTGGATTAAAAATAATTTTGACGAATTTACATTTTAATTGAACGGAATAAATAATATAGTAAATTACAAATATATAAAATATACAAATTCTTATTTAACAAAAATTTCATTGAAAAGAATTTTTATTAAATAATAGAAATTTTTAATTTAAAATTTCCGTTTTAACGAATTTTTATTTGACAAAAATTTCATTTAGTCGACTTTTCATTTATTAAAAATTCTATTCAGACAAATTTTTATTTAATAAAAATTCTATTCAGACGAATTTTTATTTAATAAATATTCCAATGAGACTAATTCATATTTAATAAAAATTTTCATCGAGACGAATTTTCATTATTTAACAAAAGTTCCATTGAGACGAATTTTTATTTAACAATAATTCCAATGAGATGGATTTTTATTTAACAAAATTCCATTTAAACAAATTATATTATAAAAAATATAATTTATTTGACTAAATTTTGATTTAATGAAAAATTTCTTTGTGAATAAAAATTTGGAAAAAAATTTACACTAAATTCTTAAATTGACCGGAATTTTAATTCATATATAGAATAATAAATTGTACGAAATTTATATCTACTTTATATCGAATATAATTTATTTCACTGAATTTTGATTAAAACCATAATTATATTAAAATATTATTAAAAATTATTATTAAAACAATTTTTCTAAACGTTTTGTTTTTAAATTTGAAAAAAATTATATTCATCTAAATTTTCGTTTCTTTAATTATTTATTTAAGACGAGCATTCATTGATTGATAATTCGTATTGAAATGGAATTTTGCAATAAACGAAATTTCTATTTGAATGATTAAAATCGTTAATTTATTAATTAAATTTTTTATTGAAATTATTTTTTAAATTTTTATTTCATTTCATTTCTCGAATAGGTAGCGAAATTGTTATTTAACAAAATATTTATAATCTTTAAATTTCGGAAATCTGTTTGCTGTTTAAAGTTATAGTTTTTGTTTGCTTCTTTGTTTCCTAACTTTTTAAATAATTTTCTTTTTTTTAAATGTTTTGAATTAAAAAAATAATGTAATGAAAATCATTTCTTGCGAAATAATTATCAAATAATTTGAAAACAATTGAATTTCTTTGAAGGATTTTATCAAAATTTTTGAAAATAATTGAATAATAAAAGTTTTAAATAATATTTGTTTCGAGACATTTTTTTTTAAATTGAAAATAATTGAATTCTTCCAAAGAATGATATTAAAATTTCCGAAAATAATTGAATTTTTTTAAATAATTTATTTGAATTTTTTTGAAAATAAAATAGATTTGTTTTTAATAATTTTCATTTGGAAATTTTGAAAGTAATTGAATTTTTGTTTAACAAAATTTGTCATTTAACAAAAAATTATATTGAACTGAATTTTCTTTTAGCAGAATTATCATTTAAGAAAATATTATATTTAACTGAAGTTTTATTTAACAAAAATTCTATTCAAACGAATTTTTTTTCAACTTTATTTTAATTTCTATTTAAATGAATTTTTATTTAAAAAATTTAATTATTTATTTTATCAAATCAAGTTTTTATTTGACAGAAAATCTATTTAGAGGATTTTTTATTAAATCTAATTTCTATTTAAAGGAATTATTAAAGAGAAAGAATTTTATTTGATTGAATTTTTATTTTATAAACATTTTATTTAAACAACAAAAAATTTGGATGAATTTTTATTTTTAACACAAATTCTGTTTATGGGAATTTTTATCAATCAAAAATTGTATTTAAACGAATTTTTAAAGAGAAAGAGTTTTTTTTCAATGAATTTTTAATTAAAAACAAAAATTCTATTTTAAGAATTTCTTATTTCACAGAAATTCTATTTAAATGGATTTTTTATTAAATAAAATAAATTCAAAAATTAAAAATTTCCATTTTAACGAATTTTTATTTAACAAAAATTCTATTTAAAATAATTTTTCATTTGACAAAATTCCATTAGACGACTTTTCAATTAATAAAAATTCCATTTAGACGAATTTTCGTTTAAGAAAAATTCCATTTTAAAGAATTTCTTGAGATGGATTTTTTTTTAACTAGATTTTTAATAAGGCGAATGTTTATCAATCTGATTTCTCTTAATCAGAATATTAATTAATAGAATTTTCACTTAAGTTTTCTGAATAAATGTTAGTAAAAGGTAGACTTTAAAAAAAGAGGCAAAAGAAAAATAAATTTTAGAAAAAGAAAATAGACGCAAAAGAATAATAATAAGAGAGAAAAAAGACATCGTTAAGGTAATTAAAGACTTAAAACCATTTTTTGTTCTTTTAATTAGAATTTTATTTTCTCAGTTTTTCACTAGTCATTCATATTCGTTATATTGTTAAAATTCTATTTTTCTAAATTTACTTAAAAAATAAATAAAAATTACGAGATTAAATGCATATTTTTTTTTTCTTAAGAATTTATCAATACAGAGAATATATTACATATAAACATTTTTTTTTCCTTTGATTCGTGTTTTTTTTCAATATAATACATTACTTAAAAATTACAAACATTTTTTTCTAACGTACAAATACTGATGACATTATTTTAAAATATAATTTTCTACTAAATACTAAAAATAAGAATTCTTAATTTCTTATCGAAAAATTCTATGCGATAAAAAGTTTTCAAGTCTCTCAGTTTAATGTAACAGTCAATAAAATTGTAATTCTCGTCGATACAGAGAATATTTTCGTTAAAAACTCCTTTTATGAACACTCCTTGTTTTTAAACTTCGAGAAAAGAATTACTTTTCAATTTTTGCCCTAAAAACTTAATAATTACGTATTTTTATACGTTTATGATGATTGATACAAAGTTAGTGAAAAATAGAAAATAAAAATACTTCACAATTATAAATCTCATTGAGATTGATATATTTTTTTAAACTATGGATTTTTCACCATACGAAAAAAAGAGAATGAAAAATGTGAAATAAAAAAGAAAAAAAAAATAATGGAGAAACTTAAGATGAATTTTTAAGACTGAAACACTTTCAGTTTTATTATCACTTGAAAAAACCGGTGTTCAAATTTTTATAATTATTTAATATAGCTTCTAGTAATGAGAATTAGAAAAATGAAAAAAATTTAATTCACAGGTTTTAAGAATATCGTCATATTCTTTTTACAATTTTTTGTCCGTTTCGCATTCATACAAAAAACACACGCATACAATTTTTTTTTCTAACTTAACTACAAATTTCCTATTTAAATCCAAAAAAGAAAAAAAGAAACAGGGGAATTGAAAAAAAATGACGTAAATTCGAATTTTTTTAAACTGATTTTTACTTTAAAAAGAGAACAAAATCACTTTTTCGGTGATATAAGTGAATCGTTCTAAAATCGTATATAATTTCTAATTGCGAAAAATTATTCAAAAAAACATAGTTTTTATTTAATTTAATAATTATAAAATCGAAACATTATTATTATAATTATATGTACTGGTTGTTATTGATACTGGTTCGTTTATTTTTTCAATTTTGTTACAAAAAAAAAGAAAAGAAAATTAAATAGGTAATTTATTAAATTTATTAAATTTATTAATAATGTATTTAATAATCACTAATACATTCTATAAATGATATAATTATATGAATAAATATTTACAATAATTAAAATCTAATTATTAAATTTTTCTAAATTCTATATTAACAATTAATTTAAGTATTTACATTGTATTGAATAATTTTTCATGTGAAAATTAAAATTTTTCTATAATCAAATGATTTTCTACTGTTAATTTTCGAGTAAATTTTGTAGTAAAATTGATTGTAAATTTGTTTGAAAATTTGATTGAAAATTTGTTTAGAAATTTGTTTGAAAACTATTTGTTTCTATGAAATTAAAATTGATTGAATTTTGAAAATTAGTCGAAAAACTCCAAGTCAGTTTAAAGTTTTCTCTTTTTGAATTTTTAGAAACAAAAAAAAAAAAGAAGAATCTCTATTTGGAAAGACTTTTAAGCCCTAACGGCAGACATTGAATTGTTTTGTAGTGATGATAAGTTGAACATATAACTTTCATCATTGTCTTCTAAACTAGAATTATCGCTATCTGTCTCCTCATCGGAAAGTGGTTGAGGCTTGGCGCCAAACCTTATAAGATCAACGGCTAATTGTGTGTCAACACAAAGGGCAATTTGATACGCAGTGTAGCCTGCATAATTTGGCACATCCAAACTGGGCCTGCATTCTTCTAATAAGAATTTCAAAACTGCTTTACAGCCGTGTTCAATTGCTAAATGTAATGCCGTTCTACCGGCGAGGCCTTCTCTCGCATCCAAATCAGCACCAAGTCGAAGTAATAGTCTCACAAGTTCCACGTGATTTCCACTTGCCGCTAGATGAATGCACATTTCACCTGGAAATAGAAAAAATTTTTTGCTTATTAGATTATATTTTATATTCAAAAAGAAAAAAAAAATTATATGATAAAAATTAAACTGACAAAATTCTTTAGAACAATGTGAATTTTTAAGGAATTATTCGGAAAAATTGGATTTAAAGCGAATTATTTGGAATAAATGAATTAAAAGCAAATTTTTGTAAATTCAATTGAGAAAAAAATTGAAGTTTTAAATTGAATTTAGAAAATTTTAAACTTTTCATTTGAAATCAGAAAAATTGAATTTTCAATTTGAATTTGCAAATTCAATTCAGAAAATTTATATTTTCAATTTGAAATTAAAAATTGAATTCTAAAAAAAAAAATTTGGGAAAATTGAATTTAGAATTTAGAAAAATTGGATTTTCAATTCAATTCAGAAAATTTAAATTTTCTGAATTCAATTTGAATTTGCTAATTCAATTCAGAAAATTTATATTTTCAATTTGAAATTAAAAATTGAATTCTAAAACAAATTATTCTGGAAAAATTGAATTTAGAATTTAGAAAAATTGAATTTACAATTCAATTCAGATAATTTAAATTTTCAAATTCAATTCTGAACGAATTATTTAAAAAAAATCGAAGTTTTAAATTGAATTTAGAAAATTTTAAACTTTTCATTTGAATTAAGAAAAATTGAATTTTCAATTTAATACAGGAAATTTAAATTTTCAATTTGAATTTTCAAATTCAATTAAGAAATTTTCAATTTTCAATTTGAATTTAAAAATTGAATCCTAAAACAAATTATTTTGGAAAAATTGAATTTAGAATATAGAAAAATAGAATTTTCAATTCAAATCAGAATATTTAAATTTTCAAATTCAATTCTGTAACGAATTATTTAAAAAAATTGAACTTTTAAATTCAATTTAGAAAATTTAAATTTTCAATTTGAATTTAAAAATTGATTTTTCCGTTTTTATTTAAAATAATTATTATTCAAGACAAATAAGTTAGAAAAATTGAATTTTCCAATTGAATTTACAAAATTTGAATTTAAAAATTGAAAATTAAATTCTAATAAAAAGAAAATTATTCAGGAAAATTAAATTTTTGAATTTAATTTAGAAAATAGAATAGAATATAGAAAAATTAAATTGTCAAATTGAATATAAAAAATTTAGAATTTCAAAATATTGGAAAAAATTCGAATTTTCAAATTCAATTCAGAAAATAAAAATGAATATAAAAAACAATTATTATATTTTTCTAAAAACAATAGAATTTCACCGGAAAAAATGGAATATTTGGTAAAAAGAGTTTGATTTATTGTACAAACAATTGAAATTTAATTTAAAAAACATTTTTTCCATTAAAATTTAATTGTTTTAATCAAAATTTAATTTTTTTTACTAAAATTAAATTTTTCTTTTATTATCAGAATGCAAATTTTTCTCTAAAAATAAATTATTTTTTCCAATATTCAACAATTTTTTTTACTAAAATTAAATTGGTTTTGATAAAATTTAATTTTTCTTTAACCAAAATTCAATTATTTTTTACGATATTAAATTTTTTGTTTGATAAAACTGAAGCTTTAAATTTAAATTCAATTTTCTTGCTAAAATCGAATTTTTATTTTATTATCAGAATTTAATTTATTCCACTAAAATTAAATTATCTTTAAAAAATTCAATTACTTTTACTAAAATTTAATTATTTTTATTAAACTTGAATTGTTTTTGCAAAAATTGAATTTTTATTTTATTATTTATTTTTATTTTATTTTTATTGAATTTATTTTACTAAATTTGTATTATCTTTTTGAAATTCAATTCTTTTTACTAAAAATTGAATTATTTTTTCCCCAAAATACACTTTTTTCATTAAAATTAATTCTTTTTGTAACAATTTTAATTTTATAATTTCAGTTTTACTAAAATTCCCTTCTTTTTTTTTTGCTAATTTCGCCAAAAAAGAAACTCTTAATTTCTACTCAAAGTGATAAATATTTTTAAAAGCAGATATCGAAAAATATTTTCCCAGACAGTAAAAGAAAGAACGTTTTCTTTTTTTTTTTTTTTTGTTAAAATAGAAAAAGTATAATTAGAGTTTTTGAATTAATTTATAACAGTTGCAACTGCACACAATTGACAAATATCAATTACTTTTTGGAAAATAAATGTGTTAAGAAGTCATTAGTGGGGACAATAATTTACTCACTTCAACTAATGAGAAAGAAAACACAAAAGTCATTTTCTAATTTGAATTTAATGTTCTATTGCATGTTGTAAATTATAAAAATCAATGAAAACAAATTAATCTTTTGTACAATGCTGCAAAATATTTGTAAATAATACAATTTTCAAACAATAGACAATTTTTGAAGAATTAATTTTCCCTTTTATGGATTTTTTTCCAGAGAGAAAAATGAAGTAAAATTACAAGAAAGAAATAAATTAAAAACTATCATAAAAAAATTTTTAAACAAACAGGAAATAAATTTAAAACAAACAGGAAATAATTATAGAACAAAAAGGAAATAAACAATTGAATTTTAGAAAAATAATTTAATTTTAGTGAAAAAAATGAATTTTGCCAAAAACAATTAATTTTTAGTAAAATAAATTGAATTTTTTGTCGAAAATAATTGAATTTTAGTGGAAAAAATCAGTTTTAGCAAAAAAATTGAATTTTGGCAAAAACAATTAAATTTTAGTGGAAAAAGCGAATTTTAGCAAAAAAAATACAAATTTAGTAATTAAAAAATGGAATTCTATTTTTCCCTCTCTCTCGAGCTTTTCTTTTTTAGAATGAGAAAAAGATTGGAAAATTATAGATAGAACTCGGAAGACGTGGTGAATCATTTTGTCGGGAAGAGAGTTTGGCTGGTTTCCCATGAGCCAAACTAGGCTCGCGCGTTGATCAAAGGCGAAACGTGCTTAAAAATAGTCGTTGAAAACTTAAAATGTTCTCTTTCGCCGGCGAACGAGAAAATGGAATCCAGGAACGTCGAGACGAAATTCCACGACGTCGGGGGTGAATTTGTTTTGCTCCTCGTCTACCAGACACTTCGACCCCAAACGTTTTTGCACTCGCGACGTCTCTCTTTTGGGATTCCGATTTTGTCAAACTGACTAATACTTAAACACGCGCGTGCATCGTAAAACGCAAAAAGGCTTTTTGTGAATGAACCACGCACGTGAAAGTGAATATACGCATTTTAATGAAAGTTCTCTCTCTCTCTCTCTCTCTCTCTCTCTCTACTATAGACTCTCTTGATCACCAAAAATACCCATCAGACATATTCAATCCTCGTTTCCTTGCGGGAATTTCTCTTAGTCAATTTTTCTGTGTCTGACCCCTTTTTTGAAATAAAAGAAATTAGAAAGCTTTTTCATTGCAATTCAATGGTTTTTAATCTCGAGTTGATAATTTTTGTTTTCTATAATTATATATTGGGAAAAAAATTATTTGACAAAATTAAACTGAGATAATTATTTAGAACAAGTTTAAACAAATTTTAACGAATTATTTAGAAAAATTGGAGTCAAAGCGAATTATTTAGAACAAATGAATATTGAAAGCAAATTATTTAGAAAAATTGAATTCAAAAAATTTAAACTTTCCATTTGAATTTTAAAAAATTTCAATTCAATTCAGAAAATTTTAATTTTTAATTTTAATTTTCAAATTCAATTCAGAAAAATTAGAAAAATTTCAATTCATTTCTGAAAATTTGAATTTTCAAATTTAATTCAGAAAATTTAGAAAAATTGCAATTCAATTTAGAAAATTTGAATTCTCAAAGTCAATTCAGAAAATTAAAATTTTCAACTTGAATTTAGAAAATCCAAATTTTCTATTTGAATCTATATATTAAAGCAAATTATTTGAAAACATTGAATTTAGAAAATTTAGAAAATTGGAATTTTCCATTTGTAATTAAGAAAAATTAAATTCAAGACAAATAATTTAGAAAAATTGAGTTTTTCAATTGAATTTCGAAAATTTCAACTTTCCCCTTGAATTTAAAGAAATTAAATTTTCAAATTCAATTTAAAAAATTTTGAAATTTTGGAAAAATTTGAATTTTTAATTATTAGAATTAATAGAATTTTTAAATTCAATTCAAAAAAATTTTCAAATTCAATTCAGAAAATTTTGAATATAAAAATTGAATTTCAAACAAATTAGGCAGAAAATTTCAAGTTAGAATAATTTAATTAACAAAAATTATTATAATTGAATTTCTAACAAATTATTTAGAAAAATTGTGAATTCTGAAATTTAATTTGCAAAACTGAAATTTCAATTCAAATTTGAAATTTAGAAAAATTGAATTCAAATAAAAATTATTTACAAAAATTGCATTGAATAAACATTATTCAGAAAATAATTGAATTTGAAAGAAAAAAATATTCTTTCAACAACTTTTGTTTGGTTTAAAAAAAAATTGCTTCACTCAAATTTAAATTGTTCGTAAAAAATCAATCAAAAGAAATAAAATATTTTCATTTTCTCAAATTACAAAACTAAAATGTATTTTTATTTTCAATGGAATTCATCTATTTGCTTTCAATTTTCATTTTCCACAGTTTTAATTTTTTGATCTAATTTTCATTGAATATTAAAATTGTTTTTACTATTCAATTAAGTAATAATTGAGTTAATCGCCTATAATGAAAGAATATTTTCATTGTATACAATTTAAAATAACGATCTATGTAGCAACATTTTTTTTTTTTTTTTTTTTAAAATGATAATTATGAAAAAAATATTGACAAATCATCTTCAACTGATAATAATTAACAAAGTTCATTTATGTGGTGACGACGCCTTTGTGGGGTTTTCCAAATCCCGCAAGAGTGTCTACATAACATCGCCACACAGGTATTTTTAACATTTTAGTAATAAAACGAAAAAAAAAATATTTGCGACGAAAAAAAAGAAATTTCTCCAAATTTTTGCCACTGGAGGAAAAAAAGTTTCTATTTTATTCTATTTTCCAAGTTTTGTTTAAATTCTAAAAACGATAACTTGAAATAATCTTTTATCGTTCGTTTAATTAGAAAAGAAATATTAAATTTGTCAATTAGGGAAAATAATTAATAAAGTCTGATAATTTGCTTTTAAATCTTTTAGACTAAAAATATTCGCCAAAGAATATTCTTTTAGACTAAAAATATTTGCTAGAAAATATTCTTTCAATCTAAAAATATTATTTTAGACTAAAAATATTCTTTCAGGCTAAAAATATTGGCTAAAAAATATTTTTTTCAAACTAAAAAAAATTGTCTGAAAAATATTCTTTTGTTCTAATTTAAAAAAAAATTATTTTTTCTTTAATTACAAAAAATTCCTTTTTCGAATTGAAAATTAATTCTGTTTTTTTTTATTTCAAACTAAATCTAATTTTTCTTTTACAAGAAAAAAGAAAATGTTTTCTGATGAAAAAAAGTGTCGCTTTGCATATTTTTCTCTGACGTTTACTAATTTAAAAACTGGAAATACCAATAAAAACTTTTTAACAACGTAGAGAGTTCATAAAGAAAAAAACTTGGAAATTCAGAATCTTGAATTACGAGACTTGAATTTCAGAAATATTTTTTATGTTCTTGAAAAATAATGATCAATTTTGATGAATGGCCAATTAAGAAAATGTCAAATTAACTGCTCACAACATTTTTAAATTGTTAATTGACATCTATTATTTATGTTGAAAACTAATCATATTTCGAGTAATAAATTTTAAATTTAATAAAGTTTCATTATTTATTTTATCAACTATTTTTATTATATCTATTTTTTATTTTATTTTCACTTATTTATTCGAAATGAATTCGTTTTTATTTCTTTCTTTAGTTATTTATCTACTTGTTTATTTTATTCCTTATTTATTTTCTTTTTCTTACTTATTTTCTTTTTTTACTTATTTTTTATTTATTTTCTTATTTATTTTTTTATTTATTTTCTTTTTTTTACTCATATATTTATTTCTTTTTTCAGAATAGTAAAAAATTACTTTCTTTTCTCAATTTTGACTTTTGCAAAAAAAAAAATCACCTTCTAACGTTCGATTTGAAAATTTCAAGGTTCGATAATTTTCGACGGCAAAATTTTTGGGGGGAGGGGAAAAATAAATAAAACTGGGGGAAGTGAACTTTTAACGATACATTTATAACGGCATTAGCATTGAGGTCTGGCTGTTGGGAATTTCCCACATGCTTCCTTTGAAAGTTTTGGAACGACTGTTAATGATAAACTCGAGTTTCAATGTGAAGAGTGAGAGACGATTGTTGCCAGATGCCGTTTCATATATAGTTTCAAATATAAAAATTAATTCATTTTATAATACTTTCATTTCTTTTGCGACCTCGCTACTATGATAATTTTTGTCTGACCTCTTCCGCCTTTTTACTATTACAGTATTATCGACAAGTGAAGTGAAAAGTTCAGTCTCTGCTCTTTATTCAAAAAAAAATTTGTTTTTTAATTTTTTCTTTATAAGTCAAAAAATAATTGATTTTTAATTTTCCTTAAATGAAATTACTTAATTTTCACTTTGCTATAAATTAAATTATTCAATTTTCTCTTCTCTAGAAATGAAATTATTTACTTTTCACTTTTCTATAAATTTATTTTTATTTATTTATTCGTATAAAATGAGTAAAATAAAAATATAGTAAATAAATTTTCACTTCTCTACAAATGAGTAAATAAAAATGTAGAAAATAATAAATAAGTAAATAAGTAAAAAAGTAATTAAATAAATGAGTAAATAAAAAAGAGTGAAAAATTAATAAAAGAGTAAAAAGTAGAAAAAAGAGTAAAAATTAGAAAAAGAGTAAAAATCAAAAAATGAATAATAAAAAGTACAAGGAAAAATATTCTACAAAAAGAATGAAACATTTTCATTGAAAGAAAAAAAAGAATACCGAAATTTTTACGCGACAAATTTTTATTTTCGGAATTGAATGAATGATTCTAAATTTGAAATAAATTTACATTTAAAATTTGATTAATCAAATCGGCACAAAGTTGTCCTCTCTCAACTATTCGAGAATAAATTCAGAATAGAAATATAAATCTAGTCAGTTTCACACATGTGAAAAGTAACTATTTTTAATTTCATGACGTAAACCAAACGGAATTAATTTATTTATTTTCGGTAAAAGGAAATATTGACACTCCTCTTTTTTTTGTAATTTAAAAAACCAGGTAAATTTTGTTTTTAGAAAGAAAAAGAGAAAAAAATGATAATTTAAGGAAAATATTTTCACAAAACGTTTAATTTGTACTCTATTGATATTAATATTAAAAAATAATTAATAATTAGAAATTGAATATACTTAATAATAAAGAAAAGATGGAAAATATCCAAACTAAATCAAACATTGTTTTTTGAACAATAAATTTAGAGTTAAATATTTAATATTTATTTATTTATTGATTAAAAGTTCCCAG
Organism: Leptopilina heterotoma; assembly: GCF_015476425.1. Lineage (NCBI taxonomy): Eukaryota > Metazoa > Arthropoda > Insecta > Hymenoptera > Figitidae > Leptopilina > Leptopilina heterotoma. Next base: position 1,387,479 of record NW_025111078.1, on the reverse strand, counting down.
GGCTAAAAATAATTATTTTATTATTTTATTTTGTAAATATATTTTTAATTTACTGGGGAAATTTGGAGAAATTTTTTGAATTTTATATTTATTAATAAAATTATACGTTTCCTTGACGTTTCACATCTTGAAGTGATCATAAAAAGACAATGAGTCAAATATTTTGCGGATGAGATTATATTCAGCTGAGGAAATTCTAACTACGTCATAAACAAAATATTTTTCTACAATTCTTAAAGAGGAAATAAAGTTTATTTTCTTTTTTTTTTTGAAATTGTTATTGTAGAATCTTCTCGAAACGAATTTTTTTTATAATTTATTTTTATCAGTTAAGAACTTTAATTGAATAAATAAAATCATTGAAATAAATGAAAAATTAAACTATATTTAAAGAACAATAATTATATTTATCGATTTTATAAATTTTTTTGAATATTTATATTTTTAGTGATTTTTGATTTTTTAATTTCAAGTCTTTACTAATTTTGCGAATATTTTTGGGAATTTTTAAAAAATTCCGTTTTCTTGTTTCTATTTACTTATTTTTTGTTTCTTTATTATTTATTTGTTTATTACTTTCTTTGCTTATTATTTCTTTATTCTTTCTTTGTTTATTATTTTTTTTATTCTTTCTTTGTTTTTTATTTCTTTATTCTTTCTTTGCTTTTTATTTCTTAATTATTTATTTATTACTTTTTCACTCTTTTTTTGTTCGTTATTTATTTATTTACTTATTATAACTTCTTAAATCGAAATATAACAATTTTAACCAAAAAAAAATCTCTTCCCTTGACCCGAAAACTGTGGAAAACGATTCAAAAACCTTGAAAATATAAAAAAATGAGCGATTGTATTTTTCCATTGATAGGAAAAAGCAGAATAATTCTCATAAAATGATATTTCGATACGCTTTAAAAACACTTGGGATTTTCCCAACTCGTCGTCTCGAAGTAACTCCCTATCACAAAGACTCGATTTCATTTGTAAATATCGCTCTACAGTTAAATATCACAATACAAAATGGAATTATCTACAACAAACTGATATAGATTAAAAATATTTCAAAACCGAACCAAACGAAAAATATCCCTAAAAAGAAATTTCTGTAAAATTTAAATACGGAATTTTTTTATATTTTTATTCCTTTTTTTCAAATTTATTCCAAATAATTCGAATATTGATAATTAAACTAAAATCGAAATTAGACCGTGAATAATTTGGTGTGAAATTATTACGAAAAAAAAATTTAAAAAACTCACCATTATAGTTTCGTTGCTCTAAATTTTGAGGTAGAGCGGGTAAAAAGCGTCCGGGTAAATGTAGACCTCGTTCACCATTAGATAATGGATCGGTGAGAGCTCGTGCAGAATCAATATCACCGCAAGCACAAGCCAGATGAAGGGCTGTATTCCCTTTGATATTTCTTGCCTCTGGATTAGCACCGGCGAGAATTAAACACCTCGCTATTCTCGGCTGATGTGTTAAAATTGAAAGATGAAGGGCCGTTTGTCCGTCGTCATTCAAAATGTCCAGGAGGCAAGGATGTGGCACCATATTAACAAGACAAAATGTTGCCTCAATGTAGCCCTGAACCACTGCAATGTGCAATTGCCTGCAAAAGGGAAAAATTCAATTAAAATCCATTCGTCGATTCAAAAAAAAAATTTCTTTTTACTTTATTCGTTCTTAGGGAATTTAAATTTTTTTATTTATAAGTTTTAGATCTTTATTATTTAAATTATATATGTCTTTAGAAATTTCTTTTATCAATAATAATAATTGTATTATTTTTAAAAAGAAAATTAAAAATCAGGATTACACTGGATAATTAATATAATTCATTTGTGCTCAATAATCCAGTTTAATCCTGATTTTTAATTTTCTTTTTGATAATAATACAATAATAATTACTGGATAAAATATTTATTATTTAATTAATGGAAAGGAATTTAATTTATTTATTATTTAAATTATATGGCTTTAGAAATTTTTTTTATCAACAACATTTTATTATAATTATAAAGTATAATATTTTATCTATCGATAAATAAATTACTACAAAACTAATAAATTAATTTATTTATTTATAGACGGGACAAGATCTTTCGTACAAATAGAACTAGTAAAAAAATAAGTTTAAAGCAAATAAAAGAAACGGAATTTTGTAAAAGCAAATAAAATAAAAAGAAGGGAAATTCCAGAAAAGCGAGAAAAAAAAATAAAAAGAATAAAGTTCCATAGAAAGAAGTAAAAGAAAAAGTAGAAAATTTTGTGAAACAAAATAAAAACAACCAAATTTAATAAAAATTAATGAATTAATTTCAAAAAAAAGGGAGAAAAAATAATAAAAAGAATAAAATTTCATAAAAACGAATAAAAGAAAAACAACGAAATTTAATAAAAATTAATTAATTAATTCCAAACAAGGGAGAAAAAAAGATAAAATTCCATAAAAACAACGAAATTTAACAAAAAGAGTGAAATTCCAAAAATAGAGAGAAAAAAGAATAAAATAACAAAAAACAAAATAAAAATAACAAAGTTTAATAAAAAGAGAGAGAAAAAAGAATAAATAACAAAATAAAAAGAACGAAATTTAATAAAAATCAATTAATTCCAAAAAAGGGAGAAAAAAATAATAAAATTCTAAAAAACGAGAAAAATAAAAAGAAGAAAATTTTGTGAAACAAAATAAAGACAACGAAATTTAATAAAAAGAGTGCAATTTAAAAAAAAGGAGAAAAAAATACTAAAGAGAATAAAATCCCATAAAAACAAATAAAATAGAAACAATAAAATTTCATAGAAGCAAATCAAAAAATTTTGGGAAACAGAACAAACAAATTATTTAAATATCGTAAATAATTTGTTTAAAATTGTTTCGATATCGTAAATAATTGTTTAAAATTGTTTGAATATCGTAAATAATTGTTTAAAATTCGTAAATAATTGTTTAAAAAAAAAAAAATTTTATAAATTAAAGAAAAATTTGAAGAAAACAATAAACTAAGAAAAATAGAAAATTATACGAGCAAACGGGGAAATTCCAAAAATATTTCCACACACATGGCGACAATTGTACTTTAATTTGAAATAAATTCTTTTCATTGGCACGTGACAGGGCAATCAGTGTGTTAATTTTCATGACAATAGTTTGAAACCATGTGCTGGGGAAAAGTGTTAAATAGTTTCAAGTTTACCTGGCGGGGAAAAATTTTTCGAAAGGGTCGCTTTTCAAATATTGGCTTGTCGAACAATAAAGTAATTTCTTTATTTCTTCCCTTCGCAAATAGAATTTTTACAATATAGCTATAATTTTCATATTTATAAACAATTATAAAAATTTGACAGAAAAAATTTATTTTTTCTGTCAAATTTTTATTTATTTCGTAAATATGAATTTTTTTGTCAAATTTTTATCTATATTAATTAATTTACGAAATAAATAAAAAGTTGACAAAAATAATTTTTATATTTATAAATAAATCATAAATACGACAAAAATAATTTTTATGTTTAGAAATAAATCATAAATTTGACAAAAATAATTCATATTTGTAAATAAATAAAAAGTTGACAAAAATTACTCCGAAAGAAAAATGAAAAGGTTAAAAAGAAAATTAATAATAATGAATCAAATTTATTATTTATTTAATAATTTTCCCTCGTTTTTGCAAAAGAAAAAATAATTTTCTATTTTTCTTTCTGTATTTCTATTTATTTACTTTAATTTATATTTTTTTTTACTTATTTAAAAATCGCAAAGTGAATAAAATAATATTGACATAAAGAAAATAAAATAAAGAGTAGAAGAAAATGGAATAAAGATTAGAAAAAATAAAAAAAGAATAAAGAATAGAATAAAATGAAAAATAGGAAAAATAAATTAGAGAATAGAAAGAATAAAAAATAGAATAGACAAAAGAGTTTGTCCCGTTTATTATAAATAAATAAAGGGAATAAAATTAAAAATGGAAATAAAATAAAGAGAGTGAAATATTAAAAATAGAAATCAAATAAAGAGAATAAAATTAAAAATAGAAATAAAATAAAGAGAATAAAGTAAAAAATTGAAATAAAATAAATTGTAGGAAAAATTGAATAAAGAATAGAATAAAATAAAAAAAAAATAGAATAAGAAATAGAATAAAAAGTTAGTAAAATAAAAGAAGTAAATAAATAATCGAGTGAAAACTTAGAAATAAATAAATAAAATGTCAGAGTTACTCCGAAAAAATGTAAATACAAACTCCTCGTATCTACTTATTGAAATTAAATTTATCAACAAAGTGCAAGAAAATAATATATATTTTCAAAACAAGAAAAAGGTAATTAAAACTCCAAGAATTCCCTAATTACCAAACTAAAAACGAGTTCACTAATTATTTCCTTATCGTTAATGAAGCAGACAAATTATCATTATTATCTACTTATTTTCCTATCAAACTTTAAGGAAAAAAAACAATTATTTACTCATTTTTCTAAAAGTCAAAATAAATAAATAAATAAAAAAGAAAACTCACGTGTCACCGTCGTCGTCTTGGCAATAATAAATTTCCCAAGGTTCCTGAGTAACTTGCGATTGTTGTTTATCAGACGCGAATACACTTCTAGGCGCTGCCTTAATACTGACCGGGGTCAATCTCAATGGTTCCAAATGAACTTTATCCAATGAATTTAGTGTATTATGCTTGATAGTGAGTTGACCGAGATTCTCACTAAGGCCCAAATCTAAACCACTGTCATGGACTCTCATCGGTTCTTGAGCAATTTGCACTACTATTGGTTCTTCTTCAACTTTAATATCGGATGAGGATTCAATAAATTCCTCGGAGAAAATTAAATTTGTACCCGATAGAAAGCCCGAATCACCGAAATCTTGTTGTTGACACTTATCACCTTTATCAAGATCTAATGATGATGAGACGTTACCGGCCATGGGTCCTTGTTGCGACTGTTGCCACATTTTGAAAATTTTAATGTTCCGCACGTGTTAATACCACAACTGTGAGTGAGGGCCTTACCTTTCTGCCTGCTACTCTAAACCAGTGAGTCTCGGAATTTCCCTACTTTACAATGCACAATGCCAGGGCCTTCTCTCCCCACTTCTTTCTTTTCTCTCTCCTTCCTTTCTCCCAAAAAAGGCAGTCTCTCTCCTTCCCTCTCTCTTTTTTTCGTATACCACTCCGAAAAACTTTCCAAATCAAACACTTAAAACCTGAGCTATTTCCCCAAGTTTTACACACATGTCGACAATATGGTTCTTGAAAAAAAAAAAACTCTTGACGAAGGTCAGTTTACAATTCCCACCGAGAATATACAAGCAACACAATTTAGTAGGTTAGGAATTTTTATTCTATTATCACTCCTTTAGCGCGTAATTTTTTTTCTGTCAAAGTTAACAATTTCGGAGCAAAAGAAAAAACGAATTGCGTTCAAAATTTCGGAGTAAAATAAGAAATTCGAGTTTTAATTTCGCACACAACGATTTTTGCAAAGAGTAGGAAACTGAATGCTATCGAGAAACGTAGTCTGTAGTCTCTTGATAAAACATTAAAATATTTTAGAATGGACGCAACGCAGAGAGACTTTAACTGGCGGCGCTAGGTATACGCGCAAGTAGGAGAGGGGAAACTAATTAGAGGAAGATGAAAGAGTACGAGAGGGGGAAATAAATGAATGGTAGGGGCAAACGGGAAATCCCTGAAATTTCAAGTCTGTTGGTCGTCTTCGAGAGAAACCAGAGAAATCCAGAGAGAGAGAGAGAGAAAGAGTATTAACCCTTGAAACTGAAACTATTTGTTATTTTTCATACCTGGAAGTCGGTTGGGGTTTTTTTTAAAAATAACTCCTGGAATGAGGAAATTTTTTTTCTATTTCGAAAATATGCTTTAGGATTGCAAGAATTTAGTCTACGATCAAAAATCAATACTGACTTTGAAACTTACAAGTTTTTCCCAACCTTTAATATTATTAGAAGAAAAAAACAAAAATATTTTCTTGTGAATAAATTTATGAATTTGGAAATAGTTTTTCAAAATATGTTCTACAATGTTTTTCTAATTTTCCAATTCTCTTTTTTTCTTCTTTTTAAATTTGCAATATTAATAATTATTTCAAAATAATGAATTACTTTAAAATAATGAATAATTATTTCAAGATAATGACTAATTATTTCAAAATAATGAATAATTGTTAATTCTAAATAATTTATTAATTACTATTTACTCATTTAGAATAATTACTAATTGGTCAGTAAAAATAATGAATAATTAGTTATTAAAAATAAAGAATAAGTCAAAATGGTTAATTAGTAATTAATATTTTCTCATTTAGAAATTAAAATGAATTGGAGTTAAAATTGAAGTCTCTAATCACTATTGATAATGCTATAATATTTCATAGTCACATAACTAATGTTATGAGGGATAGAGATTTATTATTTTTTATTATTTTTTTTTTAATAAAGTTAATAGAAAAAATTTTTTAAATTTTAATAAAATTCTCTACAATTTAATTACTTTCGCAAATTTTTTGTAATTCAATGATTTTTATTATCTACTATTTTAATAAAAAATTACACAAGAGAATTGAATAAATTTAAAAAAAAATTTTTTATAAAAATTCTTCGCAGAAATTCAATTATTTTCATGGAAAAAAAAATTTTCACAGAAATTTTAATTATTTATAATAGAATTTTTCTAATATTTTTCGAAAAAAATCAATTATTTAGATTTTTTATAAAATTCTTCGCAAAAAATTCAATTATTTTAAAAATTTTTTAATAATAATCGTTACAAGAATTCAATTATTATTATCTTAAAATGATTTTTATATGATTTGTTTATTAGAATTTAATCATTATTTTCAATTTCATTTTTAATTATATTGCGAAAAATGCAATTATATTTCAATTTTATTTTTAATTTTATTTCTTGAAAGATTTTAATTATTTTCAGAAAATTTTAATGAAATTCTTTGGAAAAATTCAATTTACTTCAAGGATAATAAAATTATTTGCAGGAATTCAATTATTTTAAGAAATTTTTATAAAATTCTTCGCAAAAATTCAATTATTTAAAAAAAAAAATTATAAGCTTCTTAAGAATTCAATTATTTTTTTTTTAAATTTTCATTAAATTCTTGGCAAAAATTCAATTATTTTCAGAAATAATAAAATTCTTCTCAAACATGAGATTATTTTTTTTAATTTTAATAATAGTCGTTGCAAGAATTCAATTATTTTTATAAATTTTTAAAACTTATCGCAGGATTTCAATTATTTTCAATACAATTTTAAATCAATTCTGCGAAAAATGCAATATTATTTAAAATGATTTTGATTTAATCTGTTTATTTAAATTTAATCATTATTTTCAATTTCATTTTTAATTATATTTCTTCAAAGAATTTAATTTATTTTCAGAAAAATTTTAATGAAATTCTTTGGAACTTTCTAATAAGAAATGATTTAGAATTGAATAAAATAAAATGATTAAAGTTTTGAATAATTTTATTTATAAATTTCAACAAGAGAAAAATATTAAATTTTGAAAGAATTACTTTAGAAATGATCTTTAGTTGGAAAAGACTTTTTATTTACTTTTTTTTTTAAATTTTAACCTACGAAGATAATTTATTTATTTAATTTTATTTAAGTATCAATGATAATTACAAAATTATTCGACGATTAGACTAATTTTCTAATTGTGTATAAAAATAATTTGTTAATTTCTAATTTAAAATATGAATTTTTTGTTTAATTAATTGAATTTTACATTTTTGTTGTATATAAAAATTTGTTTCTAATTTAAAATATGAATTTTACACTTTTGACTTACATTTATTATTTATTATATTTAAAGTTATTAAATTATTTACATTTTTTTTTGTTAGACTTAAATTTATTAAATAGAACTTAGTATTTTTTAACTTGATTTTAAGTTGTAATTTTTTTTTTAAAATACTTTTTAATTCGAAAAGTTTTTAATAATTTTTGAACTTAACTCGAATTATTATTTAAATTGGAGAAGAAAAATCTAATTAGTAACGTGTTCAAGAATACCTTGTCTTATTAGTGTTTCGCATTCTGTACTTGGAAGCAAGTGATGTGTATTTTTCTTTAAATTAACAACTTGACCGTCTTCGAATTCAAATTTGCCATAATCGACTAAGCATCGAACCTGAAATGCAAAAAGTCGGCAAATTCATTAAATTTTATGCCTCTCATCATGGTTTTTTGATTTTTAATTCATATTATTCATATTTAGCTAAATTTAAAAGAAATTAATTAAATTTAACAGAATTAAATAAATTAAATAATTAAATAGAAATATTAATTCAAATATTAATTTTTACTTTGAATTAATATTAGTTTAATTAATTTTACATTTAAATTAAAATATTTTTATGTATATTTTATATACAAAAAAGGGTATTTTTTACCTCAACATAAAGTGATTTCGGTGGAACCATATCTTTCATTATGTTGAGTCCCCTTCCGTCTCCAATTGTTCGCATATAAGATGCCAATGCTTTATTATAATTATTAAACCACTTTTCCTCGGGAGCAATTAAATTCGCCTTTATTTCCGGTGGAAGAATACTTCCCAATTCCCATCTCATTTTTTTCAATCTCTCCATTCGATGACTGACGTAAGTTAAAAGAAGACGTTTATTTCTTTCCAAAGCATTGTGACGAAGTTGAATCGAGCCGCGAATATCAACTCCCTCAGTCACTGTTCGTCTAAAATTCCGTTTTTTCTCGTGAATATAAAAAAAACGTTTATAATTTGTATAAAAAAATGTTTTTTAAAAAAAAATATATTTTGTTTTTTTTGTTTTTTGTAAAAATATATTTTGTTTCTATACAAATAAAATATAAAAAAATAAATAAAATACTAAAGTATAAAAAAATGTTTTCTTTTTAAAATATTTTTAAAAATATATTTTGTTTCTATAAAAATTTTATGTTTCGATTATTTTTATAACTAAATTAATTAAATAAAGAAGTTTCTCCCAAAAAAAAGAAAAATTAAACTGTCAAAATTCGACAAATTGGCGAATTTTGACAGTTCGCAAAAGTTTACAATTTTTAGGTTATGTTCAAAATTCAATTCATTCAATTTAAGAATGTTGAGAATTAATAAGGATTAAAAGTACTTGAATAAAAGATAAGATGGAAAAATTGTGGAAATACAAACACTTGTTCGTAATTGTCGTCTGTCAGTGTTTTCATTTCATCGAGAACATTTTTAAAAACAAAATCCTGTAAATAAAAATAGAGTAGTGAAAATAGTAACGGCTTTACGATATAGTATTTGTTTTTTGACATATACTTACATTGAATGGTTTGATTTCGTCAGAGAGAACTAATTCGTTTATAAGTTTCAAACCTTCTTTTCCGTACATTTTTATTTATTTAGGTGGAAAACAATTGTAATTTAAAACCAAAATAACAGAAATAAAATAGTAAACAAAATTTGACAAAATTCACAAATTTAAAATACCTTTAGGCATAAACTATATAAATAGAACGGAATGATTGACAGAAATATTAAGCTAAATTCACACTGTTTCTTTTTTGCAAATTTGCAAGTTTTTAAGTTTCGATATATATCGATAATCGATATAATTGCGATAAACCCCGACCACGCCCCTTGTGGTAACTTTCCGAAACAAAATGGACGCCATTGTCGTCGCCATTGGAATTTGGAAATTCTCAAACAAATATAAAAAGCGATCGCAGTGCTATAAATCAGTGGTTATTTTTATAAACGTTCGTGACAAAATTAATAGGTACGCATAAAGAGACACTTTCTAGAAGAGTTTTCAGTTTATGTAAACAACTCTGGCGAGAAGGTTGTGTTTTGAAAAAAGTGCTTTAAACGCTTTAAAAGTTATTGCAAAGTTTATTTCGTTCGTAATATTAAAGACTCGTTCTTAATTTTAGGGAAAACAAGAAAAATTCTCGTCCTGAAAAGAGCTTTTCATGTCAAGTGTAAGATTTCGTAATACAACAAGTAAGATTAATAATTGAAAGTTGATCGTTGTTTTTAGGTTATGTTACAATTGCAATTTGCAAAATATATATATACGCAATTGGTCAGGGAAAAGTCAGGGATTTTTATTAAAAAACGGGGAAAACAAATTGAATTTTGGAGAAGTTACAAATAATTGCAGAAATTCAATCATTTTCAAAAGTAATAAAATTCTTTGCAGAAATTCAATTGTGTTCATAAATTCAAGAAAAAATTATCGTCAAAATTTCAATTATCTTCAGAAATAATAAAATTCTTCTCCGAAATTCAATTATTTTAAAAAATTTCTCTCAATTCAATGGTTTTTAATATCTACTATTTTAATAAATTTTTTCAAAAGAATTCAATTATTTAGAAAAAAGTGTTGATAAAATTTTAAGCAAACATTAAATTATTTTTATAAATAATAAAAATTTCACAGGAATTGAACTATTTACATAAATTTTTTATAAATTTCTTTGCAATAATTCTATTATTTGCTGTAAATAATCAATTTTTTTTACAGAGATTCAATTATTTTCTTGAATAATAAAACTCATCATAGAATTTTAATTATTTTTAATACAATTTTAATCGAATTCCTCGAAAAATGTAATTATTCTAGAAAATTTTATTAAAATTCGTCGTAAAATTAAATTATTTAAAAATTTGTTGATAAAATTCTTTATGAGAATTCAATTTTGAAAAACATTTATTTATTCAATAAATTGTTTATTTTTAAACTTAAATAATTGAATTCTCGTAGAATTTTCTAATAAAAATTGAAATTAAAATCCTGTGAAGAATTTTATTATTTATGAAAATAATTGAATTATTGTAACGAATTTTATTAATTTTTTTTTTAAATAATTGAAATCTTTAAAGAATTTTATTAAATTTTTTTTTAAATAATTGAAATCCTCTGAAAAATTTTATTGTTTCTGAAAATAGTTGAATTCTTGCATTGAATTTAAAAAAAATGTTTGTTTAAATAATTAAAATTCTGTAAAAAATTGTATTATTTATGAAAATAATTGAATTCTTTTGAGAAATTAAAAATAGAAATTATGCAAATTTTTTAACAAAATTTAAAAATAATCGATAGTTAAAAATCGTAATTAACAAATAGAAATTATAGGGATTTTTTTTTCTAAAAAGATATTTTAAATTTTTTAAAAAAATGATTTATAAATAGGATTAATTTTGGAAATTTTTGTATAAAATTGATGCAAATTATTATTTCTTTTTTTCAAAGAAGAAGAAGAGAATTTTGTTAAAAAAAAAATTGTGATAAGAAATAAGAATTTTATAAAAAATTTTTCTTCTTTTTCAAAAAGAAATTCATAATTTTGTGAACAGAATTGTGATTGAAAAGCAGAAAATATGCAAAGTAATTTCAATTTTCAAATCTTAGTTTTTTTTAAACAATTTTCTAACTTTTATAAAAATTATGGAATTTCACAAATTTCAGTTCTGAAATTTGTAAAATTCTATAATTTTGATAAAAGTTAGAAAATTGTTCTGAAATTTGTGAAATTTCCTAATTTTGATAGTAAATAAATATTAATAATAAATAAATATGAGAATTATTAAAAGAAATATTTTATAGCATTACAGAATTAATTATTTTACAGAAAATGGAGAACTTGGAAAACTCGACTTGTGAAGATAACATCGAAAAAAGTAACGAAAGTACCTCGAAGTCCTTGAAGGAAGAGGAAGACGTCGAAAAATGTTCAGAAAAATCAGAATGTAATCCAAACGATTCATCGAACGAAAAAGAAGAAGATTTACAAGTCGAAATTCCTTCTGAAATTGAATCAAAAAACACTTTCAAAAAACCCGGTTTACTAGTCGGTCCTCGAAAAGGTAAACCAATAGGAAGAAAATTAAATTTAAATGAGAATAAAGAAAGTACAGTCAGTCCGGAAGACGATCCAAAAAGTTTAGAAAAAAAACCAGAAGAGCTTGACAAAAAAAGAACAGAAGGGATTGATATTGAAAAAGTTGACGATAAAAAATTAGAAAAAGATGAAAAAAAAGAAAAAGATGCAAGGGATAGAAACATAATTGAAAAGGAAAAACAAATTCCCCTTCCCTATAAGGAGCCAATTTGGAGTGGAAAACCAGAGAAAAATTACAAGGCTGAAATTCTCAAATCAGGATTAATTCTCGAGACAATAGATTTGAGTGAGAAGAATTTTTACGTCGTTGGTAGATTACCAATTTGTGATATTCCTCTCGCTAATCCGACAATTTCTCGTTATCACGCAATTTTTCAATATCGAAACGAGTCCGATGAGAAGAATGAAAAGGGCCTCTATGTTTATGATTTGGGAAGTACGCACGGTACTTTTTGGAATGGCAATCGAATAAGATCGAATGTCTACGTGAGAGTGAGAAATGGGCATATGATTAAATTTGGAAATAGTCAACGGAAATTTATCATACAAACGCCACGCGATGAGGAAGAAGAGGAATCGGAATTCACTGTCACTGAATTAAAGGTATTTTTTTTAATAAGTTAAATATATTCTCTTTTTAGTGCAGAAAACAGATTTTTGTTATAGAAAGTGGAATTATTTTATATCCATGAGTTGACATGAAAAAAATTAGTTTTAAATTTTTAATTAAAACAAATTTCTTTTTCTGACAACTTTGCATAAAATTAATTACTTTTTTAAAACTTCCGGCCTTGGATATCGAGAAAGTCGTAATTTTTTTGAAAATAGTGGAAAATGTTCCACTATCTTCGAAAAAATTGCGACTTTTTCGATTTATTTTTCAAGTTTGCGACTTTTTTTTTACCTTTTTTATTAAAAAGATTTTGAATCATTGAAACTTTGTAAAATTTCAATTTTCTTCTTCTTTTTTATGGCATTTAGCTTCATTATTTTTATGCTCTTCAAAAACACTTTACTTATTTAATAGTCTTCACTTTTTGGTAAAAAATCTAAAATTATCGAAAATTATCAAAAATTCAAAAAACCGAATTTCTTAAAATTCATCATTTTTTTCTCTCTTTTATGGCATTTAGCTTTATTATTTTTGTGCTTTTGGAAAATACTTTACTTATTAAATAGTCTCGACTCTTTGGTAAAAAATCTAAAATTATCGAAAATTATCAAAAATTCAAAAATCCGAATTTCTTAAAATTCATCATTTTTTTCTCTCTTTTATGGAATTTAGCTTCATTATTTTTGTGCTTTTAGAAAATACTTTACTTATTAAATAGTCTCGACTCTTTGGTAAAAAATCTAAAATTATCGAAAATTATCAAAAATTCAAAAATCCGAATTTCTTAAAATTCATCATTTTTTTCTCTCTTTTATGGAATTTAGCTTCATTATTTTTGTGCTTTTGGAAAATACTTTACTTATTAAATAGTCTCGACTCTTTGGTAAAAAATCTAAAATTATCGAAAATTATCAAAAATTCAAAAATCCGAATTTCTTAAAATTCATCATTTTTTTCTCTCTTTTATGGAATTTAGCTTCATTATTTTTGTGCTTTTAGAAAATACTTTACTTATTAAATAGTCTCGACTCTTTGGTAAAAAATCTAAAATTATCGAAAATTATCAAAAATTCAAAAATCCGAATTTCTTAAAATTCATCATTTTTTTCTCTCTTTTATGGAATTTAGCTTCATTATTTTTGTGCTTTTAGAAAATACTTTACTTATTAAATAGTCTCGAATCTTTGGTAAAAAATCTGAAATTATCGAAAATTATCAAAAATTCAAAAATCCGAATTTCTTAAAATTCATCATTTTTTTCTCTCTTTTATGGCACGTAGCTTCATTATTTTTGTGCTTTTGTAAAATACTTTACTTATTTAATAGTCTCGACATTTTGGTAAAAAATCTAAAATTATCAAAAATTCGAAAAAATTCAAAAATCCGAATTTCTTAAAATTCAACATTTTTTCTTCTTTTTTACGGCATTTAGCTTCATTATTTTTGTGCTTTTAGAAAATACTTTACTTATTAAATAGTCTCGAATCTTTGGTAAAAAATCTGAAATTATCGAAAATTATCAAAAATTCAAAAATCCGAATTTCTTAAAATTCATCATTTTTTTCTCTCTTTTATGGCATGTAGCTTCATTATTTTTGTGCTTTTGTAAAATACTTTACTTATTTAATAGTCTCGACATTTTGGTAAAAAATCTAAAATTATCAAAAATTCGAAAAAATTCAAAAATCCGAATTTCTTAAAATTCAACATTTTTTCTTCTTTTTTACGGCATTTAGTTTCAATATTTTTGTGCTTTTAGAAAATACTTTACTTATTAAATAGTCTCGACTCTTTGGTAAAAAATCTAAAATTATCGAAAATTATCAAAAATTCAAAAATCCGAATTTCTTAAAATTCATCATTTTTTTCTCTCTTTTATGGAATTTAGCTTCATTATTTTTGTGCTTTTAGAAAATACTTTACTTATTAAATAGTCTCGAATCTTTGGTAAAAAATCTGAAATTATCGAAAATTATCAAAAATTCAAAAATCCGAATTTTTTAAAATTCAACATTTTTTCTTCTTTTTTACGGCGTTTAGCTTCATTATTTTTGTGCTTTTTGAAAATACTTTACTTATTAAATAGTCTCGACTTTTTGGTAAAAAATCTAAAATTATCGAAAATTATCAAAAATTAAAAAATCCGAATTTCTTAAAATTCATCATTTTTTTCTCTCTTTTATGGCATTTAGCTTCATTATTTTTGTGCTTTTGGAAAATACTTTACTTATTAAATAGTCTCGACTCTTTGGTAAAAAATCTAAAATTATCGAAAATTATCAAAAATTCAAAAATCCGAATTTCTTAAAATTTAACATTTTTTCTTCTTTTTTACGGCATTTAGCTTCATTATTTTTGTGCTTTTAGAAAATACTTTACTTATTAAATAGTCTCGAATCTTTGGTAAAAAATCTGAAATTATCGAAAATTATCAAAAATTCAAAAATCCGAATTTTTTAAAATTCAACATTTTTTCTTCTTTTTTACGGCGTTTAGCTTCATTATTTTTGTGCTTTTTGAAAATACTTTACTTATTAAATAGTCTCGACTTTTTGGTAAAAAATCTAAAATTATCGAAAATTATCAAAAATTAAAAAATCCGAATTTCTTAAAATTCATCATTTTTTTCTCTCTTTTATGGCATTTAGCTTCATTATTTTTGTGCTTTTGGAAAATACTTTACTTATTAAATAGTCTCGACTCTTTGGTAAAAAATCTAAAATTATCGAAAATTATCAAAAATTCAAAAATCCGAATTTCTTAAAATTTAACATTTTTTCTTCTTTTTTACGGCATTTAGTTTCAATATTTTTGTGCTTTTGGAAAATACTTTACTTATTAAATAGTCTCGACTTTTTGGTAAAAAATCTAAAATTATCGAAAATTATCAAAAATTAAAAAATCCGAATTTCTTAAAATTCATCATTTTTTTCTCTCTTTTATGGCATTTAGCTTTATTATTTTTGTGCTTTTGGAAAATACTTTACTTATTAAATAGTCTCGACTCTTTGGTAAAAAATCTAAAATTATCGAAAATTATCAAAAATTCAAAAATCCGAATTTCTTAAAATTCATCATTTTTTTCTCTCTTTTATGGAATTTAGCTTTATTATTTTTGTGCTTTTAGAAAATACTTTACTTATTAAATAGTCTCGACTTTTTGGTAAAAAATCTGAAATTATCGAAAATTATCAAAAATTAAAAAATCCGAATTTCTTAAAATTCATCATTTTTTTCTCTCTTTTATGGCATTTAGCTTCATTATTTTTGTGCTTTTGGAAAATACTTTACTTATTAAATAGTCTCGACTCTTTGGTAAAAAATCTAAAATTATCGAAAATTATCAAAAATTCAAAAATCCGAATTTCTTAAAATTTAACATTTTTTCTTCTTTTTTACGGCATTTAGCTTCATTATTTTTGTGCTTTTAGAAAATACTTTACTTATTAAATAGTCTCGAATCTTTGGTAAAAAATCTGAAATTATCGAAAATTATCAAAAATTCAAAAATCCGAATTTTTTAAAATTCAACATTTTTTCTTCTTTTTTACGGCGTTTAGCTTCATTATTTTTGTGCTTTTTGAAAATACTTTACTTATTAAATAGTCTCGACTTTTTGGTAAAAAATCTAAAATTATCGAAAATTATCAAAAATTAAAAAATCCGAATTTCTTAAAATTCATCATTTTTTTCTCTCTTTTATGGCATTTAGCTTCATTATTTTTGTGCTTTTGGAAAATACTTTACTTATTAAATAGTCTCGACTTTTTGGTAAAAAATCTAAAATTATCGAAAATTATCAAAAATTAAAAAATCCGAATTTCTTAAAATTCATCATTTTTTTCTCTCTTTTATGGCATTTAGCTTCATTATTTTTGTGCTTTTGGAAAATACTTTACTTATTAAATAGTCTCGACTCTTTGGTAAAAAATCTAAAATTATCGAAAATTATCAAAAATTCAAAAATCCGAATTTCTTAAAATTCATCATTTTTTTCTCTCTTTTATGGAATTTAGCTTTATTATTTTTGTGCTTTTAGAAAATACTTTACTTATTAAATAGTCTCGACTTTTTGGTAAAAAATCTAAAATTATCGAAAATTATCAAAAATTAAAAATCCGAATTTCTTAAAATTCATCATTTTTTTCTCTCTTTTATGGCATTTAGCTTTATTATTTTTGTGCTTTTGGAAAATACTTTACTTATTAAATAGTCTCGACTCTTTGGTAAAAAATCTAAAATTATCGAAAATTATCAAAAATTCAAAAATCCGAATTTCTTAAAATTTAACATTTTTTCTTCTTTTTTACGGCATTTAGCTTCATTATTTTTGTGCTTTTAGAAAATACTTTACTTATTAAATAGTCTCGAATCTTTGGTAAAAAATCTGAAATTATCGAAAATTATCAAAAATTCAAAAATCCGAATTTTTTAAAATTCAACATTTTTTCTTCTTTTTTACGGCGTTTAGCTTCATTATTTTTGTGCTTTTTGAAAATACTTTACTTATTAAATAGTCTCGACTTTTTGGTAAAAAATCTAAAATTATCGAAAATTATCAAAAATTAAAAAATCCGAATTTCTTAAAATTCATCATTTTTTTCTCTCTTTTATGGCATTTAGCTTTATTATTTTTGTGCTTTTGGAAAATACTTTACTTATTAAATAGTCTCGACTCTTTGGTAAAAAATCTAAAATTATCGAAAATTATCAAAAATTCAAAAATCCGAATTTCTTAAAATTTAACATTTTTTCTTCTTTTTTACGGCATTTAGTTTCAATATTTTTGTGCTTTTGGAAAATACTTTACTTATTAAATAGTCTCGACTTTTTGGTAAAAAATCTAAAATTATCGAAAATTATCAAAAATTAAAAAATCCGAATTTCTTAAAATTCATCATTTTTTTCTCTCTTTTATGGCATTTAGCTTTATTATTTTTGTGCTTTTGGAAAATACTTTACTTATTAAATAGTCTCGACTCTTTGGTAAAAAATCTAAAATTATCGAAAATTATCAAAAATTCAAAAATCCGAATTTCTTAAAATTTAACATTTTTTCTTCTTTTTTACGGCATTTAGTTTCAATATTTTTGTGCTTTTGGAAAATACTTTACTTATTAAATAGTCTCGACTTTTTGGTAAAAAATCTAAAATTATCGAAAATTATCAAAAATTAAAAAATCCGAATTTCTTAAAATTCATCATTTTTTTCTCTCTTTTATGGCATTTAGCTTTATTATTTTTGTGCTTTTGGAAAATACTTTACTTATTAAATAGTCTCGACTCTTTGGTAAAAAATCTAAAATTATCGAAAATTATCAAAAATTCAAAAATCCGAATTTCTTAAAATTCATCATTTTTTTCTCTCTTTTATGGAATTTAGCTTTATTATTTTTGTGCTTTTAGAAAATACTTTACTTATTAAATAGTCTCGACTTTTTGGTAAAAAATCTGAAATTATCGAAAATTATCAAAAATTAAAAAATCCGAATTTCTTAAAATTCATCATTTTTTTCTCTCTTTTATGGCATTTAGCTTCATTATTTTTGTGCTTTTGGAAAATACTTTACTTATTAAATAGTCTCGACTCTTTGGTAAAAAATCTAAAATTATCGAAAATTATCAAAAATTCAAAAATCCGAATTTCTTAAAATTCAACATTTTTTCTTCTTTTTTACGGCATTTAGTTTCAATATTTTTGTGCTTTTGGAAAATACTTTACTTATTAAATAGTCTCGACTTTTTGGTAAAAAATCTAAAATTATCGAAAATTATCAAAAATTCAAAAATCCGAATTTCTTAAAATTCATCATTTTTTTCTCTCTTTTATGGAATTTAGCTTCATTATTTTTGTGCTTTTAGAAAATACTTTACTTATTAAATAGTCTCGAATCTTTGGTAAAAAATCTGAAATTATCGAAAATTATCAAAAATTCAAAAATCCGAATTTCTTAAAATTCATCATTTTTTTCTCTCTTTTATGGCATGTAGCTTCATTATTTTTGTGCTTTTGTAAAATACTTTATTTATTTAATAGTCTCGACATTTTGGTAAAAAATCTAAAATTATCAAAAATTCGAAAAAATTCAAAAATCCGAATTTCTTAAAATTCAACATTTTTTCTTCTTTTTTACGGCATTTAGTTTCAATATTTTTGTGCTTTTAGAAAATACTTTACTTATTAAATAGTCTCGACTCTTTGGTAAAAAATCTAAAATTATCGAAAATTATCAAAAATTCAAAAATCCGAATTTCTTAAAATTCAACATTTTTTTCTCTCTTTTATGGCATGTAGCTTCATTATTTTTGTGCTTTTGTAAAATACTTTATTTATTTAATAGTCTCGACATTTTGGTAAAAAATCTAAAATTATCAAAAATTCGAAAAAATTCAAAAATCCGAATTTCTTAAAATTCAACATTTTTTCTTCTTTTTTACGGCATTTAGTTTCAATATTTTTGTGCTTTTAGAAAATACTTTACTTATTAAATAGTCTCGACTCTTTGGTAAAAAATCTAAAATTATCGAAAATTATCAAAAATTCAAAAATCCGAATTTCTTAAAATTCATCATTTTTTTCTCTCTTTTATGGCATTTAGCTTCATTATTTTTGTGCTTTTGGAAAATACTTTACTTATTAAATAGTCTCGACTCTTTGGTAAAAAATCTAAAATTATCGAAAATTATCAAAAATTCAAAAATCCGAATTTCTTAAAATTCAACATTTTTTCTTCTTTTTTACGGCATTTAGTTTCAATATTTTTGTGCTTTTGGAAAATACTTTACTTATTAAATAGTCTCGACTTTTTGGTAAAAAATCTGAAATTATCGAAAATTATCAAAAATTCAAAAATCCGAATTTCTTAAAATTCATCATTTTTTTCTCTCTTTTATGGCATTTAGCTTCATTATTTTTGTGCTTTTGGAAAATACTTTACTTATTAAATAGTCTCGACTCTTTGGTAAAAAATCTAAAATTATCGAAAATTATCAAAAATTCAAAAATCCGAATTTCTTAAAATTCATCATTTTTTTCTCTCTTTTATGGAATTTAGCTTTATTATTTTTGTGCTTTTAGAAAATACTTTACTTATTAAATAGTCTCGACTTTTTGGTAAAAAATCTGAAATTATCGAAAATTATCAAAAATTAAAAAATCCGAATTTCTTAAAATTCATCATTTTTTTCTCTCTTTTATGGCATTTAGCTTCATTATTTTTGTGCTTTTGGAAAATACTTTACTTATTAAATAGTCTCGACTCTTTGGTAAAAAATCTAAAATTATCGAAAATTATCAAAAATTCAAAAATCCGAATTTCTTAAAATTCATCATTTTTTTCTCTCTTTTATGGAATTTAGCTTTATTATTTTTGTGCTTTTAGAAAATACTTTACTTATTAAATAGTCTCGACTTTTTGGTAAAAAATCTGAAATTATCGAAAATTATCAAAAATTAAAAAATCCGAATTTCTTAAAATTCATCATTTTTTTCTCTCTTTTATGGCATTTAGCTTCATTATTTTTGTGCTTTTGGAAAATACTTTACTTATTAAATAGTCTCGACTCTTTGGTAAAAAATCTAAAATTATCGAAAATTATCAAAAATTCAAAAATCCGAATTTCTTAAAATTCAACATTTTTTCTTCTTTTTTACGGCATTTAGTTTCAATATTTTTGTGCTTTTGGAAAATACTTTACTTATTAAATAGTCTCGACTTTTTGGTAAAAAATCTAAAATTATCGAAAATTATCAAAAATTAAAAAATCCGAATTTCTTAAAATTCATCATTTTTTTCTCTCTTTTATGGCATTTAGCTTCATTATTTTTGTGCTTTTGGAAAATACTTTACTTATTAAATAGTCTCGACTCTTTGGTAAAAAATCTAAAATTATCGAAAATTATCAAAAATTCAAAAATCCGAATTTCTTAAAATTCATCATTTTTTTCTCTCTTTTATGGAATTTAGCTTTATTATTTTTGTGCTTTTAGAAAATACTTTACTTATTAAATAGTCTCGACTCTTTGGTAAAAAATCTGAAATTATCGAAAATTATCAAAAATTCAAAAATCCGAATTTCTTAAAATTCATCATTTTTTTCTCTCATTTATGACATTTAGCTTCATTATTTTTGTGCTTTTGGAAAATACTTTACTTATTAAATAGTCTCGAATCTTTGGTAAAAAATCTAAAATTATCGAAAATTATCAAAAATTCAAAAATCCGAATTTCTTAAAATTCAACATTTTTTCTTCTTTTTTACGGCATTTAGTTTCAATATTTTTGTGCTTTTGGAAAATACTTTACTTATTAAATAGTCTCGACTTTTTGGTAAAAAATCTAAAATTATCGAAAATTATCAAAAATTAAAAAATCCGAATTTCTTAAAATTCATCATTTTTTTCTCTCTTTTATGGCATTTAGCTTCATTATTTTTGTGCTTTTGGAAAATACTTTACTTATTAAATAGTCTCGACTCTTTGGTAAAAAATCTAAAATTATCGAAAATTATCAAAAATTCAAAAATCCGAATTTCTTAAAATTCATCATTTTTTTCTCTCTTTTATGGAATTTAGCTTTATTATTTTTGTGCTTTTAGAAAATACTTTACTTATTAAATAGTCTCGACTCTTTGGTAAAAAATCTAAAATTATCGAAAATTATCAAAAATTCAAAAATCCGAATTTCTTAAAATTCATCATTTTTTCCTCTCTTTTATGGCATGTAGCTTCATTGTTTTTGTGCTTTTGTAAAATACTTTACTTATTTAATAGTCTCGACATTTTGGTAAAAAATCTAAAATTATCAAAAATTCGAAAAAATTCAAAAATCCGAATTTCTTAAAATTCAACATTTTTTTCTCTTTTTTATGGGATTTAGCTTTATTATTTTTGTGCTCTCGGAAAATACTTTACTTATTTAATAGTCTCCACCCTTTGGTAAAAAAGCTACTTTTCTAAAATTTTCAAAAAATCGTTAATTTTTATAATTCAATTTTTTTTCTTTTTTTGATTTAACTTAGTTATTTTTGAACCCTGAGGTCGGATTGATTTTAATTAAATAATTATTAATGTTTTATGTTTAATAAATTTTTTTTAAAAATTGGTTATTTTGCAGGAAAAACGTAGAATTGAAATGGAGGAGCGAGAGAAAATGGAATTTGAGCGAAAGAAGGAGGAGGAATTAGCGGAGAAATTGCGAATTGAAAAAGAAGAGAAGGAGGGAGT
The DNA here is from genome assembly GCF_015476425.1 of Leptopilina heterotoma. NCBI lineage: Eukaryota > Metazoa > Arthropoda > Insecta > Hymenoptera > Figitidae > Leptopilina > Leptopilina heterotoma. Next base: position 1,365,717 of record NW_025111078.1, on the reverse strand, counting down.
AAATTGGGGAATGTCGGAGGATGCGGACGAAGAGACGGATTTAAAGGAAAATCCTTACGCGCAAACAAATAACGAGGATTTATTTTTAGAGGATCCGAAGAAAACTTTGCGCGGTTGGTTCGAACGTGAGGGGCACGATTTACAATATCAGGCCGACGAAAATGGAATTGGACGTTTCACTTGTTGGGTCGAGTGAGTAAAATAAACTAATAACTTATTCTATAAACAGAATTGAAAATATGTTTTTTAATAATTTTAGTATTTAATTAAAAAAAGTTATTAAATTATTTAAAAAAACGAAGTAAATAATTTTACTTTTTAAATTGAGTAAATAATTTTACTTTTTGAATTGAGTAAATAATTTTACTTTTTAAATTAAGTAAATAATTTTTCTTAATTTTTAACATGAAATTATTAGCGCATAGAATAATTTATTAAGTTGAATAAATTTTATTTACTGCATAGAATGGATTTATTTTTGAATGAATTATTTATTGAAACAGAAATATTTAGGGAAATTTTTGATTTTATCACTTGGTTTTTTATAAAAAAAACTTCTCAAAGTTTTATTTATGAAAAATGTGAAGTGTTTTGGATTAATATTTAATTAATAATTTGTCCTTATTCTTTAGATTACCATTAGAAGATTACGTGGGGAGATCAGTGAAGGCAGAAGCTTGTGTTAAGGGAAAAAAGAAAGAGGCCGTTGTTCAGTGTGCACTTGAAGCTTGCAGAATTTTAGATAGACACGGACTCTTGAGACAAGCTGTTCATGGTATGAAAGAATTTTCTCTTTTTCCAAAAATGTTAAATTTTAATTAATTAATTAATTAATTAATGCTTTTCAACTAATTTCAGAAAGTAAAAAGAAAAAAGCCCGTAACTGGGAGGAACAAGATTTTTACGACTCAGATGAGGATAATTTCCTCGATCGAACTGGAACAGTGGAGAAAAAGCGGGAGCAAAGAATGAAAAACGCTGGCAAATTGAATTCAAAAGCAGAAACTTACAATTCATTGGTAAATTTTACCACTTTATAAATTCTTTCAATTTTTTTCTTTTATTTTAGAAAAATAAAAAATATAAAGAATAAGAAATAGTTTAATTTAAATTAAATATTAATTATTACTATAATCTCTTATTATTATTAATTAAATTAAATAAAACTTATTGAAGATTAGTTTAATTAATAATAATAAGTTTAATTTAATTATTAAAATAATGAGTTTAATTTAATTATTAAAATAATAAGTCTAACTTTGTTTAAAAAAAAATAATTTGATTACAGACGGAAAAATATACTGAAGTCATGAAGGAAATAGAAAATATTGAGAAACGTTTGAAGCAATCGCAGGAGAATGAAAATATGGAGGAAAATTCGAGTGTCGACGCATTGGATGCTTTTATGTCCCAATTAAAGAGTAAAGCAATTTTGAATAAAAGTGAAAAAATAAAATTGAAAATGGATTTGCAAAAATTGCGAAAAGAAGAAGCGCAACTTATGAAATTAATCGATATTTCAAGACCAGCGAATTTACCGGCATTATTGAAACCACAAACATCAAAATGCGTTGTCGAATCTTTGCCAACTAAACGGAAATCATTCGATAATTCTCCAAAATTAGAAGTAAGTACATATTGTCGAATTCAGTATTTTTTTGAATTTTTTATAATATTTTTTAAGTATTTATTCCTTTTGTTATTAATATTAAATGAATTTTTGCAAAAAAATTTATTTTTAAATATTTTTAAATTAATATAAAATATTATTTCAACTGTTTTTCAGAAAAAAGTGAAAAAATCCAACAAGGAATTTGAGACTAAAAATGAGAAATATTCCACAAGTGGAAAAGAACTTTTGGAAAATAAATCTGAGGAAGATTGTGTGGAAATGATGGAAGCGAGTGATGATAAAAAATGTGATGGCAATGATGAGAAAAGTGAAAAGGACATTAATTGTGGAGAAATTGAGAAAAAAAGTAAGAAAGAAATAATTGTTGAGGAAGAAATGGTAGAGAATGAAAGTTTACATGAAAAGAATACGGAGGAAGTTTTGAAGAAAAAGAAGAGGAATATGAAGCGAATTCAACAGCGTGCTTTAAAGGCGGAAAAGGAGAAGATAAAAAGTTATGAGGACGAGGAGTATAAGGAAGATTACTGCACTTGGGTGCCACCACAAGGACAAAGTGGAGACGGTAAAACTTCACTTAATGAAAAATTCGGTTATTAAATTTCTTCTTTAATTTTTTCTTCCTTTAATTCAATTTTCAATTTCTTTAATTCAATTTTAATTTTCAATTTCAATTTTTCACTTTCGTCTTTTCGAATAAATTTACAAATTTGGCGAAAAATTCAATAAAAGTAAAAAAAATTTAATTAATTTTTATTGGTAAATATTGAAGTTTGCTTTTGAATAAATTAAAATTCAAAAAAGCAGGCCTCGGATAGTAAATTAAGAAATTTAAAATTTAGTTTAAAAATAGTTTTCAAAATTTATTTTTTAGTTAAACAATTTTTTAGTTTTTACATATTTTGAATTTTGACTTTAAGAGAATTCTCTTTACTTTTTTAGGAAAAATCAGAGATTTTCCTAACTTTCCAGTAAATTTATTCAAAAATTCTATAAAATAATTAAATTTTAGAATAATTATGCTGAAATTCAATTATTTTTCTTTCAATTATTTATATATATATTTGTAATTTTTCCAAATAATTGAATTTTTATTATTGTAAGAAATTTTATGCTTAAAAAAAATTGATTACAATTGTTATTAAAAGTAATCGTAATTTTTGAAGAAATCTTGTCAAAAAGTTATTTGAAAATAATTGAATTTAACAGAAACTTAGAATTGAAATAATTAATGCAATAAAAGAAAAAGGTTGAAAAATTTTTCAAAAATGAAGAAATAGAATATTAATTATTTGTGACAATTGTGAATAAAAAAAAGAGACTTTTTCGACTTTTTTATACTTCGAATCGACTGAAACGAATTTTTTTGTTTCTTTAAAATCGATCCGAGGCCTGAAAAGGAAACATTTTATTTCAATATTATTTATTTGTGACATTTCATTTTTGATTTTCTTTACTATTATTCTTATTAATTAATATTATTAATATTATTATTAATATTATTCTTATTATTTTTATTATTTTTATTATTTTATTTCAATTATTGACTTAAAAAAAATATTCAACAGTTTGTACATATAATTTAATTCTATAAGTATTTGACTAAAATACAAAAAGTCAAAAATTCACTCTCGACGCTTTTCAATATATTTTTTTTGCAAAAAAGTTGTTAAAAAAATTTTTGCACAGAATCAAAAAGAGAGAGAGAGAGTTTTCATTAAAAATAAATTTTCCATTTGAAAAAAGAATTCCAACACAAAAAATAAGAGAAAAAAAAGATTCGAATTCTGATTTCGTCGAAATAAAAATTCCCCGAGAGAGAAAGTTGAAATTTGAAATAAAAATAGATCATTAAATTAACTTTTAAATTTCAAACGCATCAAAAGGACAAAAAATCGAAAAAATTCGAGAGAGAAAAAAAAACAAGTATTTTGCCGGTGAAAGTGAGATTTTACGAATTTCTGAATACGATATTATCAATTCGCTCTCGTTTATCTCGAGATTCGAAACCGCAGGCAGATGATAATATTTTCTTTTCTTTTGTCTCTCTCTCTCGGTTACGTTTCTTGTGGTTGTTGTTAATTATGAAATGGTATCGAACTTTAAGGGTTTTTTTTTTTTTTTTCTGAACTTGGAGATCGGAGAGAAAATTAATTTTCAAACATTTTGGAACAATTGTAAATAATTGTTTGAATGTTTCAAAAATTGTTATTTTGTTGGTGACTATTAAAAAAATGATTGTAAATAAAGAGAAACAAATTTTGTAAATAAAAAAAAAATTCCAGTAAATTATTATTAATTATTTCGACATTTTTTTTAGGCTTCCGTTCAAGAATTGGTTTGTTGATTTCACTCCTGTTTGTGAAATTCGATCCCCCTCTGCTCAATTCGGACATTTTGATCTAAAGAATCGAAAATTTGGTGCAATTTACATTTTTCAAGTGTAGTTCGACCGGGAAAAAAGAGTTTTTCAGGAAAAAAGTGAGAAATTCTAAAGTAAGTATAAATACTGTCGTTAATTTATTTATTCAAATTTCCAAAAAGAAATTCGATTTTATTAATAAAATTGTGAAAAAAGGGTCTTTTTCGAAATTTTTGCAAATTTTCAAAAAGAAAATCAATTTTATTAATAAAATTGAAACAAACTGTCTTTTTTGCTTTTTCGAAATTTTTGCTAATTTCCAAAAAGAAAATCGATTTAATTAATAAAATTAGTCTGATTTTATTTTTCGAATTTTTTTCAAGGAGAAATCTCAACGTGTTTTGATGAAGATGAAGAGAAAATTGAAGAAGAAGAAGAAAGAGAAGTGTTTGCGATATATAGGAAGACGTTTGACATTTAAAGAGGAAGAACTTTTGAATCGACTTTTGCTCACATAATTTCTATACACATGCAAAAGATATTTGCAGTATCGTTTTAAAAAGAGAGAAAGAGAAGAGTCTTGTGTGCCTATAAAGTGATACATAAGATACCTTTCTTCCTTGATCAAGCGGGCAACTCTCTCTTTCTTTCCCTTTCTGTCTCTGTTTCTCAGCCTGGCAATGAACTTGCCTCAATGAAGAAGTAGTGTGTTCGCGACTACGATACTGCTAAGTTCTTTCCAGACATTAAGCGCTTTAAAACTTTCAATCAAGGTGAGCGCAGGAGAAACAGGAAAAAAAATCCAATTATCCAGCGGAAAAAAATCCCCGGAAAATTCGTTCAAAAAAATAACATGTTATTGAGACTCGCAATTTTCGTTGGACTCAGTTCCGTTGTTGCCACCATTATTTACTTCACTCCAGTTCCAGGTAAGTCAAAACAAATAATAATTTCTCATTATTTTCTATAATTATTGATAATAATTCTTTATTCTCTATAATAATTAATAATCATTCATTTTTCTTTATAATTATTAATTATTCTCTAAAATCATTCATTATTCTCTGTATTAATTAATTATTTTCAATAATAATTAATAAAAAAGCCTTATTTTCTATAATAATTAATTATTTTTTATGACAGTTAATAATAAATAATTATTCTGTATAATAATTAATTTTTCTCTAAAATAATTAATTAATTTTAATAACAATTTTTAAAAATGAATTATTTTCTATAATAATTTTTAAAAATGAATTATTTTTTATAGCAATTAATAATAATGAATTATTTTCAATAATAATTTTTAAAAATGGATTTTTTTCCATAACAATTAATAAAAATTAATTTTTCTCTATAATAATGAATTATTTTCTATAAGAATAAATAAAAATTCATTATTTTCTATAACAATTAATAATTATTCTTTATTCTCTCTAATAATGAATTTTTTCAATAATCATTAATAAAAATGGATTTTTTCCCATAAAGATTAATAAATATTAATTATTCTCTATAATAATGAATTATTTTCTATAATAATTAATAAAAATACATTCTTTTCTATAAAAAATAGTAAAAATTAATTATTATCTATAATAATTAATTTTTACTATAATAATTAATTATTTTCTATATAATAATTAATAGAGATGGATTTTTTTTCATAACAATTAATAAAAATTTATTATTATCTATAATAATTAATAAAAATGGATTTTTTTCATAACAATTAATAAAAATTTATTATTATCTATAATAATTAATAAAAATAAATTATTCTCTAGAATAATGAATTATTTTCTATAAATAATAGGTAATTAATAAAAATTAATTATTTTCTATAATAATTAATAAAGAGTTTGTGTGATTTACTCTTCATATTTTTTATGAAAATCACGAAAAAAATATTAACTAAACTATTTTTTTATTAATATTGACAGCAACATAATTTTTTTTTACAAATATCGCAAATTTTCGATCGCCGATCAATTTGTTCTATTTTTAAATTAATTTATAGGGAAATTGAAACCATAAACGAAAAATTATAATTTATTTTTATTTACTGTTTATTAAAATCGAACTGATTGTTTATTCGGTAAATTGTTGTTTAACTATTGTCTGCAATTGTTTGTTATTTCTAAATTAATTGCTAAACAATTCAACACCTTGTTAACAACTTTTGATTTATTAAATAAATTAAAAAAAAATTTTTTAATTAAATCGTGGTTGTTAATTAAAATTTTATTTATTAATATTATTATTTATTAATTTTAATTTTTAAAATGATTATTATTTTGAATTTTTTTATTAATTAATTTGTAAATTATGAATATTTTGGATTTGTTACTAATTAATTTGTAAATGATTAATATTTTTGAAGTTTTTACAAATTAATTTGTAAGTAATAAATATTTTGAATTTTTTTGCAATTAATTTGCAAATTATAAATAATTTAGATTTGTTACTAATTAATTTGTAAATGATTAATATTTTTGAATCTTTTACAAATTAATTTGTAAATGATAAATATTTTGAATTTTTTTTACTAATTAATTTGTAAATTATAAATATTTTAAATTATTTACTAATTAATTTTTGTAAATGAATAATATTTCCAAAAATTGTTAGTACTTAATTTGTAAACAATTAATATTCTGAATTTTTTAAAAAAAAATTTCGTTTCTTTAATAGAATTGCAAATCTTATTGACAATTTATGAATAACAAATTAATTGTTAATTCATTTTCTTAAAATTATTCGCGAATATAATTAAAATAATAATTAATTATTCAAATTCTGAGTTATTTTTTTCTTAATTAAATTTACGAATAGGAATAATTGATGAGCATTAAATTTTTTTCGTAAATTATCAATTATGTAATTCAAAAAAATGTTTAATTGTAAATTAATTTACAAAATATAAAATTTAGTTATGTATTAGCAAAGAAAGTATGAAATATTTTCTGAAAACTTTCTCAATTTCTTAAATTTTAAAATCAAGTTTTTGTTTTTTTTTGTGTTTTTAAAGGTGAAAACATTATTTTTCTGTTTTTCTTAACGGAAAAAATTATTTTTTTGTTTTTAATACAAAGAATTATAATTTTCTTTTAAAGAAAAATTTATTATTCATCTTTTTTTTAGTGGGGAAAATTATTTCTTTTGCTTTTAATAAAAAAAAATTATAATTTTCTTTTAATAAATAATTATTTTTTTGTTTTTTAACTGAAAAAATAATTTTTCTATTTTTTTTATTGGAAAAATTTATTTTTTTGTTTTAAATAGAGACAAAACTATGATTTGTTTAAAGGAAAAAGTAATTTTTTTGTTTCTTTTTAGCGAAAAAATAATTTTTTGTTTCTTTTTAACGAAAAAATAATTTTTTGTTTCTTTTAACGAAAAAATAATTTTTTGTTTCTTTTTAACAAAAAAATAATTTTTAACGTGAATTAAAAATCTGATTATTCACTATTTTTTTTAGTAGGTAATATTATTGATAATAAAAATTATTTTCGATATTTGAGGATTTTATTGGGAGAATTTATTTTGAAAAAGGAAAATATTTTTAAAAAAGAAAAAAATCAACGGGAATAGTGTTTTATTAAACGAAAATTAAAAGTTTTGATCGTGAGTGAAAGTTTCTCTGATATTGAAGCGATATCTTGATATAGAGTTTTTACCTCATTTGTATTATGGAGAAGAAAATTCTATAGAGAGAATAAATTCAAATATTTATCTACTTTAAATATTGAGAATGTACTAAATTAAAATTTTAGTTTTTTCATCATTAAATTTGTCTTCCCCCACACTTTTTGAATTTTGCCCCTTGCCCCCTCTATTTACCCTTTCTCTTTGAATTTGAAAGAAAAAAATTTAACTGTTTTTTATAACAAGTCTCCCTGTCAATTTTATTTATCTATTTTTTTATAACATTTTTACCTGCAGTGTAAGATAATAATAATAATAATTGTAATAAATGCAAGTAAAAACTATTATTAATAATATAGTAATTCTAATAATAATAATAAAAATAATAAAAAATAATAATTGTAATAATAATAATATTAGTAATAACAATAATGATTATTTAGAATTAGTAGAAAATTTTCTTCCAAATAAATTTTTTATTTATTATTATTATTCATTATTATTAATTTTTTTCTACCTTCCATTAAATAAAATTTTATAATTTCGCCAAAAAATTAATATTATTAATTATTAATTAAAATTCAATTAATATTAATTAATTATTATTAATTAAAGTTCAATTATTAATTAAAATTATAGGTATCAATATTATTAAACTTATTCATCCAAGGTGAAAGAAGTGAACAATCTCAATAGATAACAATTATTATTGTTGTTATTATTATTATTATTATTATTATTATTGTTATTATTATTAATATTATAATTATAATAATTTTTTCAAATTCACCATAATTTTATGCGTATATTTAAAGATCGTTTAAATTTTATTATTTATTTGGGAATTCCAAATTATACTTGTTATACATATATAAATGTCCAAGTAAACGAAGAAAGTAAAGGCGGAAGACTTTCACTTAAAAAAAAAGTTCTACTTATTTTAATAAATGATTTTTTCTCAATTAAAATTGTGTTGTGAATCTTTAGAAAAAAAAGATGACAAAAATTGATAAAGGTCATTCTTATGTAATATTGGAATAATTTTTCGGTAAAAATAAATAACAAGATGTTGATTTAAAAAATGAGAGAAAACCGAATTTTTGAAGGAATGAAAAAAAAATTAAATACGTCGAATTTCTTTTTATTTCGAAATTCAATAAATGAATGTGTAAATATTATTTTTATTATTATTTATTATTATTCTTTTAATATTTATTATTATTATTATTACATTGAAAAAAATTTTTTTTTTTATTTATTTTTATTTATTTTATTTTTTATTAAATATTCGATTTCTTGTCTATTACCAAATAAATATTTATTTGAATCAAATAATTTTTATATTTAAGTCAATTAAATTGTACTTGAATTAAATTGAATATTTAAATTTTAGTATTTGAAGCAAATACGATTAAATTGGCTCAAATAAAAATTATTTGATTTAAGTAAATATTTATTTGATAATAGACAAGTAATCGGTTATTTGATTAATTTTTTTTTCTTAGAATATTATTACTATATTTTTTTAAATTAAATATTAGATACAAATTCTAATTACGATTTTCTAAAAAAAAAAATTGCGAGTAGAACTTTTCATTCCGATTTCGTTGTTATAATAATTATTTAAACGCAAAATATATAATAATTGCGTTTAATTAGTTTTCTCACACATGAAAAAAGAAAAAATTATGTTCATTATATTTACAAATAATTCTTGTTTCTATAAATAGCAATTTTCTCGTCTTTAAACTAAATCATTGCATTTATCATTATTTTTTAAACGCGCCTTAAAGTCGACACACTTGTCATTTTATTAAATATTGAAAATAAATTAGAAAAATATTAAAATAAATTAGAAAAATATTAAAATAATAATAAAAAAATAAATAAAAACTATAAATAGTATATTTAAAAAAAATAGTTCGAAAAAAAATTTATTTCATTATTTCAGACGTTTTTGATCTTATTTTTTATTGCTTTAATTTGTTTAAATAATTTTTATAAATATTTTATTATCTTAATGACACGAGCTTTTAGTTTTTCAAGCCATAAATTTTCATCTTTCATTATAAATCAATAATTGTCGAATTTTCTATTTTTCAAAGGTGGCTAAATGCAAAATTATTATTGGCACATTTACCCTAATTGAAAAGTTTTCTTTTTTCCTTTTTCAAACAGAGAAACTTCATTACAGAAAATAAAAATATTTTTACAACGGATGTGATATTTGAAATGTAGAGTAGTCGTAGAAATTCGAAAAGAGATATTTCAATTTACTATTTTATTTTTTTTTTGTCTTATTTGGAGATTATTTTTTTCAAATTGAAAAATTTTTTTAAAAAATTAAATAATTTTTTTTAAATTAAATAAATTTTTTTTAATTAAATAAAAAAGTAAGTAGTATATTTTATGCTAGCGATGAAGCCGTCAATTTCTGGATTAAATATATATAGTCGTATACTAGTTGAGAAGAAACTATACATTTACAATCATCAGTATAAGGTTGATGACCGGACTTTATGCTATGGCTTTAAATCGCAGGTGTCTATTACTGTAGACATAAAACATTGAATCGCAATGCCAAGGTTTTCTCTCGATAAATAATTTTTTAATTATTGTTATTATTATTATTATTATTATTAATTTAATATTTTAATGTCAAATAAATGAATTTAAACATTTATTATTATTATTTCAATATTTTTGGAAGTCATAAATTACATAAATAAAAAATGTTTAAATTACTTTGTTTGACCTCCTAAAAAATATATTTTAATAATAGTGTAATTTTTTTTTTTTTTTTTTTTTTTTTTTTTAAATTAATATTTTAATAACATTTTGTGATTGAATCTATAATCTTGATTATAGTTTAGATATGTATATAATATATATACATCTGTATATATAAATGAAATATTAATTTTTTAATCGCCTTAAATTTCACGATATGGCTAATTAATTATTTATTAAAGTTCAAAGCGAAAATTTCCATCGAGTTAAACTAATAAAAAATGAGTGGCATAATAGAAAATGTTTATACACGTATATATGTATAATATTATAAATAATAATATATTTTTTAATTAATAATTATTTTTTTAAATTAATAATTATCTTTTTTTTTTAAATTTTATTTAAAATCGAAGAAAAGAAATTGAAGTCTAACGGAAAAATATAAATATATATTTGAAAGTGCTCGCCAATGGAAATTATTTCCTCTGTGCGCCTTAAAACTGTACAGAAATTACTTAATGTAAAAACAATTTACTTTTATTTTTAACTTTCATAATTGCTGAGTCTCATTCAGTGGAAGGACAAAAGTTGTTAAACATTGTTCACTGTTTTTTCTATTTCTGTGCAATTTTCTTTCTTGTGTGAGTTTGAAAATTAATTTACACCTATTATTTGGAATTTTTTTTTGCAAACAATAAAGTAAATTTTGTTGAAATAGAAGGCTAGTTAAAAAAGTTGGTGATAATTTTAATTAAATTTCTATAATTCTTTAAAAATGTTGAGGAAATTTACATTTTCTATGAATTATTTTGCTTTTTTCCTAAATTGATGTAAATTTTGTAAAAATACTTTTAGACTTCAATTTTGGAAAATTAAAAAAACTACGGGGTGGAAAAAGTTTAGAAACTGAAAATTTAAATTAAAAAAGAATAAAATTTTTTTAATTTAATATATTTAATTTATTGAATTAAATTTTGTTACATTATAATTATTAAAAAATAATTATTAAATTAAATTTATTATATTAAATTTATTAAATTTGATTCGCTGCGAAGAAAGGTAGATGCCAAAAATTGTAGGTTATGTTTGTAATGTTTAGAATGAAAATACACAAAGAGTATTAACGATAATTATTGTTTTGTTATTTGTTAATTATTTACAGTTATTACAATTTATCATTAACTTGTTATTACAATTCGGTTATTATTTGTTACAATTTATTATTATTTTGTTATTACAATTTCTTATTAATAATTCCTTGTTATTGTTTGTTATTTTAATTTGTTATTAATGATTACATTTTATTATACGACTAAACTATTAGAATTAATATGCTAATAACAATTATTTGTTGTTTTAAATTAAACACAGAAACTTTTGGGTATGATACAAACATAACCTTAAAATTCTCTGCTTCTTAGGTACCTTTCTTCGGAGCTTGTCACAAATTAAATTTATTATATTAAATTTAATAAATACGATTTATTGTATTAAATTTTAAAAAATATAATTAATATTAATTTTCATAAATTAGATTTAGTAAATAATTAAAAGGATATTTTAAAGTTACTTTTTTTTAAATTATACGACTTTAAATTAAATTTAATAAAATTAGTTATTTATCTCACATTATATTTTGTGCAGTGTGAAATAGTTGAGAGAAGCATTTTACTACTGAATAATTATACATGTAAACAAGCATCAAATTCCGTTATAATATTCAGTGTTAATAGATATATTAATAACATTTTATTCCATTTTCCGGTATTTTAATAGTTTTTCTAGGAAAAATAAAAATTTGCAAAAAAAAAGTAACGGACAGTAAAATATCTAGCTTTGAGATAATATATGTCTGAGAAAAGCAAAACCGAGAAAGCGAGTTTTGTTACTATGTATTTAATTATAATTTGACGAAGTTTAAGTGCCTTTTGTGTTCAGATGGCTTTCACGAAGAGATATTAGCAGTTCCTTATAACCCATTGGAACGTAATCAATTAGAATCGAACATTTGCCACCATACAGGCGTAACTTATAGTTTGCCATATATGTTTATATTGAACGTGTAATAAAGCCATTTTCAGAACTTTTTTTTTCACTCTGATCATAAGCGTTACACTGAAACACGTTCGGATATTCAATTGACCATAACAACTAATTCTTGAGTCAATTTAGACACTTTAAATCTTGCCAGACACTTACGCGTTGACTTGAAAGATATTATTCATGTTTTGTGTTTATTGACACCTTGGGGAGGAAAAAAAGAAAAGAATTAAAATTTTCGTTTATGGAAACTTGAGAGTTATAAGTTACAGTCTGGAATCTTTAAGCCTGAACAATATTCGATTGTGTAAATTACAAATTCTTTTTAATCTAAATAAAGATGGGTATTAGGATTCACCTCAAGGCATCTTTCAGCCTGAACAATATTCGATTGTGTAAATTACAAATCCTTTTTATATTTATGTAAACCTGACAATAACGTATACTTACCATCGTGTACGTTTTTGTTTTAATGGCCTCTTGTATAGACAAATAGCCAGTACTGTTAAATAGCTATTTAAGCGAATTTATCGGTAGATTTCTTATTTTAGAGTTGTCCTCGTAGTTGATTTAATTTCCGTCCAAGATAAGTCGAGTGTTTTCTCGTGTATAATGTCAGCAATTATTGGTGTGCCGGCTGCGTTGACTGAGTTGGCAATTAAAAGAGGTTCGACTCCCTTGTATTTAAAGGGCCACGAATTCAGAGCCACCTAGTGGTGTCCGCGTTGAACTTATGCCCCACTACCATAGCTCCAAGCCCGCGAAATTTAAAACCCATTATGTAATTCTTCCACCGATTTACAATAATTAGTTATTTTTATATTCTCATATTAAATTATAATAAAAATATTTACGAAATTCTCATATTAAATTATAATAAATGTGATAACATTTATTTAATTTGAGAATTAATATGAGAATTGCGTAAATATTTGCAATCTTTTGCCAGAGTCTTTCTTACAATTGAGAAAAATTAAACATATATTTAAAAATTTTACGACTTCACATACAGTTTACATGACAAATTAATTGATAGAAATCGATGAAATGCAGCCAGCCAAATAACTTTTCAAATTAGCAATTTGCCCCACCTCGTCCCGAATTCAATTTCACACAATATATGTATTTAACTCGATCAAATGAAAGAGAAAGTATTTCCAGTTTACGGAATCATTCCCAACATTAAAGAAATGCACATGGAATGTTTTAATTGTCTCATGACATGGGAAAATCTGTTAATTTTCTTTTTAAAACGGAAAAAAAATCTACTCATTTGAGAATGAAATGTGGAAAATCAACTATTAGTGATCAGATTATTTCTTCATCTCACACGAAATCTACTTATTAGCATAAAAATATATCAAAAAAAAAATTTCTTTGAACTTATACAATTGAATTTATATACGTGGTTTATGTTTAATAACTAATTAGAGAGAGAAATAATTAAGAATTAATTATGGTTATTATTACAATTATGGGAATGGAAGTAAAAAAGTTAAATTGTTACATACTTGTTTTATTGTGATTAATTTGCCGTGTAATTATAGTTAGGGGTTAGAGACAAATGTTTTTGATCGAGAAAAAATAATTGTTAGTCAAAAAATTTTTTAATGGTCCCAAACTATTTCTAGAACAATTCCAATAATTATCTGGGTCATCAAAATTAATTTAATTCACAATTTATAAAAAGTAACCACAGCCGATAATCAGCAGAAGATGAAAAATTAATTTTTGAGCAAACTTTATGTTTTGTTTGTATTTTAATTTAAAATACTTGAGTGTTAGGAGTTACAGTTTGTCATCTTCCATTCTGAATAATATTCGATTGTGTAAATTACAAATTTAAATCTAATAAAATTTGTGTATTAGGTGTTCGCATTTGGGATCTTTCATTCTAATTAAAATCCATTTCTCCAGATTACCAAAAAAATTTACATTTTCATAAACTTGACTCCTAGAACTTACCACCTGACAACTTATAATTTATATTAATTATATTCTATTTACATTAATCTAGATAAAAGTAATAAACCAAAATTGTTACATATTCGGATTATTATCATTAGCTTGCTATGTTATTACAGTTTAAGATTAAAATCAACAGTTGTTAATAAGAATGTTCAAGATAATGATATTATAGGAAACATTGAAAAACTGCAAGTGGAATATAGAAAAAAGAATCGTAGAAAAGCAAAGTCGTATTTATTATTCATTAATAGAAATATTAATGAACCGTAGGGAATTATTTTCAAAACTTTCGAATGCAAATTGCTGTCTCTGGTTATAATTCTCGCTCCCTAGTATCTTGTGGAAACTAATAATTAACGTTCATAACGATTGATCAAAACTCAGTGATATCTACAAATGTATAAATTTTTAATACAGTTATATTTACATGTGAATTTTCAGTTTGATCTGCTTTTTTTCCTTTATTTTTTTAAAATCAAACTTTCAGATCTCTCCAATTTTATCTTTTCTATAAAAGATATTATTACTTTCTAGAAAATCGCAAGGAAATATGAAATGTTGGTTGTAATGTATTTATGTAATATTCGTAAGACAGAAAATGCAATTATACATATAAATGTAAAATTACAATCTTTACATATTAAACTATGTATTTATATATAAACAAATTTAATTGCAAATATATATTATTTGAAAGTATATGTAATATATATAAACTTTAATTATTAGTTTTTGCAATTATTAGTTTTCGCAAATAACTAATTGTTTCTTAATTGGAAATAAATTGAGTGGAACGAATTTATAAATAGTTTCTGTTAAAACAAGAAATGCGTTAATTATAAATTCTCGAAATAATCCGCATGTCGTCAGGTCAAGAGAGTGACAAGTTGATTAGAAATTAAGTGTCCTGATTTTGAAATAACATTACTTTTTTTCAAAATGAAAATATCGTGGAAATTAATTTAATAAACTGGAACATTAATTCGATTTAAATTATATCATCTTTTGAATTCTTTTATAGGTGAAATTAGGTGACGAAGAGGTAATAATTAAAAACCTGATGTTGCTTTCATTTTTAAAATGATTCAATTTTTTCAAATGCAGAAAAAAATAGTTCTTAATCGTACAAAACTATTCGTTTTTTTGGTTGAAATAAAAAAAAAAATTTTCTGCGTTTTGGAGTTCTTATAACTATCTTATAAGATTACCACAAAAGTAATTGCAATATTTATTAATCATTATTAGGATAATATCGAGGATAATATAAACAAATTGTATCAATAGATACATGGATAGAAAAAATATCTTGTTATCACTTGTAATTAATTCGTATTTTCGTTTTGTTCTTATCATATTATAGCAATATGTCCACTTTTATCTGATATATTAGAGAAAAAAAGAAGTGAAGCTAGAATGTACATGGACTAGTGATACATTTGAACACGTCGTTCGAGAAATGTGCAAAAAGATCGATCATCTCGGTCTACTTGTTTAAACATCACGTCTCATTTATTCCTCGCTCAGATGAACATTCAAGTTGTACACACATTCGAATTCTCATTATATAAATATCGATTTCAAATACTTTGTTGAATTTGTTTTCGTAAATCTTCTAAATTCGGTTGGTTTATTTCTTATTCGATTGTGTAAATTATAAACCATTTTTTAAAATTAATTAAAGCTAGGTATTAGGGGTCACTATAGTGTAGGTTCCAATTTGCATAATACTCGATGCTGTAGATTACTATCAAAATTATGATTTTTATAAATTTGGGTATTAGGTGTTCGAGTTTGGCATCTTTCATCCTGAACAATATTCGATTGTGTGAATTAAAAAATTCTTTTTAATCTAAATAAAGTTGGGCATTAGGATTTACCGTCTGGCATCCTCTGCTCTGAGTAATGTTCGATTGTATAAATTACAAATTCTTTTTAATCTAAATAAAGTTGTGTATTAGTACTTACCGTCTGGCATCCTCTGCTCTGAGCAATATTCGATTGTATAAATTACAAATTCATTTACTCCGAATACTGTTGAGTATTAGGAGTTGCAGTCTGGTATGTTCCATCCTAAAAAGTATTCGATAGTGTAATTTACTAACAAAATAAAAATCTTACCTAACTGGAGTATTTGGAGTTACCATGTAATACCTTCGATCCAAAATGATGTTCGCCTGTTTTTGTTAATTCTGGAGATTATAATTATGCAAATTTTCCTTTGGTTAAAGTTTTACTTTTTTTATTCATTTACAAAGACGTTGCAGTCCCTTATTTCGGCTCTTCTTTACGGCAATAAATTTTCATGAAACAAATAAATATAATTCAATAACATTGAGTATATTTCGTAGGATTTAACATATTATAGATTTTTGTAGAATTTTTCAAAAACATCCGTTGGCAGTAAGTGGAAGAATAGTTAATACAAACTTTGATGGAGTGGAATAAATAAGTTGTAGTATATTCTCCTTATTGCAGTTTGCTTTATATTATAATTATTTTATGCGCAAACTAGTTTTATTTTTGTCCCGACATGTGATTAACTTAGTCGACAACTATTAAAAAAGAAGTTAGCTGTCCGCTCTAGTGTCGTCGTATATCCTGAAGCAAGGTTGAACCATTATTTTTAATGTGAGTTCATCATAGTGGGATTATCATATTATTATGTATAGTATTTATAGTAATATTATTCCGATTATATAAATAATATTTTTATTACATAAATAATATTCTTTCGATTGTTTAAATTAGAAATACTTTTTGAATTGAACATTTTTTTTTAGTTTTTAAAAATGTTTCATTTTGCACATACTGCTACGCTTCTAGAAACTTTGTAGTTCTTCGCAATAACTATCTGTCGTTGCAATTGCTCTCGCAAAAAATATTTCTTCTTTTGAATACTCCTCCTTCTTCGATAATCTGGTATTTATGTCGTCTCCACAGTTCGTTTTATTTTGTCCTCTAAATACAAAGTTGTAACACTTCCTTACGAGTTTTTTTTTTAAAAAATTGTTGTGGGAAAAAAATTAACGACCAAAAGTACAAAGATCGAAATTATCATACGCATTGTAATTATGGTGTACGAAGTTAAATTTTAATAGTAATGTGCAAACCGAGGTGAAAACTAAAAATATAGTTTCAAATATTTTCCAAACTAGAAAAATTATGAATGCAGATTTCTTTTCTGAAATATAAAAGAACGAATTGTCAAATGGAATTATAATTATTATTTTTCGGAATAGATATTTTTATGACTGACAATAATTATGATTTCACTGACAATTGTTAACACTCACTATAACTGTAAATTTTGCGTAATTTTCTCTAGTTTGTTCACCATTACTATTCTCAGTTGATAATATTCTCTCTGAAGATTGTGCCCGTATATAAAAGTGAGAATTTAGAAAAAAGATAATAAATCACATTTTGTTATTGCTTGTTCAAAGAAGACATTAATTTTATCCAATTTCAGAATTATTTAATTTTAGTACGATGCTATAAAGTTTCGAAATAGAAATGAGTTAGAATTACTACTGGAGTATTTTGAAATTTAGAAATGTTTTGTTGTTAAGAGTTCTTCTAGGAAAATGTTTTTGTTTAAGTGAAATTTAGATTGGGCAAATTACAAATATTTAAACTGAAGCAAATAAATTAGAATATTAATTTCTATTCTCCAATTCGAAATGATTACAAATCATTTTTAAAATATGAATAAAACTTTTGTAGTTTTAATTTCTATCTCCTCCTTAAAAATAATTCGATTGTGTAAATTACAAATTCTTTTTAAAATGAATAAAACTTTTGTAGTTTTAATTTCTATCTCCACCTTAAAAATAATTCGATTGTGTAAATTACAAATTCTTTTTAAAATGAATAAAACTTTTGTAGTTTTAATTTCTATCTCCTCCTTAAAAAAATAATTCGATTGTGTAAATTACAAATTCTTTTTAAAATGAATAAAACTTTTGTAGTTTTAATTTCTATCTCCACCTTAAAAATAATTCGATTGTGTAAATTACAAATTCTTTTTAAAATGAATAAAACTTTTGTAGTTTTCATTTCTATCTCCTCCTTAAAAAAATAATTCGATTGTGTAAATTACAAATACTTTTTAAAATGAAAAAACTTTAGTATTGGAATATTAATTTCTATCTCACACATACAATTAAATTGTGGAAGATTTCATATAATTCGATTGTGCAAATTACAAATACTTTTTAAAATGAAAGAAACTTTAGCTTTAGAATATTAATTTCTAACCTCCCCTTTAATGCAATTCGATTGTGTAAATTGCAAATATTATTTATAAACTAGATGGAACTTTAATATTAGAATACTAATTTCTATTCTCCTGTTTTAATATTATTCGATTGTGTAAATTACAAATCATTTTTATTTTTTAAACTGAAAGAAACTTTATATTATTAGAATATTAGTTAAAAGTCACGGCATGAACCATATCACACAGAGAGGCATGCTAGGCGGTCAAAACGGAACTCCTGAAGATGGAGCTGCAGTCTAGCGAAAGAAATCCCCATAGCGGTGCAGAAATCTGTGGAAAGATTTAAAATGTTAAATTACTATTATTACTTATTTATTTTGTAATAATTATTTAGTTGACTAACGAGGTGTTAAATAATAATAATAATAATAATAATAATAATAATAATAATAATAATAATGGGAATTACATTCTGTTAGATTTTGAACGTTCTGTATAATATTCGATTGTATAAATTACAAACTCCTTTTTTTTGCCAAATTTAAAAAAAAACTTCTAATCAATTTAAACGAATCTCACATCGCGTGAAGACAAAGGCTCCGTATATTGTGCTTCGGGGTTCAAGCGAAAGCGAAACCACTGGTCCACCGCACCAATACCATCACATATGCCGGAGATAAAAAAGAGAAAGGTCGAGTGAATGAAAGTGTTTGTACAGTGTATACATACATTGATGGTATGGGACAGTGAGGCCTTTTACAGAAAACTTTCACTACTTCAAAGTCTGGCATGTGTATTGGAATATGTGCACTCCTATAATTCCCCGTAGATGCTGTATAAACTTCTGGGGCTTAAGAGAGACAAAGAAAGAAAGAGAGAGAGAGAAAGAGAAAGAAGGAGAGACAGGGGAATAAAAGAGTGTGAGAGAGACGTGGATTGCGTGAACTATGATGATGCCGTCGAGTGGTGGGGGGAAGGGGTCCGGGCCCCAAGTTTGTAATACCACCTTGATACCCCTAATCGACTCGCTCAACAGGCAACTCAGACCCAGACTTGATTCGGTTTGGAAAATTTGCCCAGTGGTCCCTCGATAGCGAGAGCGCGACGGCGCGTTACTTTAAACGAAGCGCCTTAAACTTTTACGTAGGTGCCATGTGCGAATATACTTAAGCCGGGTCTTATTTGTTTCGTTCGCCAGTGTCATAATCATTTTAATTTCTTCTTTGCAATTTTAATTCATTTCAATGATTTTTTTAATTTAAATTTTTTTAAATTAAATATTTTATTTTAACTTATCGTTACTTGGGGAAATTTTTTGATATTTTAACACTTTAGAATTAAATTGTTTTTGACTTTTTAAATTGTGATGCGTTAACCTTTAGAGGGCCGGGGTGGTCACTATAGTGCCCACTATTTATTTTGACGAATCTTTTTATCGATCTGACTCCTTATTCATAAATTTTTTTAAATAAAAAACTATTAAAATTTGTGCAAATTTACAGGCCTTCTAAAGGTTCAAGAAAAAATATTTCAATGATTCGAATTTTTTTAAAGAACCTTTTAATTGGAAGAAAACTCTTTATTTATTAATATTTTTTTATTATTTTATATTTATATTTATATTTATTTTTTTATTTATATTCTACGAATAAAATATTTTTATTAATTGAAAGTTAGTGAAAAGTTTAATTAAATTAAAAATTCCAAAGTCCGTAGGAAGACGTCAAACTTTTTAACTTCTAAATTGAAATTGAAAACAATGAAATATAAATTTTGAAAAACACATTATTTGATGTTAAAATCAAAATTATTTTAATTAAAAGTATTATTTAATTAAAATTGTTTAATTAAAACTAATCATTTAATTAAAATAATTTTGAATTCAAAATTTATGACTTTGATTTTAAAATTAATATTATTTTATAATTGAATATTTAACTGAAAAGATTTTGGTAAAATTTAATTTTAACAATGAAAAGAAGCGGTTAAAAGTTAAATTTTAGCGAAACAGTAAACAAAGAATTGGCTTTAATTTTCTATAAAAAAAGATTGAAGGGAACTGAACAATAAAAAGTGAAACGAATAATTTTCTCATAGTTTCTTTGGACTATGAAATCGAAAGTTAAAATTAAAAAAGTTTTGATTTCGACGCATTTCATTTAAATATTTATTACATCATGAAATTTGAAGTGATTTGCAATTGAGCAAAAACTTTCAGTTCTTGGATTAAAGTGTCGTCATCGTGGATTTTGATATTTAATGAAAGTTTGTGTGGCAAAAAAAAAAAATTTTTTGCTAAATGATTTCAATATTTATTTGCATATTTACGAATACATAAATAAAAATTATATTTTCTGTTTGGAAGAAATTATATTTTCTGATAATTATGAGTAAAACATTTATAAAATAAAAAAAATAAAATAAAAAAAAAATAAATAAAATAATTTTATATGTAAAAAAATATATTCAAAGAGGAAAAAATAATATTTCTTTCGTATTTTTTTTACAATTGTAATCAATAATAATTTTAAAGTTTTTTTTTAAATTATTTTTTATGAAATTTTTTATTCACATAAATGTTAATTAATTTTAGATAAATTAATATAAATAATAAACAATATTTAAAAATGATGTCATAATATTGAAATATTTTTAAAATTGAAACATTTTTGTAAAAATTTATAATTTTATGTAAATTTTTGTTGGTTTTCAAAATTTAATTATTTTTAATTAAAAAGTAACAATTTTCGTTTTTCTATAATGACTGCTAAAAAAATTACTTTCTTGTCAATATTTTTCATTTTTGGCAAAATAAAAACGTTCCTATCGCTTTTATCTTTAAATTCAAACTTTTCACTATCTATTGATAAATTAAAATTTTACTTTTCACTGATAAAGCTAATGAGATTTAATTATTATTTTTTTTCGCAATAAGCTTCGAAGCTTAGAAATGAAAAACTTGGAATTAATTAATGTAAATTTTGTTTTTAAATTTGAAAATAGAAATTTATTTCACTTGTTGAAGAGACCGGTTGTTATTTATTAAGACAAGATCAAACTTTATCTCTAAAAATGTCACCTATCGATTAAACTACAAATTTATGATTGATAATAAAATTTGATTTTTTTTTACTAAACAAGAAAGTGAAAACGACTTAACATTTGCTATGAATTAAAGTGGTGATAGAAATTGCTCACTTATGATTCATTTTTCAAACTTAATGATCAGTTTTCTTCAATGAAATTATTTTTTCAATTTTATTTTTTTTATTTTCTAATTTTTGCAGTTTTTTTTTTTATAATTTGTCTCTTGGTTGGTTTTTTTATTATGAAAAAAAATGAAAATTATAATTTAAGAGACGAGTTTTTCTCCTTCTTAGAATTTTTGATTTCACTTTCGACTTATAATCACTTTTGAAATTAGAATTTTTTTTTGAATTTCAATATTAATTAAAATTTCAATGACATTGAAAATAGAAAATTGTTAATTTCGAGTTATACAATAAATTGAAAGTAATTTTCAGTTCAGAAAAAAAGAGAAAAATGACGTGAAAGTGCATGACGGACAAATCTTTGAAATATGATGCGTGTGACGAAAGTCTCTTTTCTATTTGTCATTTGTATAGAATATGAACTCTTATAATAATCAAATAGAAAATAGAAATTAAGAAATAAAAATATAAAATTTCACCCAGTGAATTTCAATGAAATGTTAAAATTATTTTTAATGGGAAAAATTAAAAAGAGTTGAACTATTGTAAATTTGTGTTAAAATAGTTATTATTGTTCAAGAAGAAATTAAAATTTGTAAAAAAGAAATATTTCATAAATTTTTATCGAAATGGGGATAAAAGCATTTATTTTTTTTTTCATCTAGGAGAAATTATGTTTTTTTCTAAAAAACTAATCGTCTATTGTGAACTTATAAACTTTGTGGCTTGTGAAACTAATGAAGAAGAGAAGCCTCGAGGAAAAACCGCGATTTATATTTAAGGAAATTAGTTATCGTATTTTCAATAAGAGAAAATTTTACATTTTATGTTAAAAAAATTATCTAATTAATTTTTTAACTATGCACACAAATAAAGATAGGTATTTCTGCTTTCTATTGATATAGTATAAAATTTATTGAATATAAATCTATTAAAAGAATTTTTTATTGATTATAAATTTTAATTGAAAAATTTATTTATTTTTAAATTTTATTTAAAGAATATTTTATTGAATATAAAATTAGAAATTTTGCAAATTTAGAAAAAGTTTTGGAAATGTATTTTTTTTATTATTGAAACAAGAAAAAAAAATTATTGTTTAGCACCTCGTCAGAGATTCATTTAGAGAAAATAATTTCTGAGGAATGTCGTCATCCTTGTATGTTAAATGCAAATAAGGAATTAAGGTGGACGATGTACGAACCAAAAGATGTACAACGTCTAGTTTCACCGGCATCAAAATTTGTAAGATGTGCCATTGTTATAAGTATGATACTAGCCACTGCAATCATCTTGCACTTCAGTCACTATAGACCCAGTAAGTTGCAAACAAAAATTTAGATCTTCGAATTTTTTTTCTCTTTTTGCTTTTTTGAAAAATTATAAATAACCAAATCGCCTTTTTTTTGGTGGCGAAAAGACATTTTTTCCTATTG
This sequence comes from Leptopilina heterotoma, assembly GCF_015476425.1. Classification (NCBI taxonomy): domain Eukaryota; kingdom Metazoa; phylum Arthropoda; class Insecta; order Hymenoptera; family Figitidae; genus Leptopilina; species Leptopilina heterotoma. The sequence goes on along the minus strand of NW_025111078.1, from coordinate 1,342,469 downwards.
TAAATAGAATTCAACATTAAAAATTCTGCTTTTAGTAAAAATGCTAGTTTTTTTCTGCCAATAAAAATGTCTTGTTTTTGAAAAATGAGATTAATTTCTTTTTTAATTTTTTTTACTGCTATTCTAAGTTGTGTTTTCCATTTTTAGAATCGACCATAAAATTCTCTTGACTAATTTTATAGCTGTTGTTACCTTAACAGGTTTTTCTATCCATGTTAGCTGATTATATGGAGAATATTTTTTTTTAAATATAACTTTTTAAATATTTCAAAAGTTTTTGTTTTTATAGGTAAAAATCTATTAAATCTACAATTTTATGTTTTTCTTGAGTTAATTATATCAAATTTGTTAATGTGCCTAAAATATCAGTCTTTTTGAATTTTTAAAAACTGACCATAGATTCGTACTCAGTGACCCAAAAACACACGAGTAACCATTTTCAAGCGAATTCAGCCGATTTCTAATTTTCTTGTCCGCCATATTGGATCCGCCATTTTGTATTTCTTGAAAATAACCTCAGATTTGTATTCAGCGACCCCAAAAACCCCCGAGTAATAAGTATCAAGCGAATTCAATAAAAATAAAAATGCGTGTCTGAAAAGGTTAAAAACTTGGTAAAAATTAAAAATACCTATTAAAAAAAAATTTTTTATATTATTTATTATACAAATTATTACTATATATTATTATATATACATTTTTGTCATAATTAATTTGATGTTAAATAATCAAAAGACTTGTTTTTATTTTGCACTAGTCGACGATCCTTTAATGTCTCAATAAATATTCAAGTAATTACATGTTAAGGGTCATTTAAATTTGTAATTAACTTTATCTCTAGTATCGTTTTAATTTTCTATTAAAATTAGTATAAAGCAAATTTCTACTTACGTTGATGATCTTTTTCTTTTTTTCTGCCTACGATAAAAAGAGGTTAGTTCTTGAAATTCCAAGAATTTTTGATTTTTTTTTTTTTTTTTTTGAATTTTTGCCCCTAAAGTAGGTAGGGTTCGGAAGGTAAAATATACTGCTCAGGCTCAGGGTTGGGCAGGTAAATTAATTATAATTATACCTTCCGGCCTCTGCTAAAAGTATAGGCATCAAAATTTGCCAGTGAACTTCTGGGATCCCCAATTTAATTTTTCCTTTGCTTTATATATTTTAGTTTTTTATATTTATACTTTTGGTTAATAAAATTTGTTAAATTAATTCAAAAGTTTCGAAATCAGTCGCTTTTGATGTTTAGTCCTTTAATGTCTAAATGTTTTTGTAGTATTTGTTTGTTTCTATTTTATCTGTTATGCTTATTTCTACTCGTGAGTAGAAATAAAATTTTATACCTATGTATTTATTTATGTAATTTTTTTTTCAATTTTCAGAACAGACCTTCTTGTCGTGTGATAGACCATGTCATCACTTAGATTGGCCAATGATTTGCCGCGTAAAACTCACACTCGAAGTCTTCCAAACCCTAAGCAAGTGAGTATTTCTTGATTTACTAAAATTAGTTAATAATTATTTTGTAATAAAAAGGTTTAAATATTTAAAAAAAAGGTGGTGACAAAAAGCAAATAAAGTAATAGTTATTTTCTACTAATTCAATATAAAAAGAATTAAATTCTGAAATCGGAGACGTTTCGGATCTATTGTCATAGTTTTGCTTTCACTAATAAGAATTTATTGAATTTTTTATCTAGGTAATTATTATTATTATTATTATGATTATTAATTATAAATTATTATTAATAATTACTAATTATTAAAATCTGTACATGATGTAGTATTTTCCATTGCTTTTGTCCTATTATTTAGTAAATTAATAGTTTCGATAAATTTACATAAACATTGAGGGTCTAAACATAAATTAATGATTCTTTATGTGTTTAGAGAAAAAGGATATTTCTTAATATAATAATTGTATACAAACAATTATTATTTATTATTACATAAATCCGTTAATAGGCACTTGATTTAATAAAATTTTGAAAGATTGCCATTGCACGCGAATCTAATCTATTTTACACCCGAGGTATTGCGGAATCCGTTATGTAAGAAACAAGTGTAATACAATCTATAATGCGGAAGAACAACCGCACTTTATAAATGGAACATGTGTTTTCGTATCAAAGGATTCGTACTCACAATGATTTACTTTTGTATTTTCGATTACTTGAATAGAAATCAATTTTGAGTGTTAAAAAGTTGTTAATGTTCTATTCATTATTTCGAACATGTTTCGAAGAAGTTTTAATGTTTTACAAAAAATTTCGAAATGGTATATTTTTATTTAATTTTTTTACCTTGACTTTGATTCCTGGCGGATTTGTCGAATAATTTTTATTGTTTCTACTGTATTTGATATTCAAACTGTAATAAAATTCGATTGTGGAAATTACAAAAATCTTTTTTGGTGGTATTCAAGATACTGATGATGCATCTCTTTCTAAGTGAATGTTGTGTTTGATATTCAAACTTTAATAAAATTCGATTGTGGAAATTACAAAAATCTTTTTTGGTGGTATTCAAGATACTGATGATGCATCTCTTTCTAAGTGAATGTTGTGTTTGATATTCTAACTTTAATAAAATTCGATTGTGGAAATTACAAAAACCTTTTTTGGTGGTATTCAAGATACTGATGATGCATTTCTTTCTAAGTGAACGTTGTGTTTTGATATTCAAACTTTAATAAACTTCGATTGTGGAAATTACAAAATCATTTTTGTAAGCGCATAAATTTATTCTTTATGTGTCCCAGCTTCTCCTGCTGATCCGTTTCTTCCTGGTCGGTGACTACAGCAGCGAGCTTCATCCCCCGACTGTTATAGGTCCCATCACTGCCTTTTCGAGAACAACTTTCAGTCCCTGTCAAACCTCATCCTTCTTTTCTTGCAGATCCTCCTTCTACAACAATATGTCACTGATGTTTTGATTTACTTCCTAGAAAGTTTAGAATTTCTTTCTTGCAAAGTCACTCCAACCTGAAATTATCTCATTTGTTTCGATTCCTTCTGCTAAAAGTGTTCTATTTTCAAATCATGTATTAATCAATTCTAATAGCCGACGGAGGAAAAAGACATGATAGTACAAAAAGACGAATGTGAAAATCTCGATTAATCGTAGAATAATTTTTCTTCTTCAATTAAATTGGTAACACTTTCCTCGTTCAGAGTTCATCAAAGGTACTCTTAGATTGATTGATCCTGATACTTTCACACCGCTTCTTTTTTTTTTTTTTTTGTAGAAAGTTTTAGAAGTGCATTTTAGAAAAACATTCCAAGATCGAATTACAATTCAGCATGGACGAGCAGGAGAGTTGCTTTGCGAATGTAATAGGCTCAATTTAGGGCTTGAACATTGTGATTTGACAATTTTTATCCAAAGCAGGAAATTTAATAGAAAGTACGTAATTTGAGTGAGTAACTTTCAATCGTTCTTATGTATTGTATTACTTCTTGTCTTGAAAGTGACGCGAGACTAATTTGTATAATGTTCCAGTTAAACAAAAAGTGTATTTTTTACTTTTTAATAATAAAATCCAGGTTACATTTTTGTGGTAATACTTTTAGAAATGAAAATATGTTGATTGTTACGCAAAATTTTGTTTTGGTGTTTCTTTTACAAATGTTCTTCCTGATAGGAATGAAAACTTTTTATTAACTTCTCGGACCTTGAGATATTCTGCTCTCAAGTTTATTATAAAGTGCAAAGGTAGTTAACCTTGAATTGACGTTTACCTTCTCCAACTTCATTTCTCCCTGAAAGCAGATCTCCGGTAAAAGTATCCTTTCGGTTAATGTATAGATATATTTACCTCGTAACAAAAATTATTGCGTAAAAGTCTCTTTCGCCAAAATTATCCGACTGAAGATGACGATTTCACTGCTATCGTAAAATTTATATAAGAAACCGGATACAAATTTTTAATTCTCAAATTGATAAATAGAGTTTTAACGAAAAAACATTTTTTGCAGATCCTGTGGAGAATGTCCTCACAATGAAACAGCATGTTTAGCAAAGCATTGCGTTTCTGCTGATGGAAGAAAAAGGGGTCTCTTTACTGCCAATCGACAAATGCCTGGACCTAGTATTCAGGTAATTAGTTTTTTATGTTTTAATTACGCACTTCAAGAAGTAAGAAGTATGCTGCTATTATATTTTTTATAATTATCCTACGAACGAATGATAAAAATTATCTAATCTAGTAAATACGTAGAAAGAACAAAAAGCTGAATTACCGAATGGGTATTGGAGCAAATTCCTTTAATTTGGTTACAAAATAATTTCTTACTACTATTTTGGAAACATGATCTTATCAGTTGATATAATTTGACTGCCTCATCATAAGATGATCTTTAATCTTGGAAACAATGTCCCTTTAACTTTGAATAAATTTCCGACCGCTAAAACTTTAGATACATATCTTTCTGGATGTATTAAAGATTTAAACAAAAATTTACCATCTGGGTAATAAAAATTAATTAGGAATGAACAAATTGCAGGTTTGTGAAAATGACATCTTAGTGGTGGATGTTGTGAATAGACTGCCAGGGAAAGCTGCAGTGATACATTGGAGAGGACAACCTCAAATCGAAACACCCTGCATGGATGGAGCTCCGTTAGTAACGCAGTGTCCAATTCCTAGTTACACGACCTTTCAATATAAATTTCGAGCGTCCGCACCTGGAACTCATCTCTGGCACGCTCATTCCGGTTACTACTTTCACCTTTTAATTATTGTTTTAGAATAGAGGTCATTGTCGAAAGAAACGACGATCTTAGCTTTATCTTAACTTCATCTCAACTAGCATTTATGAATTTAGCACTTAATTTTGATATTCAAAAACAAAATTTACAGGTGCTGACGTTGCGAACGGAGTTTTCGGTTCCTTAATTGTACGACAAGCGCAATTATTAGAACCACATAGGGATTTATACGACATCGATGATCCGAACCATGTGATACTTTTAAGCCAATGGCAGCAGCCTAACGTACCGGAAAGTTCTTCAAATGGAGATGTAACCGAAATGGATACTATTCTTGTCAATGGAAAAGGAAGGCAGCCTAATGGACCTGAAGTTCCATTGACAAATTTCGTCGTCACCCCAGGACGAAGGCACAGATTCCGAGTTGCGAATGGAGCTGGTTCTGGTTCCTGTCCTATGACTCTTTCTGTTGATGGTCATCCTCTAGTATTAATTGCCCTCGATGGTCATCCAGTGTCTGCTCAAAAAGTTAATTCGATCACGTTGGCGAAAGGTTTGTTCTTACTTTTAATTCCTGAAAGTTCTAAATTGTAGAATGGTAGACTAAATCAAAAATTATTTGATCTTCATATTTATTTATTTTTAAATATTTAGGCGAAAGAGCTGATTTTATACTTCATGCGAATAAGCAAATTTCAACCTACTGGATGAATGTGAAACCATCCGAAGATTGCAGATCGAAAGTAAGTGGCGGATCCGCAATTGTTAGATACAAGGGATCAAGTAATGATTCACCGCCAAATTCATTGGAAGGGAAAAATGGTGATTTGAATTCGGAATCTTTCATGACAACAGATCCAGCGAATACTTGTGAGAATCCGGAGAAAATTTGCGTTACTGAAGTAACGTCTATTCGTAAAATGCCTATGTTGTTGTCTAATCCATATGTGGATGTCAAGATTTATCTACCGATTAATTACAAGATTCAGGGTCATGAATTTTCGGGTAAGTTTGACTTTAATTTCCACTGCTATAAAATATAGAAAATGTTTATCGAGAGTATACAATTTTTATTTCGGTTTCAGGAAGTGGTAACGTAGAGACTAAGGTTCTGAATATCGATAACGCCACGTTTACGTATCCTTCGTCTCCTCTATTGACCCAAGGGGTTGATATTCAGGAAACAATGTTTTGCTCAGGATTCGGAGAGAATGAGGAATCAAATTTACTTGTATCGGATAATAATCGATGTCAAAGTTCGTCCTTACCTCGTAAATTGGAGGATGTCACCAGTTCCACTTGTGAATGTGTTCATCTAAGAAAAATCCCATTGGGAGCAACTGTGGAGATCATTCTTCTGGATCAAGGTAATTGAGAAAATTATTTATAGATTTATGGGTGAAGGTTTAATGCTTTTGCTGCTGTTGGCTTGTCCTGATACACATTGCAGTTGCTTTATTTAAATTCCCCATCACCAGATAGGTGAACTATCAAAAAACAATAATAATTCATGCAATGTACACTTCATATGCTAATACTACCACGGATCTTTACCTTTTGACATTGAAATAAACGTTACTAGAAATATTTTAAGTAAAACGAGATTCGCGGACGACAGGCGATCAGTAGGTTCGATTGAAACATTTAAGGGAAATCCGCTCGCACATCCGAACTGGGGGATCAACCATTAAGTGGTGTAGACTTTCATACTGTTTATGACAACATTTACATAATTAATCCGGACTGAATATATACTTAACAATGTCATTAAAAATTCTGGTAACATTCTGGTAACAAAATTCTGGTATGCACTTCAGTAAATAGTCGCTTTTCAATTCGCTTTGCACAACTCGAGTTCGCTTTTCACATTTTGGCTTTCTACATCTGCAACAAATCAATTAATAAATACATATGAATTTTTAAAGCTGGCTTAGAAGACTTAGTGTACCATCTACATGGATACAGTTTTTACGTGGTTGGTGCCAGAACATTTTCAAAAAGTATAACTTTAGAGGAAGTTAAGAAACTAGACGAGCAGGATTCACTCTTCTTTCGAAATTTAGATCACGCACCACTCAAAGATACTGTGATTGTACCAAAATTCGGAGCTGTTGCTATCAGATTCAAGGCCGATAATCCTGGTAATTATTGATAAGCATAACATTGTCCATTTCTTTCTTAGGAAATGATAAAATTTAGCAGATAAATCAGCAAATGATAATTTCTAGGCTATTGGATGCTGCGTGACGAACATGCTCCCGAATGGACTAGGGGATTAGACGTTATTTTACAAGTTGGGGAACAAAGTGATATGGTTCAGGCACCAGAGGATTTTCCAAAATGTGGATCTTTTGTTGGACCAGATTATTTTCTTATCTAGACTGAAAAAAACTGTGACAAGTGATTGCTGTAAATAGTCTTTAATATGTACATAATTAATTTTACAGAAGTTGTTAGTTTTAATGATTTTCTACTATTAGATTTCGAGTAAGTTTTTTCGCAGTTTATAAGTTTTGTAAATAAATGTTTCTTTGTGTTGTTAGATGTTTGTTTTTTGGTTATTTTTTGTTTCAGTTAGCGGGAATTTCAGATGTAGGATATTTGCTGTTCGTCGTTTGTTCTCCTGGGGGTGCCAACGAAAAGAAGTTTTTATTTTAATATGCTTGTCCACTGTGTTAATGTTGAATTCGTTCGTTTGTGTTCTCTCCACTGATCTGATCAGTACATTCACTGCTGTTGACCTATACGTTCTAATTCCAGTTTTCGTTTCATCTCTGGATTCTCCATTGCGTGGATTTCCTCCAAAGTTTTTCTATTCGATTCCGGTGTTATCCTAAAAGTGAGAACTGATCCAATAATTGCAACAATTGAATAAAACCAAAATGCAATATAAACCCCAGCATGAATACTGATATAATTGTATCCCGTATTGGATGTAAATGAAAAGCAGGAGCCAATAATCATTCCAAACGCCACAGCCGCTCCTTTAACGTTCATAGCAAACAATTCACCTTGCAAGATATAGGGTATTATTGCAATTCCCAAATAGTAGACAATTGCGTATAAGATTAGCGATGATAGTGGTAACCACGTAATAGAAGTAACGTCGACTTTTGCAGAAAATTTCAAAAAGAAAAATATTCCTACCGCACCTAAGAAGACACCGGACAATATTCCAGAAACAAGAAAGGTGATACGTTTACTAATTCGATCCATAATGACACCAGCTGCCAAAGTTGATACCAGAACAATTCCCGATAGAATTAGAACCGAAATTTTCGGCGGAATTGATGATCCACTGTGATAAAAGATCTCCTGCGTGTAGTTTAAAATCGCACTATGACCTGCCATAACTTGAGTGAGTTTCATACAAATGACAATGAACATACACTTCCGATTGTAGTTTCTCAAAAATAATTCCCTCACTGAATTTGTTTTGTATCTTTCCTTCTCCTCAATGTCGAGTTTCATTTCCCTAACAACCTTTTTTAACACCAACGAATTCGAGTGTCCTCTCAGTCTCATTAAACTTTTCAAAGCATCATCGTCCCTTCCTTGTAGTAAAAAGAAATACGGACTCTCAGGCATGAACGAAAATGTGCTGAGAAATAAAATTGGTATAAATATGCAAGTATAATTTAAAATTTGATAGGGAAAAAAAGTCCCAACGGCTGTTAGTCCAAAATGAAAAAGAGCCTGAATTGTCCGCATAATTGCAACAAGACTTCCTCTAATGTCCTTTTCGGCAATTTCGGCTAAATATATCACTACCGTGTTGTAGGTGAAACCTTGACCGATTCCAGCGATAAATTTTGCAATTAGCACGTAAATATAGTTTTTTGCATTAATGATCAAAATCCAAGCGATTAGGGCTGGAATTCCAGTGAGAAGGAGACTAAATTTTCTACCTATTCTATCGATTAGGAGGATATTGAGAAGAGAGCCGATAATATCCGAAAAATGATATATGGAAATTATCCAACCACCTTGTGTGTCAGTTACTGGAAAATCAGATGCATTGCTCTTCAGATGGGGAATTCCTGGTGAATTCCAAACAATATTTGCTGACAGGACCGCCACTGATAGGGAAGCTGGAAACAAAACATATTTAGTTTTCGGAGATCGTATTATGATTGTAATGTTAAAATAAACCGAGGAAATTAAATTAAGTTGAAATAGATCCGTCATTTGAGTAAAAGTAAAAAAAACTTACCTGTTATACCGGCAATAAATTGCATCATATTATTTCCCTCTTTCAAGGATTCATCACCTACGTCTTCTTCCTGATGTTTAAAATTATTTTTCAATTCTAGATTTTCAATTCTAGACTCAGCTCTCGAATCCTGAAGTAAATAATAAATTTCAAATCTATTTTTCCAAAACTAAAACAACACTTTCTTTTTGTTAAATTTACCTTTGTTTTTAGCAAATAATTATCTTCCTCCATATTGAATTTGTCGTCTCGTCTTTTTGGATGGTAATAATTTTGATTAAACTTTAAATTTAAGGGAATTTTAGTAAAAAATATTGTGGTACATTCTGGAGTAATTTATACACATTATCTTCGAGGGTGACTATTGAGATTCGATTAACGGTTCTTTTGTGAAATTCTAATTAAAAAATCCTCTCATAATTACTTTGCACAATTTGATGATATGTAAAAATTTAGAAAAACAATGATTAAAAACTGTTTGTAAAAAATATTAAACATTCGATGTGAATTCTAATTCGGTTAGTTTACTTCAAGTGGGTATAATGAGAGAACTAGGAATGAAATATTATTGCTTAACTGTTTATAGATGATATCAATCATCAAATACGATAATTTTTTAAATAACTGCATCTTATGATTAACAGACAGAAGATAGAGGTTTGTGTCTAAAATTACGATAGTATTATGTCAAACAGATAAATGTTGATAAATTAACGTGAATAGTTCATGAGACTTATTTTTGATCCTAGATTTTTCAATTGTGTATTAGTACATAATAAACATAATTAGTTTATTGATTAATCAAATAAATAATTTTATTAACAAGAACTCCTCATTTTTTAAGAGAATATAAAAATTTAGATTTAAAATTCAAATTTGTTTCCAAATTTGCTGAATTTGTATTGTAAAAATAGTAATCGGGTATAAAGAAGGATGCGTATAATTAAATGTAACTCACAATGTCAATTTAGGTGAAAATAAATTATTTTAATGATACATTAGAATACAATTGAGATCGACTCGACGCTATCTATTACAGTAACTATCCTTGACTAATTCAGTCTTCACGTGTTATAGTAATTCGACTTGAATGAAAGTTGTAACGTTATTTAACTTTATTTCCTGTTGCATTGTGCTCTTGCCTCCAAATTGTTCTTTATTTCTCTATTGGTATTTAAATTATATAAATATCTAATTTTACATGTCATGAAAAATTGTTTATTTTTATAATTTGACTAGCATGTCAGTTTTTTGTGGTATTCTAATCAAAATGTGTAAAAAAGTCTTTTGAAATAATGGGTTTCAATCAAATGTAATAAAATTTTAAACATTTTGGTCGTTATATTAGATTCGCTATTTAAATTTTTTTAAATCTGATATCAGTTTCGTAATCAGCGACCCCAAAAACCCCCGAGTAACAATTTTTAGGCGAATCCGTTGATTTTTTAAAATTGTCGCCATGTTGGATCATCCGCCATTTTGAATTTTGCAAATCTGTTGTCAAATTCTTATTTTGGGTCCCAAAAACCCCCAAAGTTAAAAGTTTCAATTAAATCCTTCAGGTTTTTAAAAAGTGACCCGCCATCTAAATGGGTAAAAAAATCCTCTTTACAGCAATAAAATTTTAATACTGTGTGGTACTCATGTTCGAATCTAATCTCCTCAATCGCACTAAATATAATTTTTTCTTTATTTCCGGATTATTCATTGCTTGTATCTCCTCAAGTGTTTTGCCTCTTGTCTCGGGTGTAATGGAATATGTAATAAGTGATCCGAAAAAGCTGGTGAAACCAAAGAGCCAAAATGACGCATGAAAACCAACAGCATCATTCAATGCATTATAACCTGTGGTACTTGCAAATGTACAAATTGAACCGACAATTGTTCCAAAAACACCGGCAACACCTTTCACTTGCATGGGAAATAATTCACCTTGAAGAATAAATGGTATTATCGCAATACCCAAATAGGTGATCAATTCAAAAATAATGAGTGCCGTCAGTGGTAGCCACGAGAATGACGAAACATTTTCACCCAAGTGTTTCATATAAAAATAAATCCCCAACGTAAACATACATAATGCACCCAATAGTCCGGAAATTAGAAAATTAGACCTTATATCCATGGCATTTAGTAGTAATCCAGAAAGTAGGGAAGAAATTAATCGAATTCCGGCTAGAATAATTGCAGCTGTACCGGATTTTACGGATGAACCGCCAAATTCAAAAATTTCGACTGCATAACCAAGGATTATTAGATTCCCCGTCATGAATTGGGTGATTTTCATGAATAACACAACCAACATTGCTTGACGATTATTTTTCTGATACAACAATTCCCTAAAGGCACTGATTTTAAAATTCATTCCCTCGACGTTCAGTTTCATTTCTGCAATGTCATTTTCCAAAGACTCTCGATTTAGTGCTTGGTCCGTTTTTCCGCGTAATTTTATAAGACACTTTATTGCCTCCTCTTCATTGCCCTTTAGTAGCAAATAATAGGGACTTTCCGGCATAAAAGAAAATAAGAGGAGAAAAATAATTGGTACTATAAGACAGGTAATATTTAAAATTTCGTAAGACAGTAGTGATCCAATTGTCGTTGCCACAAAACCAACACAACTTCCGGTCACTCTCATTATTGTGAATAGTGTTATTCTCGAGTCCTTCTCGGAAATTTCAGCGAGATAAATAACCGTTGTACTTATAACGAAGCCATGACCGATACCACCAATGAAACGAGCGATATAGAGATCGATAAAATTGTTTGCGAAAATAATTAGTAGCCATGATGTTATTGCCGGTATGCCGTACAGAAGCATTGTGTACTTTCTTCCAATTCGATCGAGAAATAAGAGAGTTAATGGTGTTCCGAATATATCACCAAAATTGTACAGTGACACAATCCAAGCGCCTTGTGTGTCCGTGACCGGGAATTTTGATTCGCCGCTCTTTAAATATGGAACTGCTGGCGAAGTCCAGGAGGTGTTTATCAAACACGCCGCAGTAGCCAACGAACCTGTCGAATTAATTTCATTGATAAAAATTGTAATTCAAAACATTTCGATTTTTCGCAAATAATTCCGAATAGGGTACTTTCTTTCAGGTTAAAAAAGGTTTTTGTAATTTATACAATCGAATTTTTATAAAGGTTGAAAAACAATATTATTTCACGAAACAATAAAATTGTTATTGAGTTTTAATAATTGATTGTAATAACTAGTTTTTGATTCTGAACTTGAAATAATTATTTTCAAACTTTGACAAGAATTTTCCTTTCCTTGCAATATATTTTAAAAATTCAGTTATTTTTATTATTTGCTGCACTTTTTGAATAATTGTATATTTCTTAATTCAGTGTTTAATTAAATAGATTAGTATGAAGATAATAGAACACTATTTAAACTTCGTAACTTGAAAAATTAGATAACATTTTTTCTACCACTGTTTAAATTATTATAATTCTATGAATTCTATTAATATTAATTATATCAAATCTTACCACTAAAACAAGCAATGTACTGCATTTGGCATTTTCCTCTTGTTGAAAATTTAGTCAAAATTTTATTCTTCATATTGTTGATGGTATTACTAAAACTTAAAAATATTCACTAAAAAAAAGTTTTCTGTATTCACTTTCAAGGAAATTTGGATAAATTTCGAAATAGACATTATTATATCGTAAGACTAGTTACCTGTTTGACAATGAATTTGTATCTGAACTTGAACTTTCTTGTTTTTTTATCATTTCTGCTATTTATAAAACTTTATCTTTTTTTCCAGTGTTCTAGAAATTACTTTCGAAATTTTCTAAAAAAAATTAACGATTTAATGGAATTAAAAATAATCAATTCTTTATTTCCTAAATTGTACACAAGTTTTTTTTATTTTGCAAAACACACACTAGAATTTGTTCTATTTGCATTTAAACGGTAATATTCTTATCTATATAATTACACGATTGCAGTAACATTATCAACCAAGTTTATTAATCATCTTCTGCGAACACTTTTAGCTATTTTTCAAGAAAATATTTTTTTTATTAAATGAAATAAAGAAACAAGAGGGTATATATTACTAACTTTTCTCACATCTTTCCAAATCGAGTTTTTGTTTCATATCCGGATTTCTCATTGCTTGAATTTCCTCTAGGGTTTTACCATTTGTTGATGGGATGATTAGAAGGGAGATGATTGATCCAAAAATTGCGATAGTGGCAAAAAACCAAAATGCAGTATGCATACCGAAAATATTTGTGAGTTGGTAATAGCCAATTGTGGTGATAAAGGAGCAAGTTGATCCGAACATCATACCTAGAGAGACGGCAATACCTCTTACGTGAATTGGAAATATTTCTCCTTGTATTGCGTAGGGAACGGTATTCAATCCCATGTAGTAGACTAATTCGAATAGAATTAGACTGACGAGTGGTAACCACAAGATTGGAGTTACGTCAACAAGTGTTTGTTGTTTGAGGAAAAAAAATAAACCCACCACTGCTAAAAATATGGAAGCCAATATTCCGGACAGGAAGAAATTCAAACCCCTACTGATACGTTCCATTAGGCCACTAACAATGAGGGAAGCAATCACACGAACTCCGGCGAGAATTACAACCGATATTTTTGGTTCTAATGATGATCCACTTATGGTAAAGATCTCTTCGGTGTAATTGACAATTGCGGACTGTCCAGTCATTAATTGTGTTACTTTCATACAGGCGACTATCAAGAGACCCTTTTGGTTATGCTTCTTCAAGAATAATTCCTTGAGGGCGTGATTCTTTAGGTGCCGTTCATTCTCTATGTCTAATTTCATTTCCCTAATTAAGGAATCAGTTTGTTGACTTGTAATTCCTCTTAAGATCACCAGACACTTTACCGCATCCTCCTCTTTGTTTCGCAGCAAAAAGTAATACGGACTTTCGGGCATGAATACAAATATAGCGAGAAATAAAATTGGTATTGACATACATGAAAAATTCAGTGTTTCGTAAGTACAGAATGATCCCACAATTGTCAGTAGAAAACCTGCCAGTACTGACATTATCCGCATGATGCTGATCAAAATACCTGCAAGAGATCCACATATAAAGTCGCTTTTTACTAAAATCTGATTTTTGAAAAGTTCAGATCAGATTTCACTGAGATGCTGTAGCATGCTACAGTATCTTAGTGAAATCTGTTCTGAACTTTTCAAAAATCACCTCTTATGTTTTTATCAGCAATTTCTGATAAGTAGATTACAATTGCTGCGTAGGAGCAACCTTGACCAATTCCGGCAATAAACCTGGCGATTAGAAGATGTTGGTAATTAGTGGCATAGATGGTGAGAAGCCAAGAGAGAAGGAACGGTAGGCCACTCAGTAGTAAACTGATTTTTCTCCCAATCCGATCGATGAGAAGAATTACTAATATTGATCCAATGATGTCACTGAGATTATAGATTGAAATAATCCACGCTCCTTGTTCGTCATTAACGGGAAATGTTGAAGAATTGCTCTTCAAGTGAGGAAGTGCCGGTGATGTCCAGGCGTTACTTACTCCTGCTGCAGCTACCGAAAGAGAAGCTGAAAAAATTTGCTAAAGGAAATTTGTATTTAAGAATCTGAGAAAAGTACGTTAGGTTAGGTAATTACCACTGAATCCAGCAATTAGCTGCATTAGCCTACTGCCTTTTTTGGAATGATCTCCGTCCACTTGTAAATTAGTTTCGAAATTCTGATCATTGTTGATAATCATCGCAAAATATTTTAAACATTTACTGCATCCTCTTCCTTGTTTCTTGGTATTAATAAAATTCAAATAGAAAGTTCTCTAATGTTAATAATTCTCTAATAGAAATGTTCTCGGAAACATTTGAAAGTTAGTTCTGCAATTTTTTGTTCTATAATATAAACTACTATTTTTCTTCGTTAGAAGCAAGCTGGAAGTTAAATGCACTTTTTTGTATTTTAATAACCAGTTTGAATTCTTATCTGTTTTACTTTTAGGTGGAGGGGAATGCAGTCACTAATCTGCACTAATCTGATCTAAGAGATCAGGTTGGCTTCTTGATTATCAAAGGTCAGTATACTCATGATAACTTCTTTGTCTTATTGGGAATTGTAATCTTTCTTCAATAAGCTCTACGTAATTTGACCAGCTGATGTCAAAATTTATCTATTACTTTGATAAGACGTTCCGAAACTTTTTCACTGTTGAATTCTTTCTCTTATGTTACAATTTGTTCTGCACTCGAAGGACAATTTAATTAAAGTTTACCCCTAACTATTTAAATTTATTTCGATCCGGAAGGAATAAAAAAAGTTGAAGAGTTTTACACACTTCCTTGCTAGAGTATTTATAGGTTTGGTCCATGTGCGGAAAATTCTTTGGAGTCAAGTTATAAAGGCGATCTTTAATGATTTGAGCGCCTGGCTGCTTTTATTCAAATTAAGTCTAAAATCTAGTTATATTTATTATCGTTGTTTAGAATTTCATCATTACCCGACCGGAGATGAATTCGTATGGTGACTTTCTTTGTTAGTTAGTAAGAAATAAAACACTTTATTAACAACAGAAATAATCACATTTATTCAAAATAAAGAAAGAAAATAACATAAATTATATTTTAAAGAAATTAATAAGGCAAGTGGTTGCCAATGCAGTTTGTAGAAATGAGACTATCTTCAGCGTCTTCTGGATAAAGTATTTTGACGTTCTAATTCCAGTTTCCTCCCCAACTCCGGATTCTGTAACGCTTGTATTTCCTCTAAACTCTTTCGCAAAGTGTCAATTGCAATCCAAAATGAAACCAATGATCCAAAAAGTGTAACCAATGCAAAAAACCAAAGTGTTGTATATGCCCCGTAAGCATTACTCATTGGATGATATCCAGCAGTAGTGGCGAATGCAAATACATCAGTGATAATTCTACCCAAGCAAACTGCGCTCCCTTTTACCTGAATGGGAAAAAGTTCCCCTTGAATAATATAAGGAATGCTGCCAATGCCAAATGTGTAGGACATTTGAAATACAATTAATGCCACAAGTGGTAACCATCCATAAGACGATGTATCTTTGTGAAGATAATCTGTTATAAAAAAATAGATGCCAAGTGCTATCAAACAAAGTGTTGTAAAAACTCCCGAGGATAGAAAAATAATCTTTCTTTCAAATTTGTCTAAGATCCAACCGGTAATTAGTGACGCTGGTAATGCTATACCATGCCACATAACCACCTGAACTCCAGGTTTAATTGGCAGATTATTATGACTGAGAATTTCTTCAGCATTGTAAGTAAGAGGATTAACACCTGACATAATTTGTGTCATTTTCATGAAAAACATTATTAATACTGCTTTTCGATTATAACTCTTGCTGAATAATTCCCAAACAGCAAATCTTTTTGTATTTTTTCTATCCTCTTCTATTGCTAGAATCATTTCTCTTATTTCGTTTTCTACTTTCTCTGATGAATTGAACCCTCTTAATCTCATCATACATTTTGTGGCATCGTCTTTTTTTTGTTGTAAAAGATAGTAGTAGGGTGTTTCCGGTGATAATGGGAATACAAACAGGAAGAGTAGCATCAGCAAGGCTGCGGATATGTTGAGTATGTAATAGGATGTAAATGCTGAAATAGCTGAAAATACAAAGACACCAAATGAGAGCGATAGATGCAATATATTCACTAGTCTCCCTCTGATGTTTTTTTCGGAAATTTCTGTCAAATATATCACTAGACAATTGAGGGTACTTCCTTGAGAAATACCGGTTAAGAGTCGTGCTATGTAGAGGTGTATGTAGTTTTTGGCAAAGATAATTAGACACCATCCTATTAGTCCTGGTAGTGCAGAAAGTAGTAAGGTGTTCTTACGTCCGATTCGATCGATAAAAAGTGGATTCAGGAGAACTCCAATAAGATCACCAACATTGTACAGTGAACTGATCCATGTGACTTGGTAATCCGTTACCAGAAATGGAGAATTTTTGCTTGTTAGATATGGTATCGCTGGTGATGACCATGATTGACCACCTCCACATACCGCTATCGTGATGCAAGCTACAAAAATTATGATTTATGAATTGGAAACACATTTGTTGTTAATAGATAACTGATTTCATAGGATTTGGTATAAAGGACAATTTTAAAATTACGTACAAACGTTATTGTCGATTAAATAACAAAAATAATTATTCACTTTATCTTTATGTACGTCTTTAACAATATTTTAAATGCCTAATGGTGCTCACTACTTTCATTATCAGAAAAACTGTTTTTATTATACGAAAAACAAACTAAATTTACTTATTAAAATCATTAACTTGCTTTTGAAAAGAAAAATTATTATTCACTTAAAATTTAGCCACTATAATTATTTTAGAAGTTCTGTTATTTAATTTATCAAAAATAGGCTTAAAAATCAAACAGACCACAAATTGCTGCCATATATTGTTTGGAGTGACTTCCATCGCTCTTTAATTCCTTGTTGTCGTTTTTATTGAAATACTGCCTTATCCTAGATGTACAACAATTCTTCATTTTCTTATCTCCTTTATTATTTCATTTTGTCTTAAAAGTGTCAATTTTAATATTATGATAACATTTGGTTTGCATAAGTTTTCTTTAGTAAATGAAATAGTTATATTTGATAAACATCTAAGCATACCAGGAAGTAGACAAGAATTGCACATTGAGTGTACTAATGACCACCTGTTTTGTAAAGTTCTCTACAAGTATTTTTCAACATGTTCTTAAAAACGTGACTCAACGAACAATATTATTATCATTATAACAGTTACTTTTTACAAATAAACTGTTATTTATAATAGTTTATACTAATTTTGTGTCATTAAAAATAATTTTAAAATATTTGCGATATGATGACACGTGTGAATTGAACTTACTTACTAGTAGCCTTTGTAAATGAGGATTAACTCCGAGAACCCAGGTAATATTTTCTTTCTCCCTTCATCGCATGGAAAACTACACTGAAAAACTGTTGGTAGAGCAGTTCCGCTATTGACTGTTGTGCAGCGCTACTTAACTTTAAACTCACAGCTCTATCAAAATTAGGCGAGTTGCTCTCCTAAACTTGACTACCAATGGCGTTGGCGAGCGGCTGCTTGACAAAAAGGTCAGCAGCTCTATCAAAAAGGAGAGTTGCTCGCCCAAAAAGGAGAGTAACTCGCCCAAAAATAAAGTGAGCTGTGCGTTTCTTTTTAACGCAGCAGTTCACCGCATTGGGCGAACAGCTCTACCAACAGTTTTTCAGTGTATAAATAAAAGTATGAAACTTGAAACGTTATTCAGTCGGTAACGGAAATCTTAATAGAAATTCAGTAAAGAAAATCAATAATAAAAATCCAAATCATAGATAAACAGAAAAATTCATTTTGTCTGATTGATCATCATCATCTTAAAATCTTCCGTGATACTTACATATTAATAGAAGGTTTCATTAGTGTTGAAAAATAAAAAAGATTAGTCACGTAGCTTAATTTTATTTTAAGAAACGATTTTTGTTACTAGGATACAATGTTACGAATAATTTAATAAGAAGATTTTTATTCCGAATTAAGTTTATTTTTTAGCTCTGGATTTTGCATCGCTTGAATTTCCTCTAATGACATTCTCGTTGTATTCGGTGATATGCAATAGGTAACTAAAGACCCAACGAAACAAAGAAATGCGAAAACCCAGAATGTCGTGTAGATGCCAAAGTTTTTATTTAGAGGTTTATATGCAGCAGTAGTTAGAAATGCAGAAATTGCAGTCACAAGTCTGCCTAAGGAAACTGCACTACTTTTCACGTTTATTGGAAAAAGTTCTCCAATAGCTATATGTGGAATTATGCCAAATCCGAAAACAAAAAATATTTGAAATAACGATAGTGAAACAACTGGTAGCCAAGCAATGGAGCTAGTGTCCTTTTCGAGAAAGTACTTTAAAAAGAAAAAAAGCCCGACAATTAGTAGGCAAAATGAAGATAGTACACCAGTTATGGAAAATAAAGCTCTTCTGCTAATTCTATCTATAAATAAGCTGGTACATAGGGAAGCTGGTACAACAACTCCGTTTAAAATCATTACTTGAATTCCAGGTTTAAGGGGAAGATTATTTTGACTTAGAATATCTTCAGCAAAGGCAATTATACTGATAATACCCGAGAGCATCATGGTAGCCCTCATTGAGAATACAATTAGTAATCCTTTTCGATTATAACTCTTTTTGAATAATTCCAAAAATGCCATTCTCCTTGAATTCTTCTTATCCTCTTCAACTACTAATTCCATATTATGTAATTCAACTTCTAATTTCTCTGCAGAATTTACCCCTCTTAATTTCATCATGCACTTCAAGGCATCATGTCTCCTTCCTTTCAAAAGATAGAAGTAGGGTGTTTCAGGTAAAAATGGACATATTATAAGAAAAATAATTAAAAGGGAAAGAGAAGAAAAATTTAAAATTTCATAGGAAGCAAAGGTACCGATTGTTGAGAAAATAAATATGGCTAGGTACAGTGATACTTGCAATATATTCACTAATATTCCTCGAATATTTTTTTCCGAAATTTCTGTCAAGTAGATTGATAGAGAACTAAAGGCGTTTGCTTGACTAATTCCGCCGAGAAATCTTGCAATGTAGAGGTAGTTATGATTTTGAGCAAATATTATAAGACACCATCCAATTAAACTTGGTAGTGAGAGGAAAAAAAGGGTATTTCTTCGTCCAATGCGATCGATGAATAAAGGATTTATGATTCCACCGAATAGATCTCCAATATTGAACAGGGAAACTATCCAAATAATTTGTTCATCCGTTACTGAAAATTTAAAGTTCTTGCTTATCAGGGGGACGCATGATTATTCCCCAAATGTCATTTTTCCGAAATGTCATTTTACCGAACTGCACTTTTGCGAATAGTCATTTTTGCGAAAAGCCAATTTTGCGAAATGTCACTTTTGCGAATTGTCATTTTTGCGAAAAGCTATTTTTGCGAATTGTCATTTTTGCGAATGGCCATTTTTACGAATTGTCAATTTTCCGAAAAGTCATTTTTGCGAATCGCCATTTTTACGATTTGTCACTTTTTCGAAAACTCATTTTTGCGAATTGTCATTTTTACGAAAAGACATTTTTGTGAAATGTCATTTTTGCGAAAAGCCATTTTTGCGAAAAGTCATTTTTACGAATTGCCATTTTTGCGAATTGTCATTTTTAAGAAATGTCATTTTTGCGAATTGTCACTTTTGCGAATCGCCATTTTTACGAATCGACATTTTTACGAATTGTCATTTTTGCGAATAGTCATTTTTACGAATTGTCATTTTTGCGAAAAGCTATTTTTGCGAATTGTCATTATTGCGAATTGACATTTTTACGAATTGTCAATTTTCCGAAAAGTCATTTTTGCGAATCGCCATTTTTACGAATTGTCAATTTTCCGAAAAGTCATTTTTGCGAATTGTCATTTTTACGAAAAATACAATTGTGAATTTATAGACCTACAAGTTTTCTATTGTATTTTTCGCAAAAATGTCAATTCGCAAAAATGACTTTTCGGAAATTTGACAATTCGTAAAAATGGCGTTTCGCAAAAATGACTTTTCGGAAAATTGACAATTCGTAAAAATGGCGATTCGCAAAAATGACAATTCGTAAAAATAACTTTTCGCAAAAATGACTATTCGCAAAAATGACAATTCGTAAAAATGGCAATTCGTAAAAATGGCGATTCGCAAAAGTGACAATTCGCAAAAATGACATTTCTCAAAAATGACAATTCGCAAAAATGTCAATTCGCAAAAATGACTTTTCGCAAAAATGACTAATCGCAAAAATGACATTTCAGAAAAATGGCTTTTCGCAAAAATGTCGTTTCACAAAAATGACAATTCGCAAAAATGACTTTTCGGAAAATTGACAATTCGTAAAAATGTCGATTCGCAAAAATGACTTTTCGGAAAATTGACAATTCGTAAAAATGGCGATTCGCAAAAATGACAATTCGCAAAAATAGCTTTTCGAAAAAATGACAATTCGCAAAAGTGACATTTCGCAAAATTGGCTTTTCGCAAAAATGAGTATTCGCAAAAGTGCAGTTCGGTAAAATGA
Source organism: Leptopilina heterotoma (assembly GCF_015476425.1). Classification (NCBI taxonomy): domain Eukaryota; kingdom Metazoa; phylum Arthropoda; class Insecta; order Hymenoptera; family Figitidae; genus Leptopilina; species Leptopilina heterotoma. The sequence goes on along the minus strand of NW_025111078.1, from coordinate 1,321,448 downwards.
CATTTCGGAAAAATGACATTTGGGGAATAATCATGCGCCCCCTTATCAGGTGACTTGTAGCTGGCGATGACCACGCTTGATATGATCCAGTAGATGCCATTGTCAAACATGCTAGAAAGTAAAATTGTAATGAATATTTTTTATTTTATCAGTTAGTAGATTCATTCTGAGAAAAAATTAAAAATTTTTATAAACGTACCACAAATTGCTGCAATGTACTGTTGTGTTCGACTTCCTTCATTTTTTGAGTTTTCACTAACCCTTATACTATTAGTCCTTTTGCATAAATTTAACAAACAGTTTGGCAAAAATACATTTTTCATTTTCTTTTTTTTGTTTTGAAACAGTAATCTGTTTCAATATAAATGTTGCAAAGTATTTAAGTGAAGAGTGTAATTATTGTCAGCACATTCTGTGGAAGAACGTAAATAAAGAAACGATAGTACATTCGGTTAACGATAACGTATATAATGCTTGAAGTTGTCTGTAAATAAATTCAATTTAAAAATGTTTGTAAATTTTTTTTCTTTAATATAATTTATAAATACAGCACAAATTCATTTTATAAAGAAATTTAAAATTATCAAATAGATTAATATTTATAGCATGTGTCATAATTTTAAGAATCCGCATACCACAAATAACAAAGTATTGTTTAGTTTGACTTACTTCATTCTTGAAGGACTTCAGTTGTTTTAACATTATTCACAAAAAAAACTTTTACCTAGAATGTACGTACTGCTAAGGAGTTGTTTGTTAAAAAAAACTATTATTATTATGGATAGAAAACGTATTTTAAACACTCGTTACTATCTTATCAAAATTAATGTAATGCATATATTCCGGTTCACAAACAATTATAAATATTGTTCGTTAACCGGAATATATACATTACATTAATTTTATAAATTTTATAAAAAGAAAATATGTAAATAAATATGTAATGTATCTATAAAGAAAATTAATTACTTAAATTAATATTGTTGCTTTCTGATAATGATAATTATTATTGTAACTAATAAATTTAATTTTAATTAAAAAAATATTATTATTACAATAAATAAATATTTTAAAACGGTAAGGAAAATTTCTATAAGTCATGTTCAGACTTGCATTAATCAATCAAAGAAAAGTAATTTAATAAAAATATTTCGGCCCTAGGTAAAAATAAACTACAATAGTCTAATTATGTAAATATTTTTGTATTTTTATTTTCACAACATTTTTTTTGTCTAATTAAGTAAAAATTTTTCATTCCAGTGATCGAAGAATATTGGGAACCTTCTTGGAAATTTACGTTTTCAAGGCAATAGGAAAAGAGGAAACGCAGGAAGTAAAGGGGTGAGTCAAAAAATATCAGTAATACAGTTCTTTTTAGTCTGATAGCAACAACTTTAAAAAAACTGCTGCCAGGTTTTATGACTAATAGTTTTGAAACAGCTGATTAATTACTAGACGCTGAAAATCTAACGCATTTCCCTGTTTCTATTCTTGATAAAAGTGGTTATAATCTCAAACTGTCAAATTTAAGTAAAACTGAGATAAAATTGTCTCTCTTCAGGTAACGAACTTATCGAAGGTAGAAATTAATTATCTCAAGGTAAGGTTCATTAATTGCTAGACGCTGAAAATCTAACGCATTTCCCTGTTTCTATTCTTGAGAAAAGTGGTTATAATCTCAAACTGTCAAATTTAAGGAATTTAAGTAAAACTGAGATAAAATTGTCTCACTTCTGGTAACGAACTTATCGAAGGTAGAACTCAATTATCTCGAGGTAAGAACATAATATTTCGAGAATTGATGCCTTTCTTTTTTAACTCCAACTGGTAATGTAGGGTATTCTAAAAGTAATTGATATCATCGATAAAACAGTGTAGAGATCAATTACCATCAGATGATAAACACAAGAAATTTATTATCTACATCGATATTGATAAGTCGACTAATTTTCGGTCGGTACTATCCTTCTTATCAATTACCATACCAGGATAAATACTTTTCGAATTTAAAAATAATTAAATATATTTTAAATGTAGGTAGGTAGATAAAAAAAGCGAATAAATGACAAATGGTTTTTGCCACTTACTGAACTCCCAAAAATATATTTTGCTAAAATTTAGACTAAAGAAACTTTATTTATATTTTACAAAAAGATACATTTATTTCAGGACTTTTTACATCTTACTTCAATACTTAATCATGTTTATTATTTACAATTACTAATTAATTTTCAACTAAACATAAAAGTAGATATCAACTAAAGTGATCCGAGTCGAAATTAAAGTTATCAATCTAAGAATAAAAAAACTGTGTGCAATATACAAATTCGTCTATTAATTTCTAACTTACAAAAAGAAATGTTCAAATCGAAGCAACGAAAAAATATTTTTGAATTTTATAAAAAGAGTGTCTCTCATTAAAAATACATTAAAAATACATTGAAAATTAGTTTTCAATAAAAATTTCCATTACTTTATTAATTTACTTTTACTAATTATTTGTTAATTAACAATCTGTTAACAAAAACTAATGAAATCAAAATAGTTATTTAGTTATCAATATAATTATTTATTTAGAAATTGTTTGATTTCAGTGAATTAACAGTTAGTTATTTAAAAGTAATTAGGGATAAATTAATAAAAAATTGCAAAACTTATTACTTCGATTCGGAAAATTTCAATTCGTTAAAAGGCACTTTTTAAAAAAGCTCTTGTATTTATTAATGTGTCAATTATCGATAAAGTAGTATTGTGCTACAGTTTTTTTAAATAACATTTTTAGTTAAACTTTTTCTAGTGATGGAAAATAATTTTTGCTATCATAAATCTTATTTAGAGAGTGATATGACTTGAGGGGGGTGAGAAGAAAGTATTATATAATGAAAAGTGATTGCTTATTTTATGAAACTAAAAATAATTAGAATTAATATTAATTAGGTACATCATTGTCCCGATAGCCTCGATTGACTAAACACTAAATTTACTATTTCTAATTCGTCACCGATTGATTTTCATGGCTGAACATTTTTTCACAAAAGTATTTCCAAAAAAAGAAATTATATTAGAAAAAAATTTTTGATTACTGATAATGTGACTCGAAAAGGTTGATTTAAATTTTTTAAAAAGATTTATTTAATGAGTTTATTATAAAAAAAATTGCTCAGCCATACTAAAATTCGAAAAAAAATTTAATTAACACAACGTGATAGTTTTTGAAAAATTTTACATACATTAAACAATATTTTTACATTTTATCAAATAAGTGGCTTCAGTTTTTAAAAAAGCTAAAGGAATTAAAATTATATTAAGAGTTTTAATCTCAACCGAATTTATTAAAATTCGACCTAAAATATCAAAAATTGATGCCAACTTGATAAGTTACTAAAATAAAAATAAATATATAGAATATAATAATTTTTTAAATTAAAAAATATTGGATTTGACAAAATTATAAATATTAAACAATATTTGTTCCTTTAATTCAATTTTTTTAAATAAATAAAAATTTTATTACAAAAGTTTTTTTGATTTTGATCGAAATTTTTTGCTTTCGCAGAATTTAAAAAAAAGTTTCATGGCATCAGTAAAATTTTAACATTAAACGAAAGCAGAAAAAATTCAAAACACAAAATAGCGCAAAAATTTAAATAAATTCAACTTTATAAGTTAAATCAATTAAATATAAATAATTCTTCATGGAAAAAAAAATTCTTTTTGGCAAATATAAAATTTAATGGAAAAGGTTATTAGAAATATGTGATGATAATAAAACTTAATAACTAAATTCTTAGAAAATATTGCACAATCGCTATTTTGAATAATTGAAAGAATTTTGAATTAAAATTTTTTGTTCGACGTATCTGAAAAATTGTTTTCTTGTACCACAAAAACAAATTCACTCTTAAAAAAAGTCATGCCTTACGGTATTAAAATACTGTGAGATGGCGGGATGCAGATTAAATTGCGATGACTGTTTCTTTTTTTAGGGGGAGGGGGATCTGCATAAATAATTACAATTCGTCGTCGCCTAGAAAAATGTAGGTCTATACTTATTAAATCTAGGCACTTTTACAAAAAATGACGCATTCACTTAAAAACGATAGACATACAGAAGGAGGATGGTGGGAGAATGATTAAACAAAAATAGAATCGAATGACAAAGTAGAAATTCTGCTTCTTTTACAAATTACCCAGCAATTTCTTTAAACCATTTAGAGTTAGCGAACTCAATGGCGTGTAACCTTGTAATTCCTTTCTCTTGTTTGTGAAAAAAAATATCTTTTTTTTTTGAAGGGCCGCAGGCGACATCCATTACATACTTACATATACGAATGTTAATCTAACAAGGGCGCAATGTCCTCTATTTGTTTTTACGCCGCAGCCACTGGACCACCTTTCGGTTTAATCATCATCATGGCCTTCTTTAACGTATAATCCCACCCTCTCCAGCGAAACCATACAATTCCTAAAAGACAAAAAAATAGTTGATCTGAAACTCTTACTTTCCAATACAATATACATTATTCAAGACATTCCATCAGTTCTAGTCGATTTCATCTTTCTTGCTCGCGGTCTGCGGTGATTTATTTTTATGCTCGAGATTTTTTTTTTAATTTTTAGCTAGTAATTCAGATTTACTTTTCTTTGAGAGAATTTTATTGTTGTTCTGGACGAGTAATTAAAATTGAGGGATTGAAAGAAAATGGGTTTCTATTAAAGAAGGGAATGTCTAATTAGTTTAGGTGGAGGTGGAAGTTCTTCAAAAGATCGTAGGGGTCGACGTGACTATTTTCTTGGTGGTCTAGAAATGTTAGGAGTTCGCGACCTAGGCTATTGTTTGGGGTCGTTATATTTCTCACAGTCAGGGACCATTCAAGTATTACGTAAGCATATTTTTCAGGTTTTTAGATCCCCCCCATGTAAGATTTTTTATATGCATTAGCGCCATTTTTTCTAATGGAAATAAGCAATAGCTAGACCCCCCCTCCCCCTTAAATGCTTACGTAATACTTGAATGGTCCCTCAGCAATCATCCTTCATTCAGGGTGGAGGATCCTAAACTAATTTTTAAGTTTATTTAGAAAAAAAGATTTTTGTAATTTACCCAATCGAATAATTAGAAGTGATGGCATTCTTTGGCATTGATATATTTGTGACAGTCAGCAGTCATCCTTTACTCAGGATAGAACGATCTAATTCTCAAGTTCATTTAGGAAAAATGTTTTTGTAATTTACCCAATCGAATAATTTAATGCTAGTCGTCAATGTATCTTTGACAGTCAGCAGCCATCCTTTACTCAGGATAGAAGATCGATGATAGAACAATCTAATTCAAGTTTATTTAGGAAAAAGGTTTTTGTAATTTACCCAATCGAATAATTAAGAGTTAGAGGTCAGTGTATCGCCGACAGTCAGCAATCATCCTTCATTCAGGATGGAAGATCCTAAACTAATTTTCAAGTTCATTTAGAAAAAAAGATTTTTGTAATTTACCCAATCGAATAATTAGAAGTGTAACCATTCTTTGGTTGCACTCTTGCAATTGCAAAAAAATGTGGGTCACGACCCTAAGAATCTCCAAATGCAAATCACTTCTCTCCAAGGAGATTTCTACTTCCGTAATTCTTTCTCTTTATTTAGAAATAAAATACTTTCAATATCAAGGGTCCTCTAGAAACGAGAACATCCTGATTGCAATCGGAACATTAAATTAATGAAAAAAGAAATTTGACTACTTCAAGCGTCGTCGAGACTTAAAGAAACTCGCGAGAAGTAAATATTATATTCGCAAACGAAAGCAAAGATAAATACACATGAAGTGGTACTCACCTTGTCGAGCTGTGAGGTCTTGAGGATCATTTAAATAAAGTCCATTCAGTCCACGTCCACAAGATTTCCACCACCAACCACCCTTCAGCATCGAGGCACAATTCAACGATGATCTATCATTATCCCTGAAAGTTTATATAATTTCTTCATTTAATTCTTGCTCTTTGCTTTCAATTAGAACCAAAAAAAAACTTTTTTAGTAACTAATCTAATGTAATTAAATTTATTTCTTTTAGCTTAGAGAATATTTGGAGAGAATTCAAAGAGAATTTAAAGAGAATTTTTAAATAGCTTTATTTACCTATTATAAGTAGAGAATGGACTGTTATTAGATCCATACCAAGGATCATTTAGAGAGTCACCTGCATTTCCCTCATATCCATCGATCTCCAATTTATAATACTCTCCCTCCGAATAAATCTTGAAATGCGAATATTGAGCATACCTAAAAACAGAAAGATAACACTTTTTTGTAATAAGTATCTATTCAGAATCAACGACTCGTAAATTTGTGAAATTCTAGATTCCTCTTGTCTGACACAGGATGTGAAGTTTAATCGAGAGGCCAACAACTTTCTAATTCACAGATTCAAATTCAGTACCCGATAAGATGCGGGAGAATATCTATATATAAATATACGCCGATAAATTTTAATCAAATCAGAATTATTTTTTCACATCAGAAAAATTTTTTTTTTCTGTTTTGCAAACATATTTTGTTTAAGTATTTAAAAGAAATTATGAAGGTATACAATTTAAGAAAATATAACCCACATGCGTAGTAAATGTTAGTCAATGGACGATTGTTTGGCAAAGCTTAAAGGAATACTTAATATAAAGTGCCTACTCGAATGAATAATGTGATTCTCTTTTTATATTCTTTACTCGAGCAGAATTTTTGATCAGTCGGATGAATAATTTGCATTCTAGCGATACCGGCATTGAAAAGTCAAACAACATTATATTGTAGACAAAAAAAATCGTTACACACACTATGTGGCATTTGATTTTATAAATAAATAAGATTTTCACCTCAAAAAATATTTTAAAATGTCAACGGCATGTTGTTAAAGTTTAATCCTGTTTTACATCCGGTGGAAGAAGGAAAAAAAGATTATTTCGAAATGTAACAAAATATTATGTTTGGTTTTTTTATTATTACTCTGGGTTAAAATATTAATTAAAAAGAGAAAGAAAGAAAATTGAATAAGTTTCGAAACAATTTTCACACATTCTAGTTACCAGAAGGTAATTAACATTACTAATGGTGGAAATTTCATAATTGAAAATTTCAATGTCAAGTTTATTCAATGACTTGATTTATTCTTGCTAAATTCCCTCGAGAGAAAAATCATTATCGGTTTGAAGATAATGATCCAATTATTCATGAGTGAATAGATTATTTAACTTTTTACTACTTTTCATAGTTAACTTCGGGTTGTTCTCACATATAGAAAATCTCATTTTACCTCTGAACGTGAAACAGGAAACATCGAGTCTGCCTATTTCTGGACAAAAAATAGAAACCTCAAATGCGTTTTTCTAAAAATTATATTTATAAATAAGGTGAATTCTGGATAATCTTATAATAAATGTAAATCAATTTCATTTTTGCATTTCAAACGAACTATACTTGCGGAATGCTGGTAACCGGACATTATGTTTTTCCCGAAGGCGTCAATTCAATGGATCATTATTCATAAAGTTTTTAACCCTAGAAAGGAAAACTAGAACCCTAATTTATTTTATCTGCCTGACAGTTGATTCCGGTCCTTGTGCGTGGATAGTTCTACTTTAATTTTGATTGGTGTGGTGTTAAACGTCGTCTAGGGTGCCAAACAACCCCGGTTTTTTTGTTTAGGTTACAAAATCTTATCGTAAGGGAATCTTTATTTGTAAAAATGATTCAATTGATCAAAATATATTTTTATAGAAAAAGACAGGACACTACCAAATCCGGAGCGTCATTGCAATTCAAAACAAAAACACAATTTTTTCTCTGCACTTTCTGTGGTGTAGCAAACTAAAAGTAAATGAATTTGACATTTAATTTGTCATTTTATATCAATTTAAATAAATATATTTTTTGCAATAAATTCAATTTGAATAATTGTCCCTTTAAGTGCATCTATTTGGCTTTCCAAATTCACCGGAATTTTTTAAATTGATCAATTTTTGGAAAAGTTACAAATTCTTTTATAAAAAATGTCAATTTTGAGAAATTTTTCGTTTTTCAATTATAGATAGATTTTACATCTATGTAAATAATTATATTTTTTGCAATAAATCAAATTTGAATAATTTTCCCTTAAACTGCATCTATTTAACTTTTAAAATTCACCTGAATTTTTAAAATTGAACAATTTTTCCAAAAGTTACAAATTGTTTTGTAAAAAATGTCAATTTTGAGAAATTTTACGCTTTTCAATTATAGATAGATTTTACATCTATGTAAATAATTATATTTTTTGCAATAAATCAAATTTGAATAATTTTCCCTTAAACTGCATCTATTTAACTTTTAAAATTCACCTGAATTTTTAAAATTGAACAATTTTTCCAAAAAATACAAATTGTTTTGTAAAAAATGTCAATTTTGAGAAATTTTACGTTTTTCAATTATAGATAGATTTTACATCTATGTAAATAATTATATTTTTTGCAATAAATCAAATTTGAATAATTTTCCCTTAAACTGCATCTATTTAACTTTTAAAATTCACCTGAATTTTTAAAATTGAACAATTTTTCCAAAAAATACAAATTGTTTTGTAAAAAATGTCAATTTTGAGAAATTTTACGTTTTTCAATTATAGATAGATTTTACATCTATGTAAATAATTATATTTTTTGCAATAAATCAAATTTGAATAATTTTCCCTTAAACTGCATCTATTTAACTTTTAAAATTCACCTGAATTTTTAAAATTGAACAATTTTTCCAAAAGTTACAAATTGTTTTGTAAAAAATGTCAATTTTGAGAAATTTTACGTTTTTCAATTATAGATAATTTTACATCTATGTAAATAATTATATTTTTTGCAATAAATCAAATTTGAATAATTTTTCACTAAAGTGCATCTATTTATCTTTCAGAATTCACTGGAATTTTTAAAATTGAACTATTTTTTGAAAAGTTACAAATTTTTTTGTAAAAAATCTTAATTTTGAGAAATTTTTCGTTTTTCAATTATAGATGGATTTTACATCTATGTAAATAATTATATTTTTTGCAATAAATCAAATTTGAATAATTTTCCATTAAAGTGCATCTATTTATCTTTCAGAATTCACTGGAATTTTTAAAATTGAACAAGTTTTTGAAAAGTTGCAAATTTTTTTGTAAATAATGTCAATTTTGAGAAATTTTTCGCTTTTTTCAACTTTTTTTCCATTTTTTATTACTTTATTAAGAAATGAATAATGTCATCATTTTCCTTACTGAAAACATAATAGTTTAAGAAAATAAATAATTTTAATAGCGATGTTAATAAACGGATCTGTAACTTTCCGCGCAGTCAATTGCACAATTGATTCAATTTCAAAATCATTAGACTCTGATGGTGTTAAAACGAGATCGCATAATAATTCTTCGCTCTAATTTAAAAAAAGCACCTTACGCAAGAGAATGCATTGAGAAAGGAAGATGATCCTTTTTCAAATCCTTGAAACTAGAAACGTAGGCGTTTGAAAAAAATTCAAGTAACAAGTTTTATTATTTACGATTTCATTATTTACAATTTTAATTCCTCAGTTTACTTATTCGGAATGACATTTTGAAATAATATTTTTGAAAAGCGTTCAGAAAATAAATTTTACGGAAAATAAAACAATAGTAGAACTTAAAGAAAGAAATGTACAAAAATAATTTGCTGAACGTTAAAAAATACCTAGTGTTTGAAAAAATTATTGATACGTGAGGAGAAAAAAATTTTTTTTACGATAACGAAATGCGATGATATTGTCAGTTCACATTTCTGGCGTAACATATAATACTTGAAAATCAGTAAGCCAAGTATAAATGTATATATCGTAATCGATGCTCTCAAGGATCTTTTAAAGTATTGGCAAATCTTTGCGATGAATCTCTTCACACGAAATGGTTTTATATTGAGAGACGTGAACTAATTTGTACAACACTTCAATTTCTTCCTTTACTTTTAATCAACAAGATCTACAGCATCACTTTGCCACATCATGTGAAGGAAAAATTTACTCTTCCACTAAAGTCATCTCACATTCGTTAGGAAAAAAAAAATTCTAACCATTTTAGATGTTTAGAAAAACAATTTTAATTTTTTTTAATTGCTTTTTCAATTTTTCGGATCTTCAAACGTTTATTATTAAAGTTCTGTACTTAATATGGTAATTTGTCATGTCAAAATTGATACAATTTGACTTAAAAGAGCATTTACAACTTTTTGCCCTTGATGTGTGTTATGGCTGAGGGGATAAGTTACTCGCTTTGTGACAATAAGGTCCGGGGTTCAATTCTTCGCGATTGTGGATTTTTTCTTTACGGAATTTTCTTAATTTCGATTCATCGTAATTCTTAATTGAATTATTAATTAAATAAATAAATGTATTTTAACCAATAAAAATTGTATAAATAAAAAATAGTAAATAAATAAATAATAAAAAATAGTAAATAAATTATAAGTAATTAGTAAATAAATAAGTAAATAATAAAAAAAAGAAACAAATAAATAATAAATTAATAAATAAAGAAAATAAAAATTAGTTTGAAAAAAATTCGGACTCACCTCTTGTTACCCTCAAAATCTTCTAGCTCGACACGAAGCATATAGTCTTCATTATTTGTCAACATGTAAATGTTTTCATTTCCCAACCAAAATTCCCGGGCAGGATCGCCAAAACCATTTTTATAGTCAGCCCAGTCTCTGTTGAAATTTTCTCTCGGCTCACCGTAATCGTCTCTCCTTTGAATGATCTGTAATTAAAAGAGAATCATAAACATTAATTCAGTGTATATGGGGACATTCCGCAATAAAATGATGAAAGAACCGAACCTATATCATTCAAAATGTGTCGATATAATATTGAGAACAAGTTAAGTTATTAAAGAAACATTTTTTTTCATATATCTGTACGAAATGATTGCATTACTTTTTGAGCAAACAAACGTGTTAAAAACGTTTAATATTTTTTTATTTTTTTTTAATTTCATGTTATGAAATGTGAATGCATGAAATTAAAAAAATTGACAGTGTAATTAAAAGGAAAAATATTAAACGAATTAAATAAAATTAGAAAAATGATAATCAAATTTTTAGTAAAGAATTACATACTTAATTTTAGGGAAAATTATTTAATTTTTATAACAAAATTTTAAAATAACATTATTTAATTTACTTACAAAATTTTGAAATAAAATTATTTAATTTTAATAGAATCTAAAAAATTTTTTAGCTATTTTAGGAAATTTTAAATTAAATTTGTTCAATTTTAATAAATTTGAAATAATTTAATTTTAATAAAATCGAAGAAAAATTTGAAATAAAATTTATTCAATTTGAACAAAATTCAAGATGGCGGATCCAATATGGCGGACATTTTTTTTTTAAATTGATCAAAATAACAAAATTTTGAAATAAAATTATTTAATTTTAATAAAATCTAACAAAACTTTTGGTTTTTTAAGAGATTATAAATTAAATTTGTTCAATTTTAACAAAATTTGAAATAATTTAATTTTAATACAATCGAAGAAAAATTAAGATTCTTACAAAATTTGAAATAAAATTTATTCAATTTTAACAAAATTCAAGATGGCGGATCCAATATGGCGAACATTCTTTTAAAAATTGATCAAATTAGGAAAAATTTAAAATAAAATTATTTAATTTTAAGAAAATCTAACAAAACTTTTAGTTCTTTTAGGAAATTTTAAATTAAATTTGTTCAATTTTAACAAAATTTTAAATAATTTAATTTTAATAGAATCGAAGAAAAATTTCAAAATTTAAAATAAAAATGATTTAATTTTAACAAAAATTTAAGATGGCGGATCCAATATGGCGGACATTTTTATCAAAAATTGTTCAAATTAGCAAAATTTTGAAATAAAATTATTTAACTTTAATAAAAGCTAACAAAACGTTTAGTTCTTTTAGGAAATTTTAAATTAAATTTGTTCTATTTTAACAGAATTTTGTATAATTTAATTTTAATACAATTGAAGGGAAATTTAGTTTCTTACAAAATTTGAAATAAAATTTATTCAATGTTAACAAAATTAAAAATGGCGGAATTTTTTTTGAAATTTGATCAAATTAGCTTGAAATTTGTTCCTCGGGGGTTTTTAGGGTCACTGATTACGAATCTGAAGTCGGATTTTCAAAATTCAAAATGGCGGATCCAATATGGCGGCCTTTTTTCAAAAATTGTTCAAATTTGATAATTTTATTTTAATTTTAATTAATTAATAAAATTTTTAATAAAATCACTTAATCTTAATAAAATTTTACCTTGAAAACTAAGTAATTTTAATAAAGTTTTTAATTAATTCCTCACTTTTAATAAAACGGTGAATAAAATCTAATGATTTTAATATAAATAAAATTTCTCCTTTTAAACAAATTGTAATAAAATATTTTACTTTATTTATATAAACATTCTCATTGTTTTATAATTTAAGAAAAAATTCTCACATTCAATGGTAAAAAGGAATCTGAACATTAGTTTAAAAATATTTATCCACATGCAAGAATTTATTGGAAAGTTCATTAAATACAAATTGTGTATTTCATTTAATTGATAATATGCTTATATTATGTTTAATTAAAAAAATCGTGAGTGTTGCAACAATTTAATAATTACTTTATAAAACAATAACTAATTTACAAGGTAAATGCATATTGTGCATTATAATTAAATTCACCATAGGCTTGAGATTACTTAAATTTTCTCGCGCTCCGATATTATAATTAATATATTATTAATCGTGGAATTAATGTTCAGTACCTTTTTTCCAAAGTAGGAAAATTTTTTTTTTTTTTTGAAAAATATGGCACTTTTCTAAAAAAGGAAATAATTTTCTAAATATATAAAAAAAAATTGGTACAAATATTTATCTTATTTTTCGTACTTTTTTACAAAAAGAAACTTACTTTTCGAAAATAGAAAATAATTTTTTTTAAATATAAAAAATCGGTATAAATATTAAACTAATTTTTTTTTATTTAAAAATTTATTTAGCTCCCATTAGTACTTTTTTCCTAAAGAAAATACATTTTCTAAAATACAAAATAATTTTCTCACTAAAAACAAAAAAAAAAAAAATGGCTATAAATATTTATTTAGCAAAACTGATGCAATTTATATCTATATACACCTGAGATTGATGCTGTGACATCGTTCACAATATATACAGAAAAGGTGCTTCGAGAGTAGTTCTAAAAAAAAAAACGTTTTTGTAATTGATAACCCTGTTGTCGTATAGAGAGTGAAATAAAGTCTAAGAGAATATATTGCATCCGTGCAACAAAAACGATTTGAGATTAAAGTCTCGTGAAGATATTTGATCCTATCTTTTATATTTTTTTCGTTTGACTCTCTCTCAAGCATTTATTCGACAAGTGTATGTGTAAATGATCTTACGTTACTTTTTGAATTGATTGTGTGCATAAATTTTACCAAATATATCAAGGAAAAGACAAAGTACAATGATTATTATGTAATTCTAAAAACATTATTTATCTATGCTGATTTGAATATATTTAAATTTCTCACACCAAACATTGTTTGGTTTTGAGTTTAAGTGATTTTGAAATTATGACATATTTATTGCTTTAATGTATTGCTAACTAGGTTGGGGAGTGTTATTCTGTGTAAAGAATATTTACTTTGAATATTGTTAGGTTTTCTTATGATATTTAGTGATTTTGAAAATTGGCATTTTTCTCCCTAGGTTTAAAATGTTATGTTTTCTTCCCTATGGTTAAAATTTACTCTCGACACTCCAAAATTTACTTTTGCCACAATTTTTTTTTTTTTTAACATTAAATTTATTAAATTTATTCTCCCATTAAGAAAGTAAATATTTAAAAAGGTTCTGTTTTCTCCTCTATGGTTAAAATTTACTCTCGCCACTCCAAAATTTACTTTTGCCACAATTTTTTTTTTTTTTAACATTAAATTTATTAAATTTATTCTCCCATTAAGAAAGTAAATATTTAAAAAGGTTCTGTTTTCTTCCCTATGGTTAAAATTTACTCTCGCCACTTCAAAATTTACTTTTTCCAAAATTTTTTTTTTTTTTTTTTTTTCTTAAACATTAAATGAAATTCTTAAATTTATTCTCCCACGTAGAAAAGTAAATATTTTTTTCTTTTAAGGTAATTAACCTTTATAAGTGTTAACGACAAAATTAGTTGAAATTCATTTACACAATCGACCCACCAAAGAATTACCATGTCATCTAAGCAGACAGTTTTGTTATGTAATTAAGATAATTATTATCTTGATCTCAAAGTTAAATTCTAAAAGAACATCTCATAAAAAAGTGAATTGAATTTTAAAAAAGTAAATAAAATACCGCGATACATTTTTCGTATCGAGAGAAGTTCAATTCGTTGCTACAATTAGCGCACTAATGAAGATCTTATCTTGTTTTTCATCTCTAATGACACTGCGAATTAGAGGATAAGAAAAAAAAGTGAGAGTGACTAAAAGTGTCGTAATTCGTTATATTTCTTTTAAAAGTTCACTTTTTTTAAATTCGAATTCATTGCTTAAATTCAGAGTTCAATGTTTGATGTTCCTTTCTGTATAAAATTTCTTGAATTTAAAAAAAAAACTTGAACTTAAAAATAGTTAAATAGGTCCGGTTTTAATTTTCAGGTCAGTGTTTTTTAGACTTTAAAAAATAAATATAAAATTCTAAAATTGGAAATCATGACAAATTGATAATATCAATGCAAAAATTTTAAATGCAAAACTATCATTTGTATGTCAATTTAAATAATAAATTTTTTTTCACTCTTTACTAAAAGTAATTAAATTATAATATAATTAGAGAAAAACAACTTTCACTAATTATAAAAATGATAATTAAGAATTTCATATTTATTCACATCAAAATATTGTGTATAAATTTTGAAAATATATAAAACTAAATAATAATTAAATTTTTATTAGGAATTAACGATAATAATTATATTAAAATACTTAAATAAATTCAAAAGTCAGGATTAGACATTATTAAGTATTATAATTATTATTAGGATTATTTATTTATTAAAAAAAATGTTATAAACGAAATTTAAAAGGTGGTCCAACCCTGACTATGTTCCCCTAATTATTATTATTATTATTATTATTATTATTAATATTATTGTTATTATTATAATAATTCTAATAATTATTATTAATTAAATAAAAAATTAAATATTATTGAACCTAGAAATGCAGAAATTTATTTAAATAAAAGAAATTTTGACGTATACATTAAAAACGAGAGTAGAGAATTTCTTAAAAATCGTGTGATTTTTTATTCTTCTATTTTTATTATTATTTATATTCATTTTAAAATAGTAGTAATGCTAATAAGTATTGGTTTAAAATGAAATATTCTTGAAAGTGAATTTTTTTCTGTCATAAATTGAAAAACAAAGTATAAAACTTTTTCTCAAAAAAAAAAAATAAATAAATAAAAAACATTTCTGTGAATTTACGTGTTTATATAATTTTTTGACGATTACAAATTGAATCATAATGTGTTTAAATTATTGTTAGAATTTTTTTTTATCGTTTTTATGTCTGAATCAAAATTATGATGATGAGGTTTTATCGGAAGGAGGATATAGAATTTATTATATGTCCTACATAACAGGTGTCAAGTTGACTTTTACTTATCATATTATTTTTATTTTTGTTATATTCCTCTTTTATTTTGCTTTCATCGATCGTTAAAGATTCAAAAAAGGAAAAAAAAATAAAAAGACAGTATAAATTCGAACAGGTGAAAGTGTGATCTAAGGTTCAATTTTTAAAATAAAATGTTTGCGATTAGAAAACTATAATTATTATTATTGTCAGTGGGGAAAAATTAATTTTAGTAAAGTTAATTTGTAACGCTTTCGATAAAAATGTTTTTTTTCTTTTTCGTCAATTTTTTTTTTATTTTTTAATGATTTACTGCCGACACACTAAATTTACTGCCGACACACTAAATTTACTTTTGCCACACTGAATTTACTTTCGCTATATCAAAATTTATTTTTTCACCCTAGAGAGCAAAGAGGGCGATTTTTATCTAAAAAAATAACTTTTCTACCCTAGGGAGCAAAAGAAGACTTTTTTTACTCAAGAATGAAAAATATATTATTTTCATAAGATTGATAGGGAAAAATATATTATTTTCTTCCTAACGGATGTATTTTCAATAGAAATTATTTTCAATAATAATAATATTTAATAATAATTATAATTAAATAATTTTTTTTTAACTTTTCATAATGAATTAAATATACTTTGAAAGTATCAATTAAGGATTGCGTTATTTTTCCACTTCTCTTTTTTTTTTGAAAATAAATAATATTATTAATTAGAAAAAAGTTTAAGAGACACTTTCATTTAATAGAGAATTAAATATCTGATAAATTCTACAGGGACTAATTAATTACCTCATAAAATTTCTATGCCTCTTTGACAAGTGAAACTTGAAGAAAAACTGATCGACAGTTTTCTATAGTGAAAAACTTGTTTATACAATCTAAACATATTTCTATATTCTATAATTTTTTCTTTTTTTTTTTTTTTGCTCTGAACAAATATTGTATTTTGAGAAAGCTTCGATGGAATACAAATTGAGATCTAGGCAAATATTTTTACAAAATTTAATTTTCAGTAGAATTAAGAAATTCTTTTGTGTTATTTTTCTTTCTAAAGATTTTTTCTTGCCTAAAAAGCATTATTGTAAATTAGGAGGAAAAAAAAAATTTGAAATGAAAATACTCGTGGGAATTGAAAACATTAGGAGTATTTCATTTGTTTTGGAAATATTATAATGGAAAGAAGACTATTTTTTATAAGATTATAAGAAAAAATTATTTTGAATAGACTTGATTCCTGATTTTTATCCACAAATTGTGAAAAAAAATCAAAATCTAAAAATTGACTAAAAATTGACTTGTAATTGAATTTTTTTTTTTTTTTTTTTTTTAATAGAAGAATATAATTTTAATGATAATAATTCACAACCGGAACTTACCGTCCAACCACCGTCGGCAATTTCCTGTTCGCAAAAGACCTTGAGGAACCAGTAGGTGGTGCCTCGAATCTGAAGATAATAAACGCCACTGTCTTTCATTCCTGCATTAAGAAGGTCAATGCACGAATAGCCCTGAAAGAATACAATAAAGAAAATTTTCGGTGTTAATTGTCAATTTTTGATTCAATTTGGTATCAATTTGATGCAGATAAGAAAATTGTGCTATTAAATTATTTTCTGATAAATTTCGAATTATTATTTAGTCAATTTCAATTAATTTTACTCTATTTTGTAGATAGAATTGTTACTTAGGGGTTTTTCGAGACCACTGATTACGAATCTGAAGTCAGATTGTTAATATTTTCAAAACTCAAGATGTCGGATCCAATATGGCGGATATTTTTTTTAATTAGCTCAATTTTAAATAATAATTGTCACTCAGGGGTTTTCAAAATGGCGGATCCAATATGGCGGACTTTTTTTTTACAAATTTGCATAAAAATTGTTACTCGGGGGGTTTTCGGAGTCGCTGGTTATGAATCTGAAGTCTGATTTTCAAAATTCAAAATGTTGGATACTTTTTTTTAAATTTCTCAAATTCGTTTGAAACTTGTTACTCGAAAGGATTATTTTCAAAATTTACTGGATGACAGTTTTCAGCCTCACGTTATTTCTTTGCCTTATTTTAAAAGTAATTTTAATTTAAAAATATAAATGTGTAATATTTAAATAGTTATAATGTTAAATTGAAATAATATTACATTGAAATGATATCAAATCGAAATAATAACATTATTAAAAAATAAAATAATAATATTAAAGTAAAAAAAAAAAATAAAAAATATTGCAATAAAAATTTATTGTTGTAATAATAACCATTTGTTTCTTTGATTCGAACAGCATTGTTTTCCTAATGACATCAGTGCATTATCAAGATTTCTTCAATTTTCTAGAAATCTCCACTGTATGGTTTAAAAAAAAAAAAAAAAAAACACTTCGTAAGAAATATACCACATTTTGCATACGTCCATGATCTAAATCTTAAGACAAGAAATGAGCTGTAAAAATTCTCTCAATGATGAACAATGCTGCAGCAGGTGTTATTATAAAATACAAATATTCTAAAACGATTCTAGTTAGAAATTATTATTTTCTATATAATGCCATAAGCAAAAAAAAAAAAAAAAAGAAAAACGTTAAAGAAGAAATATAAACTACAAAGAAGATATAGTTTTCGAAACCATAGTTTTTGTAAGGATTTCAGACAAAAAAACGTTAAAAAAAAATATTAAAAAATTGAAAAAAATTAAAAAATAATTTTAATTTACAAATAATACTTGCGTGTCTTGTATAATCAACTCTTCGATCATAAAATAAGTTTTGAAAAAAATAAATATTGTCATAAAGTAAAACAATTGAGAATAAAAATACAAAAAAAACAACAAATGAATCAAATATAACGATGCACTTTCTAAAATCAATTATTAATAACTTTTCTATCACCTGTCCTCTCCTGTAAAATATAAAATACGAGAATCGATTGAAATATTGTATATAAAAATACAAACGAGAGTGCGGGAATGCACAAAAGACATGCCCGAGGCTCAAACGATTTAAGTCTGATTTTAACGTTGAAAGGGGAGGTTCTTCTTATTTATTTCCCTTTCACAATATCGTGGCAAGATGAAAGCAAAAAAAAAAAAAAAAAAAAGCGCAAGTTATTTATTTCGATGTAAGATAGTAGTACTAAATTTTTTTTGTCACGTATTTTTCAACCATCATTCCTTGTTTTTTTTTTTTTTGAAACTTTACTTAACTTAAGGAAGTAATTTTGTTTTTATATTATACATAGAAATTATTTTTCCCGACAAGAAAACAGTTTTTCTTGTCCAAAAAAACCAATTTTAGGACTCGAACAAGTGAAAGTATTTAAAAAATAGGAAATACGTTGAAATAATTGAATTTCTTTTGGAAAATTTTATCAAAATAGTAGATATTGAAAATCATTGAAATGAGAAAAATTTTTGAAAATACATAATTGAATTATTGCGAAGGAATTTATAAAATTTTTAAAAATAATTGAATTTTGAAGAAGAATTTTAATATTTCTATAAAGATAATTAAAATTTTGACGAGAAATTCTTTTTTAATTTTTGAACATAATTAAATTTCTGCGAACTTTTCGTCCTTTTTCTATTCAGTAACGTAACGGCCCCTATGGGGGGGGGGCGTTAGGAACTACAAACTGATGCTTAAGTTCCGCTCAAATTTCGAATGTTAATTAAAATCCAATTACTGTAATTAATATTTTTATAATTTTTACTAAAAACCCTTTTTTTAATTCTCAAAATGAACTTTCTTGAAATAAAAATATAAAAAAGAAAAATGATGGCATTTCAAATATATAGAGGGGAAAAAAAAGAGAGAAAAACTCACAGTAGTTTTCTCACATTCCCGCGTGGATAATTAATGTTTTATCCGAACGACTATACAGGAATCTATTTAATTATTATATATATCTGTATGGCAAAATTGCGAAAACATGATTCGATACTAGAAGTATTGGGGTCAAGTAATTGCAGTGATGATTTATGCAGCCTAGAAATTGTGCATTTTATTTTTGCACTAATTTACCTGAACATTCAGAATTTATACTTAATAAACATTGGTTATATTTTTCGTCCACTATTTTTCTGTTTGTTTATGTATTTTACTATTTTGTAAAAAAAACAAAAAAATTTTTTTTTTGTTAAAATATTATCGAGCAGAATGTTTATTGAATTTTTTTTTTTTTTTTGACATGTGAGATTAATAATGTGGATAATTTTATAAATTATAATAATATTAACGATGTTGTTGGATTTTCGTTATGAAGAAATTCTTGACGCTAAGCAAGCATTTCTATATACTTTCGATTTTTATTAATTGTTTCAATTCGCGAATGCATTTTTGTATTCTTTGTTTTTTTTGCACATTTTTCAATTTTTTCCATTTTTCATTTTTGTATTTTTCTGTGTTTGTATTTTTATCAATTTCTGTATTTTTCTATTTTTGTATTTATCAATTTTTGTATTTTTCAATTTTTGTATTTTTTAATTTTTGTATTTTTCGATTTCTGTATTTTTCTATTTTTTATTTATCAATTTTTTTATTTTCTATTTTTTTTGTATTCTTTGATTTCTGTATTTTTCTATTTCTGAATTTTTGTATTATTCGATTTCTGTATTTTTCTATTTTTGTATTTATCAATTTTTTTATTTTCTAAATTTGTATTTTTTAATTTTTGTATTTTTCAATTTCTCAATTTTTGTATTTTTGTATTTTTGAATTTATCAATTTTTTTATTTACCAATCTTTTGTATTTTTTATCGTGTCACTATATATATATTTATTTATTTTTACCTTCTCAGGATTATAAAAGGACATTATGCAATTTTACAATTCCTGTGTGTTTCATTTATTCTTAAAACGTGATACAAATGTCTCTTCTATGAAAATTCAAATCATTTATCATAGTTTGTGTCTATAGGAAACATGTGGAATGATAGTAGCCTTAGAATATGAGTGATGAGAGAAAATAAAATTTTAAAGCCCGGCGAAAGTATCATTATCAGCTTCCAACCACTTGATAAATTATTCTCCTAATCCCGAGCAAATTGTCGCACAAAAAAAATTAATCGATTAAAAAAAAATTATTAATTAATTAATAATTTAATTAATTTACACTTCATATATTATTATGAATTTGTCATTAATTATTATTAAATTATTCTTAATTTGACATTCATTATTATTAAATTATTATTAATTTGCCATTCATTATTATTAAATTACTATTCAATTTTTTCTTTTTTTTTACTTAAAAGTAGTTAATAATTTGTTATTAGACTTGAACAAAGAGTAAAAATGAAATTAATTAAAAATATTCTTTACATAAGTTTAAAGTTCTCAGAAGAAACGAAAAACAGTCGAGTGAGAAAGAAAAGGAGATAAATATCTTTCTCTCTCTTTCCTACAGCACTCGGGGATTTCCGGAACTGTTCGTAAGCGCGCGCACTCTGCCGGTAATACAGAGAACTTAACGAGAAAAATTGTACCATTTTTTTTGTTAAAAGGGTTGGATGTCGAATATTATCGATATTCACGATCGTAATTTACGATTTGAGACAGTTATTTCTTTTTCTTTTTTTTTTGTTACAATGCACACGTAACAATCTGTTTTGCATACACTCGCACTAAATGTACAATTTTTTATGTGTAATTATAGAGGGTCATAATTTATTTTTAAACGAAGGGTCCACTATCGAGTGTCCAGTAACTTATCATTATCTCACTTCTTTAATGATCTTTGTTTCATCTTCCGCCGAAATCTCTTGCCCTCAAGAGCACCGATCGTTTCGGAATAATTCATTCAAAGTGAAATCAGATTTTTTTTTTTTGCTTTCAAGACAATATTCTACATTGTATCGTGAAATATGCTTTATATTCCTATTAAAAGAATTATTTATTTCCCTCCCCAACCGATAAAAAGAAATTATAAACAAAACTAATTATTTATTAATTGTTAATTTTTTTTTTTTTTTTTTTTAATAATTATAATTTAAAACAATTATACATTATAAATAAAAATAGTTATGAATAAATTATAGTTGAGAATAATTATTAATTATAAACAAATATACCAACGAATTAAATTAATTATAATTATAAAATAAAATTTTTTGCAATTTGCCAATTAATTATTAGCATTTATTAGAATCTGACGCTATACATTCCTCTTTATGGTCCATTTGTTTTATTTATAAAACATTACATAAAAAAAAGAAGTTTCTCCTTTTACTCTTAATAATAGAAGGAGAAAACATTGATGAATGTATATTATGCAATAATAAGAAAAAGCAAAGAAAATGTAAAATCATTTGTTCTTTATAAAAGATTGGAAAGAGGATGATGATGATGGAATATTGGAATTCCGAAATATTTGCGTTTTCTTTACCTTCGCCTAGTTTGTGATATAATATTTATTATCAAATCACAATAGATTAAATTTGACCGCGAATGGAAAATAAATGTGGTTGCATTGGTTAATTCCGCGGTTTTCGACGACGGACCAAAAGTAATAATTTTCCAGTTGAACTTTCCCGCGGCTCTCCAATTACTCAGCAACTTTGATTCAACGCCGAGTGTCTCTTTTTTATATTTATAACGTATAATACAAGTTAAATCTTTTGAGAATTTTTTTTCTTTTTTTTTTTGCTGCTACCTTACAAAATAAAACTAATTCACTAATAGTTTTCGCATTTTTATAGAAATTCATTTGAGAAATAAAATATCCTGTTATCAAAAAGAAAAATATATCTGCTTCATAGTATTAAAAATTAAAAGGGAATTTATGAAATAGTTTCTTTTTAATCCTTGTGACATTTAAAGAAAATCTATTTAAATGTTTTTGTAACTCTTACGTAATATTCTGGTAACAGTGTTATATTAACAAAACTATAGGTAATTTAATTAAAACCCCCGAAAACCCCCGCGAAACAAACTTTATGCAAGTTTGAGCAATTTTGAAAAAAATGGCCGCCATATTGGGTCCACAATCTTGAATTTTGAAAATCTGACTTTAGATTCGTGATCAGCGACCCCAAAAACCCCCGAGTAACGAGTTTCAGACGAATTTAAAAAGTTTTGAAAAAAATTGCCGCCATATTAGATCCGCCATTTTGAAATTTGAAAATCTGACTTCAAATTCGTAACCAGAGACCTTGAAAACCCCAGGGAATAACATTTTATGCAAATTTGAGCAGTTTTAAAAAAAATGTCTGCCATATTGGATCCGCCATTTTGAATTTTGGAATTTCGACTTTAAATTTGTAATCAGCGACCCCAAAAACCCCCGAGTAACAAGTTTCAAGCGAATCCGTTGAGTTTTTAAAAATTTGACCGCCATGTTGGATCCGCCATTTTGATTTTATTAAAATATGACATCAGATTCATAATTCATAGCTGACACTGCTGCTTAATTTTTATAGAACAATTGGAAAAGAAGGATGTGTTTTTAAGCGACATTTCAAAAAAATTATTACGTAATTGTTAGAGAACAAACAATAAATCACTGTTAGGTAACAATGTTTTGTAATTGTTACACAAAAATCACAGAATAGTTATTACAGAACAAGAAAATCAAATTAAATCTCAGGAAGTTAATTTTTTTTAAAAATATTTTAAACTAATTTTTTTAGACTATCTCTAAGAATTCTTCATTATTTTCTATATTTGAATATTCTTTTTGGATCAAAAATATTTAATGTTCCGTTAAATTCCATATATTGTCTTCTAAATTCCGTTATTGCATTGCTATATATATAACAGTTCAAAATATAATCCAATATATAACCAATTTCTCTATATAGAAAATGTTGCAACCACAAATTCCCATGCCCTGTTATTCTGAGAGACCAAGAAACATGCATTTTAATCCGAGTGCCCGAAACCAGCCAATCGACTATTATAAATAGAGAAACAGGGACAGAGAAAGAGAGAAAGAAACACAGAACTGGAATCGACTAATGCATATTGCACGCGTAGATGAATTAAATTTGCCAGTGCAATAACAGGTTCAAAAAAAAAAAAAAAAAAAAAAAAAAAAAAATTGGAACCGGAACTCAATCAAGTTTCCTGTAAATTAAAAACGTTTTTCTATTGCCGGCATTCTTGAATTATTTGAAAAACTCGGTCAGTAGTGTGTGTACTCAGAAATAAAAATCACACTAAGAAAAGTAAAAAAAACTAAGAAAAAAATAATTAAAAAAATTAAGAGGTATTTGTGATCGCTAATTGGGACTCTAGTCGGAATTTCAAAATTCAAAATGGCGGATCCAATATGGCGGTCGTTGAAATTAAAAAATCGTCAAATTTGCAAAAAAGAATGTAATTTTCAAAAATATTGTTAATTCAACAGGAAAACTTACCCTAACATCCTTGATATTCACAACAACGTCTGTGGTAAATGTAGAATTAACTGGAATCGGTTTATTTTTGACACTCGGGAAAATAACGCCTCGATTTCTCGTTGTCGATCTTTGGGAACTCGATGAGGTTGAAGTCATTGGAGTTGTTGACGCTGGAGTATTCGTGGGTGAAGCCACCGAAGAAGTGGACGAAGCTGTTGGCATTGAAGGTGTCGATGTTGTTACCGTCGTTGAAGTTGTTGGCGCTTCCGTTGAAAACTCTTCATTCAATCCCACGTATCTGTAAAAAAACATTTGCAATTTTTTTTTCAAAGCGGAAAAAAGAAAAACAGGATTTTTTTTCAGAGAAACAAATAATATCTTTCTTTCTTCAGTATCTCTTCTTTCTTCAGTACCTCACTGAAGAAAGAATGGATTTTTATTAACAGTTTTCTCTCTAAAAATAATAAAATCTTTCTTTCTAATGTAAAAATCCTATCTATCTTCAGTATCTCTTCTTTCTTCAGTGAGGTACTGAAGAAAGAATGGATTTTTATTAACAATTTTCCCTCTGAAAATAATAAAATCTTTCTTTCTAATCTAAAAACCCCTTCTTTCTTCAGTGAGGTACTGAAGAAATAAGAGTTACTGAAGAAAGAAAGGATTTTTATATTAGAAAGAAAGATTTTATTTTTTTCAGAAGAAAAATTGTTAATAAAAATCCATTCTTTCTTCAGTAAGGTACTGAAGAAAGAAGAGATACTAAAGAAAGAAAGGATTTTTAGATTAGAAAATATTAATAATAAAATCTTTCTTTCTAATCTAAAAAAGAAAGAAAGCTTTCTTCAGTATCTCTTTTTTCTTCAGTTAATAAAAATACAATCTTTCTTCAGTGAGGTACTGAAGAAAGAAGAGATACTGAAGAAAGAAAGAATTTTTAGATTAGAAAATAATAATAATAATAATAATAATAAAATCTTTCTTTCTAATCTAAAAATCCTTTCTTTCTTCAGTGAGATACGTAAGTACCTCACTGAAGAAAGAAAGAATTAGTGAAGAAAGAAAGATTTTATTTTTTTACCAGAAGAATTATTACCCGAGTACCTCATTGAAGAAAGAAAAAAAAATTAGTGAAGAAATATAAGAGAAAATAACTTTAAAAAATGCTGAAGAAATTCACAAGAAACTATTACTAGAAAAAAGTGAAAAAAGAGGTTCAAATCTAGAACTAGAAAATTTAAAAAAAAAAAATAATTGAAGAAACATAAGATAAATCCGAAAACTTAGTGATGAAAAAAAAGTGCAAGAATCTCGTCTCGAGGAAGCTGAACAAAGTTCCTTTCGCTTTCTGGTTTCTCTAACTCCCTCGATAAAAGGAAAGATTGTATGTCTATTTACGAAAAAAAGAAGTCAGTGGCTTCATGGTGTTGACTGTGAAAGTAATCGTCGTCATTGTAAAAAAAAAGAAGAAATTTCTACTTAATTTGATTAATGCCAACTAAGCGTAATCGAATGCCATTAAAACAAAAAAACAAGACCACAGAGGCAATATAATTAGCAAAAACTTTAATTAGCATTTAATAAACATTTTACCTTGATTGGCAATGAGAGTTTTAGCTTTTTTTCTCATTGGCAATCATCAATTGATTTTATAATTACTCTTTTTCCTAATTGAGAAAAATCGGGATGAAAAAATATAAAAACATTTTTTCTACTTTTCGCTTAATTATTTTAGTTTCAATTTCCCTTAATTCCCTTAATTATGAAAAATACTACAGAAAATTTATCATTTTTTGAAAAAATAATTCCTTGAGCCGAAGTTGCGCGCACAGTTCAAAGGGAGGGGGGCGAGGTATACGCCTCCTTTCCCCCACCACTTTCAACAAGCCGAACGCGGTATTTTTAATTAAAAATCGTCAAAACAAAAGCGATATTCAGTTAAATAAAAATTTTTTCCTTTCTTCACTAGGTATTCGTATTTTTTTTGTCGATATTCTTATACAGAAAATAAAAGTGATTTTTTAAAAATAAATTTTTACATTTTATTTTCTGCTACAAACCTGCTTGGATCGTATTCAACAAGTCGATCGATCGTGGGATCGAGTAGTAATTCAGCAGGAATCGGTCGTTGGGCCAAAGTTGCAACGTCATCTTCTTGCTTCTTGAGTCTACTTTCAACGCCCTCGAGATTTTGGATAATCTTATTTGTTTTCGATCTCAGATCAGCGTGAATTTCACTGATTGCTCTCTCCTGACGTTGAGTCTGCGTCAGCAGCTCGTCTGACTTTGGCACCAGATGATCCACTGAACTCTTTGTGCCCACCTTTTATTTCGAAATGGAAAATTAAAAAAATTATTTTTTCACCTCTACAAAAGAATTCCGAAAGAATTTTTTGACAAAAGAGAAAATGAATTTAAAATATTAAAAATAACAGTTGCTGTAACGTAACGTCCCCCTAGGGGGGTCGTTAGGATTTAGACTTTTTAGAAATTAAAAACGGAAATAAATTTTCCAATAGAAAAAAAAGTTGAATACGTAACGTAACGCCCCCTAAGGGGGAGCGTTAGGAACTGCAAACCTTTAGGAAATTAAAAACCAGAACAAATTTTTTTCACTTGGGGAAAAAAATTCCATTTTACAGGGAAAATAGTGAAAAGCCTAGAAGTTTGTAAATTGTCGATAAAAAGGTAAACGTAAATCATGAAAAATGATTAGCATGCAATACACAATAAGGTGTCGATTGAGCAATAGAGGTAAGCATTCACGAACCGTCACTTGGCCCTGAAATAAATCTGCATTATTGCTCGATTACAAGGAAAAGAAAAATGAGAGGGAGAAAAAAAGGGGAAAAAGTGTCGGTTATTACAAAGTTAGCACTTCCAGTATCAGTCTCGAGAGATGTCGAGTAGGATAATGACCCATTCTTACCTCATCAAGCTTGTAAGAGTGATATCATTATACAATCATATCGGGGATTCATTTTCCTTTTCTATTTAATTAAATTCTTATCATAACTTTTCATTTACATTTTATACAACACTTGGATGATTTTTCTTTATTCTCTATATAGTTATTTTTTATTTTATTTTTCACAAAAATATTATATTATTTGTAATTATTTATAATTATTTATGATTCTTTATAAATAAATTACAATTTTTAAATTAATAAACATGTTTTAGAATTATTAAAACAATTAAAATTTGTGAAAAAGACGTTATAATTTATTTTCTGTAATTCTAATAATTTTTAATCAGCTGGAAATCACTTGAGTTGTAGCTAGGATGTTGCTGAACAACGCCCTAAAGATTAAAAAATTTTATTCCAACTTTTAAGTAGTAGCAGGTCCATCCGCTTTTTAGCAGACAATTGACATTTTAGAAACGGACGCTTAAATTTATTTTCTCCAATAATAATAATAATAATAATAATAACAATAATAATAATTTTTTATTAATAATAATTCTAAATTATAATAAAAATAATATATATAATGATATATATAATAAATAAAGATTATTTATATTTTTAGTCAAAACAGTCCATCCGCCAATTAGTAGACAATCGATTTTTCGAGTTTGCGAAGCTAAGGGCTTTAAAAAATTTATTTGTTAATAAACAATTGGTTTTGTTGTTGCCTATTGTTCATTAGATGATTGTTTACAAGAATTTTGTTTAGTAAAATAATTTTGGCAAAATTACTAGTCAAAACAGTCCATCCGCCAATTAGCAGACAATCGAATTTTCGAGTTTTGCGAAACTAAGGGCTTTAAAAAATTTATTTGTTAATAAACAATTGGTTTTGTTGTTGCCTATAGTTTATTAGATGATTGTTTACAAGAATTTTGTTCAGTAAAATAATTTTGGCGAAATTACTAGTCAAAATACTTCATCCGCCAATTAGCAGACAATCGATTTTTCGAGTTTGCGAAGCTAAGGGCTTTAAAAAATTTATTTGTTAATAAACAATTAGTTTTGTTGTTGCCTATTGTTCATTAGATGATTATTTACAAGAATATTTAGTTTTTAAATGATTTTGGCAAAATTACTAGTCAAAACAGTCCATCCGCCAATTAGCAGACAATCGAATTTTCGAGTTTTGCGAAGCTAAGGGCTTTAAAAAATTTATTTGTTAATAAAAAATAGCTTATGTTGTTGCCTATAGTTTATTAGATGATTGTTTACAAGAATTTTGTTCAGTAAAATAATTTTGGCGAAATTACTAGTCAAAATACTTCATCCGCCAATTAGCAGACAATCGATTTTTCGAGTTTGCGAAGCTAAGGGCTTTAAAAAATTTATTTGTTAATAAACAATTGGTTTTGTTGTTGCCTATAGTTCATTAGATGATTGTTTACAAGAATTTTGTTCAGTAAAATAATTTTGGCGAAATTACTAGTCAAAATACTTCATCCGCCAATTAGCAGACAATCGATTTTTCGAGTTTGCGAAGCTAAGGGCTTTAAAAAATTTATTTGTTAATAAACAATTAGTTTTGTTGTTGCCTATTGTTCATTAGATAATTATTTACAAGAATATTTATTTTTTAAATGATTTTGGCAAAATGACTAGTCAAAACAGTCCATCCGCCAATTAGCAGACAATCGATTTTTCGAGTTTGCGAAGCTAAGGGCTTTAAAAAATTTATCTGTTAATAAAAAATAGCTTATGTTGTTGCCTATTGTTCATTAGATGATTGTTTACAAGAATTTTGTTTAGTAAAATAATTTTGGCGAAATTACTAGTCAAAATTCTCCATCCGCCACTTAGCAGACAATCGAATTTTCGAGTTTGCGAAGCTAAGGGCTTTAAAAAATTTATTTATTAATAAACAATTAGTTTTGTTGTTGCCTATTGTTTATCAGATGATTATTTACAAGACTTTTTATTTTTTAAATGATTTTGATAAAATTACTAGTCAAAACAGTCGATCCGCCAATTAGCAGAAAATCGAATTTTCCAGCTTTGCGAAGCTAAGGGCTTTAAATAATTTATTTGCTAATAAAAAATAGCTTATGTTGTTGCCTATTGTTCATCAGATGATTATTTACAAGAATTTTGTTCAGTAAAATGATTTTGGCGAAATTACTAGTCAAAATACTTCATCCGCCAATTAGCAGACAATCGAATTTTCGAGTTTTGCGAAGCTAAGGGCTTTAAAAAATTTATCTGTTAATAAAAAATAGCTTATGTTGTTGCCTATTGTTCATTAGATGATTGTTTACAAGAATTTTTATTTTTTAAATGATTTTGGCAAAATTACTAGTCAAAACAGTCCATCCGCCAATTAGCAGACAATCGAATTTTCGAGTTTGCAAAGCTAAGGGCTTTAAAAAATTTATTTGTTAATAAACAATTAGTTTTGTTGTTGCCTATTGTTCATTAGATGATTGTTTACAAGAATTTTGTTCAGTAAAATAATTTTGTCGAAATTACTAGTCAAAACAGTCCATCCGCCAATTAGCAGACAATCGAATTTTCGAGTTTTGCGAAACTAAGGGCTTTAAAAAATTTATTTGTTAATAAACAATTGGTTTTGTTGTTGCCTATTGTTCATCAGATGATTGTTTACAAGAATTTTGTTCAGTAAAATAATTTTGGCGAAATTACTAGTCAAAATACTTCATCCGCCAATTAGCAGACAATCGATTTTTCGAGTTTGCGAAGCTAAGGGCTTTAAAAAATTTATTTATTAATAAACAATTGGTTTTGTTGTTGCCTATTGTTCATTAGATGATTGTTTACAAGAATTTTGTTTAGTAAAATAATTTTGGCGAAATTACTAGTCAAAATTCTCCATCCGCCAATTAGCAGACAATCGAATTTTCGAGTTTGCGAAGCTAAGGGCTTTAAAAAATTTATTTATTAATAAACAATTAGTTTTGTTGTTGCCTATTGTTTATTAGATGATTATTTACAAGACTTTTTATTTTTTAAATGATTTTGGTAAAATTACTAGTCAAAACAGTCGATCCGCCAATTAGCAGACAATCGAATTTTCGAGTTTGCAAAGCTAAGGGCTTTAAAAAATTTATTTGTTAATAAACAATTAGTTTTGTTGTTGCCTATTGTTCATAAGATGATTGTTTACAAGAATTTTGTTCAGTAAAATAATTTTGGCAAAATTACTAGTCAAAACAGTCCATCCGCCAATTAGCAGACAATCGAATTTTCGAGTTTTGCGAAGCTAAGGGCTTTAAAAAATTTATCTGTTAATAAAAAATAGCTTATGTTGTTGCCTATTGTTCATTAGATGATTGTTTACAAGAATTTTTATTTTTTAAATGATTTTGGCAAAATTACTAGTCAAAACAGTCCATCCGCCAATTAGCAGACAATCGAATTTTCGAGTTTGCAAAGCTAAGGGCTTTAAAAAATTTATTTGTTAATAAACAATTGGTTTTGTTGTTGCCTATTGTTCATCAGATGATTGTTTACAAGAATTTTGTTCAGTAAAATAATTTTGGCGAAATTACTAGTCAAAATACTTCATCCGCCAATTAGCAGACAATCGATTTTTCGAGTTTGCGAAGCTAAGGGCTTTAAAAAATTTATTTATTAATAAACAATTGGTTTTGTTGTTGCCTATTGTTCATTAGATGATTGTTTACAAGAATTTTGTTTAGTAAAATAATTTTGGCGAAATTACTAGTCAAAATTCTCCATCCGCCAATTAGCAGACAATCGAATTTTCGAGTTTGCGAAGCTAAGGGCTTTAAAAAATTTATTTATTAATAAACAATTAGTTTTGTTGTTGCCTATTGTTTATCAGATGATTATTTACAAGACTTTTTATTTTTTAAATGATTTTGGTAAAATTACTAGTCAAAACAGTCCATCCGCCAATTAGCAGACAATCGAATTTTCGAGTTTGCGAAGCTAAGGGCTTTAAAAAATTTATTTGTTAATAAAAAATAGCTTATGTTGTTGCCTATTGTTCATCAGATGATTATTTACAAGAATTTTTATTTTTTAAATGATTTTGGCAAAATTACTAGTCAAAACAGTCCATCCGCCAATTAGCAGACAATCGAATTTTCGAGTTTGCAAAGCTAAGGGCTTTAAAAAATTTATTTGTTAATAAACAATTAGTTTTGTTGTTGCCTATTGTTCATTAGATAATTATTTACAAGAATATTTAGTTTTTAAATGATTTTGGCAAAATTACTAGTCAAAACAGTCCATCCGCCAATTAGCAGACAATCGAATTTTCGAGTTTTGCGAAACTAAGGGCTTTAGAAAATTTATTTGTTAATAAACAATTGGTTTTGTTGTTGCCTATTGTTCATCAGATGATTATTTACAAGAATTTTTATTTTTTAAATGATTTTGGCAAAATTACTAGTCAAAACAGTCCATCCGCCAATTAGCAGACAATCGAATTTTCGAGTTTGCAAAGCTAAGGGCTTTAAAAAATTTATTTATTAATAAACAATTGGTTTTGTTGTTGCCTATTGTTCATTAGATGATTGTTTACAAGAATTTTGTTTAGTAAAATAATTTTGGCGAAATTACTAGTCAAAATTCTCCATCCGCCAATTAGCAGACAATCGAATTTTCGAGTTTGCGAAGCTAAGGGCTTTAAAAAATTTATTTATTAATAAACAATTAGTTTTGTTGTTGCCTATTGTTTATCAGATGATTATTTACAAGACTTTTTATTTTTTAAATGATTTTGGTAAAATTACTAGTCAAAACAGTCCATCCGCCAATTAGCAGACAATCGAATTTTCGAGTTTGCGAAGCTAAGGGCTTTAAAAAATTTATTTGTTAATAAAAAATAGCTTATGTTGTTGCCTATTGTTCATCAGATGATTATTTACAAGAATTTTTATTTTTTAAATGATTTTGGCAAAATTACTAGTCAAAACAGTCCATCCGCCAATTAGCAGACAATCGAATTTTCGAGTTTGCAAAGCTAAGGGCTTTAAAAAATTTATTTATTAATAAACAATTGGTTTTGTTGTTGCCTATTGTTCATTAGATGATTGTTTACAAGAATTTTGTTTAGTAAAATAATTTTGGCGAAATTACTAGTCAAAATTCTCCATCCGCCAATTAGCAGACAATCGAATTTTCGAGTTTGCGAAGCTAAGGGCTTTAAAAAATTTATTTATTAATAAACAATTAGTTTTGTTGTTGCCTATTGTTTATCAGATGATTATTTACAAGACTTTTTATTTTTTAAATGATTTTGGTAAAATTACTAGTCAAAACAGTCGATCCGCCAATTAGCAGACAATCGAATTTTCCAGCTTTGCGAAGCTAAGGGCTTTAAATAATTTATTTGTTAATAAAAAATAGCTTATGTTGTTGCCTATTGTTCATTAGATGATTGTTTACAAGAATTTTGTTTAGTAAAATAATTTTGGCAAAATTACTAGTCAAAACAGTCCATCCGCCAATTAGCAGACAATCGAATTTCCGAGTTTGCGAAGCTAAAGGCTTTAAAAAATTTATTTGTTAATAAACAATTAGTTTTGTTGTTGCCTATTGTTCATTAGATGATTGTTTACAAGAATTTTGTTCAGTAAAATAATTTTGGCGAAATTACTAGTCAAAACAGTCCATCCGCCAATTAGCAGACAATCGAATTTTCGAGTTTGCGAAGCTAAGGGCTTTAAAAAATTTATTTGTTAATAAACAATTGGTTTTGTTGTTGCCTATAGTTCATTAGATGATTGTTTACAAGAATTTTGTTCAGTAAAATAATTTTGGCGAAATTACTAGTCAAAATACTTCATCCGCCAATTAGCAGACAATCGATTTTTCGAGTTTGCGAAGCTAAGGGCTTTAAAAAATTTATCTGTTAATAAAAAATAGCTTATGTTGTTGCCTATTGTTCATTAGATGATTGTTTACAAGAATTTTGTTCAGTAAAATAATTTTGGCGAAATTACTAGTCAAAACATTCCATCCGCCAATTAGCAGACAATCGAATTTTCGAGTTTGCAAAGCTAAGGGCTTTAAAAAATTTATTTGTTAATAAACAATTAGTTTTGTTGTTGCCTATTGTTCATTAGATAATTATTTACAAGAATATTTATTTTTTAAATGATTTTGGCAAAATTACTAGTCAAAACAGTCCATCCGCCAATTAGCAGACAATCGAATTTTCGAGTTTTGCGAAACTAAGGGCTTTAGAAAATTTATTTGTTAATAAACAATTGGTTTTGTTGTTGCCTATTGTTCATCAGATGATTATTTACAAGAATTTTTATTTTTTAAATGATTTTGGCAAAATTACTAGTCAAAACAGTCCATCCGCCAATTAGCAGACAATCGAATTTTCGAGTTTGCAAAGCTAAGGGCTTTAAAAAATTTATTTATTAATAAACAATTGGTTTTGTTGTTGCCTATTGTTCATTAGATGATTGTTTACAAGAATTTTGTTTAGTAAAATAATTTTGGCGAAATTACTAGTCAAAATTCTCCATCCGCCAATTAGCAGACAATCGAATTTTCGAGTTTGCGAAGCTAAGGGCTTTAAAAAAATTTATTTATTAATAAACAATTAGTTTTGTTGTTGCCTATTGTTTATCAGATGATTATTTACAAGACTTTTTATTTTTTAAATGATTTTGGTAAAATTACTAGTCAAAACAGTCGATCCGCCAATTAGCAGACAATCGAATTTTCCAGCTTTGCGAAGCTAAGGGCTTTAAATAATTTATTTGTTAATAAAAAATAGCTTATGTTGTTGCCTATTGTTCATTAGATGATTGTTTACAAGAATTTTGTTTAGTAAAATAATTTTGGCAAAATTACTAGTCAAAACAGTCCATCCGCCAATTAGCAGACAATCGAATTTCCGAGTTTGCGAAGCTAAAGGCTTTAAAAAATTTATTTGTTAATAAACAATTAGTTTTGTTGTTGCCTATTGTTCATTAGATGATTGTTTACAAGAATTTTGTTCAGTAAAATAATTTTGGCGAAATTACTAGTCAAAACAGTCCATCCGCCAATTAGCAGACAATCGAATTTTCGAGTTTGCGAAGCTAAGGGCTTTAAAAAATTTATTTGTTAATAAACAATTGGTTTTGTTGTTGCCTATAGTTCATTAGATGATTGTTTACAAGAATTTTGTTCAGTAAAATAATTTTGGCGAAATTACTAGTCAAAATACTTCATCCGCCAATTAGCAGACAATCGATTTTTCGAGTTTGCGAAGCTAAGGGCTTTAAAAAATTTATCTGTTAATAAAAAATAGCTTATGTTGTTGCCTATTGTTCATTAGATGATTGTTTACAAGAATTTTGTTCAGTAAAATAATTTTGGCGAAATTACTAGTCAAAACATTCCATCCGCCAATTAGCAGACAATCGAATTTTCGAGTTTGCAAAGCTAAGGGCTTTAAAAAATTTATTTGTTAATAAACAATTAGTTTTGTTGTTGCCTATTGTTCATTAGATAATTATTTACAAGAATATTTATTTTTTAAATGATTTTGGCAAAATGACTAGTCAAAACAGTCCATCCGCCAATTAGCAGACAATCGATTTTTCGAGTTTGCGAAGCTAAGGGCTTTAAAAAATTTATTTGTTAATAAACAATTGGTTTTGTTGTTGCCTATTGTTCATTAGATGATTGTTTACAAGAATTTTGTTCAGTAAAATAATTTTGTCAAAATTACTAGTCAAAATACTTCATCCGCCAATTAGCAGACAATCGATTTTTCGAGTTTGCGAAGCTAAGGGCTTTAAAAAATTTATCTGTTAATAAAAAATAGCTTATGTTGTTGCCTATTGTTCATTAGATGATTGTTTACAAGAATTTTGTTCAGTAAAATAATTTTGGCGAAATTACTAGTCAAAACAGTCCATCCGCCAATTAGCAGACAATCGAATTTTCGAGTTTGCAAAGCTAAGGGCTTTAAAAAATTTATTTGTTAATAAACAATTAGTTTTGTTGTTGCCTATTGTTCATTAGATAATTGTTTACAAGAATTTTGTTCAGTAAAATAATTTTGGCAAAATTACTAGTCAAAACAGTCCATCCGCCAATTAGCAGACAATCGAATTTTCGAGTTTTGCGAAACTAAGGGCTTTAAAAAATTTATTTGTTAATAAACAATTGGTTTTGTTGTTGCCTATTGTGCATTAGATGATTGTTTACAAGAATTTTGTTTAGTAAAATAATTTTGGCGAAATTACTGGTCAAAATTCTCCATCCGCCACTTAGCAGACAATCGAATTTTCGAGTTAGCGAAGCTAAGGGCTTTAAAAAATTTATTTATTAATAAACAATTAGTTTTGTTGTTGCCTATTGTTTATCAGATGATTATTTACAAGACTTTTTATTTTTTAAATAATTTTGGTAAAATTACTAGTCAAAACAGTCGATCCGCCAATTAGCAGACAATCGAATTTTCCAGCTTTGCGAAGCTAAGGGCTTTAAATAATTTATTTGTTAATAAAAAGTAGCTTATGTTGTTGCCTATTGTTCATCAGATGATTATTTACAAGAATTTTGTTCAGTAAAATAATTTTGGCGAAATTACTAGTCAAAATACTTCATCCGCCAATTAGCAGACAATCGAATTTTCGAGTTTTGCGAAGCTAAGGGCTTTAAAAAATTTATCTGTTAATAAAAAATAGCTTATGTTGTTGCCTATTGTTCATTAGATGATTGTTTACAAGAATTTTGTTTAGTAAAATAATTTTGGCGAAATTACTAGTCAAAATTCTCCATCCGCCACTTAGCAGACAATCGAATTTTCGAGTTTGCGAAGCTAAGGGCTTTAAAAAATTTATTTATTAATAAACAATTAGTTTTGTTGTTGCCTATTGTTTATCAGATGATTATTTACAAGACTTTTTATTTTTTAAATGATTTTGATAAAATTACTAGTCAAAACAGTCGATCCGCCAATTAGCAGAAAATCGAATTTTCCAGCTTTGCGAAGCTAAGGGCTTTAAATAATTTATTTGCTAATAAAAAATAGCTTATGTTGTTGCCTATTGTTCATCAGATGATTATTTACAAGAATTTTGTTCAGTAAAATGATTTTGGCGAAATTACTAGTCAAAATACTTCATCCGCCAATTAGCAGACAATCGATTTTTCGAGTTTGCGAAGCTAAGGGCTTTAAAAAATTTATTTGTTAATAAACAATTGGTTTTGTTGTTGCCTATCGTTTATTAGATGATTGTTTACAAGAATTTTGTTTAGTAAAATAATTTTGGCAAAATTACTAGTCAAAACAGTCCATCCGCCAATTAGCAGACAATCGAATTTCCGAGTTTGCGAAGCTAAAGGCTTTAAAAAATTTATTTGTTAATAAACAATTAGTTTTGTTGTTGCCTATTGTTCATCAGATGATTATTTACAAGAATTTTTATTTTTTAAATGATTTTGGCAAAATGACTAGTCAAAACAGTCCATCCGCCAATTAGCAGACAATCGATTTTTCGAGTTTGCGAAGCTAAGGGCTTTAAAAAATTTATTTGTTAATAAACAATTGGTTTTGTTGTTGCCTATTGTTCATTAGATGATTGTTTACAAGAATTTTGTTCAGTAAAATAATTTTGTCAAAATTACTAGTCAAAATACTTCATCCGCCAATTAGCAGACAATCGATTTTTCGAGTTTGCGAAGCTAAGGGCTTTAAAAAATTTATCTGTTAATAAAAAATAGCTTATGTTGTTGCCTATTGTTCATTAGATGATTGTTTACAAGAATTTTGTTCAGTAAAATAATTTTGGCGAAATTACTAGTCAAAACAGTCCATCCGCCAATTAGCAGACAATCGAATTTTCGAGTTTGCAAAGCTAAGGGCTTTAAAAAATTTATTTGTTAATAAACAATTAATTTTGTTGTTGCCTATTGTTCATTAGATGATTGTTTACAAGAATTTTGTTCAGTAAAATAATTTTGGCAAAATTACTAGTCAAAACAGTCCATCCGCCAATTAGCAGACAATCGAATTTTCGAGTTTTGCGAAGCTAAGGGCTTTTAAAAATTTATTTGTTAATAAAAAATAGCTTATGTTGTTGCCTATTGTTCATCAGATGATTATTTACAAGAATTTTTATTTTTTAAATGATTTTGGCAAAATTACTAGTCAAAACAGTCCATCCGCCAATTAGCAGACAATCGATTTTTCGAGTTTGCGAAGCTAAGGGCTTTAAAAAATTTATTTGTTAATAAACAATTGGTTTTGTTGTTGCCTATAGTTCATTAGATGATTGTTTACAAGAATTTTGTTCAGTAAAATAATTTTGGCGAAATTACTAGTCAAAATACTTCATCCGCCAATTAGCAGACAATCGATTTTTCGAGTTTGCGAAGCTAAGGGCTTTAAAAAATTTATTTGTTAATAAACAATTAGTTTTGTTGTTGCCTATTGTTCATTAGATGATTATTTACAAGAATATTTAGTTTTTAAATGATTTTGGCAAAATTACTAGTCAAAACAGTCCATCCGCCAATTAGCAGACAATCGAATTTTCGAGTTTTGCGAAGCTAAGGGCTTTAAAAAATTTATTTGTTAATAAAAAATAGCTTATGTTGTTGCCTATAGTTTATTAGATGATTGTTTACAAGAATTTTGTTCAGTAAAATAATTTTGGCGAAATTACTAGTCAAAATACTTCATCCGCCAATTAGCAGACAATCGATTTTTCGAGTTTGCGAAGCTAAGGGCTTTAAAAAATTTATTTGTTAATAAACAATTGGTTTTGTTGTTGCCTATCGTTTATTAGATGATTGTTTACAAGAATTTTGTTTAGTAAAATAATTTTGGCAAAATTACTAGTCAAAACAGTCCATCCGCCAATTAGCAGACAATCGAATTTCCGAGTTTGCGAAGCTAAAGGCTTTAAAAAATTTATTTGTTAATAAACAATTAGTTTTGTTGTTGCCTATTGTTCATTAGATGATTGTTTACAAGAATTTTGTTCAGTAAAATAATTTTGGCGAAATTACTAGTCAAAACAGTCCATCCGCCAATTAGCAGACAATCGAATTTTCGAGTTTGCAAAGCTAAGGGCTTTAAAAAATTTATTTGTTAATAAACAATTAGTTTTGTTGTTGCCTATTGTTCATTAGATGATTGTTTACAAGAATTTTGTTCAGTAAAATAATTTTGGCAAAATTACTAGTCAAAACAGTCCATCCGCCAATTAGCAGACAATCGAATTTCCGAGTTTGCGAAGCTAAAGGCTTTAAAAAATTTATTTGTTAATAAACAATTAGTTTTGTTGTTGCCTATTGTTCATTAGATGATTGTTTACAAGAATTTGTTCAGTAAAATAATTTTGGCGAAATTACTAGTCAAAACAGTCCATCCGCCAATTAGCAGACAATCGAATTTTCGAGTTTGCAAAGCTAAGGGCTTTAAAAAATTTATTTGTTAATAAACAATTAGTTTTGTTGTTGCCTATTGTTCATTAGATGATTGTTTACAAGAATTTTGTTCAGTAAAATAATTTTGGCGAAATTACTAGTCAAAACAGTCCATCCGCCAATTAGCAGACAATCGAATTTTCGAGTTTTGCGAAGCTAAGGGCTTTTAAAAATTTATTTGTTAATAAAAAATAGCTTATGTTGTTGCCTATTGTTCATCAGATGATTATTTACAAGAATTTTTATTTTTTAAATGATTTTGGCAAAATTACTAGTCAAAACAGTCCATCCGCCAATTAGCAGACAATCGATTTTTCGAGTTTGCGAAGCTAAGGGCTTTAAAAAATTTATTTGTTAATAAACAATTGGTTTTGTTGTTGCCTATAGTTCATTAGATGATTGTTTACAAGAATTTTGTTCAGTAAAATAATTTTGGCGAAATTACTAGTCAAAATACTTCATCCGCCAATTAGCAGACAATCGATTTTTCGAGTTTGCGAAGCTAAGGGCTTTAAAAAATTTATTTGTTAATAAACAATTAGTTTTGTTGTTGCCTATTGTTCATTAGATGATTATTTACAAGAATATTTAGTTTTTAAATGATTTTGGCAAAATTACTAGTCAAAACAGTCCATCCGCCAATTAGCAGACAATCGAATTTTCGAGTTTTGCGAAGCTAAGGGCTTTAAAAAATTTATTTGTTAATAAAAAATAGCTTATGTTGTTGCCTATAGTTTATTAGATGATTGTTTACAAGAATTTTGTTCAGTAAAATAATTTTGGCGAAATTACTAGTCAAAATACTTCATCCGCCAATTAGCAGACAATCGATTTTTCGAGTTTGCGAAGCTAAGGGCTTTAAAAAATTTATTTGTTAATAAACAATTGGTTTTGTTGTTGCCTATCGTTTATTAGATGATTGTTTACAAGAATTTTGTTTAGTAAAATAATTTTGGCAAAATTACTAGTCAAAACAGTCCATCCGCCAATTAGCAGACAATCGAATTTCCGAGTTT
This sequence comes from Leptopilina heterotoma, assembly GCF_015476425.1. Classification (NCBI taxonomy): domain Eukaryota; kingdom Metazoa; phylum Arthropoda; class Insecta; order Hymenoptera; family Figitidae; genus Leptopilina; species Leptopilina heterotoma. The sequence goes on along the minus strand of NW_025111078.1, from coordinate 1,282,075 downwards.
GCGAAGCTAAAGGCTTTAAAAAATTTATTTGTTAATAAACAATTAGTTTTGTTGTTGCCTATTGTTCATTAGATGATTGTTTACAAGAATTTTGTTCAGTAAAATAATTTTGGCGAAATTACTAGTCAAAACAGTCCATCCGCCAATTAGCAGACAATCGAATTTTCGAGTTTGCAAAGCTAAGGGCTTTAAAAAATTTATTTGTTAATAAACAATTAGTTTTGTTGTTGCCTATTGTTCATTAGATGATTGTTTACAAGAATTTTGTTCAGTAAAATAATTTTGGCAAAATTACTAGTCAAAACAGTCCATCCGCCAATTAGCAGACAATCGAATTTCCGAGTTTGCGAAGCTAAAGGCTTTAAAAAATTTATTTGTTAATAAACAATTAGTTTTGTTGTTGCCTATTGTTCATTAGATGATTGTTTACAAGAATTTTGTTCAGTAAAATAATTTTGGCGAAATTACTAGTCAAAACAGTCCATCCGCCAATTAGCAGACAATCGAATTTTCGAGTTTGCAAAGCTAAGGGCTTTAAAAAATTTATTTGTTAATAAACAATTAGTTTTGTTGTTGCCTATTGTTCATTAGATGATTGTTTACAAGAATTTTGTTCAGTAAAATAATTTTGGCGAAATTACTAGTCAAAACAGTCCATCCGCCAATTAGCAGACAATCGAATTTTCGAGTTTTGCGAAGCTAAGGGTTTTAAAAAAATTTATTTGTTAATAAAAAATAGCTTATGTTGTTGCCTATTGTTCATCAGATGATTATTTACAAGAATTTTTATTTTTTAAATGATTTTGGCAAAATTACTAGTCAAAACAGTCCATCCGCCAATTAGCAGACAATCGATTTTTCGAGTTTGCGAAGCTAAGGGCTTTAAAAAATTTATTTGTTAATAAACAATTGGTTTTGTTGTTGCCTATAGTTCATTAGATGATTGTTTACAAGAATTTTGTTCAGTAAAATAATTTTGGCGAAATTACTAGTCAAAATACTTCATCCGCCAATTAGCAGACAATCGATTTTTCGAGTTTGCGAAGCTAAGGGCTTTAAAAAATTTATTTGTTAATAAACAATTAGTTTTGTTGTTGCCTATTGTTTATCAGATGATTATTTACAAGACTTTTTATTTTTTAAATGATTTTGGTAAAATTACTAGTCAAAACAGTCGATCCGCCAATTAGCAGACAATCGAATTTTCGAGTTTGCAAAGCTAAGGGCTTTAAAAAATTTATTTGTTAATAAACAATTAGTTTTGTTGTTGCCTATTGTTCATAAGATGATTGTTTACAAGAATTTTGTTCAGTAAAATAATTTTGGCAAAATTACTAGTCAAAACAGTCCATCCGCCAATTAGCAGACAATCGAATTTTCGAGTTTTGCGAAGCTAAGGGCTTTAAAAAATTTATCTGTTAATAAAAAATAGCTTATGTTGTTGCCTATTGTTCATTAGATGATTGTTTACAAGAATTTTTATTTTTTAAATGATTTTGGCAAAATTACTAGTCAAAACAGTCCATCCGCCAATTAGCAGACAATCGAATTTTCGAGTTTGCAAAGCTAAGGGCTTTAAAAAATTTATTTGTTAATAAACAATTGGTTTTGTTGTTGCCTATTGTTCATCAGATGATTGTTTACAAGAATTTTGTTCAGTAAAATAATTTTGGCGAAATTACTAGTCAAAATACTTCATCCGCCAATTAGCAGACAATCGATTTTTCGAGTTTGCGAAGCTAAGGGCTTTAAAAAATTTATTTATTAATAAACAATTGGTTTTGTTGTTGCCTATTGTTCATTAGATGATTGTTTACAAGAATTTTGTTTAGTAAAATAATTTTGGCGAAATTACTAGTCAATATTCTCCATCCGCCAATTAGCAGACAATCGAATTTTCGAGTTTGCGAAGCTAAGGGCTTTAAAAAATTTATTTATTAATAAACAATTAGTTTTGTTGTTGCCTATTGTTTATCAGATGATTATTTACAAGACTTTTTATTTTTTAAATGATTTTGGTAAAATTACTAGTCAAAACAGTCCATCCGCCAATTAGCAGACAATCGAATTTTCGAGTTTGCGAAGCTAAGGGCTTTAAAAAATTTATTTGTTAATAAAAAATAGCTTATGTTGTTGCCTATTGTTCATCAGATGATTATTTACAAGAATTTTTATTTTTTAAATGATTTTGGCAAAATTACTAGTCAAAACAGTCCATCCGCCAATTAGCAGACAATCGAATTTTCGAGTTTGCAAAGCTAAGGGCTTTAAAAAATTTATTTGTTAATAAACAATTAGTTTTGTTGTTGCCTATTGTTCATTAGATAATTATTTACAAGAATATTTAGTTTTTAAATGATTTTGGCAAAATTACTAGTCAAAACAGTCCATCCGCCAATTAGCAGACAATCGAATTTTCGAGTTTTGCGAAACTAAGGGCTTTAGAAAATTTATTTGTTAATAAACAATTGGTTTTGTTGTTGCCTATTGTTCATCAGATGATTGTTTACAAGAATTTTGTTTAGTAAAATAATTTTGGCAAAATTACTAGTCAAAACAGTCCATCCGCCAATTAGCAGACAATCGAATTTTCGAGTTTTGCGAAACTAAGGGCTTTAAAAAATTTATTTGTTAATAAACAATTGGTTTTGTTGTTGCCTATTGTTCATCAGATGATTGTTTACAAGAATTTTGTTCAGTAAAATAATTTTGGCGTAATTACTAGTCAAAATACTTCATCCGCCAATTAGCAGACAATCGAATTTTCGAGTTTGCAAAGCTAAGGGCTTTAAAAAATTTATTTGTTAATAAACAATTAGTTTTGTTGTTGCCTATTGTTCATTAGATGATTGTTTACAAGAATTTTGTTCAGTAAAATAATTTTGGCAAAATTACTAGTCAAAACAGTCCATCCGCCAATTAGCAGACAATCGAATTTTCGAGTTTTGCGAAGCTAAGGGCTTTAAAAAATTTATCTGTTAATAAAAAATAGCTTATGTTGTTGCCTATTGTTCATTAGATGATTGTTTGCAAGAATTTTTATTTTTTAAATGATTTTGGCAAAATTACTAGTCAAAACAGTCCATCCGCCAATTAGCAGACAATCGAATTTTCGAGTTTGCAAAGCTAAGGGCTTTAAAAAATTTATTTATTAATAAACAATTGGTTTTGTTGTTGCCTATTGTTCATTAGATGATTGTTTACAAGAATTTTGTTTAGTAAAATAATTTTGGCGAAATTACTAGTCAAAATTCTCCATCCGCCAATTAGCAGACAATCGAATTTTCGAGTTTGCGAAGCTAAGGGCTTTAAAAAATTTATTTATTAATAAACAATTAGTTTTGTTGTTGCCTATTGTTTATCAGATGATTATTTACAAGACTTTTTATTTTTTAAATGATTTTGGTAAAATTACTAGTCAAAACAGTCGATCCGCCAATTAGCAGACAATCGAATTTTCCAGCTTTGCGAAGCTAAGGGCTTTAAATAATTTATTTGTTAATAAAAAATAGCTTATGTTGTTGCCTATTGTTCATTAGATGATTGTTTACAAGAATTTTGTTTAGTAAAATAATTTTGGCAAAATTACTAGTCAAAACAGTCCATCCGCCAATTAGCAGACAATCGAATTTCCGAGTTTGCGAAGCTAAAGGCTTTAAAAAATTTATTTGTTAATAAACAATTAGTTTTGTTGTTGCCTATTGTTCATTAGATGATTGTTTACAAGAATTTTGTTCAGTAAAATAATTTTGGCGAAATTACTAGTCAAAACAGTCCATCCGCCAATTAGCAGACAATCGAATTTTCGAGTTTGCGAAGCTAAGGGCTTTAAAAAATTTATTTGTTAATAAACAATTGGTTTTGTTGTTGCCTATAGTTCATTAGATGATTGTTTACAAGAATTTTGTTCAGTAAAATAATTTTGGCGAAATTACTAGTCAAAATACTTCATCCGCCAATTAGCAGACAATCGATTTTTCGAGTTTGCGAAGCTAAGGGCTTTAAAAAATTTATCTGTTAATAAAAAATAGCTTATGTTGTTGCCTATTGTTCATTAGATGATTGTTTACAAGAATTTTGTTCAGTAAAATAATTTTGGCGAAATTACTAGTCAAAACATTCCATCCGCCAATTAGCAGACAATCGAATTTTCGAGTTTGCAAAGCTAAGGGCTTTAAAAAATTTATTTGTTAATAAACAATTAGTTTTGTTGTTGCCTATTGTTCATTAGATAATTATTTACAAGAATATTTATTTTTTAAATGATTTTGGCAAAATGACTAGTCAAAACAGTCCATCCGCCAATTAGCAGACAATCGATTTTTCGAGTTTGCGAAGCTAAGGGCTTTAAAAAATTTATTTGTTAATAAACAATTGGTTTTGTTGTTGCCTATTGTTCATTAGATGATTGTTTACAAGAATTTTGTTCAGTAAAATAATTTTGTCAAAATTACTAGTCAAAATACTTCATCCGCCAATTAGCAGACAATCGAATTTTCGAGTTTTGCGAAGCTAAGGGCTTTAAATAATTTATTTGTTAATAAAAAGTAGCTTATGTTGTTGCCTATTGTTCATCAGATGATTATTTACAAGAATTTTGTTCAGTAAAATAATTTTGGCGAAATTACTAGTCAAAATACTTCATCCGCCAATTAGCAGACAATCGAATTTTCGAGTTTTGCGAAGCTAAGGGCTTTAAAAAATTTATTTATTAATAAACAATTAGTTTTGTTGTTGCCTATTGTTTATCAGATGATTATTTACAAGACTTTTTATTTTTTAAATGATTTTGATAAAATTACTAGTCAAAACAGTCGATCCGCCAATTAGCAGAAAATCGAATTTTCCAGCTTTGCGAAGCTAAGGGCTTTAAATAATTTATTTGCTAATAAAAAATAGCTTATGTTGTTGCCTATTGTTCATCAGATGATTATTTACAAGAATTTTGTTCAGTAAAATGATTTTGGCGAAATTACTAGTCAAAATACTTCATCCGCCAATTAGCAGACAATCGATTTTTCGAGTTTGCGAAGCTAAGGGCTTTAAAAAATTTATTTGTTAATAAACAATTGGTTTTGTTGTTGCCTATCGTTTATTAGATGATTGTTTACAAGAATTTTGTTTAGTAAAATAATTTTGGCAAAATTACTAGTCAAAACAGTCCATCCGCCAATTAGCAGACAATCGAATTTCCGAGTTTGCGAAGCTAAAGGCTTTAAAAAATTTATTTGTTAATAAACAATTAGTTTTGTTGTTGCCTATTGTTCATCAGATGATTATTTACAAGAATTTTTATTTTTTAAATGATTTTGGCAAAATGACTAGTCAAAACAGTCCATCCGCCAATTAGCAGACAATCGATTTTTCGAGTTTGCGAAGCTAAGGGCTTTAAAAAATTTATTTGTTAATAAACAATTGGTTTTGTTGTTGCCTATTGTTCATTAGATGATTGTTTACAAGAATTTTGTTCAGTAAAATAATTTTGTCAAAATTACTAGTCAAAATACTTCATCCGCCAATTAGCAGACAATCGATTTTTCGAGTTTGCGAAGCTAAGGGCTTTAAAAAATTTATCTGTTAATAAAAAATAGCTTATGTTGTTGCCTATTGTTCATTAGATGATTGTTTACAAGAATTTTGTTCAGTAAAATAATTTTGGCGAAATTACTAGTCAAAACAGTCCATCCGCCAATTAGCAGACAATCGAATTTTCGAGTTTGCAAAGCTAAGGGCTTTAAAAAATTTATTTGTTAATAAACAATTAATTTTGTTGTTGCCTATTGTTCATTAGATGATTGTTTACAAGAATTTTGTTCAGTAAAATAATTTTGGCAAAATTACTAGTCAAAACAGTCCATCCGCCAATTAGCAGACAATCGAATTTTCGAGTTTTGCGAAGCTAAGGGCTTTTAAAAATTTATTTGTTAATAAAAAATAGCTTATGTTGTTGCCTATTGTTCATCAGATGATTATTTACAAGAATTTTTATTTTTTAAATGATTTTGGCAAAATTACTAGTCAAAACAGTCCATCCGCCAATTAGCAGACAATCGATTTTTCGAGTTTGCGAAGCTAAGGGCTTTAAAAAATTTATTTGTTAATAAACAATTGGTTTTGTTGTTGCCTATAGTTCATTAGATGATTGTTTACAAGAATTTTGTTCAGTAAAATAATTTTGGCGAAATTACTAGTCAAAATACTTCATCCGCCAATTAGCAGACAATCGATTTTTCGAGTTTGCGAAGCTAAGGGCTTTAAAAAATTTATTTGTTAATAAACAATTAGTTTTGTTGTTGCCTATTGTTCATTAGATGATTATTTACAAGAATATTTAGTTTTTAAATGATTTTGGCAAAATTACTAGTCAAAACAGTCCATCCGCCAATTAGCAGACAATCGAATTTTCGAGTTTTGCGAAGCTAAGGGCTTTAAAAAATTTATTTGTTAATAAACAATTGGTTTTGTTGTTGCCTATTGTTCATTAGATGATTGTTTACAAGAATTTTGTTCAGTAAAATAATTTTGTCAAAATTACTAGTCAAAATACTTCATCCGCCAATTAGCAGACAATCGATTTTTCGAGTTTGCGAAGCTAAGGGCTTTAAAAAATTTATCTGTTAATAAAAAATAGCTTATGTTGTTGCCTATTGTTCATTAGATGATTGTTTACAAGAATTTTGTTCAGTAAAATAATTTTGGCGAAATTACTAGTCAAAACAGTCCATCCGCCAATTAGCAGACAATCGAATTTTCGAGTTTGCAAAGCTAAGGGCTTTAAAAAATTTATTTGTTAATAAACAATTAATTTTGTTGTTGCCTATTGTTCATTAGATGATTGTTTACAAGAATTTTGTTCAGTAAAATAATTTTGGCAAAATTACTAGTCAAAACAGTCCATCCGCCAATTAGCAGACAATCGAATTTTCGAGTTTTGCGAAGCTAAGGGCTTTTAAAAATTTATTTGTTAATAAAAAATAGCTTATGTTGTTGCCTATTGTTCATCAGATGATTATTTACAAGAATTTTTATTTTTTAAATGATTTTGGCAAAATTACTAGTCAAAACAGTCCATCCGCCAATTAGCAGACAATCGATTTTTCGAGTTTGCGAAGCTAAGGGCTTTAAAAAATTTATTTGTTAATAAACAATTGGTTTTGTTGTTGCCTATAGTTCATTAGATGATTGTTTACAAGAATTTTGTTCAGTAAAATAATTTTGGCGAAATTACTAGTCAAAATACTTCATCCGCCAATTAGCAGACAATCGATTTTTCGAGTTTGCGAAGCTAAGGGCTTTAAAAAATTTATTTGTTAATAAACAATTAGTTTTGTTGTTGCCTATTGTTCATTAGATGATTATTTACAAGAATATTTAGTTTTTAAATGATTTTGGCAAAATTACTAGTCAAAACAGTCCATCCGCCAATTAGCAGACAATCGAATTTTCGAGTTTTGCGAAGCTAAGGGCTTTAAAAAATTTATTTGTTAATAAAAAATAGCTTATGTTGTTGCCTATAGTTTATTAGATGATTGTTTACAAGAATTTTGTTCAGTAAAATAATTTTGGCGAAATTACTAGTCAAAATACTTCATCCGCCAATTAGCAGACAATCGATTTTTCGAGTTTGCGAAGCTAAGGGCTTTAAAAAATTTATTTGTTAATAAACAATTGGTTTTGTTGTTGCCTATCGTTTATTAGATGATTGTTTACAAGAATTTTGTTTAGTAAAATAATTTTGGCAAAATTACTAGTCAAAACAGTCCATCCGCCAATTAGCAGACAATCGAATTTCCGAGTTTGCGAAGCTAAAGGCTTTAAAAAATTTATTTGTTAATAAACAATTAGTTTTGTTGTTGCCTATTGTTCATTAGATGATTGTTTACAAGAATTTTGTTCAGTAAAATAATTTTGGCGAAATTACTAGTCAAAACAGTCCATCCGCCAATTAGCAGACAATCGAATTTTCGAGTTTGCAAAGCTAAGGGCTTTAAAAAATTTATTTGTTAATAAACAATTAGTTTTGTTGTTGCCTATTGTTCATTAGATGATTGTTTACAAGAATTTTGTTCAGTAAAATAATTTTGGCAAAATTACTAGTCAAAACAGTCCATCCGCCAATTAGCAGACAATCGAATTTCCGAGTTTGCGAAGCTAAAGGCTTTAAAAAATTTATTTGTTAATAAACAATTAGTTTTGTTGTTGCCTATTGTTCATTAGATGATTGTTTACAAGAATTTTGTTCAGTAAAATAATTTTGGCGAAATTACTAGTCAAAACAGTCCATCCGCCAATTAGCAGACAATCGAATTTTCGAGTTTGCAAAGCTAAGGGCTTTAAAAAATTTATTTGTTAATAAACAATTAGTTTTGTTGTTGCCTATTGTTCATTAGATGATTGTTTACAAGAATTTTGTTCAGTAAAATAATTTTGGCGAAATTACTAGTCAAAACAGTCCATCCGCCAATTAGCAGACAATCGAATTTTCGAGTTTTGCGAAGCTAAGGGTTTTAAAAAATTTATTTGTTAATAAAAAATAGCTTATGTTGTTGCCTATTGTTCATCAGATGATTATTTACAAGAATTTTTATTTTTTAAATGATTTTGGCAAAATTACTAGTCAAAACAGTCCATCCGCCAATTAGCAGACAATCGATTTTTCGAGTTTGCGAAGCTAAGGGCTTTAAAAAATTTATTTGTTAATAAACAATTGGTTTTGTTGTTGCCTATAGTTCATTAGATGATTGTTTACAAGAATTTTGTTCAGTAAAATAATTTTGGCGAAATTACTAGTCAAAATACTTCATCCGCCAATTAGCAGACAATCGATTTTTCGAGTTTGCGAAGCTAAGGGCTTTAAAAAATTTATTTGTTAATAAACAATTAGTTTTGTTGTTGCCTATTGTTTATCAGATGATTATTTACAAGACTTTTTATTTTTTAAATGATTTTGGTAAAATTACTAGTCAAAACAGTCGATCCGCCAATTAGCAGACAATCGAATTTTCGAGTTTGCAAAGCTAAGGGCTTTAAAAAATTTATTTGTTAATAAACAATTAGTTTTGTTGTTGCCTATTGTTCATAAGATGATTGTTTACAAGAATTTTGTTCAGTAAAATAATTTTGGCAAAATTACTAGTCAAAACAGTCCATCCGCCAATTAGCAGACAATCGAATTTTCGAGTTTTGCGAAGCTAAGGGCTTTAAAAAATTTATCTGTTAATAAAAAATAGCTTATGTTGTTGCCTATTGTTCATTAGATGATTGTTTACAAGAATTTTTATTTTTTAAATGATTTTGGCAAAATTACTAGTCAAAACAGTCCATCCGCCAATTAGCAGACAATCGAATTTTCGAGTTTGCAAAGCTAAGGGCTTTAAAAAATTTATTTGTTAATAAACAATTGGTTTTGTTGTTGCCTATTGTTCATCAGATGATTGTTTACAAGAATTTTGTTCAGTAAAATAATTTTGGCGAAATTACTAGTCAAAATACTTCATCCGCCAATTAGCAGACAATCGATTTTTCGAGTTTGCGAAGCTAAGGGCTTTAAAAAATTTATTTATTAATAAACAATTGGTTTTGTTGTTGCCTATTGTTCATTAGATGATTGTTTACAAGAATTTTGTTTAGTAAAATAATTTTGGCGAAATTACTAGTCAAAATTCTCCATCCGCCAATTAGCAGACAATCGAATTTTCGAGTTTGCGAAGCTAAGGGCTTTAAAAAATTTATTTATTAATAAACAATTAGTTTTGTTGTTGCCTATTGTTTATCAGATGATTATTTACAAGACTTTTTATTTTTTAAATGATTTTGGTAAAATTACTAGTCAAAACAGTCCATCCGCCAATTAGCAGACAATCGAATTTTCGAGTTTGCGAAGCTAAGGGCTTTAAAAAATTTATTTGTTAATAAAAAATAGCTTATGTTGTTGCCTATTGTTCATCAGATGATTATTTACAAGAATTTTTATTTTTTAAATGATTTTGGCAAAATTACTAGTCAAAACAGTCCATCCGCCAATTAGCAGACAATCGAATTTTCGAGTTTGCAAAGCTAAGGGCTTTAAAAAATTTATTTGTTAATAAACAATTAGTTTTGTTGTTGCCTATTGTTCATTAGATAATTATTTACAAGAATATTTAGTTTTTAAATGATTTTGGCAAAATTACTAGTCAAAACAGTCCATCCGCCAATTAGCAGACAATCGAATTTTCGAGTTTTGCGAAACTAAGGGCTTTAGAAAATTTATTTGTTAATAAACAATTGGTTTTGTTGTTGCCTATTGTTCATCAGATGATTGTTTACAAGAATTTTGTTTAGTAAAATAATTTTGGCAAAATTACTAGTCAAAACAGTCCATCCGCCAATTAGCAGACAATCGAATTTTCGAGTTTTGCGAAACTAAGGGCTTTAAAAAATTTATTTGTTAATAAACAATTGGTTTTGTTGTTGCCTATTGTTCATCAGATGATTGTTTACAAGAATTTTGTTCAGTAAAATAATTTTGGCGTAATTACTAGTCAAAATACTTCATCCGCCAATTAGCAGACAATCGAATTTTCGAGTTTTCAAAGCTAAGGGCTTTAAAAAATTTATTTGTTAATAAACAATTAGTTTTGTTGTTGCCTATTGTTCATTAGATGATTGTTTACAAGAATTTTGTTCAGTAAAATAATTTTGGCAAAATTACTAGTCAAAACAGTCCATCCGCCAATTAGCAGACAATCGAATTTTCGAGTTTTGCGAAGCTAAGGGCTTTAAAAAATTTATCTGTTAATAAAAAATAGCTTATGTTGTTGCCTATTGTTCATTAGATGATTGTTTACAAGAATTTTTATTTTTTAAATGATTTTGGCAAAATTACTAGTCAAAACAGTCCATCCGCCAATTAGCAGACAATCGAATTTTCGAGTTTGCAAAGCTAAGGGCTTTAAAAAATTTATTTATTAATAAACAATTGGTTTTGTTGTTGCCTATTGTTCATTAGATAATTGTTTACAAGAATTTTGTTTAGTAAAATAATTTTGGCGAAATTACTAGTCAAAATTCTCCATCCGCCAATTAGCAGACAATCGAATTTTCGAGTTTGCGAAGCTAAGGGCTTTAAAAAATTTATTTATTAATAAACAATTAGTTTTGTTGTTGCCTATTGTTTATCAGATGATTATTTACAAGACTTTTTATTTTTTAAATGATTTTGGTAAAATTACTAGTCAAAACAGTCGATCCGCCAATTAGCAGACAATCGAATTTTCCAGCTTTGCGAAGCTAAGGGCTTTAAATAATTTATTTGTTAATAAAAAATAGCTTATGTTGTTGCCTATTGTTCATTAGATGATTGTTTACAAGAATTTTTATTTTTTAAATGATTTTGGCAAAATTACTAGTCAAAATACTTCATCCGCCAATTAGCAGACAATCGAATTTCCGAGTTTGCGAAGCTAAAGGCTTTAAAAAATTTATTTGTTAATAAACAATTAGTTTTGTTGTTGCCTATTGTTCATCAGATGATTATTTACAAGAATTTTTATTTTTTAAATGATTTTGGCAAAATTACTAGTCAAAACAGTCCATCCGCCAAATAGCAGACAATCGATTTTTCGAGTTTTCGAAGCTGAGGGCTTTAAAAAATTTATTTGTTAATAAACAATTGGTTTTGTTGTTGCCTATAGTTCATTAGATGATTGTTTACAAGAATTTTGTTCAGTAAAATAATTTTGGCGAAATTACTAGTCAAAACAGTCCATCCGCCAATTAGCAGACAATCGAATTTTCGAGTTTTGCGAAGCTAAGGGCTTTAAAAAATTTATTTGTTAATAAAAAATAGCTTATGTTGTTGCCTATTGTTTATCAGATGATTATTTACAAGAATTTTTATTTTTTAAATGATTTTGGCAAAATAACTAGTCAAAACAGTCCATCCGCCAATTAGCAGACAATCGAATTTTGAAGTTTGCAAAGCTAAGGGCTTTAAAAAATTTATTTGTTAATAAACAATTAGTTTTGTTGTTGCCTATTGTTCATTAGATGATTATTTACAAGAATATTTAGTTTTTAAATGATTTTGGCAAAATTACTAGTCAAAACAGTCTATCCGCCAATTAGCAGACAATCGAATTTTCGAGTTTGCGAAGCTAAGGGCTTTAAAAAATTTATTTGTTAATAAACAATTGGTTTTGTTGTTGCCTATAGTTCATTAGATGATTGTTTACAAGAATTTTGTTCAGTAAAATAATTTTGGCGAAATTACTAGTCAAAATACTTCATCCGCCAATTAGCAGACAATCGATTTTTCGAGTTTGCGAAGCTAAGGGCTTTAAAAAATTTATTTATTAATAAACAATTGGTTTTCTTGTTGCCTGTTGTTTATTAGATGATTATTTACAAGAATTTTGTTTAGTAAAATAATTTTGGCGAAATTACTAGTCAAAATTCTCCATCCGCCAATTAGCAGACAATCGAATTTTCGAGTTTGCGAAGCTAAGGGCTTTAAAAAATTTATTTGTTAATAAAAAATAGCTTATGTTGTTGCCTATTGTTCATCAGATGATTATTTACAAGAATTTTTATTTTTTAAATGATTTTGACAAAATTACTAGTCAAAACAGTCCATCCGCCAATTAGCAGACAATCGATTTTTCGAGTTTGCGAAGCTAAGGGCTTTAAAAAATTTATTTGTTAATAAACAATTGGATATGTTGTTGCCTATTCTTCATTAGATGATTGCTTACAAGAATTTTGTTTAGTAAAATAATTTTGGCGAAATTACTAGTCAAAATACTTCATCCGCCAATTAGCAGACAATCGATTTTTCGAGTTTGCGAAGCTAAGGGCTTTAAAAAATTTATTTGTTAATAAACAATTGGTTATGTTGTTGCCTATTGTTCATTAGATGATTATTTACATTTTTAGTAGAAAAATTATATTATATTAATTCTGATAATTTCTAATAATTTTTTATAAGCTGGAAATCATTTAAGTTGTAGCTAGGATGTTGCTGAACAACACCCTCAAGATTAGAAAATTTTATTTCAACTTTTAAGTAGTAGCAGGTCTTTCCGCTTTTCAGCAGACAATTGAAATCTGAGAAAAGGACGCTTAAATTTATTTTCTCCAATTGTAATAATTTTTTATAATCTGGAAATCACCCAAGTTGTAGCTAGGATGTTGCTGAACAACACCTTAATGGTTAACAAATTTTATTCGAATTTTTAATTACAAAAAAAAAATTATTAAACTCATTTTCTCCATATAAGTGAAAAAGAAACATTTATTAATTATTACTAAAAAGTTGACTCACCACAACATTCCAGACCTCGTCCATTTTTTCCGAAACCGTCAACATTGGATGCATTTGTTCTACGAGTTTATCAATTTTACTTTGCTTGGGCGGCGCCTGTGTTGTGGTTATATTAATCGTTGATGGCGTTGTATTCTTATCGACAATTGCCTCGTGAACATCTTTCATCATAATGTAAACTGCACCAAGGTTCTCCGAGACAAGATTCATTTGAAATTGCAACTTCCGATCCATGTTGCCAGTTGTTTGCCGTAGATTTTCAATTTCGATTGTTACATGATTCATGACCTCGTTGCTCATTGCCTTCATTATTTCAATAACATTCATGCTAATTGGCTTCTTTTCACTGGCCTCCGCGTTAATGTCGTCAGTTGGCAGGAAATTATTGTCCAAATGATTTTTCAATATCACTAATTTATTGTCAATGTCGGAAACCTTTTGATCGAGTGAAACTAATTTTTCACCCAATGTGTCTGGCGAGCCCTCGTCATTGTGTATCAATCTTATTAGTGGAACTGTGTTGCAGAAAAAAGGATTTTTATTTTTTTTAATAATCTATATTCATAATTGATTAATAATAATTAATAACAATAAATAACAATTAAAATAAAAAAGTAATTATATTGAAAGCAAAAAAAAATTATTTGTGCCAGTTTCTTTATATATTTTTATAATTTTTACAAAGTTTTAAATGGACGCGCTTTGTTCTACTAATGAAAAACTTATTGCGGCGCAAGCGCAGTGGCGTCCGACGAGTGGCAAGCGCATGCGCGAAGCGAGGGAGTGGGGGTATCAGTGGAGTATAAATACAAGAGCTCTGGCGAGAGCAGTCATTCCTGCTCTTGCTCCCGTAGAAGGAACTTCTTACGAACAATCCTAACGTGAACCGGAAGTTGTTCGGCAACAACCGTTTTCTTTTATTTTAGATCCTTTTAAGGAAGACAACCACATTTTTTTATTTTTAATATTAAAAATTGCTAACTTCTTCCACTTTTAATATTTTTACTCAAAAGATAGTTCAATGAATAATAAATGTGGTTTCACTCCTTAAAACTCTAAGGGTTTTTAAGGTGTATTTCTGAGCTACTATAAATTTTTCTTAATAAAAAAAACTTCTAAAACTTGTGCAAATTTACCGACCCTCTAAAGGTTAAAATAGAGAATTTTTTGCATTTCTCTAAAATACTTTTTTTAATTATAAATTTATTTATTAAATTATTTTAATTTATTAAAGAAAGCTTACCCTCGGAGTCATCGGTGCCACTTCTGCTTTCGACATTCCTCGTGGAGGCTGCAACCACTTCCGGAATAGGAAGTGGTTGAGTGTGAAATAGTTTAAGATCCAGGGTCCTTAATTTCGTTATCACTGCATCGGTTTTATCGATATTGTCATTAACCCTAGAATCAAGAGCCTCCACCCTCCTCATCAAGTGTTCAACTGCCTTGTCCAAATTCTCGATCCTCTGGAGTTTCGACTCCAAAGTTGAAACAATGACCTCGAAGACATTAAAGAGATATTGCTCCCTGCAAAAAAACGAAAAAACTTTCTGTTAATAAAAATTAATAATAATTTCTAAATAGATAAATAATGTTACTAATTAAATAAATTATTAATAATAATTTCAGTAAAACTAACGATATTTCAGCACTTTAAAGAAAATTTGCAGTATAAATTTAGAGTGTTCGAAATTATTGTACTGTAAACATTTGAATAAATATTTTTGTCATTTTAAAAAATTAGAAAATTACACTACTTTAAAGTGATATTTATTTGAAACTCTATTATTTGAAAATAAAATATAAAAAGGAATTCACAATAGGGAAAAATGAGGAAAATTCATGAGAAATGAATGTTGCTATTTGAATTATTTATTAAATACCGAGTATTCTCATAAAAAATTGCGAACGTATAGTTATAAAAAAATATTTTTATTTCCTAATAAAATATATAGGTAATTGCAAATATTATTGAATTTTAAATCAGGTGTTGATGACATTGCATTTAGTTACAGTCGGTATAATACCTAAATGGTCTTTAGTGGCGTAAGGAGAATAGATTTTTTTCCAAGAAAGAGAAACAAATGGCAATTTAGTGGTTGCTCTTGGAAAATGATTTTTAACTGAATTTCGTAAGTGGCAAGTTATAAATATAAACATAAATATAATTATAAATATAAATATAATTAAAAATATAATTATAACTATGAATATAATTATAAATATAATTATAACTATGAATATAATTATAAATATAATTATAAATATAAATATAATTTTAAATATAATTATAACTTTATTATTAGAAATATAAATTTTAAAATTCAAAGGGGCCTCTAAAATTAAATTAGATAAAACTTTGAAAACCATTTATGGCAGCTGATAACGAATTTGGTACCAGATTTTCGAAATTCGAAATGGCGGATGTAAAAATAAAAATAATTCGGATTTGTTTAATTTTTCTTACTCGTGGGTTTTTTTTGGTCGCTGATTACGAATTCGGTGTCAGTTTTTTAAAATTCAAAATGGCGGATTCAATATGGCGAGCGGAAAATTAAAAATTAATCAGATTTGCTTAAAATTTGTTACTCAGGGGTTTTTCTGGTCGCTGATTACGATTTTGATGTCAGATTTTCGAAATTCAAAATGGCGGATCCAATATGGCGGAGGTAGAAATTAAAAATCACTCTGATTTGTTTAATGTTTCATACTCAGAGGTTTTTCTGGTCGCTGATTACGAATTTAATATTAGATTTTTAAAATGAAAAATGAAATTGTAATGAAAGTACCAGGAAAGAAAATTCCAAAAAGAATTTTAAATTGTTATTATAAAAGGAAAAAATTATTTCTCTACCATAACAAATTTTTCCCCTCAAGTACACTTTTAAAAAAATTTTGATTGAAAATAAAGAACGTAGAAATAGCAAACTAAATACACTTTTAAAAAAATTGATTAAAAATTGAAAAAAATAGAAACAGCAAAATAGTAAAATCCATTTTAGGACGAATTATGTTAATTTATGTTAAGTCTTTTTTTAATCAATCTTATTATAAAAATTTCATTGAGAGGGTGTGACTTATATTTGTGTATTATATGTACGTGTATACTTGTATTTTAACTGATTGAAAGTGAAATTTGGAGATTACCTAACGGACGACATGGATCGCGTTTGGAGAGCGTCGAACCAGTTATACTTCGTAACATTTCGTCGGTGTTGTCCCAAGCAAAAAAGGAAACAGAAGAGTTTAAAAAGAGATTCCGAAATAAGAAGGATAAGAAGGTTGGGGGAAAAAAAATGAGAGCATTGAAGAATCAGCTGATTCATCTTATAAAGTTACTTTCATGAATGGCAAAAATATCGAAGAGCTTTTTTTCCCGGAATTCAAACTCAAAAAGATAATTTTTAATATTAAAAAAAAATACAAAACGTTACCAAACAATTTTTTTAAAAATATTTATAAACTCTAAGAAGAGATTAAATTAGGAGAAAAGTTTTCCAATTAATTACAAAAACGATTTTTAACTCTATAAGGTACTTACAATATTTTTTATTTTGTAATTATAATTTTCAATTCGAAACAAAATTGAAAAATTAGTTTGTTCCAAAAAATAGTATATTTTTATTCAGAAGAATTGTAAATAATTTTCTATTTAAAACAAAATTCAAAAATTAGTGTTTGTAAAAGAAAATAGTAAAAATAGTAAACAAAAATTTAATTTTAATTTTGAAGAACGGTAAATAATTTTCTAAAGAAAATAGCGAAAGTTAAAAACGAGTTCAAAAGAAAGGGATGATAATAATTCAGAAAAATCAAAATGCTTCTTTAAATTTACGTAATTCAAAATGTCATAAGCTGATATTTATTTGACTATTTGATTATTAGCACCTATTTTCGATGATAGGATCGTGCATACTTATGATTATCATGTCATAATTATAATTAAATATGCAACTGTTCGCTTTCTTCTCATATGCCAGACACATACTATTATGTGCAATTATTTATAACTATATGTGTAATAAATTTTTAAAGAAAACTAAAATTAATAGAATACAATTTTTTCTTTTAATTCATAATTTTATCTAAAGTTTATAATTTCTTTTATCTTTTATATATGTATATATTCGTGAGTAATTTAATCTGCGAACGATAATTTTAAGACGATTTATTATTATATATAATATATGATGAAAAAGGATTTCCTTATTCGAAATTTTCTTCTTCCATTACGAAAGTAATTGCTTTGAGTAATTATATTTTGGATCAAATTTATGCTTATCTCATTATAATGATGATGTTTTAATAATTTTAATAGTTATTGCAATAATTTAAGTAATTTAAATAATTTAAATAATTTTAAAAACTCAAATAATTTAAAATTTTTTAAATAATTTAAATAACATAAAGAATTTAAAAAATTTAAATAATTCTATAATTTAAATAATAATAATAATAATATATAATAATCTTTATAATTTAGATAATAATTTACTTAAACTATATTTAACCCTTATTTAACCTAATTATTGTTTGACCTAAAACTTATTTAACCTACTGAAGTAATTAATTAATATAATTAATTATTAATTAATTATAAAGCCTACTTAACCTGATTAATATTTAACCTGATCTTTATTTCACTCAATTAATACTTAACATAAAACTTATTTAACATGATTAACGTTTAACCAAAAGATTACCATAACCTGATTATTATTTGACCTAATCTTTATTTAAGTAAATATTTAACCTAATTAATGTTTGACCTAGTTTTAATTTAACCTGGTTATTGTATTGAAATTACAAAATATTTAACCTAATTAACCTAAAGCCTACTTAAACTGATTAATATTTTACCTAATCTTTATTTAACTTAATTAACATTTGACCTAAAACCTGTTTAACCTCATTAATATTTGACCTAATATTTAAATATATGTACCTAATATTTAATATTTAAACCTGAAGCTTATTTAATCTAATTATTATTTGGCCTACAGTTTATTTAACCTGCCTAATATTAAGCCTAAAGAATATTTAACCTAATTAATGTTTAACCTAAAGTCTACTTAATCTGATTATTATTTGACCTAATATTTATTTAACTTAATTAATATTTAACCTGAAGCTTATTTAACCTAATTATTATTTGGCCCGCCTATTTAACCTGTTTAAGGTTTAGCCTATAAAATATTTAACCTGCTTAATAATATTTGAAACCTAACTTAACCTGATGTATATTTGACCTAATTTTTATTTAACTTAATTAATATTTAACCTAAAACTTATTTAACCTACTTAATGTTTGACCTACAGCTTATTTAACCTGCTTCATATTCAGACTAAAGAATATTTAACCTAATTAATATTTGACGACGCGTTCATTTAACCAGCTTAATAATATTTGAACTAAAGAATATTTAACCTAATTAATTTTGGACCTAAACTTTATTTAACCTAATTTTTGTTTTACCAGAAGTTTATTTAACCTAGTTTTTGTTTTACCCAAAGCCTATTTAATCTGATATTTGACCTTTTATTTAATTTAAGTTTGACCTAAAGTAGGCTCTAGGTCAAACCTAGAGGCCTAACCTAATTTAACCTAATATTAGGTTAAATATTCTTCAGGCTAAATATTAAGTAGATTAAATAAGCTTTAGGTCAAATAATAATTAGGTTAAATAAGTTTCAGGTTAAAAATTAATTAAGTAAAATTAATGTTAGGCCAAATATTAATTAGGTTAAGTTGTCTTTAGGTCAAACGTTAATTAGGTTAAATGTTCTTTAGGCTAAACATTAAGCAGGTTAAATAAGCTTCAGGTAAAATAATAATTTGTTTAAATAAGTTTCAAGTTTAAAATTAATTAAGTTAAATAATGATTTGGTCAAATATTAGTCAGGTTAAGTAGGCTTTAGGTCAAACAATAATTATGCTAAACAAGGGTTAAATAATCTTATTAGGACTATATTAATTAGGTTAAATAAATGTAAAATTTTAAAATGAACAAAATATAAAAAATAGGCTAAATAAAAAGTAGATCAATAAAAAATTAGGTTAAATATTTGACCTACTTTAAAATTTGACCTAGTTTTCATTTAACCCTATTTTATTCGTTTTCTACTATTAAATTATGCCAAATGTTTTTAAGAATCAATCAAATTATACAAAAAAGGTCAAATTTAGGTCAAATGAGAATTTTTTTAAAATTTAACTTGAAATTAGGTCAAATGAGAATTTTTTATAATTTAGCTTAAATTTAGGTCAAATGAGAATTTTTTTAAAAATTTAACTTGATATTAGGTCAAATGAGAATTTTTTAAAAATTTAAGTTGAAATTAGGTCAAATGATGATGAAAGGAGATAAAAGTTGACAAAAAAAATAATTGTATAAATAATTGTATTATAAATTGCAAAAAAAAAACAGTTTCATTTTAATCAGCTCATGACTCTAATGTGGCATTCCCTTTCTAATCCTCTTGACCCCCTCGATATTCGATATATCTGATATAGGGATATAATACAAGTTTAAAATCTGATTCTTCACTGTGTGCTGATTTTCAAATGAGGGGACTTTTAATACCTTCCTTAAATTGATGTTTCGACATGAAGTTATGACATGTATTACAAGTTTCATGTCGAAACAGAACTTCTGTATATTATATATTTACGATATTATATATCTTTCTCTACACACATGTATTCATCACAGTGGAGTAAAAATTTAATTATCGATTTACAAAGGAAAATTAAAATATCATTTTGTTACATAAAAATTAATTTTTTTCGAGTTTTTTTTAGAACTATTTCTTGTAATCGTTTTTCTAATTAAAAAAAAAATAAATTATACAACTGCTGTCGAAAGAAAAAATAAAATTTAAGCCTTAAGGTTGAAAGTTGCTTACTCGGTAAGCGACTTTTAACCTTAAGGCAAATGCAACTACTATTTTGGACAGGAAACAATAAAATAAATAAGTTTCAGAAAAATAATTTTATACCTCTTCTTTATTGTTAAAAAAAATTTTACTTAAAAATTAAAATTTAATTTTGGTTCAATAAAAAAAAAAATGAAATAGAAGAAGAAAGGTAAAAATTTCGTAGACACTGGGTGCTATTCAAAGAATATTGAAATTTGAATATTCAAAAATATTCAAAAGAAATGAGTGAAAAAAAGGAATTTATATATAGAAATGTATATATAGGAAATGAGGTCAGTAAACTGTGAATTTCCGTAAACATGACGAAGATCCCTGACCCTGAATATAAAAGGTTGATGTGTAATTCACAATAGCATTGGGGTACAGTTAAGGATTGGCTGACATTAAACTAGAAAATGTCAAGATGAATGAATACTCTCCGGCTTGCCATTGAGGAGGACGCGCCCATGAATGAATTGCTTCCCGTTATAATAAATCGAGCTCACAATTTTTGCCCTGTACTGCGAATATGGATAACATTTCTTGCTGCACTTATAATTTATAATTTTAGAATGATGCATTTGTTGTGATGATAGTGATGTAAAAATGCATCTTTCTATTCAATTTTTTTTTTAGAAATATTTTCCATTTAATCTTTCACCTCAGGCTTATTTAAACTGATTATTGTTTGCCCTGACGCATATTTAACCTAAATACAAAATTTAACCTAAGTTGAACCTAAATTTAACCTACATACGAAATTTAATCTAAGTTTAATCTAAATTTAACCTAAATTCAACATTTAACCTACGTTTAACCTAAATTTAACCTAAATTTTCACCTAACCCCTATTTAACCTAATTTAGACCCAAAAGATTATTTAACCTTATTAATGTTCAACCTAAGTCTTATTTAACCTACTTAATAATATTTGACCTACAGTAAAGTTAACCTACTTAATAATATTTGACCTAAAATAAATTTAAGCTAATTAATGTTTGACCTAATCTGTATTTAACCTAATTAATATTTGACCTAACCTCTATTTAACCTAATTATTCTTTAAATAATAATATTTGACCTAAAGTAAATTTAACCTACTTAATAATATTTGACCTAAAATACATTTAACCTAATTAATGTTTTAGCTAATCTTTAAATAACCTACTTAATGTTTGAACTAATTATTTATTTAACCTAATTATTTTTTTACCAGAAGCTTATTCAACCTAAGTAATGTTTGACCTAAAGCCTACTTAACCTCAATAATATTTGTCCTACAGTAAATTTAACCTACTTAATGATATTTGATCTAAAATATATTTAACCTCATTAATGTTTGACTTAACTTTTATTTAACTTAATTTTTATTTAATCTGCTTAATTTTTGACCTAATCATTTGACCTAATTCATTTAACTTAATTATTGTTTTACTGGGAGCTTATTTAACATAAGGATTTTTTTACCTAAAGCCTATTTAACCTCATTAATATTTGACCTCATCCTTATTTAACTGAATTCAAATTTAATTAATATATTTGACTTGTCCCTTATTTATTTAATATTTAATTTATTAAACCTAATTTTTTATCGAGTTACTTTATATTTAACCTCTTTTTTCATTTGACCTATTTTTAATTTAACCGAATTATATTTGATTAAATATAAAAATTATATTAATAAGAATTATAATAGCATTAGTTTTACTCAGATTGCAATTATTTAATATGGGAAAAGGACAAATTCAGGTCAAATGAATGTTCCTTTTTTAAAACACAATTATTATTTGACCTAAAGTTTAGGTTAAGGGTTAGGTCAAACATTTTGTATGTTAAAGATACTTTAGGTCAAACATTTGGTAGGTTAAAATTTGATCTAAAGTGCATTTAACCTACAGAATGTTTGACCTAACCTTTATTTCATTTAATTTTATCTGATACTGATTTAACCTATTTATTGTTTAACCTGAACCTGATTTAACCCATTTAACGTTTAACCTAATTCTAAGTTCAAAGAAATTTTATTTAACTGAACGCTTTAAAGCCTAAATTATAATTAAATTATATTTAGCCTAAATTTTTTTAAGGTTCAATTACATTTAACCTATATTTTTTTAGGTTAAATTACATTTAACCTAATTCATATTTGACCTAATTTTTTCTTAACTTTTTTTTATATATTTGAAACTAAACTTCACTTAACCTAATTTGAAAAAAATTTAGTTTAGTTATAAGAAAAAAATTTTGCTCTTGAAATTGAAAAAAGTTAGCAAAGAAAGTGAGCAAAAAAATAGAAATTTTTTAGAAATTGCAAAAAAGAAATTGATATTTAATGGCTTAATTACTTTTATGTAAAGCCAACTTACATCGATATTTAAAAGACTGATTACTGAATTGAAAATAGGTGGTAATATAATATTCGTGACTCGCATTTTTTTTCTTGCTCAGTTAAAGATTTTGCAATAAAATATCCGCGCCTGTGTAGTTAAAACACTATAATAGTGACATTACAAAGACCATTTAATGCTATATATACTTCAATGTGTTGAACTTTGTGATTAAATTAAATCAAGGAGAGCGGATAATGTTTCGTATCGAAAACTTTTTATTACTATATATTGTGCGAGAAAAAAAAAATTAAAAAAAATTTTTTTTTTTTCTTTAGTAGCATTTCACATTTTCGACAGGTGATCTTTTTTTTATAACCTTGAATTGTATAGAATATAACCTATACATTATATATGTATATATTTTTATTCATATATTTGTACGCAATACACTTTTTAGCAATTTCATAATTATCACCTGTCTTAATCTTTATAAATTCTTTTTTACGGCTCCAATTAAATGATTATATCTATAATTAAGTCAATAATCTCATCAAATCGAATTGAGAGAGAGAGAGAAAATAATTTTAATTACGAAAAATTATATTGTACAATAACATGTAATTATTTTTTTTTCAATACTTTACATCAAGTTGCTTTTTATTTGTAACATTAGAATTTACCCAAAACAGCATAAAATTATGAGTATACAATATTTTGGCAAATATTTTTATTAATATTTTCTAAAATTTGTTGACCTACAAACCAAAGTTAATAATTGTTAATAATTATTCAATTTAATAAAAATGGTCGTCGTATAAAGTACATAAGCCATAATTTTGATATTATGTATATCAAAATTGTAGGATAAAATTTTGTTTAATTTTTTACTTTTTTAAAACATAAAAAGGGAAAACAATTTCTTCACTCGACGACTATTATTTCGAGAAAGAAATAAAAGGAGAATATGTGCGATATTTGTGCAAAACACTCTTTAATTGTTTCCAAGAAGAAATCTTGTTTTGTACGCATTTCACCTCTTCTCCTCGCTTTTTCTTTAAATTCCCCCTCAAACTAACGATAAATATCCTTGACATTGCAAACAGTAAGCATTGTAACGAACCACATGCCAGTGTTTGCAGAAAACTGCAATTGACTCAAAGAGAGACTATAAACAACGTCTTCCAACTGCCACACCTTCTTTTCGCAAAATTCTTCTCCATTTCATGTATTATTTCATTTTTCATATTTAAAAATAAAATAAAATCGAAAAAATTTAAAAAGAATTTAATTTTTATTCAAAAAAATAAAAAAATTTTATTTTTATTCATTTTATTGCAATAAAATAAAAATTATGTCCTCTAGGGAGTAAAATGGGTTTTTTCTACACTAGGGAGCAAAGTAGTCCCTTTTCGAACTAGTTTGCAAAATATTTCCAACTTCAGGTTTTTTTTCCCCGTCCCAAAGACTTTAGAATTATTTAGAAATTAGAATATTTATACTGTCAGTAAGTTTTAGAATACATTTCCTATAGTGCAAATTCCTATTTTAAAAAAGGTCTATTTTCCTACCTAGTGTTAAAAATAGTCATTTTACTCCCTAGTTGCAATTTTTTTTTCCATTCTAGTCAAATTTTCATTATTTTAGAAAATAATTGAATATTTGTTTCGAACTTTGTCAAAATTGTTTTTAAATAATTGTATTCTTTTGGGAAATTTTGTATTATTAATTTTTTATTATTAATTTCCAATGAAATTAATTTTTAAATCAATTTTTATCAAAATCTTCTACCTACTAGAATTCAATTATTTAAATAAAAAAATTAATAATTTATTCAATAATTGAATGTTTATTAAAATTTAAATTTTACGACGAATTTTATTAACAACTTTTGTAAGTATTTAATTTCTTTTAAGGAATTGAATTCAAATTTTAATGAAATTGTGATCATATTAAAGAATTTTATAACCGCAGTTTTGAAAATAATTGAAAACTTTTTGAAGAATTTTATTAAAATTTTTAAAAATACATAATTAAATAGCTGAGAAGAATTTAAATAATAATTTATGCAAATAATTGAATTCATAAGAAGAATTTTACTAAATTTTGTTTAAATAATTGAAATTTTGACAAGGATTTTATTAAAATTTTTAAGAATAATAATTACATTTTTTGATGAATTTGATTAAAATTGTACATAAAAAAAAATTTAATTCTGCATCGAGTTTCATTATTTATAGAAAATAATTGAATTATTGCGAAGAATTTTATTAAAAAGTTTCAAACAATTGATTTTTTTGGAAAAATTTATGCAAATTATATTTTTAATAATTGAATTCTAGTCAAATTTTCATTATTTTAGAAAATAATTGAATATTTGTTTAGAACTTTGTCAAAATTGTTTTTAAATAATTGTATTCTTTTGGGAAATTTTATTAAAATAATAGATGTATACAAATTATTAAATTGAGAAAAATTTTTTAAAATAATTGAATTTTATTACTTTTGAAAATAAATGAATTCTTGTGATGAATATTATTATTTATGAAAATAATTGACTTCCTCCGAATGATTTTATTATTTATGAAAATAATTAAATTACTGCGAAGAATTTAATGCCAAATTTTAAAACATTTGATTTTTTCGAAAAAATTTTAGCAAATTTTAATTTAAATAATAGAATTCCTATTAAATTTTTTTTTTAAATAATTAAATTTTAATGTAGAATATTATCAAAATTTTTTGTTTAATAATTGAATTCTTTTGAAAAAATTTATTAAATTAGCAGAATTTTGAAAATTATTGTATCAAGAAATATTTTTGAAAATAATTGAAATTTTGCCATGTTTTTCATTAAAATTTTTGAAAATTATTGAATTTTGCAAAGAATTTTATTAAAATTCCTAAAAATAATTGAATTTTGTCGAAGAATTTTATGATTTTTGAAAATAATTGAATTCTTAGGAAGAGTTTTATTATTTTTAAAGATAATATTGAAATTTTGACGAGAATTTAAAAAAAACTTTTTGAAAATAATTGAATTTCTGTAAAGAATTTTGATATTCATAAAGATAATAAATTGAAATCTTGAAGAGTTTTTTTTTTTAATTTTTGAAAATAATTGAATTTTTTCGAAGAATTTTATTATTTTTGAAAATAATTGAATTCTTGTGATGAATTATTTCAAATTTCTAGAAATTCGAAATAATTCTAAAGTACTTGAAATGGAAAAAAAATTGTCGAAAAAGATTTTTTTTTATAGAAAAAGAAAATTTCACATTTTGTTAATTTTATATAATTGCAAAAAGAAAAAAATGTATTATAGGAGCGATTATCTTTATTTTTAATGCATAATCACAATAACTCCAAAGGTGTTCAATTTGTATGGTGTAATTAAATGAAATAAGCACGAGAGTGAATGACAAAGTGTTGCGGGAAAAGAAAGTGAATAACTTCATCAAAATAAGAAAGAATCAAACAAATCTTGAGCGTGCGCTCACGCGGGAGACACAACTATAGCGGTTTGAGTGTTGGATGTACACTTGTAAAGAAAGGGGGGTGGGGGAGGGGGTCAATTATGCGAAAGTGCAATCGCACAAAGTACAGTAATTACTCGTGCGTAATTAAACACATACACATGTGCACATATGGATGAGTTATATGTGAACATGTGTTGCACATATATGCAAATATATGTTTCACGTATACAAATATGATTCACATATACAAATATGTTTCACATTTACAAATATGTTTCACATTTACAAATATGTTTCACATATACAAATATGTTTCACATTTACAAATATGTTTCACATATACAAATATGTTTCACATATACACATATATGTTTCACATATACATATATATGTTTCACATATACAGACACATGTGATTATACATATATGTCAACTGTACAGTTACATGTGAATATATGCTTCACATGTACAGACACATGTGAATATACATATATTTCACATGTACAGTTTAGATGTGAATATATGTTTCACATGTACAGTTATATGTGAATATGTGCTTCACATATACAGACGCATGTGAATATACACATATTTCACATGTACAGTTGATATGTGAATATATGTTTCACATGTACAGTATATATGTGAATATATGCTTAACATATACAGACACATGTGAATATGTAAGTTCCCTTTTAACTTCTTATCAAAACAATCACTGAATGAAGTAACGACCGGCAACCCATATAGAATACACATAAAATTAACCGCAATGAGAGTTATTTGATAATCAAATCTTAACATTTCGAAATACTTTCTTAGTTTCGATCT
This sequence comes from Leptopilina heterotoma, assembly GCF_015476425.1. Lineage (NCBI taxonomy): Eukaryota > Metazoa > Arthropoda > Insecta > Hymenoptera > Figitidae > Leptopilina > Leptopilina heterotoma. Next base: position 1,255,220 of record NW_025111078.1, on the reverse strand, counting down.
AAAACATAAGCGAGAGAGCTGGGTCATTTATTTGTATATAATATATATAATACACAGTATCTAATAGATACCTTGGGAAAATCTGTATTACTGATTAGAGAACGCTATTATATATTGATTCAAATAATGCAAAAGGGAAGGAGAAAAAAAATATTAATTTTGCATTACATAAGTATTATTATTTTCGATAGAGAGAAAAATGGCAATATATATTGGAAATGTGTTTATTACGGGGCGCATATATGAATAACGGATAGAAATTATTAAAATATGATTATTAGACAGAATTTTCTTATAGCTGAATATAATATATTTCAATTAAAAATTTTTTATTTTGAATTGAGGTGAATTTTGAACTTCCGTTGCTTTTTTTTATTTTATAGTAATTTTTTGTCTTGCTATTCCCACATAGGGCCTATTCGACCTAAATTCAATTATTTACAATATCTATAGTATTTTCATAAGATTTCTCAAAAGAATTCAATTATTTAAAAAAAATAACTTAAAAGAAAATTGATAAAATTCATCCAAAATTCAATTATTTTCACAAATACAGTTTTCCAGAAGAATTCAATTTTTTAAAATAAAATTTTCATAATATTTATTATATTTCGAAAAAATTAATTATTTAAAAATATGTTAATGAAATTCTTATAAAGAATTCAATTATTTTTTTTTAAAAACAAAGTTTTTTACAGAAATTAAAAATCTTTTTAAACATTTTAATAAAATTTTTCGCAATAATTCAATTATTTTCATAAATAATAAAATTCTTCTCGGGAATTCAATTATTTTCAAAACTAACAAAATTTTTCCTTGAAAATTCAATTATTTTAAAAAATTTTTATAAAATCGTTCGCAAGAATTCAATTATTATAAAAAAATCGATAAAATTCATCCAAAATTCAATTATTTTCATAAATAATAAAACTTATCGAAGGATTTCAATCATTTTTAATACAATTTTAAATTAATAATTCAAAAAATTCAATTATTTTCAAAATTAAAGTTCTTTACAGAAGAATTCAATTATTTAAAAAAAAATTATTATAATATTTATTATATTTCAAAAAAATTAATTATTTAAAACAATGTTTATAGAATTTATATAAAGAATACAATTATTTTCACAAAATTCTTCTGCAAAATTCAATTATTTTAAGGCATTTTAATAAAATTCTTTTGCAAAATTCAATTTGTTTCATAAATAACAAAATTAATTGAGAGAATTCAATTATATTTAAACATTTTAATAAAATTTTTCTTTATAATTCAATTAGCTTCATAAATTATAAAATTCTTCTCAGAAATTCAATTATTTTTGAAAATTGTAATAAAATTCTTTGCAACTATTCAATTATTTTCATAAATAATAAAATTCATCGCAGGGTTTCAATTATTTTTAATACAATTTTACAGAAATTGCTCAAAAAATGTAAATATTCTTAAAAATTTAATTTCAATTCCTCGAAAAAATCAATTATTTAAAAAAATGTTTTTTAAAATTCTTTCGAAAGAATTCAATTATTTACAAAAATATTAGAATTTATCAGAGTAATTCAATTATTTTCAAATATTTTAATAAAATTGTTGGAAAAAAATCAATTATATTCAATACAATTTTAATTAAAATTAATTGAAATAATTCATTTATTCTTTTAGATTTTAATAAAATTCTTTCCAAGAATTCAATTATTCAAGATAAATAACAAAATTCTTCCCGAAAATTCAGTTATTTTAAGGCTTTTTAGTAAAATTCTTGTCAGAATTCAATTATTTTTAAAAATTCTAATAAAATCGTTCGCAAGAATTCAATTATTTTCATAAATAATAAAATGCTTTCTAGAAATTCAATTATTTAAAAAAAAAATTTAATAAAACGCCACACATACATTCAATTATTCTTCAAAATTTTAATAGAATTCTTTGTAAAATTTAATTATTTTAAAAAACTTTTCGCAATTCAATGATTTTCAATATTTACTATTTTCATAAAATTTCCAAACAGAATTCAATTATTGAAAAAATTTTGTGTAAAAATCTTCGTAAAAATTCAATTCTTTTTATGAATTATAAAAACGAATTGAATTTCTCAGGAATTCAATTATTTAAATTAGAATTTGCATAAAATTAGTCGAAAGAAATCAATTATTTAAAAATTTTTATAAAATTCTTCGCAAGAATTAAATTATTTTGATAAATATTTAAATTCTTTGATGAATAATAAAATTCGTTGAAGGAATTGAATTTATTACCAGGTGAAGAATAAAGTAAATATTTTTGATGAAAACTAGGAAAAAATCGGAAAAATAAAATATAAAATGGAATTTTTGTCAGTTTTGTAAAGTGTCTAAAACGAATTTTTTTGGTCGTCAAGTTTAATTTTTTGATAGCTACATTTTTACCACTTTTTTTTTAGTTTGAAAGCTACTTTTTTCTATTTTAAAAAAATTAATTATCGAGTGTGAAGTCTGCATATATACAAAAAGAGGGAATATTTTTATTATTAAAAAAAAATTAATTCATAAAAGTTAAAAAATATAATTTTGCTTATGCCATAGTAATCTCTGTGTGAATAAAAGAAAATTTTGCAATTACAGTAAAGTATTTGAATTCTTATAAGCTACAAACGATGCTAATGAATAAAATTAATGGTCGTTCGTAAATTGCGCTTTGCAGATTTAAACACACACACACATATAAAAGTCGGTGATTAAAATATTTCAGTGTTAGAATAAAAATATATATTTAATGTTGTATGTAGTGCTGAAATTTAGAAAAAAAAATTACGTAAATTTTAAACATTTCCTATATACACCGCACTTTTAAGAGATAATTAACGTTTTTAAAAGATATTCATAAGAGATTTTTCCGAGGAAGTTTTCATAACCGGTAGTTGCTAAGTTACTTTAATAAAAGACAATAATATTCTATATATGAATTTCGCTTTTTCCGTTGAGCGCCATTTCCCATGACTTTTGCATCCTTTAACATTTTTCAAATGAACAGCGGCGCATTTCCGTTAATTTAAATTAATTATATTTAAATATAAACATTTAAATTAAAATAACTTAACATTTTAATATAAAGTGGTGAAAATTATTCAGTTTATTATTTTTTTATTATCATAGTACAATATCAATTATTAATTATTAACTCAATTAATTGTCTGATTCTCTTCAATTTGAATGTAAATTCTAAATTATTAATTCAATTCGAAAAATACTGAATTATTTTTTCAATTAAAAAAATACTAAATTACGTTCTCTATCTGAAAAATAAATTCTAAATTATTATTTCTATTCGAAAAATAAATTCTAAATTATTAATTTCAATTTGAAAGAGTAAATTCTAAATTATCAGTTATTATTAAAAAATAAAAACTGTAAATTACACAGTTTTCCTTAATTCACAATTTATTTGGTTTATATAGGAAACAATTAAAAGTGATCGAAGATATAGTAAACAAAGTGTAGAAACTAGCGTGTGTTTATAATAAAATAGTAAAAAAAGACGTGCACCGTAAAGCAATGATTCTTACAATTACTTGTTAGTATCCGATAATTGATCATTATCGCTAACGTGTCAGGCATTATCGCTGGGAAGCAATTCTATTAGCAAAAATAAAACAGAAAGAGAGGAAAAAAAATTTATACGAAAAAAAAACAGAGAACAAATTAATTAAATGTGTAAAAATCTACACATTCAGGGAAAACGAGATTATTGTAAAACTTAAATGCACAGAGAAGAATAATTCTTTGTAAGAATTCAATTAATATCATAATAAATATTAAAATTCTTTTCAGAAATTCAATTATTTTCAAAAATTAAAGAAAAAAAATTCTTCTCAACATTTCAATTATTTTTTATAAATAAAACAAAATTCTTCGCCGAAATTCAATTATATTCAGGAATTTTTATAAAATTCATTGTAAAATTCAATTTTTTTCATAAATAACAATAGTCATCATAAGAATTCAAATATTTTCGAAATTAATAAAAATCCTTCGCAGAAATTCAATTATTTTCAAAAAATCTAAAAAAAATGTCAAGATTTCAATTACCTTTATAAATGAATATCAAAATTCTTTGCAGTAATTTAATTATTTTCTTAAATAATAAAAAAAACTATCACGATTTCAATTATGTTTATAAATGAATATAAAAATTCTTCGACAAAATTAAATTATTTTCATAAATAACAATATTCATCACAAGAATTCAATTATTTTAAAAAATAATAAAATTCTTCGTAAAAATTCAATTATTTTCAAAAATTCAAAAAAAAAAACTCTTCAAGATTTCAATTTATTATCTTTATGAATATCAAAATTCTTTACAGAAATTCAATTATTTTCAAAAAGTTTTTTTTTAAATTCTCGTCAAAATTTCAATATTATCTTTAAAAATAATAAAACTCTTCCTAAGAATTCAATTATTTTCAAAAATTAAAAAAATTCTCCTCAACATTTCAATTATTTTTATAAATATCAAAATTCTTGTACAAAATTCAATTATTTTCAAGAATTTTAATAAAATTCATTGCAAAATTCAATTATTTTCATTAATAACAATATTTATCACAAGAATTCAATTATTTTCAAAATTTATAAAATTCTTCGTCAAAATTCAATTATTTTCGAAAATTAAAAAAAAATCTCTTCAAAATTTCAATTACCTTTATAAATATCAAAATTCTTTGCAGAAATTCAATTATTTTTAAAAATTAAAAAAAGAAATTCTCGTCAAGCTTTCAATTATTTTCAAAAATCATAAAATTCTTCGACAAAATTCAATTATTTTTAGGAATTTTAATAAAATTCTTTGCAAAATTCAATTATTTTCAAAATTTTTAATGAAAAACATGGCAAAATTTCAATTATTTTCAAAAATATTTCTTGATACAATAATTTTCAAAATTCTGCTAATTTAATAAATTTTTCCAAAAGAATTCAATTATTAAACAAAAATTTTGATAATATTCTACATTAAAATTTAATTATTTAAAAAAAAATTTAATAAGAATTCTATTATTTAAATTAAAATTTGTATAAATTTTTTCGAAAAAATCAAATGTTTTAAAATTTGGCATTGAATTCCTCGCAGTAATTTAATTATTTTCATAAATAATAAAATCATTTGGAGGAAGTCAATTATTTTCATAAATAATAATATTCATCACAAGAATTCAATTATTTTCAAAAGTAATAAAATTCAATTATTTTCAAAAAATTTTCTCAATTTAATAATTTGTATATATATCTATTATTTAATTTCCCAAAAGAATACAATTATTTAAAAACAATTTTGACAAAGTTCTAAACAAATATTCAATTATTTTCTAAAGTAATGAAAATTTGACTAGAATTCAATTATTAAAAATATAATTTGCATAAATTTTTCCGCAAAAATCAATTGTTTGAAACTTTTTAATAAAATTCTTCGCAATAATTCAATTATTTTCTATAAATAATGAAACTCGATGCAGAATTAAATTTTTTTTTTTATGTACAATTTTAATCAAATTCCTCAAAAAAATGTAATTATTCTTAAAAATTTTAATAAAATTCTTGGCTAAATTTCAATTATTTAAACAAAATTTAATACAATTCTTCTTATGAATTCAATTATTTGCATAAATTATTATTTAAATTCTTCTCAGCTATTTAATTATGTATTTTTAAAAATTTTAGTAAAATTCTTCAAAAAGTTTTCAATTATTTTCAAAACTGCGGTTATAAAATTCATTAATATGATCACAATTTCATTAAAATTTGAATTCAATTCCTTAAAAGAAATTAAATACTTACAAAAGTTGTTAATAAAATTTAAATTTTAAGAAACATTCAATTATTGAATAAATTATTAATTTTTTTATTTAAGTAATTGAATTCTAGTGGAAGCTTTTGATAAAAATTGATTTAAAAATGAATTTCGGTGGAAATTAATAATGATTAATTATTTATGTATTTAAAAATGAAGTTATTTGTGTTTTTGAATAATTTTACAATTGAGGAAATTCGTAAATAAATGTAATAGAACATTTTTTTTGAGTATCTAATAAAGAGAGTGAATCAGAATATTCTTTAGGGTCAGGGAAAAAGTCAAAATCAGTCAGGAAAAGTCTGGAAATCAGGTAAAAACAAAATTATATTTTTGTGGCAACCCTGAAAGTCCTAAAGGCCCCCCTCATTGGGGCCGTTACATTACGTTCTCCATAAGAAAAAAATTAGTCAAATTCGTCTATTATTCTTTTTATCAAAAAATAATTGTAATGAATAATAAATATTTATTATAATAAATAATTATCCTATTAGACTTTTTTCTTTCAAATTGCAGAAATTTTTCCTCCTAATCCCACTTAAATGCGTCTAGAGTATGTAAGACAATTTTTTTTTTATCAAATATCCGCGAATTAAATTCTACTAGTTTTATATAAATTATAAAAAAAGCCGATCGATTCTTTATTCATTAATGAATATGACACACTGGTTGACAAGTTGTAAGCACGTTGAATGTATGACTTTTACACACATTTTTCTTTTTGTCCGAATATATCGTAAATTATAAAAAGACTTTCAAGATAAATGTTTAAAGAATATAATATATTTGAGGTCAGAGGGAAGCTACGCTTTCTTCACTGTCACCTCGTAATTATTTTCCCGTCAATACACTGTCACTTTGCTAATTATTTAATTTACATAACAAACATTTTAACCAATGCGAAAAAATAATTTACCCATGTTTGCTAATTGAATTCATCCACAAAAAATCAGACGAAAATTTATTATTCATATTATACTTTTTAAAATGCAGTTCAATAATATTTTATTTCTTTATTTTCCCTCTGTTGAAAAAAATTAATTAAACTGCACATTAAGGTAATTATTAAAAGGATTTTATTTTATTGAATTTAAGGAAAATATGTTAGTAAATAATGCTCGTTAATTTTGCACACTTTGGTGAGGCGCGGGGTGTGTGTGTGTGTGTGTGTAAAAATCGAGATTACGTGAGAACCGGTGAGAACGCGAGAAAGCCAATTTGTCACGAAAGAAAGAAAGTTATATCTTTCTGGAAAAAAGGAGATTGGCCAATTTATACCATTCCTGAGATTTTTTCTTTTTTATTGTCTTCTTGTAAAATGTTTATTAATTGTCCACTAATTGTTCGAGATAAACAAATGACAAATTTTGTTCGTTAATTACGTGTAGTAATTTTTTTTTTTTTTTCATTATTTTCAAACAAGAAATTGTACTCTACTTTCACCAGTGCAGCACAGGGGTTAAAATGACTTCTTTTCTCCCCTAGAGGTAAAAAATGGGACCTTTTACTCCCTAGAGGTGAAAAATGGGTTAATTTACTCTCTAGAGTTAAAAATAGGTCAATTTTTATTAATTTAAATTAAATTTTTTTTTTAATTTTTTATTTTTTAAATTTTATTTCATTCTCTAGTATTTATTTTGTTTTTTTGAAGATTAATTTTACCTCCCAAATTTGAAAATATTTTGCAAACTAGTGTGAAAGGGAGAAAATTCAGATTTTTCCACACTAGGGAAGAAAGTGACAACTTTCTTCCCTAGTGTGGAAAAAACCCAATTTCCTCCCTTGAGTTAACTTTTTTTTATTTTACTTTCTAGTAGCGGACAAACTAGAGAAATTTTCAAAGATTTTAATTTAAAACATTTACAAAATTCAATTATTTCTAAAAATTCTAAAAGTAACTTCTCCCAAATTCAATTATTATCTAAAATTTTAACTGAAATTAAGTTTTAAATCAATTTTTATTAGAACATTCTTCGAGAACTCAATTATACATAATTTTATCAACAAATTTTTGAAATAATTGAACTCTTTCGGATAAATTAAAAAAATTTTTTTTAAATAATTACATTTTTCGAGACATACGATTGAAATTGTACATTAAAAATAATTGAATTTTTACGAAGACTTTTATTAATTTTGATAATAATTGAATTCTCATGATGAATATTGTTATTTATGAAAATAATTGAATTTTACAATGAATTTTATAAAAATTCTTGAAAATAATTGAATTTTTGTTAAGAATTTTGATATTCACAAAGATAATTGAAATTTTGAAGAGATTTTTTTTTTTGAATTTTCGAAAATAATTGAATTTTTACGAGGAATTTTATTAAAATTCCTGAATATAATTGAATTTTGCAGAAGAATTTTGATATTTATAAAGATAATTGAAATGTTGACAGTTTTTTTTTAGATTTTTTGAAAATAATTGAATTTTTACGAAGACTTTTATTAATTTTGATAATAATTGAATTCTTGTGATGACTATTGTTATTTATGAAAATAATTGAATTTTACAATGAATTTTGTAAAAATTCCTAAATGTAATTGAATTTCGCAAATTTTTACCCCTAGGGAGTAAATTGACCCTTTTTTGACCTCTAGGGTGTAAATTGATCCATTTTTACCCCTAGGGAGTAAATTCGACTAAATTTCGGTTTTCAAGATATTAATCGTAATCGAATTGAAATTCTTAATAAAAAAAAAAAATAAAAATTCTCGTTTATTTGAAGATAGTTCAAGGACTCTAAAGTTATAAAAATTTCCTTTCTATTTCTGAAAAGCGCAAATTCACTCTCCTGTCGAAGTTTAATGTAATATCTTTCTCCTTATTATGCAGTCACTATACAGATGTTTATTGGTTGCATATATACAGTTAACTATGATTTTTTTGAGAATGTGTGTGTGTGTGTGTGCGTAAATCGTGACCACATTATGCGGTAACAGTATGATTTGTAATAAATGTGTATGTAACTATCTGTTCTGATTGTGACTGACCTTTGAAGGACCAGTATTTATAAACATATGCCTTTGAGCACTTATAAAATGATTTTATACTGATAATAATTATATACACCGTTAAATATCCGGTTTAACTGCTCGTGTGCTTTTTTCACCCTAATTACACTGTATGGAACACATTTTTTTGGCCTTTTCTGGATATATAAATAATGTAGTTTATAAAATGTTTTATAAATACTTTGACCCTTGTGTTGAAAAAAAAAAAATTTTTTTAAATTTAATTTTCAGTATTTAAAAAAAATTTCTTCTTATAATTAAAAATAATTTTTTCTTTTCCTTTTTATCGATTAAAACTAAATTAAATTAATTAATTAACTAAACTAAATTAAAACTGAACTTTAATTATTTCCAAAAATTATAAATCTATCACTTCTAAAATTTAATTATTTCCCAAAATTCGTAATTACAATTATTTCTTAATTTCTAAATCAATTATTTTTTAATAATATTCCGAACTCTTTTCAAAAATTCAATTATTTCAATATAAAAATTCAATTTTTTATTAATATTATAAAAGATAAATTATTATTGGTAATAATAAAAATAAAATATTATGAGAAATAAAAAATAAGAAAAAAATATTAAATAAAATGTTAAAAATAATTTATTTTTGAAAAATTTTAATTAAAAAAACTTAAAAAATTGTTTTTTAATATTGTGTCGTACATTTTTTCCAAATTGTCAAATACTTTTACAAAATTTAATGTAAAATAAATGTAAAATTTAGTGTAAAAAAATTTTGATTATAATTGATTTTTGAAAACGAATTCTTTTGGAATTTTCAAAAAATAACCCAATCATTTTTGCAAACAAATTTAATTGTATTTGAAATTCGCAAGTAAAGTTCTTTAAAATTTGAATTCTTTAAAAGTATCCAAGTCTTGAAATTTGAATTTCGCGCCATTTTAATTCTAAAATTTTCCGTCCAGATGGCGCAAAAACTCTCTCGCAAACGAGTTAGAATTTTCAAGGATATAAGTAAGAATTAAATTTACTAATTAAAATTACCAATTAAAATTACTAATTAAATTTACTAATTAAATTTACTAATTAAAAATACAACTAAAATCACAATGAATATTACAATTAAAATGGAAATTAAAATTATATTTTTAATTTATATAGAAAATTTTCCAATTTTTAGAGGAAACTTTTCTATATTTAAACAAATTTTAAAAAGAAATAAGTGCGCATAACGTAAAAGTCTAATTTCCATTTGAAAAAAAAGTGCAACTGAATTTCCACGACATATAAAACTCTTGTGCAATCGGAGGAAAGCGCAAGAAATAAATATCTAAAATACCTTCTCAAACTGAGCGTTAAGTAAATCCGACTGCAATTTAAAATAGGAAGAAATTAACCAAATAAATATACATACATAATAAAAAGAAAATTTCCCACCGTCTCAAAATTTAACATTATAATATTTAAATCTTAACAATAATTTAATATTTATTTCTCGCTAAAATATATAAAAATTAATTCTCAAGTTTCCTAATTTAGCCGCACACTTAATAAAAAGTAATTTTTTTTAATTTTTCCCCTTTTTACTTTTATAATGTAATTACGAAAACAAGAATACTCGAATACCAAGTTCCATTCCGGAATCAATTTATCCGCACACATCTCATTAATCATTCCTAATAAAAAAAAAAAAAAAAAAAACCATGATTAGGAAGGGAAAAAAAATCTCAATCTCGTTAAAAAAAATGTATAGAAAGAGTCAATTCCAATTTGCAGAAAAACAGTCAACGATACATATATGTAAACTGGAGGGCAAAAAAAGAAAAAGAAGAAAAAAGTGCGTAAAGTTTATCTGCCTGTGAGGCCTGTTACGCAAAACACGCACAACTCGAGCTTGGAAGAAATATAAAGAAGGAAAAAGAAAAAAGAAAAAAAAGAGGGGAGAAAAAAAATTGAACAGAGAGAAGCTGTTCGGTAACGATCGTCATACGGAGACAGGTGCACTCGTGCACTTTTACGAGTGTGCAAGTCTCAATCTTCGTTGAATAGATGCTGTAATTATGGAATCATTAAACTCGATATAAAAGTTTAATAATATGTGAGATAATTGTAATTCCACTGTATATTCTCTCTATTGTCGTAAATTTTCAGTTTCTATTTGTCTTTCACCCAGGCATTTATTGTATATAATCGTATCGTTCAAGTATTTATTATAAAAGAAATCAATTCATTTTCTACATTTTTTTTACAGTTTCAATTCTCGAATTTTAGATTGTTTTTAAAACATTTTTTAAACAATAGAAAAATAGCCTATTATTAGGCTTAAAACTATTTAAATTCACTAATAGTAGAAATCAAAAAACTATTTTCAAAAATTATCAATTAATTAATGAAATTCTTTAAAACGATTCAATTATTTATCAAAAATATTCGAAATTCAATTATTTTCAATATCTACTATTTTCATCAAATTTACCAAAGGAATTCAATTATTATTTTTTAAAAATAGATCAAATTCATCCAAAATTCAATTATTTAAAAAAGAATTGATAAAATACATCCAAAATTCAATTATTTTCATAAATAATAAAATTTTCACAGGAATTCAATTAATTTAGAATAGCAAAATAAAATCAATCAAAATCAAATATTTAACAATATTTTTATACAATTCTTAACAATAATTTAATTACTTTCACTAATAATAAAATTATTCATGAAAATTCAATTTTTTGATAAAATTGTAAGTTAAATAGTATTTTAAATTAATTAATCGAAAAATTCAATCATTTTCAGAAATAAAGTTTCCCACAGAAGAATTCAATTATTCAAAATAAAATTTGCATAATATTCATTATATTTCGAAAACATTTATTTAAAACAATGTTTATAAAATTCTTCTCTTAAATTCAATTATTTTCAAAAATAACAAAATATTTCACAGAAATTCAATTCTTTATAAAACATTTTAATAAAATTTTTCTCAATAATTCAATTATTTTCATAAATAATAAAATTCTTCTCAGGGATTCGATTATTTTTGAAAATAATAAAATTCTTCTCTGAAATTCAATTATTTTCCAAAATAATAAACCTATTCGTTAAAATTCAATTATTTTTCAATTCACCAAAGAATTCAATTATTGAAAATAATTTAATAAAGTTCCTGGCAAGAATTCAACTATTTTTCATAAATAATAAAATTTTGAGTCAAAAATTCAATTATTTGAAAATTGAAATACATAATAATAATATATAAAATAATAATAATTAATAACAATAATAAGTATTGAGATTCAATTATTCTAAATATAAATTCTAAAAAGTTAATTATTTAAAACAATGTTTATAAAAATTCTGATGAAGAATTCAATTATTTTCAAAAATAACAAAATTTTTCACAGAAATTCAATTTTTTTAAAACATTTTAATGAAATTCTTCGTGATAATTCAATTATTTTCATAAATAATAAAATTCTTATCAAGAATTCAATTATTTTCATAAATAATAAAATTCTTATCAGGAATTCAATTATTTTCGTAAATAATAAAATTCTTCTCAGAAATTCAATTATTTTTGAAAATAATAAAATTCTTCTCTGAAATTCAATTATTTTCCAAAATAATAAAATTCTTCGCTGAAATTTAATTTCTTTTCTATAAATAATTCAATTATTTTCAAAAATAGCAAAATTTTCCACAGAAATTCAATTCTTTTTAAACATTTTAATAAAATTTTTCGCAATAATTCAATTATTTTCATAAATAATAAAATTCTCATCAGAAATTCAATTATTTTTGAAAATGTTAATAAAATTTTTAGCAACTATTCAATTATTTTCGTAAATAATAAAGTTTTTAGCTGGATTTCAATTATTTTTAATACAATTTTACAGGAATTGGTCAATAATAATTAATTATCCAAAATTCAATTATTTTTAAAAATTATTTTTCAATTTCTCGTCAAAATTTCAATTATCTTTATGAATAATAAAATTCTTCTTCGAAATTCAATTATTTAAAAAAATTTTTATTAACATTCTATACGAAACATTGAATTTTTTTGGAAATTTTTTTTTTAAATTCTCTTCAAAATTTTAATTATTTTCATACATAATAAAATTTATTTTAAAATTTCAATTATTTGCAGAAGTATAATAAAATTCTTCGCATAAACTCAATTATATTTAAAATTTTTTTTTAAATTCTTGTAAAAATTTAAATTATCTTTATAAATATCAAAATTCTTCTCAAAAATTCCATTATTTTATAAAATTCTTGGCAAGATTTAAATTATCTTTATAAATAATAAAATACTATTGTGAAATTCAATTATTTTCAAAATTTTTTTTAAAAATAATTGCTTCAAGATTTTAATTATCCTGAATAATAAAAAAATTCTCCTAAGAATTTTAATCTACTTTCAAAATTCTTATTAAAATTTTTTGCAAAATTAAATTATTTTGAAAAAAATTTTTCATTGAAATTTCAATTATCTTTAGAAATAATAAAATTCTTTTTCAAAATTGAATTATTTTCAAAAATTTTAATAAAAATTTGCTTCAAGATTTCAATTATCTTGAATAATAATAAAATTCTCCCCAGAAATTCAAATATTTTTAGAAATTTTAATAAAATTCTTTGCAAAATTAAATTATTTTGAAAAAAATTTTTCATTGAAATTTCAATTATTTTTAGAAATAATAAAATTCTTTTTCAAAATTGAATTATTTTGAAGAATTTTAATAATATTCTCCGCGAAAAATTTCAATTTTCGAATTTCAATTGAATTCCTTAGGAAAATGTAATTATTCTTAAAAATTTGATTAAAATTCCTCAAAAGAATTCAATTATTTAAAAATTTGTTGATAAAATCAAGACGCAAATTTTTTCCCCTGTAAAATTAGCTTAAAAAAAAAATGATGCACATACCCTGAATTTGTTTTTTAAGATTATTAAATGAAATTTAAAAATATTTGTAATTAATTAATTGAAGAAATCAAATTAAGGGAAAATAAAGGAAAGCCGGAATTATTTGAACAGAATTGAAGAATTCGATCTTTGAACTATGAATATTTATTAAGTGCTTGTTGAATTGCTTAAAGGGTTCAGGATTAGTTTGACCCCTTGTGTTTTGTCACGATCAGAAAGCAACGATTGACATTAGTGTTGAGAGTTTAAAAATCGTGTACTGTAAGAATGCGTATATATACATATATAGAAAACGGAATCTGGTTAAGAATCGCGCGTTAAAATTTCCTTTTACTCTCTCTGTCTGTCTCTCCCTCGTTTACTTCTTAACAAGGATGATGATGATGATGATGATGATGATCGTGTTTATGCGGGATCTTTCCAAGTAAATACAAAAGGTACCTGGAAAACAATCAGAGAAAGGCTACCGGGATATATAATAGTCACGAATGATCACGATTTTCCGAGTCATCTCTCACACTTGTTAAAAAAATTTTTATTTCATCCTCGTCGTGTACATTTTGTCGGATATATTGTTTTTACGTAATGTCTTTAACTTTTCAGCCGAGAAAGGTATTTTGACGTTATTCTGATCGGATTTAAGAAAAAAAAAAGGTGAATATTCTCAAGTGAGAGAAGAAATGTTTTTTATTATATAAAAAATATTTACTAGATACATTTTATTACTTTTTGGTATTTTTTCTTCTTCTTTTTCTTATAGAATAGAATAGAATATAATTAACGTTGGCCCTGTCTTCTTCTTCTTCTTTTGTAATTTTTGTCAAAAAGAAACTGACATTTTTTACTTAAAAATTACAAATTCTGCGCGCGCACTGTGCTGAAAGTAGTGGGGAGAAGTGGCGTGCACCAATAACAACGCTTCCCCCCTCCCCTCAAAGTGCGCGCGCAAAATCTTTAGTGGCGCGAAATTCAAAATACGAAAAACTTTATTATAATATATAATTAATTAATATCAACGAAAAAAGAAGAATTAATATTATAATAAAATAATAAAATAATAATGAAATAATTGTTATAATTAAATAATAATTAATAATAGGTAATAAAATAATAAAACAGAATTGCACAGACTAAACTACTATTCGAGTTACGTTTGAAATGAAACGATCGTGTCGCAATTTTTTTTTTTTTTTTGAAAAAAAATGTTTAAGGGTATAATTTATAGTTGGTTGAAAGTTTAGTGTCAAATAAAGTAAATGGAGTATAAATGATCAGCAAATGATACACAGGGGAATTTGATAAATTTGCAAGACCTCTAATTACATATGGTAAATGGCATGTTTGCAATTTTCTAAATCACCTCACGTCAATTCGAAGATGTCAGCCACGATCTCCCATGAGTATTTTTCTTCTTTTCGTTTTGCAATTCCTCTGGACAAGTGTCAAGTGAGCCCGCACTGTCAAGGCTTCTCGCGAATTCTTAAGAGGATGACTCTTCTATTTTCCCTACAGCTTTATTTCCCTACAGACTCAATTATTCAAATACTTCGCATCATTCCTTCAAGTGAGGAAGGAATTTTTTTTTTTTTTTTTTTTAATTAAATTTATAATTACATTTTCAAACATAATTTCAATAAATTATTTATTTATATAAATCTAATTAAAATAAATGAATTTAAACATCTTTTATTTCTATATTATTGTATTACTTTCTCATAGAGGAAGTATTTTATTATACAATATTCATTTTATAAAATGAAACAATTAAAAAAAATTTTTTTTTAAATAATCTAATTTTGAAAATTGAATTATTAAAACTATATATATAAAAAAAACTATATATAAAAAACGTAAATTTGAAAAGTAACTAAAAATTAAAAAAGTAGTAAAAAAGTAGCTATGCAAAAATTTAACTTGACGACAAAAAAAACTCGTTTTAGAAACTATACAAAACAGCCAAAAATTCCATTCTATATTTTATTTTCAAGACTTTTTCCTATTTTCCAACAAAACTATTTACTTTCTTCTCATCCTGCTAATAAATTTAATTCCTGCAATGAATTTTATTATTCAATTATTAATTATTATTATTTATTTAATATACATTAATTGATTAATTATTATGATAATCAATTATTATCAAAAAATAATTGATTAATTAATATAATTAATTTAAATAAAATTATATTTAAAATAATTGAATTGAAGAGAAAATTTCATCATTTATGAAAATAATTGAATTCCTGTGAAAAAATTCAAGTATTTTTTAAAATAACTGAATTTTCTCGGAGAATTTTTAAAAAATTTTTTAAAATAATTGAATTTTCCGAGAAATTTATTTAAAATTGTAGTGAAAATAATTGAATAAATGGGATCAGTTTTATCATTTTTGTGAAAATAATTGAATTCATGCAACGAATATTATTAAAATTTTCCAAATAATTGAATAGCAAAGAATTTAAAATTTTAATAAAAATTTTTTAAGTAATTGAAACTTTTTGTAGAATAATTTTATTAATTTATAGACTGAAATTCAATTATTTGTACTTATTGTTATTAATTATTATTATTTTATTTATCATTTTTTTGTATTTCAAATAATTGAATTTCTGTCTCAAAATTTTATTATTTACGAAAAATAGTTGAATTTTGCAAAGATTTTTATTAAAATTTTTAAAAATAATTGAATTTTTAGAGAAGAATTTTATTGAAATTTTCAAAATTAAGTGAATTCCTGAGAAGAATTTTATTATTTATGAAAATAATTGAATGAGTGCGAAAAATTTTATTAAAATGTTTAAAAAGAATTGAATTTCTGTGGAAAATTTTGCTATTTTTGAAAATAATTGAATTATTTATAGGAAAGAAATTAAATTTCAGCGAAGTATTTTATTATTTTGGAAAATAATTGAATTTCAGAGAAGAATTTTTTTATTTTCAAAAATAATTGAATTCCTGAGAAGAATTTTGATATTTATAAAGATAATTTAAATTTTTACGAGAATTTAAAAAAAATTTCGAATATAATTGAGTTTATGCGAAGAATTTTATTACTTCTGAAAATAATTGAATTTTTAAAATAAATTTGATTATGTATGAAAATAATTGAAATTTTGAAGAGAATTTTAAGAGAAAATTTTTAAAAAAATTGAATGTTACGTATAGAATGTTAATAAATTTTTTTTTAAATAATTGAATTTCGAAAAAGAATTTTATTATTCATAAAGATAATTGAAATTTTGACGAGAAATTGAAAAATATTTTTTAAAAATAATTGAATTTCGGATAATTAATTATTATTGACCAATTCCTGTAAAATTGTATTAAAAATAATTGAAATCCAGCTAAAAACTTTATTATTTACGAAAATAATTGAATAGTTGCTAAAAATATTATTAAAATTTTCAAAAATAATTGAATTCCTGATAAGAATTTGATTATTTATGAAAATCATTGAATTATTGCGAAAAATTTTATTAAAATGTTTAAAAATAATTGAATTTCTGTGAAAAATTTTGTTTTTTTTAAAATAATTGAATTCTTCATAAGAATTTTTATAAACATTGTTTTAAATAATTAACTTTTTAGAAATTATATTTAGAATAATTGAATCCTAGTACTTATTATTATTATTAATTATTATTATTTTATTTATTATTATTATGTATTTCAAATAATTAAATTTTTGACTCCAAATTTTATTATTTATGAAAAATAGTTGAATTCTTGCCAGGAATTTTATTAAATTATTTTCAATAATTGAATTCTTTGGTGAATTGAAAAATAATTGAATTTTAACGAATATTTTTATTATTTTGGAAAATAATTGAATTTCAGAGAAGAATTTTATTATTTTCAAAAATAATCGAATCCCCGAGAAGAATTTTATTATTTATGAAAATAATTGAATTATTGTGAAAAATTTTATTAAAATGTTAAAAAAGAATTGAATTTCTGTGAAAAATTTTGTTTTTTTTGAAAATAATTGAATCGTTTCAAAGATATTTGTTAAAAAATTTTTTGAATTGTTTCTATGAGTTTTATTAATATTTTTGCGGAGAATTATTTTTTTGTTTTAATTTTCTACGAATTTAAAGTTGTGCAAATTTTCATAAACGGATAAAAGTCTCTTTTACGGTCACAAATATAAAGAAAAGTATTTAAATAATAGAAAATCATAAAAAAAGTAGTAAATAGTAGGTTTTAGTTTATGATTAGCGAAGCCTTTTGAAAAAAGTGGAAAAAGTCGAAAACGAAAAAAGTCTGCAATTTGAATTTCGCGCCACTGTATTGCCAAAAGTTCCCGCCCAGATGGCATGAGAACTCTCTCACAAGCGGAAAGCGGAATAAAGTCGACCAGGGTATAAGTGGCAAATTTATACAAGAAAATGTAAATATCAATGGGATTAATCATTCAAGATCTAATTTACTTTTGATTGAATGAAAATTGATTGAAAATTGAACGATTTACGTTGTTGAATGTGTTAAAACTGGGCCTCGTAATCACCCTTAACCCCAATAAATCGTTGAAAGATTGACGATAGCATAGCAGGGAAATGTATTATACAAATATATGAACCCCACCCTGCATTGAGAAACGATAAATCGTGATAGCAAAGATTGTTGCGAAATGCGATCGCAACTAAGAAAACAGAAGGTATAGATGCTTTTTAATGGACAACATGTGGCCTCTAGAATTTTCTCCATCGCGTTACCAGTATCATGAGGCATATATAGAGAAGTGTCACGATCAACAAAACGCCTCCTTAGTTCTGACAAAAATATATCGACAACGTACCGTACGTTTGCTCTCGCAGCTCAACTTTCTATACCACACATAAGCCATTGTATGTGCGAGAGAGCATTTCCAATGCTGTAGAAAAATTAAAAGTCCTTTTCAATATCTTTTCCCAAGAAAGTCAATATTGTTTATTGTTTTTTAAATTATAAACATTTTTAACGAATTTTTATTAAATGTATTGCAGCGCAGTTTTTGCGCTTTCAAATTTATATCTATTGTTGCAGGGATATAGAATTTAAAAAAAAATCATTTTTTTTTTTTCCTCAAGTTCCTCTTCAGTCAAAAAAGTAAAGAATTTTATCAATTTCTACCTAAAATTTAGTAAAATTCACGTCGAAACTCCATTGAATTTTTGCGAGTGAAATCCTTAAAAATTATTTACAATTCTTTTGATTTTTAACAACATTTTCAAGAATAATTACATTTTTCGAGAAATTCAATTAAAATTGCATTAAAAATAATAATTGAACTTTTGACAAGAATTTTATTAAAATTTTTGAAAATAATTGATTTTCGAAGAAGAATTTTATTATTTTTAAAGATAATTGAAATCTTGACGAGAATTTTTAAAAAAATTTTTTGATAATAATTTAATTTTACAAAGAATTTTATTAAAACTTTTTAAAATAATTGAATTTCTGGGGAGAATTTTATTATTTTCAAAAATAATTGAACTCTTGACGAGAATTTTTTTGTCTTTGAAAATAATTGAATTTTACAAAGAATTTTATTAAAACTTTTTAAAATAATTGAATTTCTCAGGAGAATTTTATTATTTTTAAAGATAATTGAAATCTTGACGAGAATTAAAAAAAATTCTTGAAAATAATTGAATTTTGGAGAAGAATTTTATTATTAATGAAAATAATTTAATTGCTAAAAAGAATTTTAGATTTATGAAAATAATTCAATTATTACGAAGAAACTTATTTAAGAAAACTTGTAAATAATTGAATTCCCGTGAAATTTTTATTATTTATAAAAGTAATTAAATGTAGAATGTTATTGAAATTTTTGAAAATAATTGAATTTTAGAGAAGAAATTTAAAATTTATAAAAATAATTGAAATTTTGACCAGAATTTAAAAAAAAAATTTTTGAAAATAATTGAATTTCAGAGTAGAATTTTATTATTTCTAAAAATAATTTAAATTTTGACGATTTTAAAAAAATTTTGAAAATAATTGAATTTCTGCGAAGAATTTTATTACTTCTGAAAATAATTGATTTTCTGTAAAGACTTTGATATTTATAAACATAATTGAAATTTTGACAAGAATTTTTAAAAAATTCTTGAAAATAATTGAATTTTTGCGAAGAATTTTATTACTTTTTTAAATAATTGAATTTTGTAAAGAATTATATTAAAATTTTTAAAAATAATTGAATTCCAAAAGGTTGAATTTTATTATCTATAAAGACAATTACAATTTTGACCAGAATTTTTAAAAAATTTCTGAATGTAATTGAATTTTGGAAATTTTTATTACTTATAAAGATAATTGAAATTTTGAAGAGAATTTTATTAAATTTTTTTAAAATAATTGAAACTTTGCTAAGAATTTTCTTTCCCCTGAAAATAATTGATATTCTTGACAGAATTTGGTATTTATAAAGATAATTGAATTTTTTCAAAGAATTTTATTAAAACTTTTGAATATAATTGAATTTCAAAGATGAATTTTATTAATTTTGAAGATAATTAAAATTTTGACAAGAAATTAGAAAAAATTTTTGAAAATAATTGAATTTTGCAAAAGAATTTTATTATTTTTAAATATAATTGAATTTCTAGGTTGAATTTTATTATTTATAAAGATAATTGAAATTTTGACGAGAATTTAAAAAACATTTTTGTAAATAATTGAATTTCTGAAAAGAGTTTTATTCGTTTTGAAAATAATTGAATTTCCAGGATGAATTTTATTATCTGTATAAAAATAATTAAGATTTCGCGACGAGAAATTTCTAAAAATTTTTGAAAATAATTGAATTTTACAATAGTATTTTATTATTTATAAAGATAATTGAAATTTTGCGAATATTTTTATTAAAATTTTTTTAAAGAATTGAATTTCGGAGAAGAATTTTATTACTTATAAAAATAATTGAAATTTTGAAGAGAATTTTTAAAAATTTTTGAAAGTAATTGAATTTTTGCGAAGAATTTTTAAAAAAATTTCAAACATAATTGAATTTTGTGCAATTATTTGTAACTTCTCTAAAATTAAATTTTTGAAGTGAGTTTAACTAAAATTCTTCTATAAATTTATTTATTTTAATAATTAATTTAATTTTTCTTTTAAATTTAACTAATTTCAGAAGAAATTAAATTATTAATATTTTTCAAAAATCTAAGCAACCACTTAATTTTTCTAAACTTTATGTTGGTTTCAAAACAAAAAAAATATTTAACTTTAAAATCAAATTTTTTAAATTAAGTAGCAAGCTAGTTTTAACTTTATAATTTTTGTTGATCAGGATTTCTTTCCAACTCTAGAAAATAAAGTACAAGAAAAATTAATTTTCTGATTTATTCACCAAAAAATGGACAATTTTCAAAAAAAAAAAATTATTCATAATTATCAAATTTTTCCCATTGAGTAATTTGAACTTGTCCAGGACGTAGTGTGCGTTTAGATGTTTGTTCTGGATAAGTATAAACAGCAGCTCGATTTAATAAAGTTCCAAGGTGAGTTCGATTATCAGGCGCTCTACAATTTTGACCCCAAATTTCATACACTTTCTCTATAGGAAATTCACAGATGGAATATTTATTTCTAAGATGTAACGCTATCCATTGCTTCTCCCAATCTGCTCTTTGCGTACATTTCATTTGGGGATAATCCACAATAATATTTTGATATTTCCGTAAATTATAATATTGCATGCCACAAATTAATGGATTTCTACTAAGTTTAATGCTATTTAATTTTGTAACTATTATATAAGCGTCATGATAATTTATACTGTTTATGAGATTATTGCTCAAATCGATAACCTGCGAATAAATAGGAAATTTTTATTATCAAAAAATAATAATTAACAAGATGCAAAAATTTTATTAAAATTTTTTAAATTAAATTTAAAACAATTTTTTTAAAATCTAAAAACAAATTATCATATTTTTGCTGTCCAAAGTAAAAACCTAGTGAGTCGCATTTTCTCTCAAGCTGAAATTCGCTTACTAACCCATTAACTAAGTACATTTTTAAAATTAAGTATAAAATTTGTAAATAAATAAATTAATTAATAGTAATAAATTTTATTTAATTAAAGAACTCTAAAAAAATTGAATTTTGAAGATTTTACAAATAAAAGCAAATTTTTAAAAATAATTGAATTTTAAAAATGGTTTCAAATTTAAATTTTTCGAAAGTCTTTATTTTTCCTAATTTATCCTAATTTAATATCATTTATCTTGATAAATAACAAAATTAAAAATCGCAAAAATTCAATTACTTTTTGGAATTTTAATAAAACTCTTTGGAAAATTCAATTATTTTCATAAATAAAAATATTCATCACAAGAATTCAATTATTTTCAAAAGTAATTAAATTCTTCTACGAAATTCAATTTTTTAAAAAAAGTATTTAAATTTCTGTCAAGATTTCAATTATTTTTTAAAATAATGAAATTCTTCCCAGGAATTCAATTATTTACAAATTTCTTCGCAATAATTCCATTATTTTCAAAAAAAATTTTTAAATTCTCGTCAAGATTTCAATTATTCATAAAAATAATAAAATTCTTCCCAAAAATTCAATTATTTTCAAAAGTTTTAATAAAATTCTTTGCAAAATTCAATTATTTCCAAAGATAATAAATTTTCTTCGCGACAATTCAATTATTTTCAATCATTTTTAAAAAATTCTATCACGATTTCAATTATCTCTAAAAGTAATAAAAATCCTTTGAAAAATTCAATTATTTTCAGAAATTTAAATATTGATTACAAGAATTCAATTATTTTTCAAATAAATAAAATTCTCTTCTTCAAAATTTAATTATTTTAATAAAATAAAATATTCATCACAAGAATTTAATTATTTTCAAAGTAATAAAATTCTACGCAAAAATTAAATTATTTTCAAAAATTAAAAACAAATCTCTTCAAGATTTCAATTATCTTTATAAATATAAAAATTCTTTCCAGAAATTCAATTATCTGAAAAGTAATAAAATTCTTCTCGAAAATTCAATTATTTTTTAAAACTTTAAAAAAATTCTCGTCAAGATTTCAATTATCTTTATATAAATATAAAAATTCTTCCCAGAAATGCAATCATTTACAAAAGTTTTAATAAAATTATTTGCAAAATTCAATTATTTCCAAAGGTAATAAAATTCTTCGCAAAAATTCAATTACTTTCAAACATTTTAAAAAAATTCTAATCAAGATTTTAATTATCTTTAAAAGTAATAAAAATCCTTTGCAAAATTCAATTATTTTTCAAAATAATAAAATTCTCTTCTTCAAAATTCAATTATTTTCAAAAATATTCATAAAATTCTTGGCATAATTCAATTATTTTAATAAAATAAAATATTCATCACAAGAATTCAATTATTTTCAAAAATTTGTTTGAAATTTCTTTTCAAAATTTCACTTATTTTTTATAAATAATCAAATTCATCATAAGAATTCAATTATTTTTAAAAGTAATCATTTATGTCAAGATTTCAATTATCTTTATAAATATCAAAATTCTTCGCAAAAATTCAATTATTTTAAATCATTTTAAAAAAATTCTAATCAAGATATCAATTATCTTTAAAAGTAATAAAATTGTTCTCAAAAATTCAATTATTTTTAAAAGTAATAAAATTCTTCTCTGAAATTCAATTATTTACAAAAATTTTAATGTCATTCTTGACAAAATTCCAATTATTTTTATAAATATGAAAATTCGTCACAGAAATTCAATTATTTTCATAAATTAAAATATTCATCACAAGAATTCAATTATTTTTAAAGGTAATAAAATTCTTTGCAAAAATTCAATTACTTTCAAAAGTTTTAATAAAACTCTTTTCAAAATTCAATTATTTCTAAAGGTATAATAAAATTCTTCGAAAAAACTTAATAGGTTTTTACTTTAGACAGCAGATTTGGAATTTGTTTTCGATATTTTAATTATTTATTTATTTAACAAGTTTTGATAAATTTTATTTTGATAAAATGAAAATGAAAATATTTAAATGATAAAAATTTGAAAAATATTTTCAATTTTAATTACCTTGATATTTTTGTGTAAGAACAATATTTTACTGCTGAAAAATGTCACTCTATTTTTAGCCAACAATAGATTTGTAACATTTTCATAACTTGGTCCAATTAATGGATTGTATGATGATATATAATTATTATTCAAATTCATTTCTATCTGATAATTTGGTGTTGAGCATAAAACTGCCGGTGCTTTCGTTAAACGTTTATTTTCACAATGATAAGTAAGTAGATTTTTCATTATGTTCAATTTCATTGGACAATCAACATCACAGTCGGATGGAAATTCAGAAGATTTCTTAAAATCACAACTGAATTCATCAATTTTTATATCAGACAATAATGTCCCTCTATAGTCTCTTGGACTGTAGCATTTTAAATTTGACACTTCAACGTTCAATGTGTTCATTTTTGGCTCAATTAATTCGCCATTTATGTGCTTTAATAGAGGATAAAATTTACAGTCACAGACAATACGATTCTTCCTTATGTCCAATGTTACATTATTTTTCAAATTAAATTTCTCATTTTGAATTAAATCAAGCACTAAATTGGTTATACTGTTGTATTGTATGTCAATAAAAAGGGGAACATCGTTGTTAAATACTTCCGGTACCTAGAAATTTTTTACCCATTTTTAAAATTTTTTACAGACATAAAATATAAAATATAAATAAAAAAATATAAAATGAAATAAAAAAAAATAAAAAATAAAGAAAATTCTTTGAAAAAATTCAATTACTTCTGAGAATTTTAATACAAATCTTTGCAAAATTCAATTATTTTCATAAATTAAAATATTCATCACAAGAATTCAATTATTTTCGAAAGTAATAAAATTCTTCGTAAAAATTCAATTATTTTTGAAAATTAAAAAAAAATCTTTTCAAGATGTCAATTATTTTTGAAAATATCAAAATTCTTTCCAGAAATTCAATTATTTTCAATAATTCAATTCCTAAAAAATATTTAATTAAATTCTTCGCAGAAATTCAATTATTTTCAAAATTTTTTTTAAATTCTTGTCAAGAATTCAATTATCTTTAAAAATAATAAAATTCTTCCCAGGAATTCAATTATTTACAAATTTCTTCGCAATAATTCAATTATTTTCATAAATAATAGAATTCTTTTTAGAAATTCAATTATTTTCAAATTTTTTTAAAAAATTCTCGTCAAGATTTCAATTATTTTCAAAAATTTTTAGAAATTTCCCGTCAAAATTTCAATTATCTATATAATTAATAACATTCTTCGCAGAAATTCAATTATTTTAAAAATTTTTTTTAAATTCTGGTCAAGATTTCAATTATTTTTAAAAATAATAAAATTCTTCCCAGGAATTCAATTCTTTACAAATTTCTTCGCAATAATTCAATTATTTTCATAAATAATACAATTCTTTTTATAAATTCAATTATTTTCAAATTTTTTTAAAAATTCTCGTCAAGATTTCAATTATTTTCAAAAATTTTTAGAAATTTCTCGTCAAAATTTCAATTATCTATATATAATTAATGATATTATTCGCAGAAATTCAATTATTTTTAAAAACTTTAAAAAAATTTTGGTCAAGATATCTATTATAGGGGAATGTAGTCAAGGTTGGCCTACTGTCTAGGTAGGCCACTCGCGTTTTTTTGTCAAGTTCACTAGCGCCACCTACGCGCATTTTTGTCGAAGCTTGTCTTAGTGAAACCTAACTTTTTGTTCAATTACATTTTCGGAAAATCGAAAATTGTGTTTTCTGTGACGTCGGTACAAAAAAAGCTCAAAAAAAGTTTTGTGCATAATGTGAAAAACCATTAATAAAAGATAAAAAACAAATTGAATCGTGAAAGCAAGTATGCAGAAAATTTGTGGGACTCATGGTTGAAAGGAAAACAAAGTAAAAAATCGAATCCCGAAACGTATTTCTTTATGGTTACAACAATTCGGTAATGTTACTTACTGTCAAGGTCGGCCACTATGTGTTTAAAATGCGCAAAGATGAGGACGAGCTACTTCATTTGCAAAAACTGCAATTCTGTATAACTCATAATATAATTGATCATCTTATTAATATTTTTATTTAATTTTATTAATATTTTAGTGCAAAACTTTTTTTTATTTATATTTATTTTTTTATATTGTTTATTGTTATTATTTTGTTATTTCATTAAGTTACAAACTGTAAACAATAAAGAATCAATTTTCCGTAACTCCAAACATGTTATTTTATTTTTTAAAGATTAATGCCCTTTGAATTTTAAACATGGCCGACCTTGATTGTAATGGCCAACCTGGACTACAAATTTTTTTTTTTTTAAATCTTTATAACTTTTTCATTTTTAAACCTGTCAATTTACTTTGTACAGAAAAAATGTTCCTATTAAACAGGACTTTCCAACCATATACTTCAATTGTCCAAATTCATTTTTAAAAAAAAGTTATAAACAAAAGTCAAAAAGGTGGCCGACCTAGACTATGTTCCCCTATTTATAAATATCAAAATTCTTCCCAGAAATTTAATTATGTTCAAAAATTTTTTTTAAATTGTTGTCAGGATTTCAATTATCTTTAAAAATAAAAAAATTCTTCCCATAAATTCAATTATTTTCAGGAGTAATAAAATTTCTAGCAAACTTTCAATTATTTAAAAAAAATTTGATACAATTCTCTTCAAAATTTCAATTATCTTGAAAATAATAACACTCTTCCCAGAAATTCAATTATTTTCAAAAATTTTTTTTAATTTTTTGTTCAAGATTTCAATTATTTAAAAATATAATCAAATTCTTCTCAGAAATTCAATTATTTTTAAAGTGAATAGAATACTGGGCAAAAAATTATTTATTAAAAAAATTTTTTTTTTAATTTCTTGTCAAAATTTGAATTATCTTTATAAATAATAAAATTTCTTCTAGAAATTCAATCGTCTTCAAGATTTCAATTATCTTTAAAAATAATAAAATTTTTTTGCAGAAATTCAATTAATTTCAAAAGTAATAAAATTCTTCTCCAAAATTCAATTGTTTTCAAAAACTTTTTTAAAAATTCTATTCAAGATTTCAATTATTTTTAAAAATAATAAAATTCTTCCAGAAATTCAATTATTTCCAAAAGTTTTAATAAAATTCTTCGCAGAAATTCAGTTATTTTCGAAAATTGAAAAAAAGGATGAAGTAAAAAAATGAAAAGAAATGAATAGAATTTAATAATTTAATTTAATATAAAAATAAATTTTTATTAAACATAAAAAAATTTAGCAGCACCCTTACGGTAATCTTGCAGTAAGTTTGCTGCAAGATGACTTTGTTAATTATCTGAATAGTAAAATTAAAAAATATAACAAAAAAACTAAAAAATAATAATTGTAATAAAAAAAGTAAACTCACAACAAAACTTGATATGAAGTTATAACTAAGATTCAAAACACCTAAGTTATAATTATTCGACATTGAAATCCATTCATTGTGAAATTCACTGAAATTATTAAAAGAAAGATTCAAATCTTTCAAATTTGGACATTTTGAGAAAATTTGAAATGCATTTGCATCGGTGAAATTCAATTCATTTTGTGCCAATGTAATGTTTATTAAATTTTTAGCACCATCAAAAGCGCCATTTTCAATTGTTGTTAATGAATTATTGGCTACTTTTAATGCTTGCAGACTGTCTATTTTTATCAATGATCTAAAACAAACATTTTTTTTGCGAAATTAGTAAAAATAAAACAAAAGCATTGATTCCGAAAAGAAGAATAAAACTAATATTAAACTATTATATTTAAAAATTTGTTTTTTTAATTTTAAATTCTTCAAACGAATTTTTAATAATAACAGGGTTACCACAAAAATTTAATTAAGTTTTCCCCTGATTTCCAGACAAAATTTTGACTTTTTCCCTGACCCTAAAGAATATATGAATATAAAAATAAAAACTTGAAATCATTTTAAAAAATTCCGATTAAGTTTTTTGCAAAAAAAAATTAGTTTCATAAAATTTTTAATTAAAAGTATGAAATATCCAGATTTTCATAGATTTTAATTTGAAATCTTCTCAAAATTCAAAAAAATTCCAAAATTCTAAAAATTTAAGCTATAATACTTTTAAAATTTAATTATTATCTAAAATTTCAACAAAAATTAATTTTTAAATAAATTTTTATTAGAAAATTCTATGAGAATTCAATTATTTAAATACAACATTAAAACTTTTAAAAATAATTGAATTTCGGAGAAGTACTTTATTTTTAATGATAATTGAAATCTTGACTAGAATTCTTTTAAAATATGCTTGAAAATAATTGAATTTTTGCGAAGAATTTTATTACCTTTGGAAATAATTGAATTTTGCAAAGAGTTTTATTAAAACTTTTGAAAATAATTGAATTTTTGCGAAGAATTTTATTATTTTCAAAGATAACTGAAAACTTGATGAAAATTTGTTTAAATTCTTTAAACATATTTGAATTTTGGAGAAGAATATTATTATTTTTAAAGATAATAGAATTTTTTAAAGAACTTTATTAAAATTCTTAAAAATAATTGAATTTTAGAAAGAATTTTGAAATTTCTAAAAATAATTGAAATCTTGACGAGATTTTAAAAAAATTTGTGAAAATAATTGAATTTTTGCGAAGATTTTTAATACCTTTGGAAATAATTCAATTTTGCAAAGAGTTTTATTGAAGCTTTTAAAAATAATTGAATTTTTGCGAAGAATTCTATTACCTTTGAAAATTGTTGAATTTTGCAAATAAAAACTTTTGAAAATAATTGAATTTCTGGGAAGAATTTTAATATTTTTAAAGAGAATTGAAATCTTGACAAGAATTTTTTTTAAATCTTTGAACATAATTGAGAATTTCTGGAAGAATTTTATTATTTTTAAAAATAATTGAAATTTTTGACAAGAATTTAAAAAAAAATTTTTGAAAATAATTGAATTTTGTCGAATAATTTTATGACAATTCCCAAAAGTAATTGAATTTCCTGATTTCCCTGACTTGTGGCAACCCTGAATAATTTTTTAATTAAATAAAATTGATTGCTATTAATTAATTTATTTATTTATAAATTAACTTAATTAATTAATTAATTTTATAAATTAACTTAATTAATTAATTAATTAATTTTATAAATTAACTTAATTAACTAATTTAATTAAAATGACCTTACGGGGCCATAATATTATAGGTTATGTTTATGAATGTTTTTCAGGATTAAAGATTTCTTTTTAATTTCCAGATGAAAAAAACTTTTTTTATTAATGTTTTAGTGCATAAAATAGCAAATGAAATTTTTTTTTGACTTCAGACATTTAAAATGAATCTTAAATCAAGCAAAAATTTTCTTAAACATAACCTATAAATTTTAGTCGCGTAAAGTCGTGTTTTTTTATTAATATAAATATATTATTTAATAATATTATTTAAGAATCTATTAAATTTAAATATTTAACTAAAATAAACATAATATAATGGATACATACTTGGAAATTGTTGTCAATTGATTACTATTCAGATTCAATACTTCTAATTTAGTCAAACAATGAAAAATACTATCATGAAATGTTTTAAAGAAATTATTCTTTAAATTCAAAACACGAAGACTCTCTAGTCCTTTAAATGTGTCTTCAGCAATATTTTCCAATTTATTGCCAGCAACATTCAATTCTCTGAGTTTTTCCAATTTATCAAACAGTGGCAATGTTTTTAAATTATTTTCAGCAAGAATTAATTTCTCTAAATTTACTAAATCTTGCAATGCATTCAAATCAATAGTTTCAATATTATTTCTGATTAAATTTATAACTCTCAATTTTTTTAAATTACGAAATGTATTTGGTTTAATGATATTCAATGAATTTTTAGCCAATTCAATGACTTTTAAATTTTTCTGTGTTTGGAAAATATTTTCCGGCAATTCCTCTAGACTGTCATTGTAAATATAAACACCCTCGAGACGTTGAAAATATTTCAATGTATTATCAGTGAGATTTTTTAATTTAAAACTATTTAATATGTATAAATTTTTTAAATTCAAAAAACCACGAAATATTTCATCATTGAGTATTATTTCTTTATCATTAAACATTTTTAAATAAATTTCTTCAGTTTCTTCAGCGCCAATTGATTTGGCAATATTTTCTAATACTGTATTCTGATGAAAATAACAATTTTTGATGGTTAACATTTTTGGTTGCTTAAAAGAATTTCTTATATCAATATTAAATTCCTCCCAATTTGGTGAACCGAAGCATTCTAATTTTTTACTAGTTGTCTTTAAATCGATACTGTAATAATGTGGAATTAATCCTGTTGGATTATTATTACTCGAAGGAATGTAGCATAAAAATTTTAAAAAATCACTTGTTGTAACCGTACTATGGCACACTGTTGGATTTCTACTTTTATCATCAATCGATCTTATTTTTCTGAATATTAGAAAAATAATCAGTATCTTCAAGAAATTATTCATTTTCTTCAAAGAAAAAAATTTTTCTCCCCAAATTTGATTTACTAAAACGAAAAGAAGAAACAAATTTAATTTATAAATAACAATATATTAGGGCTCAAACCAGGAAAATTTTATAAAAACTATTAAAATTATTTTCATCATTTCAATTTACTTATTATTTACAGGATTTTTTTTTTTTTTTTTTTTTTTTTTTTTTTTTTTTTTTTTTTTATAACTAAAATTCTTCTTTAAATCAATTAATTTTCGAAAAAATTTCTTTGAAAATTTTCAAATCCATTTGCTTACAATATTCAATTTTACGAATTTCAATTATTCGTAAATTCTTCAATTAAATATATATTAGAAAATAAGAACATCAAATAATACCAAAAAAAATTCAATTAAACTTTTTCAAAAAAAATAATTCTGCAGAATTGTTACTTAAAAGTAGGAAAAATTAAAATTTTCAAAGATTTTAATTTAAAACATTTTCAAAGTTCAACTATTTCTAAAAATTCACGCTCTAATGCTTTTAGTATCCAATTATCTAAAATTTTAACTGAAATTAAATTTTTTATCAATTTTTATTAGAAACTTCTACGAGAATTCAATTACTTAAATATAAAATCAAAAACTTTCAAAAATAATTGAATTTCTGTTAAGAATAAATTTTATTAATTTTAAAAATAATTAAAATCTTAAAGATGACTGAATTTCTAGGATGAATTTTATTATTTATAAAGATAATTAAAATTTTGACAAATAATTTCTAAAAATTTTCGAAAATAATTGAATTTTTGCAAAGAGATTCATAATCTTTTAAAATAATTGAATTTTTCAATGAATATTATTAGAATTTTTGAAAAAAATTACATTTCCAGGAAGAATTTTAATTATTTTTATAAATAATTGAAATCTTGACGAGAATTTTTAATAAAAATTTTTAAATAATGGAATTATTGCGAAGAAATTTGTAAATAATTGAATTCCTGGGAAGAATTTTATTATTTTTAAAGATAATTGAATTTCTGTGAAGAATTTTATTATTTTTAAAGATAATTTAAATCCTGACGAGAATTTTTGGAAATTAATTGAATAAATTTTTGTGAAGAAATTTATTATCCTTGAAAATAATTAAATTTTTCCAGGAATTTTATTCAAAATAATTGAATTTCTAGAAAGAATTTTGATATTTATAAAGATAATTGAAATTATGAAAAGAATTTTATTTTAATTCCTAAAAATAATTTAATTTCTGGGAACAGTTTTGGAATTTTTATAGATATTTGAAATCTTGAAGATGATTTAATTTCTCGTAGGAATTTTATTATTTAAAAAGATAATTCAAATTTTGATGAGAAATATCTAAAAATGTTTCTAAATAATTGATTTTTTTCCAAAGTATTTTATTATCTTTGGAAATAATTGAATTCCTGTGAAAAATTTTATTATTTTTAAAGATAATTGAAATTTTGACGAGAAATTTCTAAAAATTTTTTAGAATAATTGAATTTTTGCGAATAATTTGATTTTTGAAAATAATTGAAATCTTGACGAGAATGTTTAGCAAATTTTTGAAAATAATTGAATAATTAAAAAGAATTCTATTATTTATTAAAGTAATGAAATTATTGCAAAAAAAATTGTAATTAATTGAATTCCTGTAAAAAATTTTATTATTTTTAAAGATAATTGAAATCTTGACGAGAATTTTTTTTAAATATTTGCAAATAATTGGATTTTGGAGAGAAATTGTATTACTTTTGAAAATAATTGAATTTCTGGAATAAATTTTAATGCTTATAAAGATAATTGAATTCTTGAAGAGATTTTTTTTTATTTTCAAAAATAATTGAATTTTATAAATTTTATAAATTTTATAATTGAATTTTGACGAAAAACTTTATACAAAAATAAATAATTTATTAAATAATTGAATGTTTATTAAAATTCAATTCTTATAAAGAATTTTAGCAACAATTTTTTAAATAATTGAATTCTTTTCACGAATTTTAATAAAATTTTTAGGAATAATTACATTTTTCGACGAATTAGATTAAAGTTTTATTAAAAGTAATTGAAATTCTGCAATGATTTTAATTATTCATGAAAATAATTGAATCCCTGTAATAATTTTATTATTTTTGAAAATAATTGAATTACTGTGAAGAAATTTATAAAAAATTTGTAAATAATTGAATTCCTGTGCAATTTTTATTATTTTATTAAAACAATTAAATGTTTGAGTAGAAACTTTATTAAAATTTTGTTTAAATAATTGAATTCTTTTGGAAAATTTTATTGAAATAGTGGATATTGCAAATCATTGAATTGAGGAAAATTTTTGAAAATAATTGAAATTTTATCAAGAATTTTATTCAAATTTTTCGAAAATAATTGAATTTCTGCAAAGAATTTTATTACTTTTAAAAATAATTGAAATTTTGACGAGAATTTTTAGAAAATTTTTAAAAGTAATTGAATTTCTGCAAAGAATTTTATTACTTTTAAAAATAATTGAATTTCTCCAATCATTTGTAATTTCTCTAAAATTCTCCAAATTATATCGTACAATTTACGAACTTTTCATCCTTTTTGAATGAAATTACGGACTTTTTTGAAAAAAAAATTTTTACTTTTAAGGACTTAAAGCAAATTTATGGACCTTTACCGGATTTTTGGACCTTGTTCGAGCCCTGCAATTTATTCAAATTCTAACTAGAAACAAAAAAAGTCGCCATTAAAAAAAAACTTGAAAATTCTTAAAATAAAAATATTTTAAAAATATTTTCTTACCTGTTAAAAAACAAAAAAAAAAAATTCAAAAGACTAAAACAGAACAAATTTTCAAAAAGTTCCACTATTTTCAAACTATAATTTATATCTCTTGAAAATAACTAAAAAAAAATAATTCTCTAAAGAATGTGTCAAAACTTCTGTAAATTTATTTCTTTAAATACTTAGCAACTGAACAAATTTTTACTTGTCACAATTTATTTATTATATTAACAAAATAAATATAATTAAATCCAGTTCGATCTAAAATTTATAACCAGTAATTTTAAAACCAGTGGAAAAAAACTCCAATAAAAAAACTTAAACTCAAAAATTTATCGAATCGAAATATAATCTACTGCAAATATTTTTTCCTTCAAAAACCCCAACTACTTATAATAGAAAAAATTATTTGAATTACAAAAGGAAAAAAAATGTTTTTTTTAACATAATTTCCTACTTTATTTTCTTCAAATAAAATGTTTAACTAGTCCAGAAGCTATTTTATTAAATAAGCAAACAGTAAAAAGAGAGAGATAAAAAAATTTACTCAACTGATCTGAATTTATTTCTTTTCAAGAATAATTCAAGAACCGAATTTATCTCATATAAACCGGTTGAAAAAAAAAACTTTTAATAAAAGAAAATAGAAAAAAATATTAAATATAAAACTATAAAAAGAATTATAGCAAACAAAATTTTTTTTCTGTATTTCTTTTTTAAATTCAAAGCGACTAAACTTTTAGAAAAGAGAATTTTATTTATCGGCAATGAGCGGAGAGTGGGGGGCAATGGGCGAGAGAGAGAAAAACGAGAATTTCTCTCTCGCTCTCATCGGCTAAGCTCCGCCCCCTTTCTTGTAACGCAAACACCTTACATAAGAATCGAAAAACGATACTCGAGGTCAAGTACATATTTACCTCCGGTATTGTAATTGAAATTAACAGTTTTATTTAGTTTATTCAATAATTTAAATTTCAACCAGCAAGGGCATTGAATTCAATATATTTAATTAGTAACAAATTTTTAAACAGAGATAAAGAGCTAATATTATATTTGAAAAATTGACTAATTGACAACAAACATAATTTTTAAATCCACGTGTTAATAAAATATATAAAAGATAATACGCAGTTTACAAAAGCCTTTTTTTTATCACTCATCAAATAGTATGGAGAAAAAAGGAATTTTGATTAAATAGTTACAAAAAAATTTTTTTATTCAAACAGTTTTTTTTTAAGAGAAAATTATTATTGAATATTTATTTGCCGGGAGAGCGTTAATGAACAAAAGGGGTTAAATTTCAATTTTCAAGTAAATAATTTTTACAATTTTAAATGAAAATGAAAATTAAAATTAAAAATTAAAACTAGAAATAAAAATAAAAGTAAAAGAAGAAGAAGAAGAAATAAAGTAAAAGAGAACAAATGATGCTAATTTTTAGTTGAAACGATCTAAAATTTAAGAGAAATAAGTAGAAAGAAGAGGAGTGAGATAGCCGAGGGGCTTTAGCGCTGCCTTTCCAACCACAAGGACCAGGGTTCGAAACCTACCACCGGGGATTTTTTTTTCACTACTAAAATCAGGGGGAAAATTCTCAAAAAAATTATTAATACTCTATTCTTAAAAGTATCACGATTTATATTTAGATTTTCAATTTTTTTTTTCCCTCATTTTCTTCAAGGGAAAAACTTCGTATTTGTCGTCAATTCTGACCTTGCTTGTAAATTCATTTAATTAAGAGCTAAAACAAGACCAAAAACGGTTTTATCTAGGCTGTAGCGAAGAGAAAAAAAATATTTATTTAGGTGGGCGCGCGCGACATCAACAACACAGACTTTTGCTAATGATCACCTACAAGAATTTAACAGGGATGCGAGAAAACTCGTTCACGAATGGAATTAAAAAAAAAAGACAAGAATTTCGCGGCTCCTTTTTGAGACTAGTCTCGTTATTTCTTTTTTTTCTATGATGAACTCACCTCATTTCGCTTGCAAAAAAAACTACTAATCAATAGCCATTGCTGGATTCATGTTACGAGATTCTATCCATGCTAATTGTCACTCTGAATTTACAAATAAACATGTTGAAGTGTTAATTATGTAAGATACAACTTAAATAGATTTCAGAAGTGTTTTTAAATAAATTAATTAATGACTATTTTGTTTACTACATTTTTTTTAGTCAGTTATTATTTACTTTGCTGAATTTTAATTATTTTTAAATTTTTAATACATGTTTAATCAAAATTCTCGAAAAATGAGATTATTTTTTAAAAATTTTATTTAAATTCGTCAAAAGAAATCAATTATTAAAAAAGTTGTTGATAAACTTCTTTTTGAGAATTCAATTTTTAAGAAGCATTGAATTATTCAATATAAATTATTTATTTTTGTATTTAAAAAATTCTTCTCAAAATTTAAATTATTTTCAAATATTTTTAAAAAAATTTTCGTCATGATTTCAATTATCTTTAAAAATAATAAAATTCTCCCCAGAAATTCAATTATTTTAAAAAGTTTTAATAAAATTCTTTGTAAAATTCAATTATTTACAAAGATAAAAAAAATTTTTCTTTAAAATTAAATTATTTTCAAAAAAATTTTTAAAAAAATTCTCGTCAAGATTTCAATTATCTTTAAAAATAATAAAATTCTCCCCAGAAATTCAATTATTTACAAAGATAAAAAAATTCTTCTTTAAAATTAAATTATTTTCAAAAAAATTTAAAAAAAATTCTCGTCAAGATTTCAATTATCTTTAAAAATAATAAAATTCTCCCCAGAAATTCAATTATTTACAAAGATAAAAAAATTCTTCTTTAAAATTAAATTATTTTCAAAAAAATTTTAAAAAAATTCTCGTCAAGATTTCAATTATCTTTAAAAATAATAAAATTCTTCCCAGAAATTCAATTATTTTCAAAAGTTATAATAAAATTCTTTGCAAAATTTCAATTATTTTTAAAAATTTTCTAAAAATTCTCGTCGAGATTTCAATTATATTTAAAAACAATAAAATTCTTAACAAAAATTCAACCATTTTAAAAAGTTTTAATAAAATTCTTTCCAGAAATTCAAATATTTTTAAAAGTTTTAATAAAATTCTTCGCATAATTCAATTATTTTTCAAAAGCTATAAAATTCTTTGCAATTATTCTATTATGTTTAAAAAATTTTTTAAATTCTCGTCAAAATTTCAATTATCTTCATAAATAATACAATTATTTCCAAAAATTCAATTACTTTTAGAAATTTTAATAAAATTCTTTGCAAAATTCAGTTATTTTTACTATTTTTTTTTATTTATTATTTTCAAAATTATTTATTTATTATTGACATTTATTTTCAAAAGTAATAAAATTCTTTGCAAAAATTCAAATATTTTCAAAAATTAAAAAAAATCTCTTCAAGATTTCAATTATCTTTTTAAATATCAAAATTCTTTCCAGAAATGCAATTATTTTCAAAAGTAATAAAATTCCTCTTCAAAATTCAATAATTTTCAAATATTTGTAAAAAATTCTCGTCAATATTTCAATTATTTTTAAAAATGATAAAATTCTACCCAGGAATTCAATTATTTTAAATAAAATTCCTTGCAAAATTCAATTATTTTCAAAGATAATAAAATTCTTCCCAAAAATTCAATTAATTTCCAAAAATTCTCGTCAGGATTTCAATTATCTTGCAAAATAATAAAATTCTTTACAGAAATTCAATTATTTTCAAAAGTAATAAAATTCTTTGCAAAAATTCAAATATTTTCAAAAATTAAAAAAAATCTCTTCAAGATTTCAATTATCTTTTTAAATATCAAAATTCTTTCCAGAAATTCAATTATTTTCAAAAGTAATAAAATTCCTCTTCAAAATTCAATAATTTTCAAATATTTGTAAAAAATTCTCGTCAATATTTCAATTATTTTTAATAATGATAATTATCATATATTATATGATTATGATAATTACGATAATTAAAGAATTTCCAAATAATTGAAATTTCACGTAAAATTGAATTGATGTAAACAAATGGATTTGAAAATTCTCAAAGAACTTTTTTAAAAATTATTAATTTCTCATAATTGATTTAAAGAAGAATTTTAGTTAAAAGTTCTAGAAAATAATAATTGAATTGAATTGATGAAAATAATCTTGAAGTACAATATTCTTATGATATAAAATCATGATTTTATCACTCGATCATCTTTAATTATTATAAAACAATATCTGGAAGAAAGTGATCACTCCGAGTCGAAGACTCGGAGTTTTTCCTTAAGACACTTTTCCCGCTTTTTCTACAGAAGAAAAAAAATCTATTTTCAATAATTGTATGAGAAAAAATGGTTCTATTTGATTTTTCAAACAATTCTATCTGTTATATATGTTGATCGATCAGAACTTCCAGATGATTGTGTAACGTGGCAACCATAATTCCTTTTTTGCACAGGACCACACGCCCAGTATCTGGTTTTTTTATACTCTGTAGATGGTAGCTCAAGAAAATTTCCTCGTATCAGCGAAAGTGCCACACTCGACATCCGATTTAATGTTATTGGAAATGCTCGGAAATCGACAATATTTCCGAGGATTTAATATTTATCAAAACAATAAGTCGGGGGGGGGGGGGGAATTCATTTTTTTCTAGAGCTACAACAAAAATCAAAAATAAACAAATAATTTTTTAATTAAATTAAAAATAATAGGAAATAAGCAGAAAATAATGATTTTAACAAATAGGAAAAATAAAAAAAATTGAAAATTAAGTACAGAAAGGTAAAAAATAAAAACAAAAACAAAAACAAAAATACAAAATAAAGTAAAATAGTGAAAAAAGAAAGTGAACAAATTCAAATCATAGACAAATGGCGGAAAATAAATTAAAATAATAAAAAAAATATAGTAAACAGTAATTTTGTAGTTTATACATAAAAGAGTTAAATTAAATTTTAAACTCTATTTAGAGGAAGCTTAATGGATTTAATTTTCAATATTTTAAACTATTAAGAGTTGAATTTGGATAAAAATTACAATCTTCGGTCAATGAGAAACGAATTAGTAAAGATAAAGATAAAGATAAAAATAAAAATAAAAATAAAAATAAAAATAAAAATAAAAATAAAAATAAAAAAAAAATTCCTTAAAATGAAAAAAATTTCTAATGACTAAAAATTGTTCAAAGAAACAAAAAAAAACCTAAACCTTCTTTCACAGAAAAAATTGACAGTAGAATAAAAATTGAAAAAAAAAAATTAATGAAGAAACAAAAAAAGAAGCATTGAATTTGATTTTAATACCAAAGATAATCTTAAAATTACAAAATCTTCACACATTTATAAATGTGTATAACATTCGAATGCTTATAAACGTGACGAACATTAATCATTTGGACACAAATGGTTGCCGGTAATTAAAGAGACAGTGAAAGTATAAAATACGCGCATAAGCCAAGAATATAAAACAGAAACATCTTTATGGCCTATTTTAATCGCCACAATATTCCTATGATGGACATAGTAGAGAAACAAATTACTACCACTTTATTCGAATTCTCATTCCTCCAAAACATAATCTTAAAATTTTTTATAAATCAAAGGAATTCAATTATTTAAAACACAATTGTACTTATTTTACTTATTTTTCAATAAATAAATAAATAAATTTTCATAAAATTTTTCAAAAAAATTAATTATTTAAAAAAATTTGTTATTATTAATTATTATTGTTTATTAATTTAATTTTTTTTTTAAATTTAATAAAATTCTTAGCAAGAATTGAGTCGTCAAATTTCGAAGCTACTTTTTTTTTACTACTTTTCTTCAGTCTTAAAGATAAAGTTACTTTTTAAAAATTAATTATCGAGTACAAAATCTGAGGACAAAAAAAAAATTCGCTCATTAAATCAGAACTAATAAATCTCTTTAAATACGTGAGAATATCTTTGAAAACTTGCATTATATTGAAAGCGTAATGTATGAAAAGTTATGAGGGTTTCACACAATATTGAGATAAAATAATTTCTATCTCAAATCTTTGTACATACATATATATACAATAAAGTTCCAATAAATCTCCAGTGAAAGGAAATTTAGTAAACGAGGATATTGTTCAATTAAGTGTCGATAATTTGATATTTTCCGATCCTGACAATTGAAATTCTAAATAGAAGCAATTTTAAGAGTTTAATTAACAAAAAACAGTTGAAATACGATATCAGCTGATCGAGGGTCAGCCATTTGCAATTTTCCCCCACCCAACCCTATTCCATCAAGGATAGAAAATAAAAAACAAAATGACTTCCACTATAATAAATATAATATATATATATATGTATATTAAGTATATAAATTGCTAATTTGGATTAAATACCAAATTAAATATAAATCCGCATCATAAATATTTAAATTTCAAAAAAATAATTATCACTTACCAATAAGTTCAAGTAATTCAAAAATTCGATTCGAGGGGGAAAAAAAGGAGCAAAGACTCACCTGAAACAAAAAGAGAGAAAAAGATTGTAAAATTTAATTTTCCATTAATATGGCTTTTAAACATAATAGAGCGTGACTAATCCAAATAAAATTAGTCTTCATTCTTATGACGCGAGAACAAATCAAGAAACATTTTATGTGCAGTGATAATAATCTCAATGAATATAATTGTATTGTTTTCGGATTTTTTCCTTCTTTCTTCTATAGAGATAAATCTATGGATTCAATTCAATAAACAGTTAATTTTTTTTCCTTTTCTTGTAATAATATTCTTATTATTCATATTCTTGTAAACAATATAATATAATGAGAATTGTGTTTATATTTTATAATAATAATATTGGTTTTCAATTAACGACAAGGACGTGTCTTGTACATATAATATATAAATGGAAACTTAATATCTTATATCTTTTTCGCTAATAAAGCGCACCTTGGAAATTCTTTCACTTATAAAAAATCATTTATTCACTTCTTTTTTATTTTTATTTTTTATTGCAATTTCCATTACTTCAAATTCGCTAATACAAGAAATCAAAAAACTATTATCAAAAATTATAATCAAATTCTTTAAAGCGATTCAATTATTTTAAAAAAATATTCGAAATTCAATTATTTTCAAAAATTAAAAAAAATTCTTCTCAGGAATTCAATTATTTTTGAAAATTTTAATAAAATGCTTTGCAACTATTCAATTATTGCCATAAATAATAAAATTCATCGCAGGATTTCAATTATTTTTGAAAAATTTTTTTTGAACAATATTTTTTGCTCGAAAAATGTAATTATTCTTAAAAATATAATTTCAATTTCTCGAGAAAATCAAA
Source organism: Leptopilina heterotoma (assembly GCF_015476425.1). Classification (NCBI taxonomy): domain Eukaryota; kingdom Metazoa; phylum Arthropoda; class Insecta; order Hymenoptera; family Figitidae; genus Leptopilina; species Leptopilina heterotoma. The sequence continues at coordinate 1,214,911 of NW_025111078.1, read as the reverse complement.
TATTTAGAAAAAATGTTTTTTTTAAATTCTTTGAAAGAATTCAATTATTTGCAAAAATTTTGGAATTTTTCACAGGACTTCAATTATTTTTAAATATTTTAATAAAATTTTTGGAAAGAAATCAATTATTTTAAATACAATTTTAATTAAATTTTTTTGAAATAATTCAATTATTCTTTTAGATTTTAATAAAATTCTTCCGAACAATTCAATTATTTACATAAATAATTCTTCGAAAGCAATCAGTTATTAAAGATAAATAACAAAATTATTTCCGAAAATTCAATTATTATGAGGCATTCTTAATAAAATTCTTTGCAAAATTCAATTATTTTCAATAAATAACAATATTCATCACAAGAATTCAAATATTTCTAAAAGTAATAAATTAATATTTTTAAAAATTTGAATTAAAACTTTTTTTAAATAAAATTCTTCACAGAAATTCAATTATGTTGAAAAATTAAAAAAAAATTCTAGTCAAAATTTCAATTATCTTTATAAATAATAAAATTCTTTTCCAAAATTTAACTATTTTAAAAAATTTTAAAATATTCTTGTCAAAATTTCAATTATCTTTGTAAATAATAAAATTTTTTCCCAAATAATCAATTATTTTTAAAAATAAAAAAATTCTTTTCCGAAATTCAATTATTTTCAATTAATTTTCAAAAATTCTCGTCAGGATTTCAATTTTATTTAAAAATAATAAAATTCATTTCAAAATTCAATTATTTTCAAAATTTTTTTTAAAAAACTTCTTGTCAGGATTTCAATTATCTTTAAAAATAATAAAATTAATCCCAGAAATTCAATTATTTTAAAAAGTTTCAATAAAATTCTTTGTAAAATTCAATTATTTACAAAAATTTTTTAAATTCTTGTCAAAATTTTAATTATCTTTGTAAATAATAAAATGCTTTTTAGGAATTCAATTATTTTCAAAAAAATTTAATAAAATGCCACACAGACATTCAATTTTTCTCAAAAATTTTAATAGAATTTTTTTAAAAATTTAATTATTTTTAAAAACTTTTTGCAATTCAATGATTTTCAATATTTACTATTTTCATAAAATTTCCAAACAGAATACAATTATTTAAAAACATTTTTGTAAAAATCTTCGTAAGAATTCAATTCTTTTCGTGAATAATAAAAATTTCTCCGGAATTCAATAATTTAAATTAGAATTTGCATAAAAAATTAGTCGATAGAAATTAATTATTTAAAAATTTTTATAAAATTCTTTGCAAGAATTGAATTATTTTTATAAATATTAAAATTTTTTCAATTTTTTTGTCAATTTTTGAATTATGGGCAAAATATGGCAAAAAAAGGGGAGATAAAAATAAGGTTTTTTTTAAATTTTTAAAGTTTGCTGTTTAAAATCTTCTAAAAAATAGTAATGAAATTTATAAATAAAAAAATATAAAAAATATAAGTGTAAAAAATATAATAGAAAAAGAAGTCAATAAAATAACGAACAATTACCATTTTCATTCGATTTTTCCCATGAAAATTCGATTACACGTTTTACGTAAATTATCCTATTCTAGAAAGCATTAAAATTCCTAAATTGATTGTTTCAGGAAAGAAATTTTTACTGCAATTTTGTCAGTTCATCGTAAAGCAATTTTTCTATCCATAACAAGTAAAAAAAAAATTGAAATTTCAATAAAAATAAAATGTTTTCACCTTAAAAACGAAACACTTTACTTTTCATTGCGTCAAATTATAAAAACCTTATATAATATAAAATTAGTTATAAAATACCCTATACAAGAAAGTGTAAACAATGATCTATCTAAATTACAATTTCCTTTCAACAATAGAAAGTCGAATGATCCATTTTTCTTTTAAATTCACCATTAAAAAAAACTGTTTTTACGATTTAATGTGTTTTACCATCTAACGTTTAAACGATAATTGTTTAAAAACAAAATAAATTTTTCAGTTCCATTTAGAAATCATTTATTTTTAAAATAAATTTTTAATTAATTAATTTTAATTTTTTTTTTAATTAAAATTTTTTTAAAATTTTTTTTGTCATTTATTTTTATTTTTTTTTTTTTAAATGGAAATGGTTTCTAATGGAATTGAAAATTTATTTTAAAGAAAAAATTAATAAAATTAATAAAAGAAAAAATTTATTGTAAAATTATAAAGATTTAAAAAAAAAATTTTTTTTATCTTTATAATTTTACAATAAATTTTTTTTTTTCAAAAATGAAGCTGTGCAAAATAATATTCTTTTAAAAATTACTTTGCGGCGCCCTCTTTTCTTAACAATGTGAAAGTTTGAAGGTTAAACGCATTTAACTTGAATTTGTTTGTATAGTCATATTTTTTCGAGAAAAAAGGAAGATTCTTTAATGTAGACTAGTTTGTAACAATGCAAAAAAATTACGTCAGAGAAAAATATAATAATTTTTTTTTTTTTGCTTAACGATTCTTGAGTGCGTGCACTTTAAGAGACTCTTTTATTATTTTTTTTTTACAATTCTTGACATGCAACACAAGTAGGTGGTATTATCAATCTCAGAGGAGCATTGTTCATTGTTATAGCTTTGCACCTGTTCCATAGCACAACTGCGCGAATTCGAGGGACTTGTGGGTCAAGGAAGTCTCGATGACCTGCTACCGCAATATTGTACATTTTATACTCTTAAACCAAAAGCCTGTATTTAACATCAATTTCTTAAAATTACTAAATTTTCCCCGACCAAATTATTTTTTAAATGCTCTCTTTAAAAGTGACTATAAAAAAAAAGAAACGACTCTTATAAGATTGAAATGAACTTCTGTTAACTTTTATATTTACTTTGACCCAATTTCTTCATTTCTCATTTTTCGTAGAAAAGAATTTAAATCCTATTTTAACTAATTTTGATTCTATTTTAAATGTTTCATTTAGTATTTTTGTAATTTTTCGATTAAGAATTGAAAAAAGAATTCTATCTAGAATTACGGTGCAAAAACTGCTGAAATACGGTATCAGCTGATCGAGAGTCAGCCATATTTTGAAAGCAATTGCGCATGCGCGACTCTCGCCCTCTCATTGGCTGAAAATAGCGCGCCTTTTTTTCAAATAATTTCTGTTAGGAAAACAATTTTAAAAGAAATTTTTATCTACAATGTAAATGAATGTGTTCTATTTTATTTTCAATAAATATTTCGTTAATGTTCTCTATACTTTTGACACTAAAAAAAAAAACGAAATAAAAATTCAGTTATGTAATTTTAACACATAATACAAACAAAAGAAATTAAACACAAATAGATTAGAATATGTACCAGAGAAATTTAAATTTGTCCTTGACTTTTATGTATTTTATGTGTACGTAATACCGTTACTGAAAAATGAGAAAAAACATGTCTTATTAAATAATTACAACAATAGATTTTTCATGTAAATACTTGCTAACCTTGAAGGTTTACACACACGATGATGGAGGAGGTTTTTGAAGAAGGGGGCCACGAGTTTTTAAAATCTTCTTAAAAAATTCCTGTTAAAAATGTTTAAAATGTTTAGAAATGTTTAAACAAAAAAAAAAAAAAAGTAAAAAAAGAATAAAGAAAAAAAATAAGTAAAAAAAAAGAATAAAGAGGAAAAATAAGTAAAAAAAAAGAATAAAGAGGAAAAATAAAAGAAAAAATGATGACGATCGAAAAAGTAATTCATAAAATGTAAATTTTAATGAGATTTCTAATAAAGACAGATTCAATAAATATTGCTGAGGAAATTCTCAAGCATAACGGGAGCAATAAAGAATGAACAGAGGTATTATGTGGCTATGTATTAAAAAATGCAAATATGGCTCAATAGTGTAAACATACTTTTACAGCAACGTTCACATCTTTGAATGCCACATTTATTGGAGTTCAACAATATTTCGTAACGAGAATTTTATTATTCCAAAGTTTTAAAGATTTTATTGCACACTTCTTTGGAATTTGCATCTTACATTCAGAAATAGATTTTAAATAATATATTTTAATAAAAATTTTCGTTTTTTTTAAATTGTTCCATTTCACCATTCTCTGGGTCTCTCAGACCCTTGAATTTTTGAAAATTTGCGCAGGAGCAAAAAAAAAGAGAAAAAAAAATATCGGTTGCTATATTAAAATAAAAATAGCTAATTATCATTTTGAACCTAAATTCGACATTCGAATCATATGAACACAAATATAAATATCGAGAACGTGGCTCACGACCCAATAAATTAAATCACTTCTCTAATACTTTATTTCTATTCGTAACACGACAGAATCCGAAGAGACTAATAAGAAACATGTTGATCCTATCAATAAAATAGAGCGCACCCTTTTCAATGGTGTTTCAAACTTATTGTCAAAACGAATTTTATAAGTTAATGATTACGAATTTTAAAAAAGATACATAAATTACGATGTCACGAAACAAGAATTATTGTAGAGCGGATAAAACAATTATACGCTTGAAATTGGCACAAAATGATTTATACTTCACAAAGCAGGACTGAACTAATTGCAATTAGAAATTTCTTCTTTATAATATAATATCAAGAGAGAGAGAGAGAGGAAATATAATTCAAATGGCAATTTTTACATTTTTATTAAATTCTATTTTATGTTTTCAATAGAAATTTATAGAAATACAAGTCAAAATTAAAATCACTCTTTGGTATTGAATTTTATATTCAAATTTTCTCTAGTTAATTATTATTATTATTATTATTATCACATGCGCATATGAAGTTACACATGTACACAAATCTCATTCACATGTACACACAAATCACATATACAAATAAATTAACACATATAAAGTAACACATGTACACAAAACTCATTCACATGTACACAAAACGCTTGCACATATACACAAAATTCGAGAGCAACTTATTAAAAAAAAAAAAAGTAGAATTAGGTTGACTTAAAATCATATTCTCAAAGTTACACATTCATATATAGACAAAACACAAGCACATGTGCATAAAACAACTGCACATATACAAAACTAATGCATATGTGCATAAAGCATCTACAAAAATACATAAAACTCATGCACATATGCATAAAACACATGCACATATGCATAAAACTCATGCACATATCCACATACAGATATATACATATATACTTGTGTGAAATTGAAAATGCTTATGTTTTTTGTATATGTGAATGTGTAAACATTCACATATGCAAAAAACATATGCATTTTTAATTTCACATATACACTATACACCTGCACATGTACCGAAAATTTATTCACATATACATAAAACATGCACATGTGCATAAAACTCATGCACATATACAAAAAATATGTGTGTACATAAAATAAAATATATAAAGTATATTAAAAATAGCATACAGTGGCGTTAGATCATGTATAATATTAACAGTAATATTACATCCCTCTTGGATTGATCTATAGTGGCTTATATATTACAGTTTATTAATTATTATTTGATCATATAGTTGATTGCAGATTATTAATAGGCAAATTTTTTTTCAAAGACACATTACAATTAAGTCGTGAACTTTACGTTATTTCGTTTATTTCCCACAGTCGCGATATTCGTGTAAAGCCACTGTGTGTCAATATATATATATAAACACACATACACATGTGGGATTGAAAGTTACGTTATGCAACGACTTGTTATATTTTTCATCCACTTGTATATCAACCTTGAAACTTTATTGAACAGTGATCGCCTCTTTCGCCTTCTCTGTGCAAAAGCAATGTCATTTATTTTAATCTGCTGGGCCTCAACATTTGAACAAGAGAATTTTTTATCCACCCCAAAAGAATAGAAAATAAATTTTGATAATATAAATGTCCGCTTAAGCTTTGATGCATGCTTTGATGCATACTTTGATACTATAAATAACTTTGATATAACTTTGAAACTATAAATAACTTTGATATAACTTTGATACTATAAATACTAAATACAATTCGATATAAAATATAAATGCTGTACCAATACATTAATTTACCCTTAAATTCTTGTTTTCAATAATATAATAGATTATAATAGAAATAGTAAAAAGTCGTCAGTTTCAATATATAAAATGTAAAGAGAAAACTTGTGTACCAGCCCAGTTTAATATATGTGTGTATATGCACATATAACATTCAGGATCTGTATCTTTATACACAAGTAATTTTATCAAAGTGAATGTTGACATGGATAAACTATCAGTGTACATAAATTTAACAATAAAATAATTTAATACAACAATTCATGGTAAATCAGTCTTTTCAGGGGGAAATAGAGTTGGGCAATTACCTATAGATAAAATATTTTAATTCTTCTCGAGAATATAGAGGAGAATATTCTCCTTTAGACAAATATTTATGCACATATACCGAAAACGCATGCACATATGCATAAAACGCATGCACATGTGTATAAAATGCATGCACATGTGCATAAAAGTCGTGCACATGTGCAGATACAGATATATACTTACATGTTCACATGTAAAAAAGGCATATATTTAAGTTCACATATACACAATACAGAACTCATATAACCAAAATTCATACAAATATACATAAAAATCATGCACATGTGCATAAAACTTATGCACATATGCATGAAGCTCATACACATATGCATAAAAATTATGCACATATGCAAAATTCATACAAATATACATAAAAATCATGCACATATGCATAAAACGCATGCACATGTGCATAAAAATTATGCACATATGCAAAATTCATACAAATATACATAAAAATCATGCACATGTGAATGAAACGCATGCACATATACCCAAAACTCATGCACATGTACACATAAACAGATATACGAATACAAAAAATTATAAGAAGTTTTTAATAAATAAATTATAAGTACAGTATAAACATGTATAAAATTTAAAAAGAATAAAAAAAAATTCTTTTCTAATCGCATTTTTTTTAAACTCGACTCCAGAGGAAAAATTTGATTCCAGCCGTTCAAAAATTGTAATATTTTTTGCTGTTACGCAGTAAAATAATATATTTAAAAGTAGTTACCAACATTTAAATATTATTACACTTTTTAAAATTTCCTCTTCAACACACTCAAGGAAAGAAACAAATGTAGAGTATTTTAACAGCAAAATAGCATGGGAAAAATTCTGTTATTTTCTGTGAGAAAAAATAGGAAATTTTATTTTTTTTATCCTTATATTATGTAAATTGTGCTGATTTTCGGAATCACAGAAGCAAAAAAAGGAAAAAAAAATAGAGTCAATATAAGGAAATGGAATAATGTAGAGATATATACTATGTATATAATATAAAATAGAAGGAGCAAAGAATGGCGATAAACATGTTTTGACTATACACTTTCACCGGAAACTCCGCATGGCATTTTATGGTTATTGAAATGATCTATTTATTATCGTGAAAAGAAACAGTGAATTAGGCGCGTGATATTATTCCGCGATATATTAACATTATTACTAGTAAAGGGGAAGAAAAAAAATTTAAAAAAAATTTTTTTTCAATTTTTTTATCACTCATTATTACTATTAGTACTGTAAAAATATGCAAATATTAATTGTAAATAAACCATTGTACAAGTTTTTTTCTTTCTTTCCTTTTTTTTGTTTTTTTTTCTTTTTGTTTTTTTTCTTTCCCATTTCTGTTTTTTTCTCTTTTTTCATATTTTTGTTTTTTTTATTTATTCTTTTTTACTTTTTATTTAAAAAAATTTTTTTTCTTTTTTTGTTGTTGTTTTTATCTTTTTCACTCTTTCCTTTTTGTGTCTCTCTTTCTTTTTCCTTTAATACCTTGTCATTTCGTGAGAATTACCTAAAGATAATTAAGGACATGAAATAATTGCAGTTAAGATCCTGCGAAATGATATATTTAGCAAGTTCCCGCAATTCTATTATGGTGGGTGAAATATATTGAAGGTCAATGTACTTCCCCTCGTGGTGTTGGTGTCACCTTACAATTGAATTCTTGCGGTTATTTTATACACGCATTTTTCATATTCTTGAATCTAGCGTAATATTACATTTGGATAGTTGCGAAAAAAATGTTTATACCACAGAGGTAATTATGGAACATCAGGGGTAATGTAGAAAAAGTTTTTTTGCTATTAAAAAAAAGATAAATAAAATTTGAAACCTTTTTTGTATCTTAAAATTAAGAGAATTCGAAAGTAGCTTATTTTTAAGAAGAAAAGTAGATCATATTCTCAAAGTTACACATTCATATATGCACATGTGCATAAAACACATGCACATGTGCATAAAACATGTGCACATGTGCATAAAACATATGCACATGTGCATAAAACGTATGCACATGTACATAAAACGCATGCACATGTACATAAAACACTTGCACATGTGTATAAAACTCATGCACATGTGCACATACAGATATATACTTTCATATTCACATGTACAAAAAATACATATGGATTTTCAATTTCACATATTCACTATACACCTGCACATGTACCGAAAATGCATTCACATATACATAAAACATGCACATATGCTTAAAATACTTGCACATATACATAAAACACATGCACATGTACATAAAACCGAAGGATTTTTAAAATCTATATGATTTAAACTCTATTTAACGATTTATTTATGCTAAATTCTATTCGAAAAGCAGATAAAACTTTTTTCCCTGCAATTCAATATGGAAAAAAGGTGAAAATATTCCTTTTCTCGCGTTCACGGAAAAAATGAAATACTTTTAAAACTAATAGAATTATATATACATAATATGTAGTATATACCTATAGAATGTAAATTGCAATTATGTAAACGTTTCGAAGAACAAATTATGTTATTATGATAATCTAGGGTAAAGAATGAAGAAAAGGAAAATATTTCTAAATGCAATTAATTCCATAGACACTTTGGTTTGTGAGAAATCGTGTAATTCTCCCGATGTGTGAAATAATATCGAAATTTCTCATGTATAAGCGCGCGCGCCCTAATCTAGGAGAAAATGTTATAATCAATATAATAGGGTAGGTAAAATTACAAGTGATCGCAAGAACATGAGGACTTTATGGAAAGCTGTTTCGTTCACTTGTCTCTCTTATTTTCATATCACTTTAGATTAATTAATTCTAATTGATTTATTACCATATCGACTTTGTGCGATAATTATAAAGTCGTACTGTTGTGCACAGTATTTCCCAACTTGTGTTTTAATTCTAAATCATTAATTTCAACAAGTGTCCCGCACCAACTCATCTCTTTGCATTTCATCTCTAAAAATTACAAAGCTGTAATTCTTCTAAAATTCAAACAATATTTGTTGCAATTTTCAAAATAAAATTATTCAAAACTTTAAGAACTTTATTTCAAAATTGAAATTTTAATTTTTTTAAAAATTTTTTTCAATAATTTAAAATTTGTAATCCTACTTTTTCCAATTACAGTTGGAAATCGAAAGACTTTGAACGGAAAGGAAGATTGAAATCAATAACGCGACTATGTAAGAATTGTATGGGTATGAAAGTGATATCCTGTGACATATCCGATGACTTCGACCTACAGCATTCACTACTCGAGTTCTTTTATGCATGAATGAATATTAATACATATAACAGATCGTTAGAGGTGAATAGATTTATATTTTGTGGCAAAAGTGACACGCTTAACCGCATTACATTTTTATTTCCAAACATTTTTCTCTAGGTACACTTGTAAGTATCGCCATTACTATTCGATTATTCTCAGCAATCTGTCCTTCAGGGAAATTGAAAACAATATTTCTTCAAATCTCAAAATTAAATTATTTTCTTATATTCAACCTAATTATTTACAATTATAGAAATTAAATTTTTTAGAACTATAAAACATGACAGAGTGATAAAATCATTATTTTATATTAATAAGAATATTGTACATCTTTAAAGTTATTTTCATCATTTCAATTCAATTATTATTTTCAAGAATTTTTAACTAAAATCCTTCTTTAAATCAATTAATTTTCGAAAAAGTTCACTGACAATTTTTAAATACATTTTTTTACAATATTCAATTTTACGAAGTTCAATTATTTGGAAATTCTTCAATTAAATATATATATATATTAGAAAATAAAAACTTCAAATAATCTAAAAAAATATATTTTTAAATCAATTTTTATTAGAAAATTCTACTAGAATTCAATTATTTAAATACAATTCTTCTGGGAAGAATTTTACTACTTTTAAAGATAATTGAAATTTTGACGAGAATTTTGTAAAAAATTTTTTAAAAATTGAATTTTGGAGAAAAGTTTTATAACTTTTGAAAATAATTGAATTTCTGAAATGAATTTTGATATTTATACAGGTAATTTAAATCTTAAAGAGATTTTTTTTAAGTTTCGAAAATAATTGAATTTTGGAGAAGAATTTTATTTCTTTTGAAAATAACTGAATTTTGCAAAGATTTTTATTAAAACTTTTAAAAATAATTGAAGTTTTAGAGAAGAATTTTATTAATTTTGAAAATAATTGAATTCTTGTGATGAATATTTTAAATTATGAAAATAATTGAATTTTGCCAAGAATTTTATTAAAATTTTTGAAAATAATTGAATTTTAAAGAAGAGAATTTTCTTACTTTGGAAAATAATTGAAATCTTGATTAGAATATTTTTAAAATGTTTGAAAATAATTTAATTTTTGCAAAGATTTTTATTAAAACTTTTAAAAATAATTGAATTTTTAGAGAAGAATTTTATTAATTTTGAAAATAATTGAATTCTTGTGATGAATATTTTAATTTATGAAAATAATTAAATTTTGCAAAGGTTTTTATTTAAAATATTTAAAATAATTGAATTTTTAGATAAAATTTTAATAATTTTGAAAATAATTGAATTCTTGTGATGAATATTTTAATTTATGAAAATAATTGAATTTTGGAGAAGAGAATTTTATTACTTTGGGAAATAATTGAATTCTTGTGATGAATATTTACATTTTTGAAAATAATTGAATTTTGCAAAGGATTTTTATTATTTTTGAAAATAATTGAATTTCGGAGATGAATTTAATTATTTCTAAAGATAATTGAAATTTTGACGATCATTTTTAAAAATTTTTGAACATAATTAAATTTCTGCGTAGAATTTTACTACTTTTAAAGATAATTGAAATCTTGATTAGAATATTTTTAAAATGTTTGAAAATAATTTAATTTTTGCAAAGATTTTTATTAAAACTTTTAAAAATAATTGAATTTTTAGAGAAGAATTTTATTAATTTTGAAAATAATTGAATTCTTGTGATGAATATTTTAATTTATGAAAATAATTGAATTTTTCAAAGGTTTTTATTGAAAATATTTAAAATAATTGAATTTTTAGAGAAGAATTTTATTACTTTTGAAAATAATTGAATTCTTGTGATGAATATTTTAATTTATGAAAATAATTGAAATTTTGACAAGAATTTTATTAAAATTTTTGAAAATATTTGAATTTTGAAGAAGAGAATTTTATTACTTTGGGAAATAATTGAATTTTTGTGATGAATATTTAAATTTTTGAAAATAATTGAATTTTGCAAAGGATTTTTATTACTTTTGAAAATAATTGAATTTAATTATTTCTAAAGATAATTGAAATTTTGACGAGAATTTTTTTAAATTTTTTTTATAATTAAATTTTTGCGAAAAATTTTATTACTTTTAAAAATAATTGAATTGCGGACTTTACGGACTTTTTTTTTAAAAAAAACTGACTTTTACGGACTTGAAGCCAATTTACGGACATAATTAATAAAATTAATTAACACAACAAATACTTTGAATACAGTAAACATATGAAAAAAATAACACAACGGCACAAGTGTTTTGTGAAAAAGGAACCGGTTAGGATTGTAAAGTTATGAAGAAAAAAAATCTTTTAGAAAGTATATTTGAAGCAATGCGGTAGTTTGATGATCGAAACCCTTCACTGTACCAATTTTTTGATGAATAATGCATCGTCAAAATAAGTAAATAAAGGAAGGGGAAAAAAAGAAATAAAACTGGATGTATTGAGCAGTGCTTTCTGGAAATTCAAGTAGCTCGTAAATTCGATCACCTGTCATCAATTTCGATGCCTGAATGAACATACCCATCGATTCTTATATGTACCTAAATCAACAGTGAGCTTGTCACAATTCAGAATTCATTTATTTTTTCACAAAAAAAAAACGAAAGAAATAAACAAAACTTTAAATCTTCTTAACACGGATTTAATCTCTGTTGTTGAATTAGCAAAAAACAAATGAAGGTCAAGTTCAATTTTTCAACTTTAGGTTAAATAGAAATTAATTATTAGGCCGAGGAAAGAGGTCATATAAAGAATACAACTTTTCAAAAATTAGGTTAAATAAAAATGGGGTCAACTAAAGAATAGGTCAAATAAAAATAAGGTCAAATAACACCGAGCTCTATCAAAGAATAGGTCAAAGAAGAATTAGACGAAACCAGAAATATAAACAAAACTCAGATGATATAAGATTAATTGATCAATCAAGAAATTCAATTAAAAATTGTAAAATAAAAAAAAATCTCTAAATCACTATAGATGAAAAACGTTTAATGCTTTAAAAAAAATTATAAACACACGGAAGTATTCTATTTTTGTCAAGAGCCTAGCATCTGTTGAAGTTAAACAATTTCTGCAGCTAATGATTGCCATTACACACTATAAAGTATTATCTACATCGAATTGCTATCAGGTCAGAATCTGAATCTTTGGAGCGTGAAAGGAGTTGGAAGCGTGGGGTTACTCTCTGCTGCATTTGAACCTTATGATAGAGCACAAACACATACATAATATAAATAAGTTGCGAATAAGAGAGTATTTAGTGTCTGTGGGCCTTTCTCTAAAACAATCTTTGTACTCCAAAAGTCAGTGCACTCAATGAGAAACTAATCATATTCTATAAACTACTAACTTCTATTAACTGTTAATTTTAACACATGTTCAATATATTAACAATTATTTTCAAATCTACTCCAAAAAAATTAGTTCTACTAATTTTTACTCATATTATTTTTACTCCCTTCATATATAGGGAATTTTCCAAACAAGTAATATTTTAAAAAAAGTTATCTTAATAACACCACTTTGTGAAAAATCACCCATTATAATATTAAGAGCCTAACATCATGTCGAGTCGATAATAATCATTCGTGACATCCCGTGGCATTCACCTTCTTTAGCACTACTCTTCATGAAATGCACACATATATTTATATGCATATTACCAGACACCACATAATCGCTTACATAAGGATAATAATTTCTATGATAAATGCCACTAACTTCTCTCTATAATCTTAATTTACGCGTTGACAGTGTACATTGCAAATAATATAAATCCAAACTTTATTTTTGCAAATTATTACATCAATTCAAGCGCACACTCGGCTCGAGAGAGAAAATTAAGAAATTCAAAATAGACAAAAAATTATAATATATCCCGCATTAAAAATTCATATATTTCTCAAGTTTTTGGATCATAATTTTACAGATTAGAGTTTCAATAATTATATATACAGTTACGATGTATATATTCGCAAATCGCAATATTTAAAATTTTAAATACTTTGAGAAAAAATATCTGAACTCGCTATTTGCAGGGTGTCTACTAATTACGTTCAAAAAAATTCCCGATTTTTTCCTAATTTTTCCACGATTTTTTTTTCTCATCTTTGATTTCGAATAAAAATAAATTTACAAATGGATTTCAAATTTGTTTATAAGAGTTTTTATGAATAATTAAATTCTTTTGACGAGTTTAAATATTTTGAAAATAATGTTTTTTTAAATGATTAAAAATTTGAAAAATAACTAAATTAAACAAAGAAATTTTTCGATTTTTTTAAAATAATCTTGTCTTTTTATAATTATAATTGAAAATTTGATTCTTTGAATTTTATTAAAATGTATTGATTTATGTATTGTTATTATTTATGAAAATAATTAAATGTTTGAGTAGAATTTTATTAAAATTTTTGAAAATACTTTAATTTTGGAAAAGAATTTTATTATTTTTAAACATAATTGAAAACTTGACAAGAATTTAAAAAAAAAATTTTTGAAAATAATTGAATTTCTGGGAAGAATTCTATTATTTTTAAATATAATTGAAATCTTGAGGAGAATTTTTAGAAAATTTTTGTAAATAATTGAATTTTGGAGCAAAATTTAATTATTTTTAATGATAATTGAAATTTTGACGAGAATTAAAATCAAATTCTTGAAAACAATTAAATTTAGGAAAATAATTTTATTATTTCTGAAAATAATGGAATTTTTGGAAAAAATTTTATTTTATTTGAAAATAATTGAATTTTAGGAAATAATTTTATTATTTTTGAAAATAATTGAATTTCCAGGAAGAATTTTATCATTTTTAAATATATAATTAAAATATTGTAGAGAATTTTTAGAAAATTTTTGAAAATAATTGAATTTCTGGAATGAATTTAATTATTTTTAAAAATAATTGAATTTCTGCCCACGTAAAAAAATGTTTCCGGGAATTGGACCGAGAAATTCTCGGGACTCTCCCGGGAAATTTTCGGGAATTTCTAGGTTCAATTCTAGAAAACTTTTTCACGTGGGAAGAAATTAATTTAAACTTCTTTTTATGACAATTTTGATCTTCTGATATTTGGCGGCTGGGGTTACTTTTATTTAAAACTGCTTAAAAACTACAGAAAATTTTCTATCGTCCAGGATGTTATTCAGCAACATCCCAGCAACAATCTAGGTTGTTAGCAGTCCATAAAAGAAAAGAATTTTTTTTTTTTTTTTTTTTTAAATAATTGAATTTCTGGAAAGAATTTTATTATTTTTGAATATAATTGAAATATTTAAGGTAATTTTTTAGAAATTTTTTGAAAATAATTAATTTTAAAAAATAAAATTAAAAAAATTTATAAA